>NC_062285.1:127436840-128048402 GCF_902655055.1 Lutra lutra
CTCCACGCCACCCTCCCTTCAACAAATAATTACCAACAGGTGACTGTGTGTTAAGCTCTGGGAGGGAGGGCCCAGAATGAGAGTGTGAGCAAGGAGAAAGAGAAAAGAAAAACTCTTTTCCACTTAAAAATAGTTCTTGGAGGTCAGGGGTGGGGGGTGGCGCCTGGCTGGCTTAGGCAGTGGAGCATGTGACTCCTGATCTTGGAATTGTGAGTTCGAACCTCACATTGGGTGTAGCGATTACTTAAAAATAAAACCTTTAAAAAATAGTGCTGAGTGTCCCCAATGCCGTTGGCTTTTGAGGAGGTCCCTTAATTCTCTCTCTTTTATTTTATTTTTTAATTTTTCTTTTTTGTGGGCTCCAGACCCAGCGTGGAGCCCAGAGTGGGGCTTGAACTCACGACCCCGAGATCAAGAACTGAGCTGAGATCAAAAGTCAGATGTTTAACTGACGGAACCACCCAAGCACCCCTTAACTCTTCTTTTATTATTTATAAGTGCCCTCCTGTCTGTTTAGAACTATAAGCCCTTGTCCTTTGTGCCTTGACCTGAATACATTCATTAAAAATAACCTAATTTACAAGAGGCTTTGGGGTGACAGGGCATCTGATTTAGCCAGTGGGGAGGGCCCTCCAGGGGGAGGCTCTGCAGGATGCTCAGGAGACCAGAACCAGGCACTGGAGCGGGGGAGGGGGGAGGGAGGGCAGGAATAAGAGGTTGTAATTGATCATTGAGACCTCAATTTGAAATATATCACCGAGCCTGGTGCTCCTAGAGCTCACTCCCTGGGAACAAACTTTATGCTGTCTTTCGTAAGTAACTTCATTTCGGTGAGTTTCAGATGCCTGACTTGTTTTCCTAAAAACTTGGGGGAAAGAATGTTTTAGATTATTTATGACCTTCTGAGTGTGGAGATGCCTGCAAGCTGGGGAAGACGTGCCATTGGATAAAGGAACAGCAGCTTTGCTAGAAGATGGCTTTCTCTCTCTTCCTTTCCTACCTGTTTCTTCTTCCCCCACCTACCTCCGTGCCTTTTTCTTTGTCAGACAAGCTTTTGTTGCTCATTTCTGATGAGCCTTCACTTTCTCTCCTCAGTCATGCGGAGGAACCCCTTCGGTGTGGACATCTGCTGTCGGAAGGGGTCTCGAAGCCCCCTGCAGGAACTCTACAACCCAACCCAGGTAAGCCCCGGAAATTTTCTTGCTTTCTTGGCTTGGTCTCCATGCATCAGTTTTTGGAGGAGAGGGGAGAATGAAAGTCTCCAAAATCTGGTTCTTGCAGAACTTGAAACTTCCTGACACTGCTTGGCATTTTACCTTCAGTGGTCGTTTTCTTGGTCACCCTTGCTCCGTGTCATGGCTCTGAAATTCTAACGAGCGGGATTTAGAATTCGAGAAACCCTTTGGTATAGTTCTCGACTAAACTTTCAGACCTGCCCAGGTTTGAGATCCATATAGTCACAGCGATGAAGGTCTAGAACGTAGGTGAGCTTCGGTGGGCTGAGGACCGGAGCCGATGACCAAGAAAGAATTCTTGAGACATCTTTGGTGCAAAATGGTGGTTTATTAAATCATGGGGACAGGACCCGTGGGCAGGAAGAACCGCGCCCCGGGTTGTGAGGGATGGCAGGTTTTGTACCTGGCGGTTGGGGGAAGGTGAGGGGAAGGGAGGTTTCCATGGAGCTTTCATATGCTAAAGAGGGCCTATAAGGTGCTGGGATACCAGAGGCCTTGCCTTGCGGCTAGATCAGTGTTGTCTTTAGGCCAGCCCTTTAACTTCAAGATAGTTGGGAGATTCTTGGTGGGCTGTCACAATCCTGCTATCAAGCGTCTTTGTTAGTGAGATTTAGGTTTAGAAGAGATTTAACTGTATTTACATTCCCTTCTACCTCAGCCTCCTTCAGTTTTGTTTATGGTGGGGAGGGAGACCTGTAGGGCTTGAGGAACTGAGTTATTTGCCTCTGGAAATTGTGCTATTGATAAGGTAACTTGTTTGTAGATCTCTAGGACATTTGTAAACCAAGGGAGACTCCTGTCTTGTAGGATTGTGATTTCTACAAGTTAACTATTTGTTTTTTGTTTATGGCAGTCAGGGGTGACTGAGGGATGCTATTACATATTACCGAGGGGAGCGGATGGAGAAGGGGTGCAAGGTGCCAGCTTTTGCTTTGTCCTCAGCCAGCCTCTTGCTCCCTCATCAACAGGTTCCAGAAATGGGGCTCTGAACTTAGCCGTCTGGGCAGTGTCCCCCTTAGCACCCCCAAAGAGGGTTCACATGTGGGTGAACCTGTCTCCCTGTTCCATCGGTCCATTCAAGTCCAAGATCCCTCAAGGATTCCCCCTCACTGTAGCTGGTACCAAGATTCCGTTCTGGTGGGGGGCGAGGGTTGCTTTTTGTGAAGTGACGGTCATGGTAAATTGAGCTTGATCGTGAAGAGTTTCTCTTGGAGTGAAGTAAGCTCCAACCAAGGGAATATGTCCTTGTGGAAAGCTAGGAGCCAGGGGAAGAGGCCTGGTCACCATGGCGATGGCCTCTGTGATGTGTGTGGGTCTTGATGTGGAGTCATTAAGGCTGGTTCTCTTGTGGGAACTTGATACTAGGACTAGTAAGTGAGCTACTAGTGGCCTGACCTTTGATTGCTGTTGAGCAAAGGAAAAAAATGTACTGCTTTGGCCTTAGTCTCTTAGCTTTCTTTCTTTTTTTTTTTTTTTTTTTTTTTTGGTATCAAATTCTTAATTTAGTATTTTTGTGGACTAAGGTGCTTGGTAGAGGAAGATAAAGCATGGTGCTCAAAGATGCTGCATTCCCTGAGGTCTCGCAGAGGGAACTTTCTAATCCCACAGATCTTCCCCTTCTCTCACCTACACTCCCTTCTGGAAAAATGGGCTCCTGGGCTTGTGCTTCATGGGTGGCCTAACCAGGTGAATCCACTCCCTCGTCAGCGCCACTGCTTGGGCGTTCCAGGGTGGCCAGGCCCGGTTAGCCAGGTGACTGCAGACTCCCATCTCCCCAGGCTTCCTTTTTGGGTTTTCTGGTGACTTAGCAGGGAATAGTTATTTGGGTTTTGTTTGGAGCCCAATTAAGCTGATTATTAGAGGCAAGTCTCCTAACATGTTCACATACACGTCTTTAGGAAGAGCAGAACTGGCCTTGACAAGGGATAAGGTTTCTGGTAAGCTGTGTTGGGGAATAGCACAGGCTACTGAGAGGCAAACCATTCCTATCTTTTTGTTGACATGCTCTGTTTCAGATCATTTTCCCTTGCAAAATACAGTTGCTGAAGCACTACTGTTTTCCTGGGGAAATTCTGTGGGTGGCATATGGTGTCATGGGAGGAGCTTTGTTCTGAAGTAGACCCCACCCCACTTCTGGACAGGAGGTCCATGGACTGTGTCTGTGCCGCTCACTGTCGTATCCCCAACCCCTAACACAGGGCCTGGTCTGTAGAAGGTGCCCCCGCGTACCTGTGATGGGAAGAATGAAAGTGTGTGTTCACATCCCTACCTCCTCTCCAGCTGGCTGTGCGGCTTGAATACGTGATGAGTCCACGTCTCTGGAATGTGGGGAGGATAAAATAACTCTGATGGGTCAGGGCTATGTAAACATTTGTCATTATCATGGTCATGAGGGTGGTTTCCATACTGGAAGGCTTGACTTGAGAGTCAGATGTGGGTTCAGAGCCTGGTTTCTTCATTCCCTAGCTATGTGAGTGTGGGCAAGATACTGGACCCCTCTGAGACCGCCTGCCGTCCTTTGTAACGCGATGCTCACAGTCCCCGGCTTGCAGGTTTGCCGGAGAAGATGGACTTTGCTCAGTGCCTCCTATGGAGTTTGTCCATTCCTGGATTCATTCACTTGTTCACGCATTCATTTCTTCACTATTACAAGCGCCAGGCACGGGCACCAGACAGCTGGGCATGTGTGGTTAGCCCTCCGTGTCTGGTTCCTCTTGTTGTCCCAGCGCTGGCGTGAGCGAGTTGACTGGAAAGGGAGACCCAGCTTGGCCCGTTTGTAAACCCACCAAAGGAGAGACAACCTGCATGGGTAGGGGTCATCTCTTCTTCCTGGCGGTGTTTTGTTTTCTGGGTGAGAAGCTCATTTAGCAGCAGCCTAGGACCTGGGAGGGACAATGGGGCTGGAGAGGCAGCTCTGGGAGCCGTTTGTGAGGGCGTAGGTGGGTGAGTCACCTCCATCAAGAATGTCGTGGGCAAGCTGTCTGGCCCCCTTCTCTGGCAACCAGGAAAATGTCCCCGCAGGAAGATCTCCCCGTTTCCTCGGGATGTTGCCCGGAATGTTTTTTCTTAGGCTGGTTTCCTTTACAAGCTGCAATTATGTTCCATTCCCACGCAAATACAGTCAGTGGTGCTTCTCAGAGACACTCTCTTGGGGATCCTTTGGGCTGCTGTGGGCTGCTGTGAGCTAGGTGTGGAGAGGAGAGAAGGGAGCAGCTACCCCTGTTGAGTTTAGTTAAGTTTCGTGTCCGCAAGACTTTTACAGACTCTGGACCCGACTGGGCTTGGTTGTGCTCTGTCATGTTTTCCCACCAGCCAAGCTGCTGAAGCTGCCGTGCCTGGACTGATGTTCTGACAGAGGCAGATGACAAAGCCTATCAGTTTTGCTAGAAACCAAACTGCTCCTAGTGATGCCATTTCCCCGTCTTAGGCTGATTGGTTATTTGGGTTTGATATATGATGGTGAGAACAGGAACTGTTTATTGTAGATAAGAAACAAACGTTAGAGGGTTAGAGGGGAGCCTGGGTGGCTCAGTGGGTTAAAGCCTCTGCCTTCGGCTCAGAAACGAATGTTAGAGCAAGAAGGTACCATCTTCGTTACCATGTACCAGTGCTGTAGACCAGATGTTTTCTCGATGGTTCTAAACATCTCAGGGAATGCTTATGATAAGCCCCAAATGAGGTCTCCCACTCCCATTTCACAAATGGGAGAGCTGAGGCCAGGAAAGTTCCACAGCTTGCCTAGGGCCACACAGCTGGTAAGAAGCAGCATAAAGATTCAAACCCAGGACACACTACAAATCCATGTATCTCTATGCTCCGCTCACTGTTACCAGCAGAGTTTTCTTGGCACGAATCACCCCATCCCCCTGCAAAACAACAACAGAATCACACCCAGATTTTTACTGGACAAATACTTAAAAAGCTCTCTGGGGGATAGTTGGCTATAATCGGATTTTTGTGTCCACGGTTTTATTATTTCAGGACCTCACGAATCCCCTAACCACTAAAACAACGATTGGTTAAAAAAAAGTTTATGGTTGATATTCTTAGAAGAACTGTGCTCTGACGTCTTATAATTTTCCTGGTTCTCCGCTGTCTCCCTGGCCCCGAAATAAAATGTAATTGCTGATCAGATCAGCGGGTGTCAAGTCACCAAAAGTTCAGGAGTTGCCAACTGCACATTTGTGGGCCGAGCACATCTGTGGGCCGCCCCGTCGCAGCTCAGACTCGCAGGGCAGAGCTTGTCGGCAGCCGTCAATAGGGCCATAATTGCCCCAAGAGTGCCAGTGGGAGCGAGACAGCTTGTCCTCCTGCCCCGCCCACCTCCTGGTCCTCTCGTGGGTTCCCTGAAATCTTCACAGCGTCATTCATGTGGTTCAGCCCTGCCCTGCCTGGTGCTTTCTTTAGCATTTCTCCCTGCTCTGTGATTACCATGTTCCAAGAAGACAGATGTGCAGCTGAGGGGCTGACCAGGGAATTCATAAGTACAGAGTCTAGAAGCCTTGCAGGAGTGCACTAGGTCCAGCTGTCAATGGGTATTCCTGAGGGCCTGGGAGGGCCAGTCTGTGTTTGAGGGATCTAGTGGTATTCTGGGTGAACTGTTTGAGGCCCCCCAACTTTTTTTTTTTTTTTTTTTTTGAGGAAAAAACAAATATCTGTTATTTGGTCCAGTCTTCAAGATGCTAAAGTAGAGTTACCTCTCTGTAAGGTAGGCTCCAGGAGGAAGGATCGAAAGAGGGAGCAAGGAAGCAAAGTTACTCTTCATTGAAAGTGTGATCTGCTTTCACTCCATGAGACCACACTGTTTGAGGCATTTCTACACGTATCTCGTTGAATCTTCACAAGAACCTGAAAAGGAAGGTTGAACCCCATTCTTCAGATAAGTCAACTGAGGTTCAGTTAACGGAGCAATTTGCGGAGCTCACACAGGTCTGCTGTGGTAGCACTGGGCCCGTCTGACCTGGTGAGGTAGGAGGAGGATGAGAGCCTATCCCTTCATCTTTTCCAGGTGGAGGAGAAAAATGCTTCCCTGAGGTTCTCTTCCCTAGTGACTCAAGCTGAGACAGACGCTCAGGATTGTCGTGAAAATTCCTGAGGTCAGGGGCCAAGGCTTGTGGAGTGATGCAGAATGCGTAGTAGGTGTCCGGTAAACGGCCGCCATTTTGTTTTCTGTTTGCCGTACCTGATGTTTGGAGAGGTCTTTGTCTCTTGGTGGCAGCCAGGCTGAGCAGGAGTCACCCTCACAAACCCTGTTGTGGGGTAGCGAGTCTTGGTGAAATTGGGAAGTCGGGGTCTTTGATTAAGATTAGACTGATAAAAGCTTGAACTGTCCCAAGGGGTTGGGGAGGGGGCTCTTCTAGCACCAACCTAAATAGCCTTCTCATCGATGCTTGCCAAGCTTTGTTTCTTCTGCACACATTTATAGGCTAAACAGGGGGAAGAGGCATGGGGAGGAGAGGCACGTGGGTAGGCGAGCATGATAAATGCTGATAA
Source organism: Lutra lutra (assembly GCF_902655055.1). Classification (NCBI taxonomy): domain Eukaryota; kingdom Metazoa; phylum Chordata; class Mammalia; order Carnivora; family Mustelidae; genus Lutra; species Lutra lutra. Next base: position 127,443,569 of record NC_062285.1, read on the forward strand.
TAGAGGCTTTTCCGGTATGGGAGAATCAGGGGTAAGTAACCAGCCCTTTAAGGTACAGGGCAAGTGGGAGGCTTTGTAGAGGGGGTGGCATTAGCTAGGCCTTTGAAGACACATCAGACTTCATCTGACAGAGAAGAAGGAACAGCATCAAGGAGGGGAGGAACAGTAGGAGCGTGGGCCCCAAGTGGGCTCATCCATGGCATGTTCTGGGATTGGAGAGGGGTTTGTGGCCAGAGTGGGGAGCATGCAGGGAGCTGGTTGGAGAGCAGGCAGGAGGGACAGGGTGGTCCCACCCAGATTAGGCTTGTCCACCCTTGTGGAGGGTGTAGTCTTTACCTGCCGGCAGGATTGGTGGTTCCAGGGAGCCCAGAGGAGATCCTGTACAACTCCCCAGCCAAGTGCTGTTTCGGAGTCAAGCTGCTTTTTAACTGTGGGGCTTCTCCCCTTGTTGTGGTGGCCTCTTTGACAAAATGACAGATATGGGGTTCTCAACCCTGGCTACCCATGGAGACCCCTCGGGGAGCTTTGAAACCATGGCCAGCGCCCAGGCCCCACCCTGAGATTCTGCTTTTGTTGTTGGGTCTGGGATAGGGCTGGGGCGTCGGTGTTTTTCAGAACTGCCCAGTGATTGTGGGGGGTGGCAGTGTTCAGAAGCACTGGATTGGTGGGTCCGTAGGGGTCCCTTGAGTTCAAAACTCTTTGGTTCTTACGTAACCCATTCCGGGACCAGCCCCTCAAAGCATACCCACCGAGGCGGCTCCCTGTCATTTCTTACGAAGGCCCTGGGTCAGTTTTGAGCACTCGGCCTCCTGGAACTCACATCCCTTCATGCTCCACTGGTGGGTTCGGGAGTCGAGACCCTCAGTTAGGGGGGACTCCACCAGCACCATGGGGACATACCCAAGAGGCGGAGCCTCCAGGCAGGGTTTCGGGAGCGGCCCTGTGTCAGGGACATTTGAGCCATGCAACTCTGGACCCCATAAGGACGAGAACCCAGACTTGTTCCATGCCACGCATCAGACGGGCACATCACAAGGAACAGCTCTGGTCTTTCGAACAAGTGCGAAAGGAGGAGAGGCCCCCGGCCTTCGGGATTTTTGTTTGGGGAAGACTGCGGCTCATGGTCGGACTCGCCGGAGAAGGCAAGGACGAGCAGACATTGTGCGGCTTCCAACTCTGGGCAATTAATCCCTTCATTACCAACCACCTGGTAAATGACGAGTCCGTCTAATTATCTTGTTTTGACCCAACAGCTGTCTACCAGCCAAGGAGGGATTAATTGATTTAGTTGTGGACCGGCTCCTTATGCAAAGATATTACTTACTGTCAGCCTTGCAGAACGGCAGCTGGCTGGCAAAGATGAAATATTACATGAACTTGATCTTACGCACAGTGCTTGGGAGAATGCTTCATTATTAATTGCAAATTACAATAGATGTGCAAGCCCATTGCAAAACTCAGGGACAGAGGGCCGCCTCTGTTGCCGGGGCCGGTTTGCTCTATCTCTTTGAACCAGGGAAGGCGCCCTGGTCAGATTTCCAATCAAGCCAGGACAGATGGGGACTAGGTCAGACACGATTTGGGTCAGTGGAGAGAATTGGGTGCTTGAAGGCACTGGGGGGGTTCCAGCCCAGACGTATGAGCTGGGGCGATGACTTGACCTCCCAAGCATTGGTTTCTTGATCTGTAAAATTGGAACACAATAGGGGTGCCTGGGTGGCTCAGTGGGTTAAAGCCTCTGCCTTCGGCTCAGGTCATGATCCCAGGGTCCTGGGATCGAGCTCTGCATCAGGCTCTCTGCTCAGCAGGGAGCCTCTTCCTCCTGGCTCCTCTCTCTCTGCCTGCCTCTCTGCCTACTTGTGATCTCTGTCAAATAAATAAATAAAATCTAAAAAAAAAAAAAAAAGGGAACACAATACAGTCCTGGAGTTCTGTAAGTTTCAAAATCCTGTATAAAAAGCACCTGAAAAAAAAAAAGGCACCTGAGATTGTAACCAGGAAGAGTTGGTGTTGTTAATCGTGTTAATTGATAGCCAACCAAGATCTGAGTTGATTTAGGTGACCTGGGACTTCTCTTACAGGGTCTGGGCCCTGCTGGTCCCCTATTATAGGCTTGGACACTTTGCAGGTGCATACTTGGAGTTTTGTTGAATAATAATAAGCTAGAATGATTTCCTCTTGCTTGGAAGCTACTAGCTGTTCATCATGGGCACTTCCTAAAAATTTTGATTTATGTGACATGTCTGGTTGACTCTGTTATAAAGAGCCTGGACATGCTGGTGGGTAAGGCCGTGGGTGCCTCTGTGTGTGTGATGTGTGTGTGTGTGTGATGTGTGTGTGGGTACCTGTACACTCAGCCCATAGCCCGGACCATGGCAGAGAGGGCTACTGGGTTTAAACCTCTCCTTTATTGTCATACCGCCCGTCCCTAGTGAAGTGCTTCAGTAGTAGCTAACGTAGACCCCCTCTCTGTGTGATGCCATTGAGCCCATGGCTTCATCCATGTTGCACTCAGCCCATCTTTATAGGCCGTTGGTCCGTTCCTTGAAGCCTCGTTTGACGCCGTATATTCAAACCTAGGTAGTGAGCTCAGTGCCTTAATGGGGTTTTTCTGTGTCGGTCTGTGTGACTGCAGTCTGGCCTCTTTCAGCCAAAGAAGGGCATCCGAATGACAAAATGACCTTGGCAATTTCTGTATGGCAACACAGCTGTAAAATCTGCCATTTTCAGAAAGTTATTTCCTAAATTACCCTCAATTATAAGAGACTTTTACATAATTCGATTTTTCTGTAAATTACACGACTCAAGTAGCTTCTCAGCTATTTGGATTTGAACCTTGTCAGATGTGTAGGGCTGATACTAAGCCCTGGCTTGTTCTCACCTTGTTCTCTGTTGGAGAAACCTGGGTGGGGGTGGGCATTGTCTCCTGCCCCCTCTCCCACCTCCCTTCCCGATGGTGAAGTGGGCCTGCACATCTGGTGGGGAGCAGGCTTTCCAACCCATCTTCACCACTAATTACTGTGAAACCATGGCAAACAGTTAAAGTTTTCTAGCACTGGAGACCTTGTTTATGAAGAAGGAATAAAGGGGCGTCTGGATGGCGCAGTTGGTTAAGTGTCCAACTCTTGGTTTTGACTCAGGTCATGGTCTCAAGGGTCATGATCTCAGGGGTGTGAGATTGAGCCCTGGGTCCGGCCCCAAGCAGAGCTCTGCACTCAGTGTGGAGTCTGCTTAAGTTTCTTTCTCCCTCTCCTTCTGCCCACCCCCCAATAAAGAAAGAAATCTTTAAAAAAAAAAAAAGAAAGAAAGAAGGAACCAAGTAACAGTTTAGTTATTAAAGATTAAATTAGAAAGTATATGAAAAGGGGAGCCTGGGTGGCTCAGTGAGTTAAGCCTCTGCCTTCGGCTCAGGTCATGATCTCAGGGTCCTGGGATTGAGCCCCGCATTGGGCTCTCTGCTCAGTAGGGAGCCTGCTTTCCCCTCTCTCTCTGCCTGCCTCTCTGCCTCCTTGTGATCTCTCTCTGTCAAATTAAAAAAATAATAATAATTTTAAAAGTATATGAAAAGTTCTGGGCAAATGGCAAGTTATTCAATCAATGCTGGTTTTTTGTTTTGTTTTGTTTTGTTTTTTAATTATCTCAGATGAAACATCTTTCAGGAAGCTCTCCCTGATTTTTTTTCTCCTCAAGCTCAGGTTAAATGTCCTTCCAGAATGGTGCTACCTACCAGGAATAAACATGACTTACATAGATAATTTGAAATTTTCTAGCTAACACATTTTGAAAAGTTAAAAGAAAACAGGTGAGGTTCATTTTAGTGGTATATTTTATTTAGCCCAGTACATCCAATATAAAATTGTACTCAATATAAAATTAATTAGGATATTTTGTGGTCTTAGGGCACCTGGCTGGTTCAGTCAATAGAGCATGTGACTCTTGATCTCAGGGTCATGAGTTCAAGCCCCACGTGGGATGTGGAGCCTACTTTAAAATTAAAACAATAATGAGATTTTTTTACGCTCTTGTTTTTGTACTAAGTCTTTGAAGTCTGATGTGTATTTGACACAACATAGCTCAGCTCAGACTGGTTGTATGTCATCGGCTCAGTGATACACATGTGGCTGCTAACTGTCCTATTGGACAGTGCGGTCCTCTAATATGCCCTCTCACCACCCTGTGCCCACATTTCCCTCGTTTGGGACACTCAGCCTGCGCATCTGAAATGATGTTACTCGGCTTTGAGCCCCTTGAATGCAGGGGCTGTGTCTTGTTCACGGGCTGGCTGGTTCGGGCCAGCTACAGAAGAGGGGCTCACCAGGGGTTTGGGCAGTGAGGGTAGCGGCTTGACTGTGCTTTGAGCAAGTCTGGTATGTGGACATTCGGGCTGAGGGGGTGATGGGGGCTTCCACGAAGGCAGGAGGTCTCCTGGGGTCAAGTGATGTCCCTGATCCAGAGAGTATGTCTCCAAGGCAAGCCGATGCTTGTGTCTCCCCTAAAAACATTTTTGTGTACAAGTACCATGGAAGGGGCGATGCTTAGGAAGGTATCGATCATTTCCATCTCACCTTGCATCTGGTTAGAGTCTTTCTGGAGGCCAGCACGTGTCCGTGTGTGAGGTTGGAGAGAACAGGTTCAGGGGCCCGGTGCCTGAAGGAACCTGGGAAAGCGAGCTTCAGCCTGAGAGGAATGCGGGGGGAGGGGGGGTGCGGATTCCTCAAGCCAGATCTCATCCTCCCTCAATACTTAGTCGACATCCAGCCCTGTTTCTTTTTTCCCTCTTGTCCTCCCTCCTTTCCTCCTCCTCCCATGGCCTGTGGCGCTAGCAGCACTCAGTACATGTGCATTGATGGAAATGGAGCTGAAATTCCTTGGTTCCCCTCCCGCCCCCCCACCTCTGTGTACCTACTGGGGTAGTTAGCTGAGGCTGCAGACTGGGGGGCTCACAACCGAAACTTCATGTCTCACAGCGCTGGAGGCCAGAAGTCCAAGATCAAAGTGTTGGCAGGGTTGGTTCCTTCTGAGAGCCGCGAGGGAGAACCTGTTTCATGCCCCTTTCCCAGCTTCTGGTGGTTTGTCGGCAACCTTTGTCTCGCTTGTAGGAGTGTCCCCTCAGGCTCTGTTTTTCCCCTCATGTGGTGTTCCCCTCATGTGTGTGTGTGTGTGTGTGTGTGTGTGTGTGTGTTTGCGCGCACATGAATGTGCGTCCAAATTTCCCTTTCTTAAAAGGACTTGAATCCTATTGGATCGTGGGCCACGTACTCTGGTAGGACTTCATTAATTACATCTGCAATGACCCTATTTCCAAATAAAGCCACATTCAAATGTACCAGGGGTTAGGCTTCAACATATGGCTGTGTGTGTGGGAGGGTACACAAGGCAATCCGTAAACCCTGCTCTGTGCATAGCACTTTCTAGAAGCTGGGACTCTGAGGACTAAGACCCTTGCCCTCTGTTAGTGTCGACTCTGACAGGTGCGTCGCCCATAAACTGACCATTACAGGATGAAATACTATTTCAGGTCAGCGCCCAGTGCTGGAGTAGCATAATCAGATGGGATCATGGACCTAGACTAGGTGTGAGTACACACATGTGCTTGTGTGTGTGCACAGCCCCAGCCAGGGCACGGGGGGGGGGGGTGGTCCACGGAGGGACAGCCTGCTCCCAGCTCCCTGCACAGTTAGCAAACCCACAAAGGGGAAAGGATGTACTCACTTTCAAGGGACTAAAATCATTGTCCCTCCTGGGCAGGCATCCGATCCTCCCATGCCCCTCTGATTAGGACGAACAGGCCAAGGATTTGGGAAGAACAGGGTCCTCCGTGGCTCCTGACTTCTAGAAAGGTCGGCAGCTCCAGTGCCTCCAGCCATCTTCCATGCTGGGTATCTACATGACCACGTGGGGACGGCCCGCCGGGCTGGCCTCCTCCCAGTCTTGGCAGGTGTGGGGCAGCCCTGGAGAGAAGCTGGCCATTCCGGAACACACCACAGGGGCGTGCCGCTCGGGCAGACTCTGGTGCTGCCTAAAACGGCCTTTGCAACATTTATTTTTCTTCGTCTTAAATCAGGGCTTTAAAGCCACACAACAGCCAGTATACTGTCTGGCAGTCATTCCAAGTATTGGAGAAATAGCTCTGACCGTCTGTTCAGTCTCCAGCATGTTCCCTGCAGGAATACCCACGGATCTAGCTGTGGATATAAGGCCGTCCTGCCGGTGCAGAGCTCCATTTATGAGAGCCGAGCAGGTTCAGGGCTCGCTTGGACCCGGCCTCGCGTCCTGCCCTGGTGTTCGGGGCGAAGCTCTGAGGAAAAGCGGAGCGTCTGAGGCCACACAGCCTAGAGGTGGTCAGGAGCATGGGGCTTGGAACTGGCCCACCTGGGCGGGAGTCCCGGGGCCACCCCCTGACTTGGGAAAGCTCCTGACCTGCTCCGTGCCCATTTCCTCACATGCAAAATGAGGATAATATTGGCCCCTGCCTCCTAGGCTTCTCGTGAGGATTAAATGAATCCAGACGCTGCAAACACTTCATCAGTGAGGCCAACACAAGTGTTTGCTGTCTGTTGCTGTTACTGTTATTCACGCACAAAAGCTGGAAAGGCGCACGTGATCCCTGGACTGAGCAAGTCCAAGTTCAGATCACTTGGAAGAAAGAGCTCCGTTTATCTGGACTGTCTTCTACCTGTGAGAAGGGAACTCCCATCTTCAAAGCTTGGGTTTTCTGTTTTGGCTGCCCTGGAGCATCACAAAAGGCACTGTGACAAGTCCCAAAGCTCAGACTCTGGGCTTGTACTACTCAAAGCTGGGTCCACAGGCCAGCGGTCTTGGCATCCCCTGGGGAGCTTGTTAGACATGCACAGTTTTCACCTGGGGGGAACTGGGGAAGGCTTTTGAGCAAACAGCCCCCTCCTGGGGGCTCCTAGAAGCAGCATGGGTCCAGTGCATTGGATAACAAGGGACAAGGGCATGGGTTTTGGAGACTGGGAAAGCAGAAGCAAGGGGTCCTTACCTCTCCCAGAGCCTGGCACGCTTTTGATTTCAGAAAACTTAGGATGTAGAAGCTGTGTTTGTGCAGCGTGGGGTGCTTGTCCGTAGCAGGGACCCAGAGCCCCGTGGTGGGCTAGCTAGATCGCCAGCCTTGTGGTACCTCTGGGGGCATTAAATATTCCTAAGGGGCTCAACTCAGGGAGAAACGAAACAGGGTGCGGTGCCTTTAAAAGGCAGCCCCATTGGGTGCCTGGGTGGCTCAGTGGGTTAAAGCCTCTGCCATCTGCTCAGGTCATGATCCCAGGGTCCTGGGATCAAGCCCTGCATCAGGCTCCCTGCTCAGCGGGGAGCCTGCTTCCTCTCCTCTCTGTCTGCCTCTCTGCCTACTTGTGATCTCTCTCTCTCTGTCAAATAAATAAAATCTTAAAAAAAAAAAAAAACTCTCTTAACTTCTGAGCTTATCACATTTAAAAAAAAAAAAAAAAAGGGCAGCCCCATCCTTCCTGGATGCCTTGTCCCTGGGTGAAGGGGATTTGCACGCTTAGAGGGAGGAGGCGGGCTCCTTTGGGTGGCCAGAGTCCAGGTTTGTTCTCTTCTTTGGTTGAGCTGTTCCTGACCTCAGTTTGTTAAGGAACAGTCAGGAGGAGCCCAAGTGGGCCCTACAAACTGCAGCCCCTCCCATTCAGGCCTTTATTTGCAAATGATGTTTTTTAGGCATCCCCCACCCCCATCGCCCTCCCTGCCACATGCAACAGATCTCAAACGATGTGGTTTTAATGGGAGGAGAAAGGAATTTAGAGCAGTAAGTCCTGAGTTGAAATTCTGCCTTTTTTCACTTATCAGCGGTGGGATCTTGGGCAAATACCTCAATGTCCTGGGGCTTCAATTGCCTCGCCAGGTATGTGGGAATAATTTATTTACCTTTAGCTAAAGAGGCCACATAGCACAGCAGTGAAAACCGGCATTCTCCTAATCGGGCTGCCTCGCTTTGAAGCCCTGCTTACTGGCAGAGGCACCTTGGGTTGATTCCTAAATGCTGGATGCCTCAGTGTCCTTATCCGTGTAATGGGGGTAACAGCAGTACCTGCCTCTTTTTACTGTTAGGAGAATGTAATGAGTTGACTTGTGTCAAGGGCTAGGATAGTATCCACTAATGCTGGCTACCACTACTAACAAGCCTGCCCTCCATCTCTGGTCAGTGGGGACTCAGTGCCGGAGGATCGCAGGTGCTCCAGGCGCAGCGGGGGGAAGCCAAGTCTAGGGCAGGAGGCAGTGCTTGGAGCAAGAATTGTGGGGGCTCTGGGCATCTGTATCCAGAGCCCATGACTTCTCTCTACTTCCAGGCTTCGAGACCTCTTGCAGAAACTCATGCAGGCACCCCTCGCCGTCCCCCCCACCCCCACCCCTACCCCTTATGAGTCAACAGATTATCCTTGAACCAGGATCAAGATTGCTCAGGCCAGAGATGGTGCCGGAGATAGGGAAACTGCTGGGGACTTCTTCCGTGGGGGTAAGGGTTGGGAGGCTGTTTTGGGTGTTCCTCATTTGAGCACTTCCCTGCTGAGACACGGTGACCATCTGCAGTGTTCTCCCCAGTTCATTCTTCTTTTCCGGAGACCTGTTTAACCAGCAACAGCTGATGGAATTGTACAAAAGGGTTAACTCGCCCCCCCAAACTCATTTATCACCAAGGCTAAGGAATTAAACTCACACTGAGCTCTTGGGTTTTGCAGGAGGAACATTCTGGGTTCCACTTTTCAAGAGCAACCTGGAACTCCATGAACGAGAGACAACTTGTAATCTTTGCAGAGGGGCAAATCTGAATCTGAGAAAGCCGGTCCCTCCGCTAATAAGTGAGCCCAGCCATCCACAGCCTCATAATTCTGTAATTACCATTCTCAGAGCACCTTCATTCCAGGACTCCTGGAGCAGCTTGAAAGTCTTATCTCATTTTATAGGGAAATTGCATGCTAGAGTGACATTTGGAAATCAGGAGGCTGTCATGGGACATGTCCCTCAAAAGTGTTTTGTCACCACTTAGACTGGCTTACAAAGGGCACCTCCACTTTCTGCTCTCAGCCTTGGGTCTCTCTTGTTCGTAGAGTGGTTAATCTCCGTTGAGAATCTTAGCCTTGGCTCTCAGTAGGTTTTCCTCCAGTTTACAGCATAAATGAGCTGGTGTCTGAAAAGAAATGTGACTTTTTAAAGGAATTGGCAGATACTAGGGGAGTTCAGAAGCAGCTGACATCCAATTATTCATGGTCCTGGGGGAAAGGGACTGAATAGGAGAGAGAAATCCACAGATAATCTCCAAACCTCTTGTTAATCAGTAGCCTTCTCTTCCAACATCCCTCCAAACAGAGCCAAAAAATGGGCGGATTCATCGCTCTCTTCAAAATTGAGCTCTTAAGAGATCAGTATAGGAGAAATAATTTGCCAACTCCTTTCTTAATGAGAAGGATCTAGAGGAACTGATTTCCTGCCCCCCACTTATAGCCAAGTGCCGTTTTTCTTGAGCAGGTGGAAAAATGAGCTTATTGTGTTGGTTGGTTTGTTTATTGTCTTATCAGAGAAGAGCATATAACACTGCAATTTTCTTTTTGCTAAAAGTAAAAAAAATACTGAGATTCAAGCCTCCCAATCTTGAAATAAGAACCAAGAGCTAGGAGAATGAGAGTCCATTGCAATTAATAATGGAGTTTCCCTCCCCAGGGTACATGGTGTAACTCAGAGAGGAAGAAGTGATAAGCATCTTGTAAGATAAACAGCCCCTGGCAAATTGTTACCATTCGTTATTCTATTAGTGCGGGGGGGGGGGGGGGGGGGGGGGGGGGGGGGCTTTCTTGAGCCTAAGAAACCCTGCTTGTCTGCTTGTCTTCATCTGTTCCGCTCTTCAAATTTAACTTGCTAAATAGCAGTGTCCAAATCAGTGCAAATCTTGGAAGGTGGCTGTGCTTCTGATCTCAAGGTTTACCTGGTGGGATCCTGGGAAAGTCCTCAGATTGTACCCATCAGTTCCGGGGAGGGGGGTGGACACCTTAATCGTGGCCTGGGGAAAGGATCTGTTTGGGGGAATCAAAGTCAAGCCAGCCTCAAGCTCAAGTGAGCGTGTACAGCAGGGGCTGCAGAACCCCATTAAGGGAACCAGGGCAGACCTCCGTTCTCCCTCTCTTGTGCTGTCCTTGACTTTGCCCTTGACCCAGGGGCAGTCACAGCAGGTGGCTTGGAGTTAACTCTCGTCCTAAACTGTGGTAGGCAGAACAGCCCCACAAAAGATGTCCACATCCTAATCCCTAGAACCTCACTGGGCAGAAGGGACTTGGCCGGTATTGTTAAGGCTCTTAACAAACTGAGATGAGGCCACACTTTAAAGTCCAGTTTCCAGGAGGGAGTAGTGGAGTGAGCTGGTGTAGGGCAGATAGCCCTGCCAGCACTGGCTGGGGGACCTCAGGCAAGTTACTTAACCTGTCTGGGCCTTGGTTTCCTCTTCTGTCGGAGTAGGGATAATCCCAGTAGGTGCCTCAGGGGAGTTGTTGCAAGGAATAAATGAAGACACATTTAAAGACACAGTAAAATGATAGAACAAGGCCAGGCACCTAGAAGGGGGTATGTCTGTGTGCACCATCGCCAGTAACCCCCACAGCCATAGGCAGGGTCCACTGACTCCCAGTTCAGTGCTCACTCCAGGGTTGCCCACATACGAAGAGTCAAGGCACCCCAAAGCCACCTCATTCTGCCAGAGCATTCTAAAGTACTAAACCAAGGCGGTTCCTAAAGTTCTAGCTCAGGTCCACACCTGTTTCCTGGATGGGGAGCCTTGTAGGTCTCTGTTGCGACGGATCGGCCATGCGGCCGCAGGGTGAGCACAGCCCTAGACCACGTATAAATGACTACACGGAGCTGGATTTGGTTCATGGGTGGCCTTTGGACAAGGCTGAGAGCTGGAAGCCCCAAGTTCAAAGTCCTGACAAAGTATGGCAAAGTCAAAGCTTTGCCATACCACAAGGGTGTTCCTGAGCAAGTCCCGTAGCCCCCCCTGCCGCCCCCCCCCCCCCCGCCAGGGCACAGGTCTTTTACCCCTGGAGGTGGGAATAATGCTGGTGCCTCTCTCTGTCTCCCTCGATGGTGTAGACGATGGGAGCGGTGTGTAAACTCTAGTACCAAGCCTAATGTGGGTGTTAACATTTTGCTGCTGGTGTGCAGTCGTGGCCCAGGCTGCCGCTGGTAGATGACCGTGCACGTGGTGTCCAGTGCTCTGTGCTGGCCACCGGTTCTCCATCGGCTGTTGCCTGACGAAGTCAGGAGAGGCTTATTTACTTTCAGTGACGACGATGATGAACATCTTGTTTGGGGATTGGAGAAATGCACCAGCCTCTCGAAGGTCCTGTCCGCTGCCACGCCAAGTGTCTCAAGCAACAGATGCCTTCGGTGTAGCACGGACGGGTCTCCATGCTGGAAATTGCAAAGGAGCAGAATGACTGTGATGAATGGGGACTCCAGGGAAACACAGCGCTCGCTCTCAGTGTCTCAGGCTGGAGAAGGGGAACCTGAAGGCTTTATGGAGGGAAGATGGGTGGTAAATGAATTACTGAGCTGAATCACAGAACGGTTAGTGAACTGAAAGCATTGTGCAAGCAATTATGCATCTCATTAAGATGCGCTCAGTCTCGGCCTCAATACTGAGGGAATTGTCAGAGCAATTACGTGCAAACCTCAATTTTGAGGTCTAAAAAGGGGTCAGTGCATAATTGGCAGGAGAAGAAAAAGGACGGAGGTGGTTTAAAACAATGGGTATGAAGAGGCGACACCCCGATCCCTCAGGACTGAGCGTGTGGGTGGTCTCAGGGTCACATCGAGGCCACGTGGGCCGCGCGTTTGGTATCCATTATAGGCCTTCTTGGAATCCAAGTGTTCTGTAACTTGTAACTGTAGAAAGTTACAAGTGCGGTGCTTGCCAGAGGTATGTCGAGTGAGTGAGTGAAGGGGACGAGGGAATGAACAAACAAACCAATAAAGCCAATAATTCACGGAAAGCGAGGATCCCGATAGCACCTTGTAGCTGGCATGAGAATTAAGCGGGATGCTGCACCTGGAGTCCTCAGCAGGGGCCTGGTACTCTCGCCCGTGCTCGATTTCAGCAAGTACCCTGTTACCGCATGTTCCCCGGGAGGATTAGTCAGCGAGGGCTTCCGTCCCAAGGCACCGCCCAGAGTGGCGGCCTCCCACAATGGATGTTTTTGGCCGGAGGCTGCAAGTCCAAGATGGAGGCATTAGCAGGGTCAAGGTCTGTGAGGCCTCTTCCTGGCATCCAGACCCCTGTCTGCCTCTCGTGGCCTTTTCTCCGTGCAAGCAGAGAGGGGAGAAAGGGATCTGGTGTCCCTCCTTCTAAGGATACTGATTCCTAAGGGATGAGGGCCCCATCCTTATGACTCCTTTTAAACTCGTTACCTCTGTAAAGGCCCCGTCTCCAGATCCAGTCCCACTGGGGGTTTAGGGCTCCAGCAAACAGATTTGGGGAGGACACCGTTCTGTCTGTAACACCCACCAAAGAATCAGCCTTTACGCCTGTAGTTATTAGGCCCGTCCTTGTTCTAAGCAGTGATACAAAAACCTTTGAAACCACTGAAATAACCTTTTCCCCGGGATAAAAATCGGAGATGCCCAAATGTTCTGGAAAATTGGTTGAACTTCCAACAATATCTATCCTTCCGCCCGGGGATGCCTGTCTCCATTTTCTTCAAAGACCCCAGCGGTCATCCTTTTACTCTCCACTGCTGGACCAACGGGCAGCTGACTGATGTCTTCTTTCTGAAAAAAGCAAAACACCTGAGCAGCCCGTCTCATGCTTCTGTTGAACAGCTGGCCCGGCAGCGGAAATCGACCAGGTGAGCCTGCGCTTCTGTGTCAGAATACGTGCTACTAGATCTCATTTCTTTTTCTATTTTCGTTCATCTCCAAATCGACCTGGAAGACGGTAAAAGCTCATTAATTTGAACCCTGCTAATTTAGAATATGTAGCCTTTCCTCCACCTGCACAGTGAAGAAGGCATTTAAGGAGCAAATTACTAGTGTGAACGTAATTAGAAAAGACGAGTCTTGTAGAGCTGGAAGGTCTCTAGAGATGATCCTGCCCTTTCCCGTGGTGGCGGATTTCTTTTCATATAAAGAAGTTGAGGCCCGGTGAGCGTACGAGGCTCCTCCCTCCAAGCTCGAGGAGTGGGACCCTTTACCTTCCTTAAGGACACCAGCCCAATTCACGGAGTCCTGTTTGTTTGTGAAAGACACAGGCGCTTTATTAGCTGTGGGTTCTTTTTACTATGTGGACTTCACGTATTAAAAGTGCATTTAAAAAAAAATATTCTGCATTTTAGGTTTTCACTAATTATGACTGGCCTTCTCCCAAGTTTGTTTGAGCTATTTTGGTGAGGTTTTATAGTTCTTTAATAAGAAAAGCTTTTTTAAAACCTCATAAAGCCTTCTGTACAATTCATTCTAACCAACACCCCCTCTTATAATTATGTCACTAACAACTTCTTTTAAAAAGACCAGAACTTTTGTCTATTCATGTTAACCTTAAAAGCAGCATTCACCCAACCCCCGAGAAACAAGGAAAGTGTAATACTTTATAAGATCGAGGCAGAGCAAATGAAAAAAAAAAGACAAAAAACGAGTGTGAAAGCGTTCTGTGCATTTGGGAAGCACACAGGAATGCTTTGTGTTTTTAATTACTGTCTCTGGCCTGGGGAGCCCCGAAGAGTGGTCAAAATGTGTTTGTGGATGCAAATGCAACATTTCCTTGGAGATGCCCCAGGGAATAGGCTTTTTCCCCCTGTGATTTTAAAAAATAAACGAGAAGCCAATTTATTAATTTAAATCAAACTGTAACTGCTACAAGGACTGGAATATTCTCATTAGCACATCAGCACGTCCTTCTCTCTAGAGTCAGACCAATTAGGGCACCAGACTGCAATCAACAGATGATTTAGGGAGCCCAGGTTCAGAGCACCGGTGAGGTGGACAAAATTAGTATGTTTCCTTGACCTTGGGACTTGAATTCTCTGCTGTAGCCGTGGCCACCAAGAATGGAACACTCCCAATATTTGGGACCTGGAGGGAGGGGGGCTTCTCTCTCCTTCCTGAGTGTTTAACGCATCCTCAACTCGAATTTCTCAGACCGTGGAAGATTAAAGCTTATAAGCTTGTTCATAAGGCCAGTTCTGTACTTGATAGGATATGCTGCTGCTGTTGGTGGTGGTGCGATGGTGATGATGACGATGATGATGGTCATCATGATGATGGTGATGACGATGATGGTAATCATGACGATGATGATGATGATGGTAATCATGATGATGATGATGATGACGGTAGTGATGATGGTGATGACGATGATGATGTTGATGATACAGAGTGTTGGTCATAACAGCGGTGCTTCTAGTTGTTCATGGTTCCTTGCATGCTTTCTCTGTTCCAGGTGTAGTTCTGGTGTTTTCTGTACTTTATCTGAAACATCACAACTCCATAATGTAGACACGCTATGTGACAGATGATGACGCCAAAGCTCAGAGAGGTTAATAACTTGCCGTAGGTCACACAGCTGGCAAGTGACAGCAGCAAGAGATGACCCCTACCCCCACTGTCACCTCTTGCCATCACTCCCTTCACTGCTGCCTGGCACAGTGCTCTAAGTCTCCATCTCTTAAGAGCCCTGGGACATGTGCTGCTCCTCTTCTGGTGACTCAGGGCTGGACGCAGTGAGCTTCAGGCCCCCAACATTTGCCAGTAAGCCTGAGGTCAGGAGACAGGAGACTGTGGTTCTTTTTGCTTAATCCCAAAGGTCCCATTCGTCCTGAGTTTCCTTGAGGGGCCTTATCTCCGGCTTGACACGTGCTACAGGTGGCTCCCCACCTCTCACAGCAACTGACCATGACTGTCTCTGTGTTATTACATGCATTGAAAGACAAGTGGCAAAGGATTTCTATTTTCAGCTGCCAGGATCACAACATGAACCTATGAGGGCTGGTTGAGTCTGAAAGCATTTCCAGTTCCCTTCTCAGAAAGCAGTGCTTTTGACTTTGGGCCACTAGTTCTCCATGAAATGTGCTTCCATTGTCCTGGGTAATATGGCTGTGAATTGCTCTTGTGGAAGATGGTCAGGGTCAGCTATAATGAGCAGTATCATTCCAGTGGAGCTGGCCCCTGCCTCCCTCTTCAGCATCTCAGGACTCTCTTTCCCTTCCAGCTATTTGGGACCTGGTTTAGTTCCTCCTCCATTTTGCATTTTCCTACCACTGGGCCTTTGTACATGCTATTTCTTTTGCCTAGAAAGCTCTTCCCCCTCTCCTCACTTCCGCTTGATTGATTCCTGCTCAGACACAGGCCAAGGTGTTCCTTAGGACCCGTTACACGTTCCCTTAGCACCTTTACTTCTCTATAGCCCTTTGCTTACTGTAATTATTCTTATGTTATTTGGTGAGTGCCTTCTTCCCCATTGGATGCCAGGGTCCATGCTGCCTGCCTCTATGCCTGCTTTATGACTCCTGTAGTTCCTGAAACATGACAGGTGCTGGATAGATGGGGTGAGAATGAGACACTTTGTAAGAACAGACTGTTCCGACCATTCTGCTCAGTGACTCCTTTCTCATCCACCCCAGGTTCCAGATCTAGAGTGGCAAATAGAAAAGGGTAACACGAGAGAACTCTAGAGTCAGGCTCTGTGGGTTTGTAGCCCAGCCTTGCCCCCTACTAGTTCTATTTGTTTTACGTAGCAAATCACCACAAACTTAGCAGTTTACGACAATTCACATCAACTGTCCCACAGTTTTCATATTCAGGAGTCTGGGCAGGCCTAGCTGGGTCCTTGGCTCATGCAGCAATCCAGGTGTCCTCCAGGATTGGGCTCCCCTGTAAGGCTTGGCTTGGGTCTCCTTCCAAGCTCTCATGGTTCTTGGTAGAATTCATTTCCTTGTAGCTGTAGAAATCACAGCAGCTTGGTCTTTCCAGACCAGTAGGAGAGTCTGTCTGAGTTCAGAGAAAGTATAAGCCCTCTTTAAAATGCATCTCTGATTAGGGCAGGCCCATCCAGGAGAGCATCCCTTTTGATTAACACACAGTCAACTGATTAAGGATCTTAATTACATCTGCAGAATCCCTGTGCCCTTGCCTTATACAGTCTATCATACGCCCAGGTCCTGTGCACCCCAAAGGGAGAGGATTATACAGGACATGCCTACTACTGTGGGCAAGGATCAACAGGGGCCGTCTTAGATTTCTGACCACTCCTGTAGCTGTGTGGCCTTGGGTGAGTTGCTTTACCGCTCTGTGCCACCGTTATCTCATCTGTAAAGTAGGAGTAATGGCAGTGCCCGCTTCATAGGTTTTACCGTTAAGATTAAATGAGTTAATTTATGTTAAATGCATAAAACGGTTCCTGGCGAGTGGTGAGTACTCAGTAAATGTTAGCTGTTACAACCATAAAAACGACGGTGATCCCCAACGGAGCCAGTGGCATCTGAGTTTAGAAATACAATCCACCACCTGGCTGGAAAGGAAATCTGAGAAGCCGGGCTAAAGGGGAAAGAGACAGGAGAACATCAACGAGCTTGGTAAATTGTATCTCTAAAAAGGAAACCGGCAGTGTCTCCTCCTCCTCGGGGCAAAAATGGGCAAAGCAGATGGAAAATTGTGTCAGCTTACTCAAGCAAATTGGATATAAGTGGGTGCATGTGCCCTCCCTTTAATTTCTTTCCTCAAAACCTCTCAAGGCAAATAATGATGTTCTTGTCTCCTTGAAAAGCTTAGACATCCGTTCGATCAGGAATTTGAATCAAGATTGACGTCCCCAAATATGGAGGAATGGACCTAACTTGGATAGCTAGGCAACTTATGTAGGCAGTTGGACCCCACAATTTCAGTCTGACCTAAAGAACGGCTGTCTCTTGAAACGGGATCTTAGTTGGGCTCAGTTTAAAAAGAAGGGTCCCCGGTGACCCCAGGGAGACCCGTAGTCGTGTGAACACGCAGTCGCGCAATGTGGCTCGTAGGAGGTGTTCATGGAAATTTGCCACGGGATGTGTGCAGACTGCCGGAGAGCGTTAAGCATCAGTTAGTTGCTCGATCTGAGATGCTGTTAACCAAACGTAGGAAGACGCAGCGAGGTGAGGCAGGGAGGCGAGTTCATGGTGGTGTGTTTATGAACCCTGGCTGGCAGGGAGAAAGGATGACAGCTTCTGTTTTTGGAGGAGAGTGGCTTCATGGAAATCCCTTTCGGTCGGATCACCTAGGGCAAATCATCTGCTCTTCTGTAGCCCTCATACTTTGCATCCCATCATTCAACTTGAGTGATCTTATTGACAGTGCTAGTAGATATTGTTGGCGCTCTGCCCAGACCCCCTCTGGTCCCCTTCCACTGTCTGGGCGCCCATCCTCCCACTTCTACGTGCTTGGGTTTTACGGCCACACCTGTAACTTGCTTCTGAGGCTGCATTTGGGCTACTGGAGTTACTTCTGCCCCTGCACAGACATGTAGAAGAATCGAGGAGCTTAACCTCTTCCTGTGCAGCCCTTAACCTCAAGTCACACAAGCTCAGAGGAGTGAAGTCATGCTTCTGAGCTCCCCGCGGGATTGGGTGCAAGACTGGTACTGAGCCTGAAATTCTATCCTTGCTGGTCTTCTTCGTTTCTCCTCTCTTCTTTCCAGGACTGGCTACATTATTTGCGGGGCCTCTGGATAAAATATTGTTAGGAATTAAGAGTCTCAAGGTGGTGACAGCAGAGCGTTGCACCAAGGGTGACTTCTTACATCATGTCCCTGCCTTCCTTGGAAGCATCCTTATTCAAGTCCCTTGTACAAAATTCTTGTCTTGTCTGGATGGGTTGTAAGTTGGAGCTGCGAGAGGACAGATGCAGGCACGGGTTCTTAGGTCACACAGCAGACTGTGCATTCAGATCCAGTCCCAGAAATGTCCACAGTGAGAGGTGTGTATATTGGGGGGTAGGTGTGGATGGGGGGAGGTGGGTCTGGGAGCTTGCAAGGGCTCCCAGTTCCAGCTTCTTTCTTTCTTCCACCCTGGGAAGGTGGTGTGTGCCACAAGCGTAGGACAGAGAGCCTTGGGAGTGATGATGGGAGATGGAAGGGGAGACACAGCGTAAGCAGAGTTACAGGGGTGAGGCTTCTGATTCTTCAGGAGGTGCCCACTGTGTGCTCAGCGCTGAAGCCTGGGATTTAAAACACCCAAGTCCTTGCCCCCAGTTGCTCCCCAGAGAGGCTTGTCCAGCTCAGGTGGAATTCTGTGCAAGGGCAGCGCTGAGCCGAAGGAGGTAAGAGCTACTGAACCCAAGAGGGAGTCTGGGTTTCCAAGTATGTCCTGTTAGGGGTCAGGGCCCCTGAAACGCAGCGCAGAGGAGGGAGGGAGTCCCTGGCTGGGGAATGTCAGAAATTGACAAGGGGTGGAGCTGACAGTTGGAGGGGGGCGGAGCTTGTCTGGAAACCTCCCCGCCGCTGCTGCTCGTGCTGTCCTCTTCCAGGTTTCTTCTCTGAAAGGACCCCACGTCCCTCAGTCACCCTCCAGCTGCGTCCGGGGCTGGCGATGGCTCTGTGCAGACAGCACCCACTCTTCCTCACCCCTCTCGGGGAGCCCACGAACACCCTGCCCATTTCCCAGCACACTGAAGTGATAGGTGACATGAAGGGTGTCCCTGTAAGCTAGGAAGTGTAGGCGCTGGCTGTGGGCCTCCCGGTGACACCGGGGGTGGCGTTGAAACTGTGGTTCTCTGGGACCCATGGGGAAACTCTTCTCTTTATCATTGGCTTTGTCAGGCTGAGGCCGTCCCTTGTCCCTCATCCCTCATTTTTCATCACAGCGTGACCACTGGCAGGAGGAGAGCTCTTGCATCCAGGAATAAGCGCATGAATGGCATGAAAGCGTCTGGGCTTTGCCAGGAAGCAGGAGGAGGGGGCTGCCTTCTGTTTTGTGTTGTGCTCTCTTTCCTAAAGCTTGAACTATTTTGCTGCTCCCGAGTTCAATGGGAGCACCAGGCGGTCATGGCTCATCCTTCTTCTTGACGAATATTCCATTTGGGGCAGTAATTCATGCTTATTTCACTGCCATCTATTAAACAATTAGGAGAAAGCATACATTATTCTATGGATATATATCATCAAATGATTTTTAATTACTTAGTGGCCTTGGAAGGGGAAGAACACAGTGGCGGTGGGGGGGAGTGTGGCATGTTTCCCCTCTCCCTCTACTGTCTTAATTTGGATTTCTTTTTGTGTAGAGGGGTGGGGTGGGGCGGGGCTGGGCAGGCTTCAAAAAACATCCCAAATGGTGGCTCTGCACCATCTGGCCCCTGCCTGCCCCTGTCCACACCCAAGGGGAGGCTTCTCAGTCCTGACACTCGGGTCCCCTCCCCCAGCTCACATTCCCTCCCCCAGGAGCGCCTATGCAGTCTCATATCCACTTGATGTGGCTTCTGCAGGAAAGCCTTCCCTGGTGCCCCACTAGCTTAGGTCCCCTCATCACACTCTTACCCTTTGCTCTTTTCTAGCAGGTCATTCATCCAGCCCAGATTGACCAGGTACCGGCTCCGTGGCAGGTTCTGTTCTAGACACTTGTGACACATAAGCGAATAGAACAGACCCGAAACCCTGTCTTCCTGGAGCTTGGTTTCCAAATTCATTGCAACCGTGACCGTGAATAATTATTGGGCGATTCGCTGATGGGCACTAGCTTTGATGCTCTGTGAGGATGGGGCCGTGTCCGTTGTGCTGACAACAGTCTCTGTACCACAAGTCGCTGGCGTACAGTAGGCGCAGAGTAGATGCACAGTAAGGACTTGGGGAACGAAAGGCAGCTTGCGATCTGAAGGCTGCTGTTTGGTTATCTAGGATCTCTGAGGTGGGGACGTCTTCCTGGGGAATCCAGATGGTATCATGTGACTTAGCTTCTCAGGACTGGAGAATGACCCAAGAGAAGGAAGGCACAGGAAGAGGCGCTGGTCCTGCCTCAGGTCTCCCAGAACCGCCGGGGTCTCATTCGGGGACTGGAGCTGCCCCCTTATCCGTCCCCTTCAATGCTCCCTGCACTCCTTGTTCCATTCCCAGATCTCTCCTCCAGGGTCTCTCCTCCATTCTGCTTCTCTGTGTTTTCACTCCTGCAACTTCTAGGGGTCATTTTATTTATATGTCAGATACATGTTTGCTGGGCGATTGTGACAGGGCCCTTTACTAGCCCCGAGGCCAACTCGCTCAGGTGTCCCCTGTGTTTGGGGATTGGTTGGGTGACTCTGTTTCACCACGTGTGTTTTTAACCCAGAGGTAGCTGCTTCCTGCTCATCTGTCTTCCGAACGAGCGTTAACCCCCTAGGAACGTTCTGCTGAAAAACGAGTCATCACCCCCTCAATGAGAGGTGTTCTCTCCATTTATCTCCTGAGGTCGTTCATTGGACGGCTCATTCATTTCATTCATTCATTCATAATCACGTGCAGAGGGGAGGTGGGGAGAGACAAGGAAGAGTGTGTGGTGTGAATGCTGGCACGAAGGCCTTTCCCTTTGGAGCAAAAATGCAGTTGAAGACTTGCCCAGCCTCCGCAGCCAACCCCACTCCTCTTTTAAATTTCATTGATCACAAAGTCTTTAATTTGGTGATATCTGACCTCCCGCTGGGAGTCCAGAGTAACACGCTGAGGGGGCTCAACACCCCTGCCCCCAAGCCTGTGCTTTGTATATAGCAAAATTCTGCAAAAGACACTGTCGTGGGGGTGGGGGGTGCAGAATAGCCACCTTTTCAGGAAGGAAAGTACTTTTCCACACTTACAGGAGCATTGCAAGGCTCCTTCCATCAGGAACGCTCCCTGGTCAGTCGGTGGCATGTGTCCACGGCTTCTAATCCTTTAAACATGCCCTGGCTCTTATAAAAGGGCCCAAACTGCCAGTTATCCTGCAAGCCACTGTCCCATCCCCAGGGCTCGCGAGGCACGTGCAGGAGGCACCCGGCAGCGCAAACCCCTGGCAGAGCCAGTTCAGCTGGATGATGGCATCGAACAAGACGAAAAACCACTGCGTTGACGGCTCCAGTTTGCCGGCGTGGTGGGTTGCCAGAGCCGCAGGACGGGTCTCCGCCCCTCACTGCTGCTGGGGGAAGTGTGTTAGCCGCGTCTGCAGAAGTGGAGCGGGGACCCCAGGGGCCGCAAGGGTGGCCTGAGATCACACAGCCCAGAAGCAGTCCTGCAGCTACCGGGCCAGCACACAACACGGCCCCAGGGAACGTCATCCTTGCTGGGCCCCTGTGGGCTCTTTCCTTCTAGGCAGGGTGGGCTGGCTTGTATACAGTGCTAATAGAGCACAGTTGTGCAGTGATGGTCATGACCAGAGAGCAAGCACTTACTGAGCATGTATTATGTGCCAAGACTTGTAGGTCTTTGTATGAGGTTCTACTTGAGGTCGTAGCCACCATCGTCCCATTCTGCAAATGGAGTCGCTGAGTTCTCGGGACTGATCCAGGGTGGCATGGCAGAGCAGTGCTGCCCGGACCCAGATCCAGGAGGCCGGCCAGCCCATATCCTCATTTCTGCGCTGTTCATGGCTTTTAGAGACCCCATCCCACTTCTCCACCCAATCCTACCACCTTCCACTTGGGCCAAAGCGGGTAACTGTCTGACTTGAAGAAACATTGTGGGTCACCCTGTACTTTATAGAGAGGACAGTGGAGACCTGGAGGGGGAATGCTGAGCCAGAGCAACATCCTGGGTCTCAGCCCATTGTTCAGTTCTGTACCTTTGTTCTCTGTGTTCTTCCTGCCAGCCTGCGAGGCCCCCCAAAAATCTGTGGCTTTTTAGGCCTCCTGTGGTACCCTCCATCTCTGTGATGCCTTTCATGGCCAACTCAGGCAAAGAAGCAAGGAGCATTCTCTTTACTCTCCCAACACTTGGGTTTTGTGCCACTTCCTTATTTAGTGGAGTTGTGTGGTGTTAAGAGCGTGGACTTGAATCTTGGCTCTGCTGCTTAGCAGCTGTGTGGCCTTGGGCAGGCCATTAATGTCTCTGTGCCTCAGTTTCTTCATGTGTAAAGTGATGATGCTATTAGCAGTGGGGGTGTATCCTGACCTGAACTCCTGCCCAGATGGGATGGGAAAGGGTATCCAGCACCCAGCACTCTCATGAGGAAGGGAACACTTGGGGCTTGAGGAGGTGGGGATGGGGTGGGTACACGTGGTGCAAAGTCAAAGGTGGGGGTAACACAGAATCCCCTTCTTTTGGCCTGGTCACTTTGAAGAGAAGGAGTTATGGAGCATTTGTGTCCCCATTCCCCTTCCTGTGTTACTTTGGTGGAAATCTCTCTTGAATATGGGAGGGAAGTTTCTCTATCTGAATGGGTCCAGGTCCTACAATTCCTTTTGTTGGCTGCGACTTGAGTTTCTAGCTTTTCCCCTCCTTCTGCCTAAATCCAGAAAGGCACCAGCAGTCTTTAAAGAGCAGTGGCTTTGAGCTTCACAAATCCCAAATACCAGTGGCAGGCACAGGGCCAGAGTGCTGCACTCATGCCTTTTCTCCTGGCGCTCCAGCGGAGAATGTCTTTTCTAGAAATGTCAGTTTGGGAGTGCTAAGCTTGCAAATGTCAGCGTAAAGTGCATTTCCTGTGCATTGATACTCTCAATGCACGTTGGTTTATTGGGTAGCTTTCAGGGATTGGAGTTTTCAGAGTTAACATCTGGCTCCTCATGACTTTTTGTTAGAATTTTATTATGCCATCCTTCAGTTGCAGGGGTGTGGGGCAGTAACTTCCCGTTCTGTGCTTTGAAATAATCTAGGTCTGGAGTCACCTAGTCTGCACCGCCCTTTATTGGTATCCGTTGACATGGTTTGGTCTGCAGTAAGGACATGCTTGTATATTAAGGGTTGAGGATGAATATGACAAAATATATTAAAGCAACTGGTCACAGCCCAAGTACTATACGTGAACATCCACAGGAATTTTCCTGAAGGACCTAAACTGGACAGAACCCAAATTTGTACAGACTTGCGAACAGGTACGTGCCATGTGGTATCGCCACAGAATAGAGTGCTGCTCAGGAACAAGAAGGAACAAGGTCTAGTATGTGCAGCCAGGCGGGGGCACAGGGGCAGGGTTTGAATCTCAGCAAAAGGTGCTAAGTGAAGGGAGCCAGACTCCGAAAACTACAAACTTGTCTAATCCCATTTATAGGAAATTCTAGAAAAGGCCAAGCTATGGTGATAGCAGGTCAGTTGTTGCCTGGGGCTGGGGTGAGAGAGCACATACACAGGCACAAGGGAACATTTTAGGATAAGGGAAGGATCTTAAAATTTGGAGGCGGTGGTAGCTGCGGTTGTTAATGGACTTTACGGCTCTGGAAACTCATCATATGCTTAAAATGGGTAAAACTCACTGTATGTAAAACCAGTATTTAAATGGCAAAAAATAAATATAGTTGGATGAGCATGACCAAAAATTTGGGCAAAGAACATACCCAGGCTGTTCAGGAGAGAATACAAATTTCTGGCCTCACTAATTATTATTATTTTTTTTTAAGGGGGAAGTTAAACAGTGAATTCAGACACAGATCTTACCCCTTTCACAAAAATTAACTGAAATTGCATCATAGACCTAAATGTTAAATGCAAAACTGTAATGAATAACTCCCAGGAGATAACATTGGGGGGAAATCAAGGCGGCCATGGGTTTGGTGATGACTTTTGAGGTACAATTGCAAAAGCACAGTCCATGAAAGAAAAAATTTGTAAGTTGGGTCTCATTAAAAATTTCTGCTCTTCAAAAGACACTGTTAAGAGATTGGAAAGATAAGCCATAGACTGGGAGAAAATATTTGTAAAACATATCTTATCTTATATTAAAAAAAGAAAAAAAAACCAACAACTGGTGTCCAACATAAACAAAGAGCTCTTAGACTTCAACAATGAGAATGGAACGGAATTAAAAATAGGTCAAAGACTTGAATACCTGACCAGTAAATACACACAGATGGCAAATAAGCACATGAAAAGATGCTCAATATCATGTCACTAGGGAACTGCAAATTAAAACGATCATGAGAGACAAGTAAACTTATTACAATGGCTAAAATCCAAAAACACTGATGCCACCAAATGTTGGCAAGGATGTGGAGCAACTGGAACTCTCACTCACTGCTGGTGGGAATGCAAAACGATGCAGCCACTTTGGAAGACAGTTTGTCAGTTTCTTACAAAGCTAAACATAGTCTTAAACCATAGTAACCGGCGATTGTACCCTTAGATACTTAACGCAGATGAGCTGAAAACTTATGTCCATACAAAAGCTTGCACAGGGATGTTTATGACTACTTTATTCACGATTGCCAAAACTTAGAAGCAACCAAGATGTCCTTCAGGAGGTGCGTGGATAAATGAACTGTGGTCCATCTATGCAATGGAATGTCGGTTAGCACTCTGAAGAAAGGAGCAATAAGAAGATATGGAGGAACCTTAAATGCATATTACCAAGGCTACTTAATGTTTGATTCCAGCTATATGACATTCTGCAAAAGGCAAAACCATGGGGGCAGTTAAATGATTAGGGATATGGGAAGGGGAAATAGGACGAGCACAGGGATTTTTAGGGTGCTGGAACGATTCTGTATGATATCGTAATAGTGGATAAATGTCCCTGCACAAGGAGTGAACCCTAATATAAACTACAGACATTAGGGGAACCTGGCTGGCTCAGATGGTTGGGCGTCTCCCTTCAGCTCAGGTCATGATCCCAGGGTCTTGGGTCGAGCCCCGCATCGGGCTCCTGGCTTGGCAGGGAGTCTGCTTCTCCCTCTCTCTTCCCACTGTCCCCCCTGCTTGTGCTCTCTCACTCTTTCTGTCAACTAAATAAAATCTTAAAAAACACACACACACACAAAACACTACAGACATTAGTTAAAAGTCCCGTATCAATAAGGGCTCATCGACTGTAGCAAAGGCACCACACAATGGAAGGTGTGAATGATGGAAACTGCAGGTGAGCCACTAAAGGAAAACTCTGTATTTCCACTTGGTTTTTCTTTGAAGTTAAAATACTCAAGAAAAAAAAAAGAAGAAGAAGAAGAAAAGAAAAAAGAAAAGTCTATTAATTTAATTTAAAAAAAAGAACACCAAAAAACAGTGGACTGACCCTACTCACCTCTACACTAGCAAAAATAGAAGGGAGGATGGATCTCCTGGGTCTGGCTGGGACACTTAACCTCTGGAGGGCATTTTAGCAATGAGTACCACAATGTGAAAGGTATGGAATCCTGGTCTGGCAAGTTTATGTCAGAGCAGTGGTTCTCAACCAGGGAGCGTTTTGTGCCCTGCTCCCTGCTCCCCGTTCCCCACCCCCCAGCCTGGTAGGGGCGATACTTGGTAGTGTCTGGCCATTTTGGATGTTGTAACTGGTGAGCTGCTATTGGTGTCTCATGGATAGAGCCCAGGGGTGCTCTAGACATCCTCCAGGGCCCAGGGCAGCCCCCTTCCCCTGTAGAGTTCTCTAGTCCTGCGTGTCACAAGCTCCACTGCCAAGAAACTCAGTTGGGAGAGTGCGCAGGGACATAGAAAATCATCTCAGTGTGGTTTGTAGCAGTGAAAAATTAGACGTCACCAGAAGTCATTCAGCAGAGATTAAACAAGGATGGTGGAACCCTACTGCAGAATCCCGAGCAGCCTTTAGGATGACGGTGCAGAGCTGTGATTTTTAATATGAAAGAATGTTCATGAGACACTGTAAATGAGAAGAGATTACAAAGCAGCATGCACAGAATAATGCTATCATCGGGAAGACAGATAGAGTGTCTGTGCATTTCTTAAAGCGCCTGGGAAGATCTTGACAAAATCTCAAGCCTGTATCTGGTTTCTTTACAAGAGCCAGTAAGCACGTTCAAGAGACTTCTAAAATTACTTTTTACCTCACAAAATCTGTCTTTTTGAATTATTTTTGATATCTAAGAGGTTTTTTTTTACAATCAACATGTATTACTTTTATCAATAAAACAATAAAAACAAAATTATGTTTTTTGAAATTAAAAAAATATGCCGCTGGACCGGTAGTCATGCAAAGGTTGCTGAGGTTTGAGGGTTCATTTGCAGCTCTTGGTTACTTTTGAAAGTATATTAAGGACTCCACTACCATACTAATGACGGGCCGGGTTTTAAGATGTCTCATCCCATTTAACGTCTCAAAAAAAAAAAAAAAAAAGAAAAGAAAAGGCCATTGAGTTGTTACTCATGGACACCCACTGTGTAGATGCGGGAGCTGGAAGCCGAAGCTCTGAGAGTGCTTGAGTGCCACGGTGCCCTTGGGATGATGTCCCATGGTTTCTGAATCCAAGCCCTGTCACTTTCCTGTACCACAAGCGAGTCTCTCTACCACATAGTACGGGAATCCGCCCATGTGGAGAAGTCTGATTTTCTTTTTCTTTTCTTTTTTTTTTTTTAAGATTTTATTTATTTATTTGACAGAGATCACAAGCAGGGGGAGCAGCAGGCAGAGGGAGAGGGAGAAGCAGGCTCCCTGCTAAGCAGGGAGCCCGATGCAGGGCTTGATCCCAGGACCCTGGGATCATGACCTGAGCCAAAGGCAGACACTCAATGGACTGAGCCACCCAGGCGCCCCTGTTTTTCCTCAGTATGTCTCTTATTGTGACCCTGACATGTTTACAGGATTCCCATTTTGAGAGTTTAGAGAACAGTCTGACGACTTCTGTTCACACACACGTTTCATCATTGTTTTTGTTTGTTTGCATTTAGAGAGCTTTCTCTTATCTGGGAAACTTCTTTGTCTTGTCTGGAACAGCTCATTCTAGATCAGGGGCGGAAATGTCGGTTGTGCCCAAGAGTCTGGCGCGAATCTCAGGAAAGGGTTCGTTCGCCCCGGTGAAGCACAACCTTTGCTGTTTCGACCCAAGGTGGTAACGGGGCACATCAGGTCCTCTCCTAACCTTTATACTTTACTCCTCTGGTACCAAGAGAAAGCAGTTCGAGTTTCCTTATTCCCGCTGGAGTTTAAGGGTGCAGTTAGCCAGGAAGGGGGAGACGCCTTTGGTGTCTTCAACGTGGCCATCTGCTGCTGGAGGCTGGTTTTCTTGGAGGGTTTCTCCCGGGGAGCTGTCTGGTATCATTTGAAATGACTCATGAGCAGGAGAACCGTTTCATCTTGAGAGCAGCTTCCCCATGTTCCTCATGGTCCAACTGCTGCACTGCCCTCCACGCAACACATCCAGAACCCACACCCATGAATATCTCTCTGCTCTGCGAAGTTTCCAGACATCCCTACAGTGGCTCACCCCCCACCTTTCAGACACCTGGGCGGGCTTCCACATCCTCCCACTGCATTTCATCTAGGGTTGCCTTTCGACTCTCCACCGCTTAACGTGACATGCAGTGGCCTCCTCCGAGATCACCCTCCCACCAGCGTCTTTCCTCCATCACCTTTTAAGTGGCTTCTCCTCGGTTCCATCCCTCATCAAGGCTGGATTCGGTTTCCTGCCTCCAGTGTCCAACATGTGGCCAGTCTCCTCCCTTCAAAGGCAGAGCGCCTCGATGCACCTGCCAGAAAGGCCCACCTATGCCTGCTGGCGCTGGCTGGTGCTGCCCAGCACTGCCCGAGTGTCCCGACGAGCCAGTCTGCCTTCCTTCCTGATGAGTCTCCCTGCTCCTTGTTTTGGGGCCTCAGCAGCAGCATCAGGGGACAAAGGAAAGAGCCTAGGGCTTGGAGTCTGGGTTTGAGTCCTGGACCTTCCATTGATAGCAAGCTGTGCGTCCTTGGCTTACACACTCCTGACCGGGTGGTTCGGCCTTGGGCTGGCCAGTAGGGGTAGGAGACGAATGTTGGCATCCCCAACACAGCTCTGTCCCTCAAAAGTGGGGTTGAACCTCGACCTCGGTCCCTGAGGCTGGGAGGGTCTGGTCAGAGCTGGGAGGGGTGGTGGCAGAGACTGGCCCCACATCCTGGAGGGGGCCCGTAGCTTAGCTGCGTGAGTCCCCCAGGGCCAATCCCTGAAGCAGGGTTCATCCAACTTTCCAATGAGTAGGAATAGTTCCTGTGGTTTGAGTGCGCTCACTCTGTGTCAGGGACTTGCAAGAATCCTCCGCGGCAGAAACTCTGATTATCTGTCTGTCACACGAGCGTGGACATTGAGGCTCAGGGGAGTTTAAGAGCTTGCCCAGCGCAGGACCAGGGGGGCAGGCCAGGCCTGGAACCCGGGCCTCCCTGCTCCGGCTTTGGAAGAGACGCTCGTGTTGGAAATTTGGCCGAGCTCGGGGAGGAGTAACCCACCGGTGGGGTGGGCACCGTGAGCGGAGGTTTTTATTTTGGCTCCTCCCAGGTTTGCTGTCTCTCTGCCTGGGCTGCGGAGGGACATCCCCAGCCCCTGCTTTTTCCCTCGCTGGGCCTGGCTTCTAAGGGACCCCTAGCCGTCCCCTCCACCCTCCTCCCGGGTTGGCCCTAGACTAATCCCTTTTCCCATTAGGTGAGCCAGGACAAGATGAGGGCTTTATTAAAAGGAAATTAAACTAGGAAATGAGAGGCTAAACAAATCTGAAATGAGAGAAACAGCAGCAGTAAAGCAGATGAGTTTACAGAGCTCAGTTCTTGGCCGTAAAGGGGTGAACACCTTCCGGCAGGCGGCCGTCACCCTGTCATCCTCGCCCTCGCCCGTCTGCTGGGGCCAAGCCAGCCTTCGTGGTGGTCACAGCAGACATGGTTCGCTCCACAGTTAGGGCCGTGCTCACCATCACCTTGCCCATGTCAGTCCCTCCTTAGCCCCTTCCTGCGTCTCGTATGCAGAATTCTGCTCCCTGGGGTGGGGGGTGGGCACAGGGGATGGTTTGCCCACATCCCCCCCCCCCCCCCCCCCCGGGCAGGGGGTAGGAAGTGACATTTCATAGTCCTCTGTGTCCTGCTTCCCAAGGGCTCATCCCTTTATCCTCACCACCCTTCCCTGGGCACCACTGCCACTGTCGCGCTTCTGTTTCTCGATTGCCCTGAGTGATGGTGGCCCCCACTTGGGTTCTTTCCTGCTTGCAACACTCCTCCTCCTAACCCTGCTCTTTTGCTTGGCCAAGTCCTGCCTCTTCTTCAGACCTTGTCTTAAATGTTGCTTTCTCAGGGAAGATCTCCTGGGACCTCCCTCAACCAGGTTTGCTCGGGAGCCCTTAAAGGGCTCCCCCACTGCACTCATCAATTAGTTATTTAGTTATTAGTTATTAGTTATTCTTTGATGCCCGTCTCCCCTGCTGGACTCTGAACTCTGAGAAGGCTGCGATGGGATGTGTTCCCATCCCATACTCAGCCCCCAGAGCCTTAACTGCCGGGGAAATACGATTTTGTTTGCCCAGTCGCCTACTCAGTC
Organism: Lutra lutra; assembly: GCF_902655055.1. Taxonomy (NCBI): domain Eukaryota; kingdom Metazoa; phylum Chordata; class Mammalia; order Carnivora; family Mustelidae; genus Lutra; species Lutra lutra. The sequence continues at coordinate 127,472,921 of NC_062285.1, forward strand.
ATTCATTCAAGAATTTTTTTTTTTAAGATTTTATTTATTTATTTGACAGAGAGAGACACAGTGCTAGAGGGAACACAAGCAGGGGGACTAGGAGAGGGAAAGCAGGCTTCCCACCAAGCAGGGAGCCCGATGTGGGGTTCGATCCTAGGACACTGGGATCATGACCTGAGCCAAAGGCAGACACTTAATGACTGAGCCACCCAAGCGCCCCTCAAGAAATATTTCTTGAGTACCTGTTGTGTATTGAATGCTGTGCCCAGTATCAAGGGTACAGCAGTGAGTAGAGCAAAGTACCCACTGTCATGGTGCTTGCAGACCAGCTACTCTTTCCTGTTTGCTAAATAAGTGACTGACTTTAAGAGGAACAAGCCATTTGTTTCAGTGAGATGTTTCTAACAATGAGGGTTGCTTGCCACAGGATGGGCCACCTCGTGGAGGTGAGCTCCCCGTCACGGGAAGCATTCAAGAAGAGCCTGGGCAACCCATTGTCACTGTGCTGTAAGTGGAGCCTTCTGAAGGTCCCAGTTACATCCAAGCTTCTCTGAAGGACACTGTGGGCTGGAATATGTCATGTAGCTCCCAGACAAGGCCTACGGGAAGGAAGCAAGATGAGATCAGGAAGGGGCTGGGGTCAGTCTGCAAGGTAGACATTGTCTTTGTGTTTTCCTGGCGGAAGTCAGCAGGCTCCTCTGGAAAGCTGGAGCCAAGTATTTTCACTTTATGTAAAGTAAATTTCCATTTAAAAAAAAAAGAAGGAAAAAAAAAGTATATATTTATATACCAGGAAAGCTTTTTTTTTTCTGAAGTACATGTTTTTTCAGATTATAAAAAGTGATCACTTTAGAAAACACAGGAAGACATAAAGAAAATTAGAGGAACTTTAATTCTACCCAAAAGTAATCATTGTAAACATTTAAATTTATTTTCTCCCAGTCTTTTTGATGGAATACATAAAAATGTAAATTTAAAACAAATGAGATCACATCTTCTATCTTGTTCTTCTGACTTAACAGTGAACATTTTCTACTTCATGAAATGTTCCAAATTAAGATTTCTACCTACTGTATAATGTTTCTATTTACATGTTATCTGTTGCTATAATAAATCACCCAACATTGAGTGACTGAAACAATAATCGTTATCACTCACAATTTCTGTGGGCCAGGAATCTGAGAGTGGCTTGCTTGGGCAGCTCTGGTCTGGGCTGCAGTCACCTGAAGGCTGGACCCCCTGAGGACCTACCTTCGAGATGGTTCACTCCTGAGGCCGGCAAATGGTGCTTTTCCTCTGGCCTCCTTGAGTGTCCTTACAATATGGCAGCTGGCTTCCCCCAGAGTGAATGACCCCAGAAGGAGACAGGCAGGCGAAGCTATGTCTTTTCTATGACCCAGCCTTGAGGGTCACACAAAGCCACTTGGAAAGTACTCTTATTTGTCACGTAGGTCATCTCTGTGTAGTGTTGGAGGACATGAATACCAGGAGGGAGGGTCCTTTGGATCCACCATGGAGGCTGACTCCCCCACCATCCTATTTCTTTTACCGCCCCCCCACTTAACCAGTCCCTCATTTTTGAGCATCTACATTGTTTCCATCTTTTGCTATTATTTGGAACGTACATCCCTCTTTTTAAAAAAAAATTTTTAGGGGCACCTGGCTGGCTTAGTGGGTTAAAGCCTCTGCCTTTGGCTCAGGTCATGATCCCAGGGTCCTGGGATCGAGCCCCGCATCGGGCTCTCTGCTCAGCAGGGAGCCTGCTTCTCCCTCTGTCTCTCTGCCTGCCTCTCTGCCTACTTGTGATCTCTGTCTGTCAAATAAATTTTTTAAAATCTTAAAAAAAAATTTTTTTTTAAAGATTTTATTTATTTGAGAAAGAGAGAGGGAGAGAACACGAGCAGGGGGAGGGGCAGAGGGAGAAGCAGACTCAGCAGGGAGCCCAGTGTGGGACTCCATCCCAGGCTCCTGGGATCATGACCTGAGCTGAAAATAGACGCTTAATGGACCAAGCCACCCAGGCCCCCCTAGAAATTCCTGACAGCCTTGTACCCCTGTACATTCCTGACAGCCTTCGGCATCTGACGAGGTACAAGTGCCTGGGCTGTGTTTGGTTTCACTTTAGTGCAGCCAGGGTTTCCGAGTTGCAACCTAGGAGCAAGGTCATTTGGGGCTATACCCAAAGCTGGGCTCCCTCTCGACCATTCCCTTTAATCATCCCCACGCCCCATGAAGGGATGGCCATGGTACTTCAGTGGCTTAGCGGGGTCTGGCAGGAAGCAGAATTCAACTCTCTAGTGAAGGAACCACGTGCAGAGACCTGAGCAGGAACGAGGAAACGAGCAAGATTTCGGGAGCCCTGACACTGGGCACCGAGATGAGCCATTGCCACCTTGAGGCCTGAAGGCATGGGACAACAGATCTACAGTGGAAGCAGGGGAGATATACCCCCATCTCTCCTGTCCACCCTCCTCTCCCTGTGCCCCTTTCTCTCTCTCACTCTCCTTCCCTCCCTCCCTCACTTTACTTCTGCTGGTTCCTGCTATCGGCCAGTCTGGACCAGGTCAGCCCACAGTCCGCCCGGAGCCCTGTGGACATGGTCCACAGGGTCAGCCTCCTGGGGGAGGAGAGAAGGGTAGAGAATGAGTAAGAGGACAGAAAGAAAGAGCGAATGGAGATGAGCCGGCGCATGGTCAGTCAGTAGTTTCTTCGACGTCCTCCAGATTCTTCTGGCAAGGGAAAGGTGGCCTCCACCCTTCTGGGAAGCACAGAAGAATGGACCAGAACCAAGGTCACTCACCCTTGCCACGTTACAGATGGGGGCTGATTTTGCCATTACCCGTAACCCTAACAGCAGTAGGCCCTAGCTCGTGTTAAGCATTCTCCACGTACAGGCCAAGGTGTCACACGAGGGGCGTTCTACACACACTCCTGCTCATCTTTAGAGCCAATCTGTTAGGCACGTGCTGCTGTGAGCCCCTCTCAGGCAAGGGAAAATGGGTTTGGAGAGTCTGAAGGTCCGGCCTGAGGTTACACAGTTAGCAGCAGAGCTAGGACTGGGCTCAAGTCTGTTTGCCCCTCCCTTCCGTCCCCTCCAAGTATAGCCTGGGCCGGCCTGGCCGGAGGTTGGAGGACCCATGCAGTTTCCCTTAAGAGGCCTTCAAGGGCTGCTTCCACCATGGAGCAGTTTAAAAAAAAGAATAAAATCTTTAACATAGCAACTCTCTGGACCCAGATCTGCCCAGGAGTTAGAGTATGTGTGTTGGACAGATGAAGAATTTTGTGCCAGTGCATACAAAGTAGTCAAGGAGGGGGAAATAAAAGACACCCCTTGGAATAATGGAATAGGGAACGTGGTGCTGCCATACCGGAGGTCACCTTCGAGAGCTTCATGAATGACCAGGCAGAGGCTCTGCTGACGGACGGGGCAAGCTGGCAGCCCCCCAAAAATTGTCATCCCCCACCCCCTTCCCATGCTGGGACCGACGGATGGGTGTGGGGAGGACGGGAGAGAAGTAGGGGTGGGGAGGGAGGAGAGATGCAAGGCAATGGCGTTACTCTGCCCTCAGCGTTTCGCAAGAAGGAAAATGACCCGCTCTGTCTTCAGCGCTGGCGTGTGGTCAAGAAAAAATTTAGGAACTTCCCTGCTTTGTTTTCGCCGACATCCTTCAGATTGTTCCGGCAAGGGAGATGTGGCCTTGATGACACTGCTGGGAAGGTCACCAAGGTGGAGGAGGGGCCAGAGCTCTTCTGAGGACTTTGGTCTAACTCTTGCTCGGGGTCTCCTGCAGCTGCACCAGAACCTAGTGAGTTGGGGGGGGGGGGTGCATTTTTCTTGCAGGCAGGGAATCTCCTGTTTATGCTTTGAACTGCAGGTGCTACCATCGAAATACCTCCTCCAGCCTGGGGTGCGTGGACCTTTGCCCAGGTAATCTCGCTGATCAGAAGCCAAGGCTGTGAAAGGTCCCTCGCACATATACTTACGTGCCTTGGAGATACAGGCCCGGGCCCAGGGGAAGGAGGGCACGGGGTGGGGGGAGGGGGAGATGATGGTAGGGGGGCCTGTGTTCGCAGAGTCTCTGGGGCAGACAAGCGGGGACTGGGTCCCACCCAAGCCTTTGCTAGCCAGTGGGACAATTCCACATGGGCTGGAATTTGAAAGCAGACTGGATTTTGGCCTCAAATGTAGGAGGCTCAGTAGTGCTTGGCGAACTTGGCCCCAGGGTCCTGCACACAGTAGGCGCTCCCTCAGGCAGCAGTGCTGAGGGTCTGGGGTTACATCCCGTCTCTGAGATCCTGGGCAGGTCGTGGGTAACAGTGGCCCTGCCTCCAGGGGTTGGTACAAGGATTAAATGATTTGATTCCTGGAGAGAGTTTAACACGTAAGTATTTATTAATCATCATTATGATTATTCCTGATTTTTAGCCCCATTTAAAGATAGCTTAAACGGCCTCTAATACCTGGATTTTATCAGCATCCAGTTGTCACTTCCTCTCCTGGTTCAAAACCATCCAGCATAACACCATTGGATTAATTTCTAAATTAATCTCAAGCTTTATGTTCAATTCTTCTTTGCATTAAAAAATTAATACCGGATGTAGGAGCCCTGATTTACGGTTTGGCGTCCGTTCATGTGAGCATGATCTGTGGGTTCGCACCGGAAAAGTTTAACGTGCGCCAAGAATGTGACACCCAAATTGCTCGTGTTGAAATGAGGGATGTTTGAGCGCATATCATTTAATTAACATTTATCGAATAGCTGGTCTGTTCAAGGCAACGGGCTGTTTGTCACTTCACATCTCAACAGAGCCCCCCACCCGCCTCCATCACTGCGTCCTGTGCTGGAGAGAGCACTGAGCAGAAGCGACCAACCCAAGGCCATTCTGGGCGGTCTCGATGAAATGAAACCAGACGCCATGACCGTCCAGTCCCCTCCCCCACTTCCCCCCCTCAGTCTTTATAGCACTTTATTCCTAAATTTTTTTTTTTAATTTGTTCTTTCTCCTACTCTCGCCTCCTTCCAGTCCCAGCTCACTGGACCTCTTTTCTTATCACGGATCTTGCTTCCAGAAGCTCTCGGTGGGTGTTTTCTGGTCTCTGGTCCTCACCTCAGTTAGTTCTCTGTGTCTGCAGGAGCAAGACCCCTGGTGACACTAGACAAGGAGGGGGACAGGGTACGTAGGGATAAGGAGACCCATAGAGCAGGACCGTGGAGCGTGAAGCAGGTGCGACGGTGCCCGACCCACGTTCCGCGGTCCCCAACCCACGTTCTGTCCCATTATCCCTGCTCACCCCCGTTCTTAGAGCTTTCATGAAAAATGCAGAGAGTTCTGAGTGTTTTTTAACGGCCATTTACATTTTCGGTGCGATCCTACTTGCAGTTTGATTGAGAGGAGAAGAATAACTGCCAAATCAACTAAAAGTGGCACCAGGCAGTGGCAGTAATTGTAGGCAGCAGGATAATTGATCTAATTACACAAAGGAAAGCCTCTCGCTGGGGAGCCGCGCCTGTCAGCCCCGCAGGCGGCAGCTGATGGGGTCCTACATCCCGGGTGTCTACAAGAAGAAAGGAGGGTACCAGACCAGGTGGGGGTCCGGGAGGAGGGCCGCGGCCAGTGTGTGATGTACCCAGGCCAGCCAGCAAGTGATCCCTGATGTGTGTCCTGCCGGTTGCCTCTGGAGAGCAGAGGGTGCATGTGGGGTAATTTAGAAAATACAGCTGCCGTGTTTACCATTAACTTGCCAGGTCCTAAATTCCTGAGGCCCTGAGATGGAAGGCATGGTTTACAAACCCGGTTTAGAAGAGCCACCCGCTCTGTCTTGGAAGCCCCGACGCGGCTCGCAGGTGGAAATGAGGCTGTGAATGGATGAGTCTTGTTGGTTTTGATCTTGAGCTACGTACCCCCTGGAAGCAGGTCCAAAGGGCTGGGGTCTGCAGCCCTGCTCTCTGACGGGGCTCCCCGCCCACGCTGTGGGCCGGCCTGCTCTTCCTCGGGCCGGTGACCATCCCAATCTGTCTACACAGGCATTTATCCTTTTTTTTTTTTTTTTTTTTTTGACAAAATTGTGGTCAACAACACATAACAAACAATGTGCCATCCTAACCATGTCTAAGTCTGCGGTTCTGTAGTGTCGAGGATATTCATGTCGTTGTACCACAGTTCTCTAAAACTCTCTCATCTCGCACAACATCCATGCCCCTCCATCCCCCAATCAGCTCCGCATGTCCCCCTCCACGCTGCCCCTGGCAACCACGGCTCTCTTTTGGTGTCTCGGAGTTTGATTACTCTGGATGCCTCCTATACATGTAATCGTACAGTGTTTATCCTTTTTTTTTTTAAAGACTTTATTTATTTGACAGAGATCATGAACAGGCAGACAGAGAAGGAAGCAGGCTCCCCACTGAGCAGAGAGCCCAATGTGGGACTCCATCCCAGGACCCTGGGATCATGTCCTGAACTGAAGGCAGAGGCTTAACCCACTGAGCCACCCAGGCACCCCCGGTGTTTATCTTTTGGTGACTGGCTTACGTGAATGAACCTCAAGGTTCATTCATGCTGTGTCGTGTGTCACGATTCCCTTCCTCCCAAAGCTGAAGAATATTCCGTTGTATGGAAATGCTACATTTTCTAAATTCATCTGTCAGTGGGTATTTCCCCTTCTTAGACAAATATTTCTGAGCACCAACTACTTGGTAGGTAGCCTGCTGTCAGCTGTCGCTCCTGGCGGGGCCCAGAGGTGGACAAGAGAGACGGGCAGTGTGCATGAGTCCAGGTACCTGAGAAGAAAGAAGACACCAGGTCCCCTTGAGTGAGAGGGGACAGCCCAGACCACCACAGCGGCGGCCCCATGATACCAAGTCCCTGCCACGGGCCAGGCACTGGTCTGGGGTCTGTATTCACATCGTCACTGTATGTGATCTCGTGGAACCGTATCCATCACCCCATAAACTAGATGGAGCTACTGTTCTCTCCAGCGAGGAAACGGAGTCCAGGAGGTGAAGGGACATGTCTGTGTGCACACAGCAGGTAGCGGCGGAGCAGGGTTAGAACCTGGGCTGTGCAGCTCTGGGCCTGCCTCTCCTAAGCAGTAGTTGCCCAGTGAGACTGTGGAGTCAGACCCAAGAGAAAGAAAAAGCTGAAAAAGCAGCCCTGGCAATTCCCCTGTCCAGCCTTGATAAATGATATGCCAGACCCTTATCCCGCCCCTGTTCCCCCCAAAAAGCTGGAGGGATGGCTAAAAAACCTCAGGAGGGTGCTGTGTTCACACTTCTGTGTCCTTTGCACCTGCAGGGGGCCGAGATGCTGTTCCCAAGGCGGTTGAATGCCTCTGCCCCCCAGTCTGGAGCGAATCGTGGATGTGTAGCTTTTCCCCAGCTGGCAGAACGTAATGCGGTGCCCCGTGAGGCCAAGGGGGGCCTAGCATGCTGCACACCTATGTGGCCTTTCATCGTCTTCATAGGAGAAAGAAGGGGTTGCCCAGGAGTAAGACATTCGTTTCAAGGGTTTCCTGAGCATCTAACACATGCCGGGTGCTGGGGATTGGAGGTGATCTAGCAAGACCCCGACTTCAGGGAAGGAGCTCTCTGAAGACCGAAGCCATGGATATAAGGGTGTGGGGGGGCTTCCTGGCTGCCCGAAGTCAGCAGGTATTCAGAATCTGGAATCCCCTGGGCTTATCCTACCCCTTGGTGGAACCCAAAGACTTTTCCACCAGCCTAGAGTTTTCTAAAAAGGTCTAGGGAGGTGGGGGAAGCCACTGGGGATGAGATCAATAGAGAGACGCCCACAGAGTGTGGTAGATGGCTACGGACATGGGTATGTGTGGAGAGGGCTGAACGTGGAATTAACCCCAGCTGCTTCTGGCGGAGGGTCCAGCTTCCCTGGTCCCTGGATTTCCCGTGGGAAGGATGCCCTGCACCGAGGGAGAGCACAGAGGAGGGGTGCGATTGTGGGGAAGCTTCCTTCTCCCTTCCTGTAGGGGTTTGTGCATCCCGTCCCCCACCCACGCCTTTGGAGACTTTGGCCTCTCCAGTCACCAGGAGCAAGGAATTGGGGCCAGAAGAACCCCATCCCTTTGCTCAAGTGGGTGGATGCAAGGTCCCCTTCCAGACCGATAGGAGCATCTGGCCTTGTGCAAAATGAGCCAGGACCACCCTGCAGCCCCTCATCCCTACTTCTTATCAGTCTCCACTGCCACCTTCCCCTAGTGTGTGGAGCTCATCAACAGACCCCCAGCCCCTCCATCTTCAGAACTTAGATGTCCACAGCGTCTGCACCAGAAGGACTGAAGGAAATATATGCAGAGTGTCTGATACAGTGTCTAGTAGATAAGGAGCATGTGCTTAGTTCTCATTGCTCTCGTCCTTTGGCTGGCGTGTGTGTTTTGGATCTCTGTCCCTGTCTGTCTTATCCCTTCATGAAATTCTGGGAAATGCTGAGAATCGGGGGGGAAAGGGAGCATTGCCTTCATGCCCAGTAACGACAACAGACGGAAATGGCGGGCAGCTCTGTGGATTTGACGGGGAAGCTTTCTTCTGCATGGCCTGCTTTGGGTAGTGGTGGGGTGAACGGCTCTGCAGAGCTCCAAGAGGCTTCTAGCTGCTCAGACAAATCCCCCTGACCTTGGAGTTGGAGCTGTGGGCAGGTATGTTCCACTTCATGGCATTTCTTTTAATTCATTCGTGATTGATTTAAGAGATGCCCGTGTGGAGGCAGTTCTGCCCCTCTGGCCTCGGAAGGATGGCGAAGGATGGATTCCTTCTTTATTCTCATTCCCTGAAGATCTGTCAGGCTTTTATCCAGAAGCCCCAGGCTGGAGGGGCTGAACGGGTGGTGGGAGAGGAGAGAGAACGGCCTTGTGGTTTGTGACTCCTCCAACGATGTGCATTTGGGGAGTAGGAACCCTCAGGCTGGGGAAGGTGTGTGGGAGGCAGGGGCCCCGTTGGCTTTTCACAGCCAGAGGTCCCTTGCAAACGTCGGGCTGCCTTGTCTTACTCTTTGTTCCTCAGACAGAACACACTGGAGAGCCAGCCTAACAGAGAGACAGTGTTCCAGGAGATGGATAAGAGATTTGGGTAAAAAGGAGAATGGCAATGTAATCATTTTGAACCCAGGAAACACATTTGGGTTAGAAAGTTCCAGAGTGTAGTGGGTATGCTACAGCCTTATTAGACCAACTCCTCCATCTTGCATCCCTACAGGGCCAACTGTGGTAGGCTCAGGGAGGACACAGTGCATGTCCTGAGCCCCCATCTGCCCTCTGTGGCATCAAAACCCCATGATATCCTCAGCCCTAGGCTACCTGTGATTGCTCTGACGGATGCACAGGTGGCCCTTGTCAGCTTCGCTCCTGGGACTTTGGAATGTCACCCCCAGCCCATGAGATGCAGAGTAAAACACATCACAAATCATCTTTGCAAGCCCTGGGGCTTTCTTGCGCAGTGGATGAACAAGGAAGGGCCTAGTCAGTCTTTATTTCTGCTCACCAAGCATTTGTTGACGCCTCTAGGCACCGAGGCTCTGGGGGAGTGACCCAGCTCACATCCCTGCCTCTGGCCGCCCCCAGGAGGTTTCCGTGTTCCTGATATATGGAATATTCTCCGCAGAAGTCAGCATGCCAGCAAAAATCATTAGATGTTGCCTAACTGGAACTTCATCTTTGCTTTTTTTAAAAAAATGATCAAGAAAGGAAGTGTGACTTGGGGAAGCTGAGTTACGTAAGGCCTCAAAGCTCATAAACAGTGGAGCGCTCTGTCGGCCGGGCCCAGCACACCCGTTTGTTTTTCAGGTTACAGAACAATTGAGCTGAGTCCTATTCCCTGTTCTAGGCAGTGTCTTGAGGTCACCATTTGCAGGTCTTATCTCTGGGAGGGGACACAAAAAGGATACACTTTGAAGATTCCGTGCCCTTTCCCATAAAGGGCCGTTTGTCCAGCTTTTTGGTTCCTCCCGGTGATCGGGGATCGGCGTTCTAGAATACAAGACTTGCTATGTGTAGCTCCTTCTCCCGGGTGAGAGGTACGATTGATTAGAACCTAAGAAGCTGTTTGTGGAGAAGGGGGTGAGGTCTTCCAGGAAGCCAGCCGTTCCCGCCGAGGCATGCAGGAGTGCGGAATTGATCTGGGAGCCCCAGTGCCTCCTCGGAAATCATTTGCAGGCTGCCCCCCACCCCCACCCAGGTTCTGCCTGTGAGCATGTGTGAGAAGGCATGCACATCCCATCTCACCGCGAAAGGGCAGCAACTGTCCCCGAGGGCGGGATCCCTGTGTCCCCACAGGTTTGAACAAACAGGAGGTTGTGAGGGCGGGTGACCAGAGGGCCTTTGCAGCTCGGGAGACTCGGCTGGACATGTGTGCGTTTTGGAGGGTCCAAGGCTCCGGTATGGTGTGTCCGGAACACACGGAGGGAGAACCGTGCTCAATGAGCCACTGTGTCGGTCTTGGCTCAGGCCGGAGCGTGGTGTCCAAGGCAGCCTGGGCCTGAATAAAGACGCACTTTATTTTCCCTACGGTTGACAGAGGGGGATTTTGGAGGTAGCAGGGGAAACAGAGTGAGCAGTGTTCAAGGACGCAGCCCACCTTCCTGGATGGTTTTCCATGGCAGCAGGTCCAGCCAAGCGAGCTGGCCGGGGAGATGGAGAGTTTTGCGAGCGTGCCGCGGGGGGACGGGGGCTGGGGACTGCTGCCCCTGCCCCAGGCCCTTTTGCAGCGCCGTGGGGTCAGGGGTCAGAGTGGGGAAGATGGGTATCCCTGCGTGTGTGACTGTGGCAGGGCTGCTGGACAGAGTCCCGCAGACGGGGGCCTTCCACGGCAGAAGTTTATGGTCTCCCAGTGCAGGGCCAGAAGGCCAAAATCAAGGTGTGGGCTTGGAAGGAGCCTTTAACTCTCTCCTTGGCTTGCCCACGGCCTTCTTCACTCACACGGCATTCTCCCTGTGCTGCTGCGTCCAAATTTCCTCTGTCCACACGGCACCAGTCGCCTTGGAGGAGGGCCCGCCCTCATGACCTCATTTTCACAGGCTTACGTCTATCAAGGCCCCATCTCCAAATATGATCACGTTCTGAGGGATGGGGGCTTGGGACTCCACAGGAATTTTGGAGGGACACAGTTCAGCCCACAGTTAGCATCTTGATCATCTGGACATGAGGAAGCAGCCCCGGAGTGGGGGGGGGTCCCCTAACACCTCTCTGCCTGCCGCTTTCATCCTCTTCCTGAACCCCGCTTCATCAAAAATACTTAGAACTGCTTCTTCCTGTTGGCTCCTTGATCCTAAGCAAGGTGCTCAGTAGGCACTTCGTTTATAGTAACTCATATAATTCTCACGACGACCCTTAGTAATTCCCATTGTTTAAACAGGAAACTGAGGCATGGGGGGTTAGAGTACTTGTCCGAGGTCCACAGGGCATACGTGGTGTGGCTGCAGAGGGTACATTATAAACCACATCCACATCCCTTAATGGGATTCCATATTTGACACAAAGCCCTTCACAGCTTCCCAAGGGCTCCAGGTATGGTCTCCTGCTTGGTCTTTGTGGCAAAGGGCAACATTGAAGAGGCTGGGGACGGTGGGCTCTAACTGGGAGTCCTCTGGCTCTGTGCTCAAGACTTGGGAGGGTGCTCTGGGTACGAGCACAGGCTCTGGGTTCCCCATGCACGTGCCCTTGATTACCACTTGGTGACTTCAATCAAGAGACATAACCTCTCTGTGCCTCCCTACCTCATCTGTAAAGTGGGGATGACAGTCTTATAAGGTCAGTTAGGGAAGATCACATGAGTGACTGGGACATGGTAAGTGCTTGCTAAAAATTATCGGTGGTGATTTCATTTCGCCGTTTGCTTCGAAGAGCCGTCCACCATTGCCGTCCCCACTAGTTCCCCCATCTTCACGTTCCAGAGCTGTGCTACGCAGTGCGGTGCTCTGAGCCCATGTGGGTACTGAGCATTTGAAATACGACCTATGGGAGCTGAGATGTGCTGATAGGGTCAATTCCATACATGCCATGTTTTGAAGGTTTTGTGCCCCCAAAATAAATTGTCTCAATAATTTTCATATTGATCACATGTTGAAGTGATAAAGGTTTAGATATATTGGATTAAACAAAATATATTATTATTAAAGTTAATTTCAGTTGTTTTTTTTTCCTTTTTTTTAATTTTTTTTAAATGCAGCCTCTAGAAAATCTGGGGGATTTTCCTAAACATGCTTCGTGGGTTCCAAAAGTTGGCATGTGCAGTTCACGTTATACTTCTACTGGGTGGTACAGGTCTAGACGGTGGACGGTAAGCTCCAGGGACCACAGCTGTTCTGCCTCGTATCCCAGCACCGTACTCAGATCCTGACCTCATAGGAGACTCTTTTAAAAAAAAAAAAATTGTTGTTAATGTGGTTTTGATTGTTCTTAAACCCAGAAAGGTCTACTGGATACCAAGTCCAGATCCAGGGAAAGACATTGGTTCCCAAAGCTCAGGGAAAGCCCATAGGAAGGAGTTTCCAGCTCCCTGGGTCTCTGGCGTTGTTGCCCTTGGGCTTGGCCCAGGCCGGCCTCCCACCGATGGCTGGGTTGGACCTCTGGGCCTCTGCTTCTCTTGAGGTAGTCTCGCTATGCAGCCAGAGGGAAAACACGGCTGTGGACATCTCTTCTATTTTCAGCATGTTAGGGAAACCAGTTTTGCACAGGGGACATGAAAGCTCACTTTATAGTCCAAAGGAGACCCATGAAAGAGATCACTGTGCACGGTGAGCAGGAGAGAAAGGCCTAAAGGAAATTTCCACCAAGTTTGAGGTCCTCTTCTGGCCTTGGTTCTCAGATTGAGCTTTGTGAAGATAAAAAACTTAACCCTTCTACCTCCATCCCGCCTCTGCATTCCCTTCATCCCCAAAGCAAACCCCAAACCCAGCTTTTGTAAGGGGTAAGGGTGTGTAGATTTTTTTTTTTTTTTTTAAACCTTAGGTCTGTGGGCACGGACTAGCTCCACCCACAGTCCTGACAAATCCCAAGATTTGAGGCCACCGAGTAGAGCATCTGAGAAGGAGTTTTGGTTAAGGAATGCTGGGACTGGATGGGTCTTAGGTCTCTGGTGCAGCCTCTGAGGTCTTGGATTTCTGTTGTCCTACCCTTCCTGCGCCATCTGTGCTACTGGTGAGGGCCCACCATGCAGGAGGCATGATCGGGACAACCATGTCCACAGCTTCACTAACCTGCCCCGCTTTCTTCTCACGATCCACCTGGCTTCTGCCACCTGGACTTGGCCTTGCCCGCTCACTCTGATGAAGGTCAAGGTGATGTCATTGAATTGCTACAAACTTTGATGCACCTGTGCCCCAAACCTGATGTAGCTTGGCTCGAGTCACGTGTCTTTGAGTAAGTGACAACTTCTCAGGCCCTGAGTTCTTCATCAGTAAAAATAGAAATAGTGGCACCTGCCTCGCTTGCCCTTGGGGCCAATGAGATAATATGTAAAGAGCTGCAGACAGTGCCCAGGATGTGGCAGACATGGGAGAAGCTTGAGCAGCCCTTCCTTACTTGCCCCAAAGTGTTTGCTTTTCCATCTGGCCCTGCTCTGCCTCCTGGGTGAGATTCTTCTTTCCTCTGACCCTGACCGGTGAGAGCCGGGATGCCAGGCTCTGCCCTGGTCTCTGGCACACACAGGGATTTCATGCCCATCTAATGGTATCCAGGGAAGAGTTCTCTTCCATGGCTGATACAGAATTTGGATTAAGTATGCTGGAAGTTGGAGATTACTAGTATTTCTACCTCCTTACTTTTAGGAAGCCACCTGTCCTTTCTATTTGTGTCCGGATTAGAACAAGGAATCTTGGCAAAGAGGAGATATTACTTTTAATTAAACATCCTGAGCCTCATTGCCCATTTGGGGATGACTCAGTGAGCTCCAGATGGGTGGAGGAGAAGGAAAGCAGGAAGTCATTTTTAACAGAAGCTCAGTGGTCACAGAGATTACTAACCGAAGTCAGGGATCCCGTCGCAAACATGGTGCCCGACATGTGGTAGGATCTCCGTGTGTGGATCCCTTATCTTTGGTGAGGTGGCTGAAGCAGGTCATCAAGGAAGAGAAAAGAACTTGGGAGTCCTATATCTGGGAGCAGGCATCAGTGCTGTCTGTCATGAGCCGTGTGTCCTCAAGCGAGCCGCTTTCCATCTCTGAATCCCAGGCTTCTTGTCTGGGATTAATTAGGAATCGCAACGCAGCCCACTTTGTGTGGTGATCATGGAGGTGAATAACTGAATGAAATTGCCTTGTGAATGGCAGAACTCCACAGCATACTGGTTCCCCCTTCTTAATTATTGTGGTTTATGATAATCATCGTGGCTCTTTTTTATTTGATTTGGGTAAATATTAGTCAATTCCCAGTCATGATTCAAACTGGATATTTGTCAAATAATACCGTTTCTAGGCCATTTCTCAACTCCTGCAACTGAATATCGATCGTGTTTGCTTTCTGGAGGCAAAACACTCAGGTTCTCTCCCATCCTTTATTCCTTTTTGCCTGATCCATAAACGACCCCCAGCTTACCAAGGCACCAGAGGGGAGGCCAGGGGGCTCTTTTGAGAAGAAAGAAAAAGCTCTTTGAAAAACTGCTGATAGAGTGTTTATTTAATTTCAGAGGGGGAGGGTCTGTTTTGTTTTTTAGGTGCAATGCAAGTAGACTTTATTGCTCCTTGAGCTTTTAATTGGTTTACTAATATTTTTTATAGCTTCTTATTTTAATGTTTACAGGTCCCCAGATGCTGAGATTTACTGACATCCGTGAAGGGATTGATAAATGATTTAGTTGAAACAGCAAAACTGGAGGCATTGTATGAATTAGAAATTGTGCTGTGGACCCCGCTCGGGAACCACTAATTTGTTTAATGTGACTCGCGTCCTGCAGCCGTTCCTCACCATAGTCCCAAGAAAAACAGATGCGAACTGTTCCCCCAGCAAAGCAGGAGGTGCCTCGGGGATTGGGGCCGGGTCTCTAGGGAACATCAGGTAGGGGCTGGCAGGCTGGTCTGGGTTAGGTCAGCGGGGCAGACTTCCTTCTGGAGGTTCGGGCAAACCCTGAGCCGCTCTGCCCGCACCTCTGTGCGACTCTGTTGAGGTTTATCTGCAGGAATGGAGGGCAAGATGGACCCATTACTCTCATACCATTTCAGAACAGCTATGGGACTTTTATGGATTTACCCGCGTAAGTCAGCTGGGATCGAAACCATCAATAATTCTTTCTACCTCACATTGTCTACTGAATCTGAGATTTAGCCAAGTCTCATCCCACCGGGTTTGTTTGCTATTACTTGTTCTTCTCTGGCATAATCTGATTTCTTGCAATTTCTAAATTCTTTTTTCCTGATATGAAAGAGATATTTGTTTATTACAGAAGATAACAGAAAACACAAGCCGAATGAATGGACTAGAAATCACCAGTAAATCCATCATCCAGCCATAATCATTGTTAACAGTTTTGATAAATATCCTTCCAGACCTTTTTCCTCTGGTAAACATCCTTGTATTTAAAAAAAAAAAAAAAAAGACACACAGAGCCTCTATTTTTTTGGTAACCAGTTCTAGTCACTTATCATTTTTGAGCAGTTTTTCTAATAATCAACAGCCTTGCTTAGGCTGGTGTTCAGTGGGGCTTGGGCAGGCTGACCCTAAAAACAAAATATCTCACTGGGAAGGGTTTGCCTAAGTGTATCATGCCTTTGTAGAGAGAGGAGATTAGCTGTAGCTGTGCATTTCTGTTTGGGTTGCTTCAATGTCATTTCAAGGGCACTGATAACAGAAACAGCCCTCTCCCTTTCCTTAGCCCACTTAAGGTACCACTCTTAACAAGTTCCTAAGGATGACTGTATTATTCCCGTTCCCTTATTTCTTCCTTCTGTCCATTCATTCATCCATCCATTTAACCCTCCATCCAACATATCATCTGTCCTTCCTGACATCCAAGTGCCCACCCATCATCCATCCATCCATCCATCCAACATAGGGATCATCATCATATTATATGTCACAGTAATTAGGCTGTGTTTGGTGGTAAGAATGCGGATACGTGATGTAGGCCCTGCCACTTGGAGTTACCCGTCTCCATCCAAAACTTCCATCTGTCTTGGGCATGAGATGGTAACCTTCATTTATTTCTCCACCATGAACTTGAGCACTTCTGGACAGCTACCCGGCAGATAACTGGGGGTATGGCAGGTGGGTGCCCCTTTACGGTGGAGGCATCTCCCCATCGTTTCCCTAGATCCCTAAGTGCCAACTAACCCGATAGCCCAAAGCTGGGCGAGACCACCAGATGAACTGAATATTAGACTCTCGAGAGGCTAAAGTGGCAGCAACATTTTTATTTTACTTTTTAAAGATTTATTTATTTGAAAGAGAGAGAGAGAGAGAATGTTGCAGGAGGGGAAGGACAGAGCAAGAGACTCTTCCTGCAGACCACCCCCCACCTCCACCACTGCCGAGCACAGGACTGGGTGCTGTGAGATCAACCCCACAACCTGTGAGATCTCAACCTGAGCCAAAACCAAGAGCCAGGTGCTTCACTGACAGGAACCACCCAACTCATCCCACCCCCCCGGGGGCGGGGGTTGACAACATTTTAAAAAAGCTTTTCTCAGCACACTATTCCATAACTCATATATCCAAGGAGAATGAGGATGGTGACAAAAAACGCTTCTGATTCATTTAGGTTTTATTTATTTATTTATTTAAAGGGGGGGCGCCTCTGTGGCTCAGCGGGTTAAGCCTCTGCCTTCGGCTCAGGTCATGATCCCAGGGTCCTGGGATCGAGCCCCAAATTGGGCTCTCTGCTCAGCAGGGAACCTGCTTCCCCCCCCTCTCTCTGCCTGCCTCTCTGCCTACTTGTGATCTCTGTCTGTCAAATAAATAAATAAATAAATCTTAAAAAAAAAAATAAAAGAGAGAGATAAATCACAAGTAGGCAGAAGTAGGCAGAGAGGCAGGCAGATAGAGAGGGAGAAGCAGGCTCCCTGCTGGGCAGAGAGCCTGATGTGGGAGGAAGTCGCTCGTGGGTGCCGGCAGCCGTTACGGTAAAACGTTACGAGTGTGAACAGCCCCCACGTCCCCCTCCGACACAGCAAGGAGGCTGCGCTTTTTTCCAGGGAAGTGGGGTTGTTTCTTTTTATGGTGCCATTTTCGACTTCCTGAGACCGCCATAGAGTTATAAGGAAATAATTCTTCCAGTGGGCCTTAGCGATATCCTAAAGTCCGCATGTGCCCCATGGAAAGGGCCAGAACTGTTCCATGCACACGTTCCCAGGTCACCAGCTGGGGCCCATTTATTGATTGCGTTTAGGGAACTTGGCTGTATGTGACTTTTTAAAGATACCAGAACTGTTTTTAATAACCCCAAGCCTGAGGTAGACGTTGGAGGTTTAATTAAAATAAGAAACGTGGCCAACACCCAGGCTATTCAGAAGGAAGCAGAGACCATGGTTCCTAGCCGGGCCCCAGGGTGTCAGACAGGTGCGACCTCCATGCGTCTGCCCATCCTCCTTGCATCCTCTTGCGATCTTTTCTCTGGCGGTCTGGCCCTTTTGGGGTTGACAGCAGGTGTATGGAATTAGCCTTGAGATTTGGTGTCAAAGAGCCTGAATCGGAGCTCTGGCTTGCTCTTCCCCATTTATCGTGAGCTGTGTGGCCCTGCTTAGGTCACTGTCTGACTTGAGGCCCATTTCTATGTCTGCAAAAGACAGGCACGGCAAGAGCACTCCTCTCAGGACGTGGGGGTAGATGGCGCTTTGGCGGGGAGCAAGGGACAGCGTAGGAAGCAAAGGAAGGTAATACCACCTGAGCAACATTTGAAAATCTATCAGAATCTGGAAAGTCTCTCCTCAAACTGTGCCATCTGAGTGTGGAAGTTAGTTGCGGGTGTGGGTCCTGGGGTCACACTGTGTGGGTGTGAATCCTGATGGTATTAACGTGTCGCTTCGGGCAAGTTGTGTGATTTATTTGTGACTGCGTTTCCTCTCTGTAAACTTGGGATAATAATAATAACAACCCAGTGGGGTCAGTCTGGTGTTGACCTTAGATGATCAATCTAAAATGCCTTGCAGAATGTCTGTCACCTACGTTCGATAAGGTTATGTAGTAGTGTTCCCAATTTTAAACTTTTTTACGCCCATTGAAAACTCTGCATGTAAATTGGAAACAAAAATTAGTAATTTTCTCTGGATGCAGAGCAAATACCTATTTAATGTCTCCCTTCCTTCCCTTCTTCCTTCCTTCCTTCCTTGGGTCTTTTCCTCCCTCCTTCCTTCTCTCCCTCCTTCCTTCTTTCTTTCCTAGCATATTTAGACCAACATATATAGAATTGGCACAGGGATACTTTATTTGAATAGCTACCAATTGCAAGTTCTGTTTGGGTGGGGGTTAAAAATATATTTAACATTTTAACATTGTGCCAAGGATAGGTTCTCTCTCCCTGAAAAACACCTGTACTATCTTTCTCGGTCTTTCCAAAAACAGCTTAACTTTGGACGGAGACAAGAATCGAGAAATTTAATAAAGGAAGTTTTGGGTTTTGTGGAGTGGGGTTTTTTTTGGATTTTGTTTTTGTTACTGTTGTTTTCCTAAAATACCGGAAGATAAGGGGGGATTGTGAAACAGGAGGACCTCTGCAGCCCCCTTGGCCTGGAATCCTGCCCTACCAAAGCAAGATTTTAATAAGATAAGACTTTCCAATTTCCTTCCATTGTTCTTGGGACTCTGCGTTTCTGTAAGTCATTTGCATCTGTCTGCATGTTCAATTCTAGAGGGTGTGATTATGGGCAAATAAAATGGAATGAAATAATGTGAGCATCGGGCTCCATTGGTATTCAAATTACGCATTCGAGTCTCAGCATGCCTGAAATACAGATTTTTCTCTGAAATACAATGGATGGACAACAAATGTTTCTTGATTAAACAAAGAAGGAAAAACTGGGAAGGGAGGAGGAAGGGGGAGGGGTAGCAGTAGGTTGAGGGACAGGGAGTCAGGGACGGGTCTGAGAGCTGCTCCCCACTCTCCGTATGGTCCTGTAATACTGTGTGCGCTGGGACGCGGAGAGCCAGAATGGGCAAGCTGTTGCCCTATCCTCTTCTCCAGAACTGTGCCAACGGTAGCTGGGTAGCTGGCGAGGACCCCCTCTTGGTCACCTCTCTTCTGCCAGTGGCTGGAATGGCACGCGGCAAATAAGGGGTGCCTTAGAAATGCTCGTTGAATAAAGTTTCTGGTAGTTTCTTAATAAAGATAGTGGGTTTCACTTACAGAACTCAGGAAATGATGCGCCTCTATTTTGAGAGTTAGGTGGGCCCTGACTGACTCGTCTCCAGGAATCATTCCATTCAATGAATTTGGTCCAGCAGACCCTCTGATTCTTCGTGGTCATTTGTCCTGAACTAGTGACTGCCAGCAGCCTGTCTCATGAGAGGTCGGCAGTATCTCGGCGCCATGGAGACCCACAGGTGCACCCCTTCCTGACCACTATTTGTGCAGCAAGATGTGGAAGTCCGATAGCTGCCACCCCCCGTCTCGACTCTGTCTCACCTGGGCCCTCCAGCTCACAGACGACCTGCCAAGGCCAGGCATGTCTTCCATGGGTTTGCTAGAACATGGTTTCCAGCTCTAGAATCACATGTTCTTAGAGACTCTGGCCCTTGGGAATTTAAGATCAGCCCTTATCTTGCATCTCAGTCAGAGGCAGAATTCTTTTTTTTAAGAGAGAGGGCACCAGCAGGGGTGGGGGCAGATAATTGGCGCAGACCCCTATGTGGGGCTCTATCTCATGACCCTGAGATCGTAACCTGAGCCAAAATCAAGAATTGGTTGCTTAACTTACTGAACCATCCAGGTACCCCAGAGGCAAAATTTTGTCCTCTGTTGGAAAGGGGCCCCTTGGAGACAGAGGACAGCCTTGGACAAATGGCCCTTTCTTCATGCTTCCATCCGTAGCACGGTGTCGCAGGTACGAGAGAGTCCAGTGTGCATCCAGGCTCTGCCTCCTGCTCATTTCAGATCTCAGGCATCCACAAGCTCCCCTGGGACTCTGTCTCCTCATCTGTAACAGGGCGACAGTAATGGCTCTCTGCTAGAAGGTGGTGAGGAATGAAGGAAATACCTCCACCTCTTAGCACGACCCCAGGGCCCAGGGGTTGGTGGTCACTGTGGTCACACATCCAAGTCACTGGGAGGGCCTTTCACATTCTTGCAGTGCCCAGACCTCCTGAATCAGAATCTTGGGGGGCCAGGGCCTGAATCAGAATCTTAGAATCCCCAGAGGTGATTTGTATATTCAGCCAGGGTTGATAAGACCGATTCTAGAAGAACTGGATTCATGGAGGGGCAGGAGGCAGTATAGCCGGAACAGCCAACCCACAGCAGCTGGAGTCAAGAGCCCCTGAGTTCCAGTCCCAGCTCAGCCATTGACCCTTGACCTTGAGCCAATGCCCTAACTTCCCTGGAGGTCAGTTTATAGTAGCACCTCCATAGGGTCAGATAGGGCTTAAATGAGATACTACATGTCAAGTTTAATAAAGTGCCTTCCACAGAATAAGCCCCCAAATCAGTGGTAAGCACTTAATACCTATTAACTGATTTAATCTTTATAACAACCCTAGATAGTAGTTGCTATCGTGATCCACGTTTTACATATATGGAGACGAAGACAGAGGGCACTTATGTAACTTCTCTAAGGTCACAGGTGTTTGAACCTGCTCCCTGGAGACACCATGCTCCTCACCATGACACAGCACAGAACATGCCAGAATGAGCTGTCAGCAGAGCCAGTGGAATCAGCCCAGCTAAACGGGCTGCGATTGCCTGGTCTGTAGCTGCAGCTGACCACACAAGTGGGCATGGATTACATTCTCCGGAAATGATGTTTATTTTATCTGGGGCTTGAGATCAGCTGTGTGGTGTAGAAGGGAAGCAGCATTCCAGGTCCCACCCTCTCAGTGACCATTTATTGGCTCACCCACCCCTGCCCTGCCCCGGGGGTGGACAGCACTCATTTATACTCAGTCTGATGGCAGCAGCCCCCAGAGATATATGGGTCATGGAGCAAGAGGGAGAAACTCACCCCAAACCCATGCTTTTCGGAAGGAATTGGATTCTGGGAATTTACAGCCCTCCCTGAACTGTTCTCTTCTTTGGAATCGATACAGTCGTTTTCCTGTAAGAATCCAGAAAAGCCCCAGGCAATGCTGAGTTCCAGAAAGGAAGGCGTCCTCAGGCAGCCATTGCAACCCTGACATTTCTCTCTCCCCATTTCTGTGGGCAAGGAAAACTGCCCCCAGGAACTAAGGAAGTCCCCAGCCCCAGCCATCCGCAGACGTATGCTCCCCTCTCTAGGCGCAAGCTCATACAATTGGC
The DNA here is from genome assembly GCF_902655055.1 of Lutra lutra. Classification (NCBI taxonomy): domain Eukaryota; kingdom Metazoa; phylum Chordata; class Mammalia; order Carnivora; family Mustelidae; genus Lutra; species Lutra lutra. Next base: position 127,494,288 of record NC_062285.1, read on the forward strand.
GGCTCTGTCTCCCAACAGCCAGCTGGGCTGAATGTTCCTGGGCACCCGGAGACTTTTCCTCCCCCCACCCCTTCTCCTGCCCCGCTGGCTCCACACCCTCCTGAATGTTCCATTCTAAACCATCCACAATCAGGAGCCTGTTTCTGTGCTGGGAAAAAGAGCAGCGTGAAGGCTTTTAAACTTGCTGGGTAATTTGAGGTATTTATCGCTATTTGGAGAGCTTTGCTTGTTTTCAGTCCATTCCCCCTCCAGCTTTCAGAAATGGTGCAAATGATTATTTTTTTTTTCCTCTGAAAGGGATGCTTCTGGGTCCTTCCGCTGCCCCCAAGGCTGGATTCTGAAGTTAGTCTCCAGACTCCGGTGTGTTAGCAGAGGTTTTGTTCATTCTTCATTCAGGCTGTCCATAAACATGAATTGGGCGTCTCCCCGTTCCAAGTCAGACTCGTGTCTTTCCCGCGCCGGACTGGGAGGGTTTCCAACACACAGAGCAGCCAACTGGAGGTTAGAGGGCATGGGCTTTGGGTCTCGGCTGACCCTGAGATCAAGTCATACTCTGTGAGTTAGCTGTGGGACCCTGGGCAGAGTTTCTGAACTTCTCCAGAATTTTGTTTTTCATCTGTAAAATGGGTATGATAACAGCTTCCTTTCTTCTTGCTTTAGAAGTTAGGCATAAATAAATCTTAAAAATTCAGAAACTCTAAAATTAATAAATCTTTTAAAAATTTTTTAGGGAAATGGGGTGCCTGGGTGACCCCGTCAATTAAGCATCAAGACTCTTGATCTGGGCTCAGGTCATGATCTCAGGCTCTGCATCAGATTCTGCACTCAGCAGGGAATCTGCTTGAGATTCTCCCTCTCCCTCTGCCCTTCTCTCCATTCTCTCTCTCTTCCTCTCTCTAAAATAAATAAATCTTTAAAAGAAAAAAGTTAGGCAATATGGGTTCAAATCCCAGCTTTGCTACTTTCTCATTCTGTGATCTTAGCTTCTCTGTTTTCTCGGTTAACTTCTCTTTAAGTTAGGGGTAACCGTTAAGTCCTTAAAGGGTACTGAGAAAACGGAGTTGATGTAGAAAGAGCTAGTGCCTAGCACTTGGAAAGTGCTCAGTGCAGCCAGTGTTAGTGGGGAGAGAGAGAGAATGCACGCGCACACACAAACACACAGAACACACTTCCGGCCGTGGTAAGAGGCACTTGATAAATCTGAGTTACTCTCTCCCTCCCTCTTTTTCTAAACGCTAAACAAGCCAACAGCTGGACAGCAGTAGAAGCTTGCCAAGAAGTCGGAAGAATCTGTACTCTCCGCTCAGCCTGCTGAAGGTCTTACTGACCTAATTGGGCGAGGAAGGAGAAAGAAGGGTGTCCCATAGCCAGCTGCACTCTGGCAGGAACACCCCTCAGATGGTCCCTGGCCTGCTGACTCTGTCATTGTCATGGACAGGGGGACCCTCCTTAGGACGTCAGCCACTGAGACCGACCTCAAAACCCAGGGGCTTTCCCCTCACTCATAATCTCCAGGTGGTGTCAGCCCGACACCACCCCTGGGGCAGAACGGTCCTTCCTTCCTTTTCCATTCAGGGCCCTCCATGAGCTGCTTCCGTCCCCCGGTGTCCCCATGCAACCTCCTTCACGGACACCCCCCCCCCGCCCCCCCGCCGGTTTCTCTGTCTCTGTCTCTCTCTCACACACACATACTCTCAGCTCAGGTTTCTGCTTCTGCCTTTTCAGTGGCTTTGATTTCCCATGTGAAACAAAAACAAAACTGGTTTTCCTGCCCTGCCTTCTGCAGGCGATGGGCACATGAGAAAACCCTGAGATCACGGATGGAGATGAAAAGCTAATCACCATACTGGAAGGCTTGAGTTAAAAGAGTGGCCAATGGCCAGGTGTATCTTTACTCCTTAACACGGAACGGGGACCCAGATTATCTTTCTGCCTTAGCTTCCATCCCGTCGGTTGGCCTGTGCTCCCTCCTCTGGGAAGCCTTGTCATGATCTCTCGTTGGCCTGCGTGCAGCAGTTCTGTGCTCCCGGGAGTCTAACCAAAGGGTGCAGAGGGGCAGGTGAGAGCCGGCCTGCGGGAATGACATCTCCACCCCCTGTGAGCTGCCTGTGCTGGGCCTTACTTTCCTCATTGGCAGAATCGGGCCAGTATGAGCCCCCACCTCATAGGATTGTTATGAATATCCAGGGAGACAGTCCATATAAAGTACTTGGAACGTTTGGCCACGTATCAGTATGATTACTGCTCTTCTCAGTTTCATCCCTGAAGCACTTGTTGGACTGGACTGTAATCACTGCTTTAATTGTCTGCTTCCCCCTCCCCCCAGGGTCTGGCAGCAAATTAAGAGCCAGAAGATTATCTTCTTCAACAATGGGATGTAGAAAGAGCCACTGTTAAAGTGAGGTGATACTTTGTTTACAAAAGATGACTTACAGAAAGGCTGTCTTTTGTTTACGATTTCAGACAATCTTGCCCCAGCTTACTTTTTTTTTCTTTCCTCTCTTCCCCACCACCGCCCCCCCCCCCCATATTCCATAAAGCGAGGAGAGCCTTTCCCCAGCCCCACGGAAGCTTCTGTGTTCCTTACAGGTGTGGCAATGGGGATACCAAAGTGAGCAAACCGGCAGGAACTCTGGGCTTTCCTATCTGTAACTGGGGTGCGTTTCTTCTGACCTGTCCTACTGGTTAGAAAATATTTTAATCATCAGCCCTGGAGGAAAGAATGCTGTGATTTCTGCTCAGGCTTTGTATGTTTGATACGAGCTGGATAGCCCAGACTTTTGATCCTTGACCGTGAACGTCTGAGATTAGCAGCACGGCACGAGGATGGTTTTTTCTAGAAGTACAGTGCACGAAGGACATGTACACGTGCCCACAGGCTTCCTGAGACCTGTCTGGTCCACACAGTGGGGTGCAAACTGCAGGGGGGTGGGGGTCATGGAACAATGGCCAAGGTCGTCTCTGGCACGCAGAGTAACAGCTGGGATGACTGACAGGTATGACTGCACTCAGGGTCCCAGGTGTCCATCTGTCTTACTACAGGTGTCCATGCGGAGAGGGGTGGGAAGGAACAGATAGCTTCAGAAACGGAGACTGAGGACATTGTTGCTTTCTGCTTCCTAGCCTATCCTCCCAAAATACTACAGAAAAACTGTAAAGGAAGTCCACTTTGAGAGCTCTCTCATGACTGGTGTCCATTGATTCGGAGAGGGGAGGGGGAGTGTCCCTGAAGAGCCACTGGCCGCCTGGCTGGCCCTGGGCTCCTGCAGTAGCAGGACATGGGAGTGTGGTTGGCCTTCGATGCCAGTCCCACCTCCCAAGTGACCTCAGGAGGAATAACCTCCTAACAGGGCTAGATTACTCCGCATGCTGGGCAACTCAGTACATCACAAGAAGTCTACACAGTGCTAGGCAGCTCACTCTCCTGGCTGAAAACCTGGCTTCCTCCTCCAGCCTCTAGCTAGCCCCCCCGGGTTTCACATGCCACTAGCAAGGCATCTGTTCCCACTGCTTGCACCTACACATCTGCGCCTAAAGATTAGCCTCGACTCCTGATCCTGGGCCATATTTTCCCCATTACTTTCCCAAGGCTGCCGTGACAAATGACTATAAACCAGGTGGCTTAAAACAGCAGGACTGTATTCTCTCACAGTTCGAGAAGCCAGAGATGTGAAATCAAGGTGTCGGCAGGGCTGTTCTCCCTCTGGAAGCTTTAGGGGGGAATTCCTTCTTTACCTCTTCTGGATTCTGGTGGCTGTCAGCTTCTTCTACCTGGGGCTGCATGTGGCCTCTTCCTCTCCTGCTTCTTGTAAAGATGCTTGTCATGGGATTTAGGGCCCTCCCTGGTGATCCAGGATGAGGTCCTCATCTCAGGATCCTTAATCACGTTTGCAAGGACCCTTTTCCCAAATGAGATGCCTTACAAGTTCCAGGAACTTGGACCAGATCTGTCTTTGGGGGGCTACATTGAACCCGTTGTCCTTTTTAATGGGAAGGTTAGTTCTATGAGTTAACACTGACTAGAGGAGGTTTTCTGTATGAGCCTAAAGCATTTTCTCAGGAATAAACATCTGGGGATATCTATTTCCAGATGTGTGACTTAGACAAGTTCTGTAAGCCCTTTGGGCCTCAGTTTCTTCACCTATAAAATGGGAATAATAATAGGAGCTACCCACGGACCTAAGTAAATTGTGTAGAGCACTATCTCACGTCGCAAGCACTGTCTGAATATTAGCCATCCTGTGGTGATATCATCAGGGCGTCCTAATCACCCCTGGAACCTACCTCCAGACAATGGGATTTTCCACTAGACTAGATTTTCATTTAACATTCAGTCTAGGCTCCTAGAATGCTGACTTTTGCCTCCACTTCTTGGCTTAGCGAACATAGCTTGGGATTTGTTGCTGTGTGACTTGGGGCAAGTTCCTTAACCTCTCTGAGTCTGGCAGACCACCCCTTGGAAGGGCTGCTAGAAGATCGAAAGCGGTCAGTTGTGTGGCACATGGTCGACATCAATCCCTGATGGCTAAACAGTGAGGAAATGGCATGTGTGTGAGGTCTGCTGCTTCTCTATAAGCCCCGGGGGGTGGGGGGAGAGTGTCTTTCTTGGTGTCTTTATGGCTCCTGGGTCTCTCCCCCTGCTGTCAGCACTCCCCAGAAGGTAGAGAATGGCTTGCAGTTAGTTCTCCTCCGTTTCCTCCCCTGAGCCCAATTTCTCTTCAGTTCCCAGCACGATGAGGCTGTGCTTTCCAGATGGCTGTTTCCCAGAGCAGGTTTTTGTGGGCATGTCTGGGGAGGAAGTTTGGTCCTGGCTAATCAAGCCGTAGCTCTAGTGGTTAAAAGGTTTCCAGGTCAGTTCTAAGTGGGTGTGCTTAAGACTCCTAACCTTTCATGAAGATGCTGCACTGGTTCCTTCAGTGGTCTGTCCTAGGGGGCGGTGACCAGCTCATAAATCCAATGGTAGCTACCATTCCTAGAAAGGCTAGCCACCCTCACTTAGGGCTTCCTATGGGCCAGGCACTGTTCTAAGCACTTCACATTCATCCCCCACCCCCATCCTCTTGAGGAAGGTTCTGTTCTAATCCCCATTTTATAGATGAGGTAACGAGGGAGGCCCACAGAGTTTTAGTAACTGCTTGCCGGGTATCACTGAGTTTATAGGTGGTGGAGCTGGGATTTGAACCTGGGACTGCCCCTCGTTGACCATTTACAGTGGTGTCTGGGACACACAGAGCTCCGAAAATGTATTATTAATGTATTTGAATGGCGAATGGCTTTTCTTGTTAACTGAGAAATCTCCGTCTTTGCGGGCAGATTAGAACATTTTCTTTGTACTTCCTCCTCCCACCACCACCCCCCACCCTAGCTTGAAACTCATGCACATTTTTCCCTAACTGGTTTTTGAATCAGGGACATAATGCCCTGGTTTTCTTAACTTGTGTGAGGTGTCAAAAGATGATCTTTCAAACACAGATGCTGTGTGACAAGGACAAGGCACATAACCTCTCTGAGCCTTACTTTTCTTGGGTTAGTAATATTGAACACATTAAATACTGATATGTATAAAGTGTCAGGCACAGTAGCAGGTCTTGATACATAGAAACTTGAAAGGTAAAATATAAAATACATGGTGTTTTCTTCAAGAATGTTGCTGCATAACTCTGAAGATTTTTTTTTTACTGTATTTTGATTGATCAGATAAATTTGGTGTAGCTATCTCTGTTATACCACGTGTTTTTAGTGGTGATCATGATAATCAATTTTTATATTTAAAATACTCTGGCCAAATGAAAGTTTACAAAGAAATACTTTTTAAAGTTGAACCCAAAATGGGTGTTGATGGCCATCATTATTGATGAAACAGAATAGTTTACCACTGAAATGGGTCTAATTAAAAAACTTAGAGCTATCAATGACTTTGACTTCTCCTGTGTTTAGTTTTTGGTTGGAGCTGTGAACCCTCGAGTGCCCCCCACCTCCCGTACAACAACAAAAAACAGTAGCGAATGACCTCAACGTAGCCTCGCCCTTTTCCACCTAAGTGATAGAGTCCCATCCTTCCAATCTTTGTTTTCCTTCTCTCTCTCTCTCTCTTTTTTCCTTAGCTGTATAATGTCAGTAGGATGCATTACTGTCTTCAGGATCCAAGTAGGTAGCTGGGACCAAGAATAATAGTAGAAATAGTAATAGTGAATAATAATACAAATGCAGTAACAGTTGTTATTAACAGAGTGCTTAACTCAGTGCCAGATACCATGTTGGGACTTTACTCACAGTGGTGAAGAGCCATGAGCTCCAAAGTCAGGCTGTTGGCCCTAAACCGTGTATTTCTCTGTGCCTTTGTTTTCTCTCCTATAGAGTGGAATTAATCCCATCACCCCCTTACAGGGTTGTTTGAGGTTTAAATGATATAACATGTACTAAATACGTAGCAGCTCTCTGGCAGACTGCAAACACTGGGCCGTGTTAATTATTGGTAATGCCTTAAAGAACTTTTCTGGTACACCCTAGTTTTGTGCATGAGGAACTCGGGCTCAGAGAGGCTGGGGACTTGCTCGAGGTCACACATGCATTGGTTGGGAGGCGTGAGCTGGAGCCCAGCACCGACCAAGGAGGCGGGGCTCCCCCTCTGCCAGTCCCCCCTGCACAGGGTAGTGCTGGCTGCACGGGAGGGAAACAGCTGAATGATTACCTTCCTCTAGAAGTTTCGTTTTTTCAGCCATTATGTCCCTGGGGCAAGAGACCAGCCTTCGGTTTGTAAATGGTATATTAGTTTCCTATTGCTGCTGGAACAGATTACCACAGGTCAGGAGAGTAAAACAATGCAAATGTATTGTTTTACACTCTGAAGGTCAGAAGTCCCATATGGGTCTTATGGGGCGGAACTCAGGGTGTCAGCAGGTCCTTGCCTTTCCAGCTCCTACATTCCTTGGCTTGTGGCTGCACGGCTTCAGCCTCTGTTTCCATTGTCCCGTCTCTGACTCTGACCCGCCTGCCTCCCTTCTGTAAGCACCCTTGCGATGATCACCCGAATAATCAAGGATAATCTTCCCCTCTCAAGCCCCTTAACTTGACCACATCACAGAGCCTCCTGTTGTCACAGAAGGTCACGTAGTCAGAGTCGGAGACCTAGGACCTGGCTGTCTCTGGGGGCTGTCATCCTGCCTCCCAGGGGTGGTCGTTCTCATCTTGCCGTGATGCTGACCATGTTCTCGTGTCTTCTGGTGCTGGGTGGTGCTGGCGTCGGGCGCGGTCGCTGTAGCCCCAGCCCCAGCCTCTCCCCTCACAGACCTGTGAGCCTTGGTTATTTCTTGCTTTCTGCTTTCTTCACCTGAAGATGAGAGACTATGGCCGGGCTGTTAAGCGCCCAACATGACGGAATGTGGGTAATGCGCCTGGTCCTAATCGGCCCTCAAAAATGAGAACCATTATTCTCACAGTGATGACTTCTAAATTATTTTCAGTGCTCCTGTAGCAACAAACAGAGCCCAGTGTCTCGGTAAAAACGAACAAAGGTCTTAGCATATAGGTCAGTGGGTCTCTGATGAGGGCCTACCAAGGGCAGGAAACAACCCAACTCGGTTCCAGTGCCCCAGAACTGGACTTGGTTGGAGACAAAAGCGTTATTCAGTGGCCAGATGATAGGTGCAAACGGGAAGAGGAAGAGGGCAGAGATTAGCTCGTCAAACAGTGTATTATTGTGAAAGCTGCCGATCAAGGGGGACTTTTGTAACAGAGTTTATATTAAGAGAGGCACGAGATATTTTATGGCCCCTACTGGGGCCCAGAGCCTAAACAGCCACCCTATATGATCGGCCGTATGCAGGTTACATGATGTCTGCAGGAGGAATGGGGTATAAATCTCGCCAGGTATCCATTCGGAAGTGGGAGACACCAGCAGAGATTTGAAGGGTGCGGAACAGAGGGGGGGAAGTGAAGTCCATCCCTGGGAGTAGTCACAGAATTTCAGCTACGGTGCCCGGCCTCCTTAGGAGCCATGCTGCGGAGATGGGCCGTTGGAGAGTCCCTGGGAAAGGGGACGGTGAATCTTTGTTTGCCGAGGGGCCCCTGCTTCCTGCCAGCCTCATCCATGCCCTGCGCAGGCTGGCCAGCCTGCGTTCCTCCAACACACCAAACTTGTCCCCACCATAGGACTTTGGCATTTGGAACAATGTCCCCATAGATCTCCATGTGGTTGGCTCCAAATCTCGGCTCCCCCAAGAGGTCTTCCCAAATCTCCCCATCCCGCGTGATGTCGCCTGGCTTTGCTGTCCTCACAGTGCTTACTTACCACCATCAGCAGTGACTTCCCTCTTCCTTTGGTCTGCCTGGTATCCCTGTCACCACCTCTGGAACGTGATCTCTAAGGGTACAGGGACCCTGGCTGTGGTTTAGGGCCAACACCCCAGAGCTAGGACATTCCCAGAGCAGGTGGAAGGCATTCGTGGTGATGATGGCTAACACCTGGTGCTTGTTTTCTGCTGTGTCTCGTTCTAAATGTCGTACGGGCACTAATTCATTTAACTTCTCCCAACTCAGCTCCTGTACAGATGAGAAAACAGAGGCAGAGTTTGACAAATGGGGAAAAAAAAAAAAAAGCAGATAGATTATTCGGCCATATTTGAGGGATCACCCAGTCAGTCTATCTGTTATCTGTTGCTACAATAATTCTGTGTAACAAAATACCCCATTTCTTCATGTTAGCTGTCTGTGGTGCCCAGGAACAAAAAGAACAAGGTTTTTTATTTTTCTGTGGGGTGGAGATAGAGGATTTACATTTTCAGGGAGAGGCAGTGAACATTCATTGAGCAGTTGCCCCGTGTTGTCAGGTACTCTGCGACTTTTTATTTTATTTTAATTAATTTTGGGGATGGGATTTAATCTCTACTGTTGGGCACAAGTTATTTGTAAATACCTAAGACACTCCTGACGAGTGTGGTATTGGCCTCATTTCATGCCTCTCTACCTGTGAGGGTGAACAGCATTGTCTTCCCCTTACAGATGAGGAGGTGGGAATTTTAAGAGATTCAGTTCAAGGTTACCCGGCTGGGTAGATGAGCCCAAAGTTCCAACCCAGTTGTAACTCCTCAAGCCAATGCTGTCTGCCCTGGGGTGGGATTCAGGGTCTGAAATGGCTTCCGCACAGTGAAGATGCCCCAGCAGGAGACAGGCGAGGGGAGAACGAGGTAAACTGCTTGGGGGGGGGCCCACATCCCTCGCTGGACCACAGTCTCTCCTGGGCAGAGCTCTGGAGTGGTGTTCTGCTTCGACCTCTGCCCCGGGCAGGGGTCAGGAATGGAGAGAGCCCCCCAACCTCCACTGGGCCCTGTGTGGGTGGCGAGGCCAGGCCCGTGAGGACGCTGCATGGGATCTGGGGCTTGACCAGTGTGGCCAGCGATTCCCAGCCGCGCTAACGCCTACCCTTGGAGCGAGCACAGGCACCTTTTCTCTCTCTCTTGCATCCGTCACGACGGAGCAGAAAGCAGATGAAACAGGTCCCCAGCCTGTGGAAGGTCTTCATTCAAGGTGGCACTGGAGTCCTGTGGGCTCATCAGGATTCCCAGCTCCTGAGACAAGGCAGTTCTGAGTGTGCTTCACTGAGTGGGAGAGGTCTCGCCCCTGCCCTGCTGGGGTGGGGGGTGCCCCACCCGCAACCCGGGGAGTCCATATGACCTGCTGGATTACCCTTCGGTCGGTAAAGCGCTGTGACCCATCCGCTTTCACCCGAGTGACTGGAATTTCCTTCAGCATCCGTTCACCCAACAGATGGTAACAGAATACCCTGAAGCCGGCGAGTAAGGTGGCAGGATGGTGGGCAGCAGCGGCAAGCCTGGTGGTGGTTCCAAGAGCCCGAAACAAAGGGTGAGGCTAGAGGGAGGTGTGGTCGGGTGGGCAGGACCAGGGCCAGTCCATGGAGCCTGGTGAGGACGCAGAAAGAAGGATGTTTTACTAGGAAACACCGTCATTTGGACTATCGGGCAAAAGTGCAGGCTCCCCACCCCTGGACGTCCTCGCAGTAGACGGTTTATTTCTACTCATCGAGATAATGGTTTGGTTCCTACACCTGCCCCAGGGCTAATGGAAAGGGCTCCCTTCTCTTCTGGCCTGTGCTCACCCTAACTAATTTCCAAGTCACCCTGACCTTTAAAGCACACCGCACACGCTTCTGTTCCTCTAGCGAGGAGACCTGGACCCGCCGGCCCCGCCGTGCTCAGGGCTGAGCTCCACATTCACACTGAGGACGAGGATTCAGGGGGAAGGAGAATAGGTCTTAGGGTCAAACAGGTCCACACTTGAATCTCAGTCTTGTCACTTAAAGGCTGTGAGACCTTGGACAATTCCCTCATATTCTGAACCTCAGTAACAATGGGGACAGATGATATTATCTCCTGGAAAGGGTGGTTGTGAGGTTCACTGAGATTATAGATGAAATCCTGTAGTAGCACAAAGCTAAGTGCTTCACCAGTGTCAAGGTCTCTTCTCCCCTTGGAGTCTTTTTCCAGTTTGCTGTGTAGGACTTGGAAGCCAAGGGCCAGATCTCCTCTAGCTACACATCCCTGAGTGAGAAGGACCAGGCTCAGCCCTTTGACTGCGTGCATTACTGTCTGAACGGTCACGCACAGGAAAAGAGATCATTAATAAAGCGGAATGAGGTACTGATTCACGCTACAACATAGGTGAATTTCAAAAACACTGTAGCAGGTGAAAAAAAGATGGTCACAAAAGACTACATAGCATATGATGTCATTTCATTGCTGTGAAACGTCCCCGGTAGGTAAATGCACGGAGACAGAAAGTGCATCCATGGCTGTACGGGGGTGGGGGGTCAGAATGGAGGATGAGGCTAACCGCTAGGACAGGGTTTCTTTTTGGAACAACAGATAACACACTAGAATTAGATTAGGGTGATGGTGGGAAAACTCTGTCAATAAACTGACGACCATTGAACTATGTGCTTCAAATGGGTGAACTTTATGGTATAAAAATTGTATCTCACTGTCTTTAAAAAGCTGTCATTTCGTTACTTTCAGAAATAATGCACTTTCCAAATAAGACATACAAAAATAAGACAAAAATAAGACCTAGGTGTTAAGGTAAAAATGCACCGTTATCTGAGAGAATTACCAAATAACGGTTGACTCTGCTGCCCACTCCTAGGACATTAGAATAAAAGATGGAAAACGGAAGTCAGCAAAGGAATCCTTCTGTTTGTGAAGATTGGATTTCCAGTCCTTTTCAGAGTAAAGCCCTGAACAAACCCAGAAAATAGAAGCGATCCCTAATTTCACATGGACTTTCTATGGTAGCAGTTCAGGGTACATGCTGAGAAACCATGGTGTGCCCGCCCCTGTCCGAAATGATGACCCAGAAGTCGGCACGGTGGCTGTGCTTAAGGGATTCCCAGGTGAACCCTTAAATACAAGCCCATTTACCAAAACCTGTTGCTCAGGATACCAGTGGGATTAGAGTTCTGCAGAGAAAAAGAACCACTAGGAGGTGTGTGTGTATATATCCTTAGTAGGAGATCTATTATAAGGAATTGGCTCACGTGGTTATAGGAATTAACAAGCCCCAAGATATGCAGCCAGCAAGCTGGAGACCCAGGAGAGCCCGTGTTTCCATTTGAGGCCAAAAGGCAGGAAAATATTGCTGTCCCAATTTGAGGTTAGTCGGGCAGAAGGAGTTTAGCTCCTTCTTACTCATGGGGAGAGTCGGCCTTTTTGGTCTTTTCAGGCCTTCAGCTAGCTGGATGAGATCCACTCACTTAGGGGCGTGGCAATCTGCTTTAGTCAGTCTACCATTCCAGTGCTAAACTTATTCAGAAACCCCCAGAATAACCTTGCACTGAATGCCTGGGCAACCTGTGGCCCAGTCAAGTCGACAAATAAAATTAGTCACCACATCTGCCCAGTGAGACATCCCACCACCCTCCAGAGTTCCTGGAAGAGAAGTGCCACCACCTCCTATGGTCCTTAGAAATTGGAAGAGCTCTCCTCCACACCAAAGGCTCTGATGAGTCCTGTAATGAAAGCAACCCTGTTTCTTTTCATAACACTACTGTTTCTTAGTCTGAGCAATCTAGAAACACTCCTCTACCATTTTTATTGTTTTAAATTTTTTTGGTTTTGTTTTTGTTTAAAAAAAAAAAAATCTCTGCTTTCCCCTGCCTACAGGGACAGCAGCATTTGTTACGGTTGTATTTTAGTTCCATTCTTGGTGACAGGAAGCGCTCGCCAACCACCAGACACCAGTGGGTCCTTGATCTCAGTTGACCCCCGCGTACCCCAGCTTTGGTAACACCTGTTACCTGTCCTGTCTCGGCCCAGATCTTGGTACTGAAGGTTTGCACCTCTCTGGAGTTCACGGTCTTGTGTTTCACAGACTGGCAGAGGGAGAGTCTTGAGTTAGGAATGGTGCTCTCTGTAGGGTCCGAAGTTTTCGCCTTTCCAGTGAGTCTTACACGAGGCCCCATCATCAGGGACCGAGAGTTAACCCTGTGGCAGTCCATGCTTCATCCCCGCGGCAGCTGCGGACGGTAGCTGCCAAGTGCAGAGAACCAGGTTCTGGACCCGAGTGCTGCCGCTGGCTAGGACCGGCCAGATACTGTGGCCACAGTGGGGGGTACTGAATACCAACCTTGTGCCTGCGCTACCAGGCAGGTGTATGGCCCCCTCTGTGCCCTCTATCTCCAGACTATCAGGTGACAGGAAACTGTACTTGCCTTCTTGGGACAGGCGTGGACCCGTTTCAGAAGACAGGCTGGGGAATCTCAAAGGGGCAGGTGGCCCTTAGCAGGGAGGAAAAGAGTGGGGGAGAGGGAGAGAGGGGGCCCCCAGCAGAAATAGAGTGGAGGTTGCCTGGGGAGAAGAATATCGTCAGGAGCAGGGCTTGCCGCCTGCTGGCTGAAGACTAGAGTCTGCCCCTGGAGGGATGACCCGGCGGAGAGGCAGGACCAGAACCAAGGCTTCAGCCAAGCTGGAAAACGCTCTCCCCCCACCCACCCAAGAAAAGGAGAATTTTCTGATGTTTATAAAAATCATCAACATAGGGGTGCCTGGGTGGCTCAGTGGGTTAAAGCCTCTGCTTTTGGCTCAGGTCATGATCTCAGGGTCCTGGGATCGAGCCCCACATCGGGCTCTCTGCTCTGCGGGGAGCCTGCTTCCCCCCTCTCTCTGCCTGCCTCTCTGCCTACTTGTGATCTCTCTCTCTGTCAAATAGATAAATAAACTATTTTAAAAAAACCATCAACATAATCATCGTGGGGAAAATCAGAAATGGGTTGGACTTACAGTTACTTTGTGGTTTGACACGGTTTTCACTTGGAATCCCACTTTGGGATAGCCCCCATGGCTATGTCGGGGCCGGGGGCCTCTGAACGGCTACGTCCACCTGCCACTACCCTGAGCACGTTGTGTACAGCTGTGGTAGCAGCTCCGTGAGGTCAAAATCAACAGTTCAGAGCAGGGGTGTGGACCGAGTTTCCTCAGTCAGGACGCGGTCAGATACGGTGAGCTCCCCGACCACCTACTCCCAGACTCCAGAGGGGGTCCGTCCTTGATTTTCCCATGCCAGACTGTCATCCACAAGGGAAAATGGTTTCAAGCTACTTGACCAGTTTTCATTGACACCTGAATCTTGTTCATCGCTCTGTCCCTTGGGCACATGGCTGATTAGTTGGTCGATGCTTCAGAGTGATGCTGAGTGGAGGAAGGAGTGAGCGAATGAATGACCGTGTGGGTCAACATGAGCGTGCATTTACATCGGTGGGAAAATGCCCCACGCTCAGAGGCTTGTCCCTGGGTTCAGTTTCATCGTAGTCCCGTTTGTCCACAGCATGACCCAAGCTGGAGAGGCAGCCTAGTGGAGGCAGGAGTCCTACCAGTCCGGTAGGTTCTCAGAAGGGCAGAAAGGCGAATGGATGTTCCTAAAATGGTTAGCATTGGACCATCACCGCACGATGCTAGCAGAAGAATCGACAGCAGTGGGAATGAGGGAGGGGCAGGGAGACACAGCGGAACTAGGAAGGAGGGCGGGACTCCACGTCCCCCAGCAGAAGGCATTACTGGCAAGGAACGTTGTTCCTCCTGCAAAACTGTGCCCAGACACACAGGGGTGCCTCCAACCCACAGGAGCCCTTTTCTTTTTTCTTTTTTTCTTTCTTTCTTAAAGGATTACAGAATACATAGGGCTTGGTACAAAATACAGATGAACAGATGGCCGGGTGGGCGTGTGTGGATGGATGGATGGAGGGTTGGGTGAACAGGCTTCAGCACCGGGTAGTGAAAAGGGCATCGGTCTTGAATGCCAGAGCCAACCGTCTGTTCTCTGAGTGCAGTTCTAGCCATCAGCAAACTGAGAATGATAGACCCTGTTCCTCCCTGGCTCCAGGGGCCATCGGAAATCTCAGAATTAAAGCCAGACACCTTTGTGGGTTCAAGGTGCTTCGCCACTGAAAGGAATTATTATCTGTGTAACCTTGTCCCTTCCAAGACTGTGCGTAGTCCCCCACGCTGCAAATATATTATGATTAAAGTGCACGAGTAAGTAAAAATCTTAGTAAACTCTGTGATCAGTTTGGAATTCCTCCAACAAACTCTGCGCGGATTTTTTTTTTTCTCCTCTCTGTTCCCAAGCAATTTTTCTTATGCTGGAGGTTGCCAAGATTTTATGGCTATTTGGTTATCTTATCCATCCAGATGGTTAGCATTAATTTAAACCGAAATAAATCTATAAAGCCTCATCTGTCATATTTCTCTAGAAGCATTAGGTAGAAGGCCTTTAAAAAAAAAAAAAAGATGTAATATATAGCCTCTTGGAAGGGCTGAGGGGTGATGTTACCGCACACTTTTTATTCAATTTGGCTTGAAATTCTGCTTTTCTTGTCCTTGATATTTATGTATAAGCAAATGAGGTTGTTTGGTGTAAAAAAGCCAAACTTATTTTATGAGTCTTAATACATAGGCTTGTCCCAAGTTACGTAGAGTTGCTTTGTACTGAGAAATTGAGCTGTGATTTATCATCCAGTGATGATTTCGAATTACCTCTTTTCCATTTTTAAACATTAATCATTAAGGCAAAGCGCATGAGTCAGCGAGCAGGGATTCCAACACTAATTAGCTGTGTGACCTCAGGCAAGTCTGTGGGCCTCGCTGAGCTCCGTTTCACCACATTGGCGAACACCTGTTTGCAGGATTGCTTCGGGGAGTAAATGTGATAATGTATTTGGAGAGTCTAGCATATCCTAGCACTTAGTCAGTGCTGGTAGGTAGTGCTCTCGCTGTGGTTGAGCTGATGAAGGGGTTGGTGTGAAGGATTGGGCTGTGCTTTTGTTTAGGGCAAGTTAAAGTCTCAGCTGCGGGCTCTGCTAGTGCAGAGCACCTCCTCTCCGCCTGGGCACCCCCGAGGCGTGAACTGATCTGCACCATTACTGTTGTATTGTTTGGGGGATCTCCTGGGCAGACGCTCTGCTGTTCTCGATCGTTCCAGAAAATCATTCGAAATGTTGCTACACAGTGATTCACTGAGTTGACTTGACTTTTCCTAAAAGTCAGATGGAAGCAGCCCAGGCTCTCTCACTGTTAGGCTCCAGGGTTTGGCCGACCGTCTCTGGTTGCCGGACCATGGGACCGGCATGCTCCTAAGAGACCGTCCTCTGTGTCCCCTCATCACCCAGCTGCAGGAGATGTGGAAGACCAGGTGGCTGGCTGATGACCGCTGTCAGAGTGCAGGAAACTTGATTCTGCTACGAGGCCCACCCAAATTCAGCTCCTGTGTGTCACTTTCTAGACTTTTAGGTCTCCCAGACGAGGCGTGGAGGTATGGGCACTCCTCTATCAAAAGGAGCCTGCTGCTAAGTAGAGCTTTTTGGGTTTTCTGTTATTGTTGACTTTGGCTTTGTTTTAAATCTTTATATTGGGGGCGCCTGGGTGGCTCAGTGGGTTAAGCCGCTGCCTTCGGCTCAGGTCATGATCTCGGAGTCCTGGGATCGAGCCCCGCATCGGGCTCTCTGCTCAGCAGGGAGCCTGCTTCCTCCTCTCTCTCTGCCTGCCTCTCTGCCTGCATGTGATCTCTCTATCAAATAAATAAATAAAATCTTAAAAAAAAAAAATAAATCTTTATATTGTCAGTCCTTTGGCTCTCCGTAGGAGGTGGTTTTGCAGGGAATGTGGTCCTTTTCCCGTGTAGGTGGTGCAGCCCTCCGGTTGCCCCAGCAGCCCCTCCGGAGGTTGCCAAGTACTAAGAGGGGCTGCGGTAGGGCGTAGGGTTCAGGAGTTGCTCTGGAGAGTCAGCAAGGCCCAGTGCCAGGGACCAGCACTTCTGGCTCCACCAACCTATCATCCAGAGCTTTTATGCCTTGTCTTCTTGGCATTCGGGTGTTCAGGCCTGTGGTTGTCTACCGAATTCTCAAAAGCACTTGAACATTAGAGATACCAAGCAAATGTATATAAATCTTAGCACAGCAGTAATAGCGGTTGGTAATAATGGCTTGCATTTATTGAGCACTTACTGTGTACCATACACCACGCTAAGTGCTTTACTCAGTTGATCTCACTCCACCTTCCAGCCACCCCGTTAAGTAGATGCCACGATAACCGTCATTTTACAGATGAGGAAACTGCGGTCCGAGAGCTTAAGAAGTTGCCGGCCATCACAGCCAGGAAGCAGGGCAAGGACTCCGTCCCAGGGTGGCCTGTAGACAACTCCTGGGAGGTGAACAGATCCTATGAGTTGAGATGGGAGGACAGATGCCAAGGTCAGCTGTGCTCATGATTCCCTTTAAAGAAATGGCCTTTTTTGGGACACCTGGGTGGCTCAGTCGTGAAGCAGCTGCCTTCGGCTCAGATCATGATCTCAGGGTCCTGGGATCGAGCCCGCATTGGGTTCTCTGCTCAGCGGGGAGCCTGCTTCTCCCTCTCCCTGCCATTCTGCCTATTTGTGATCTCTTTCTGTCTCTACCAAATAAATAAATATTTTTTTTTTAATGGCCTTTTTGTCCAGACTTACCCATATTCCAGAGGGCTCCACCAAAACATTTTTTCCCACAACTTTAGATTTTAGGAACTCTTCTGGTGGGAGAAATGGTCCAGATGCCACCTCTGCTACACTAGGCACTGTTCTCCTACCACATCTGCCTTTCACATGGTCTCATGCCATTGGGTGGGGGTGGCTCTTGTCATTCTATATTTCCCGTCTCAGCATGTGAAAGGGTAGGAGCTCACACTTGAATTTAGCAATCCTGTGGTCAGGCCTTCTATGTGTCACTTCCCCGCATGACATCAGGTGGCCCTGTAATTCTGAGAAAACCCAACTATGGAGTTACTTCTGTGTCTGTAAGTTGGGAGCTGAGTGTATGCTTCAGGGCTAGTGCGGCAGAGAAGCTCGGAGACCTGCCGGTCCCATTCTTCCTTTTTGCAGATGAGATGCAAGCATTCGGGCAACCATGATTCTGCTGGGTTTTAATGTGCCTGAAAAGTTTGCTGTGAAGAAGGCAGGTTCAGAAAAACCCTTAGAGCTCTCCTCCTGGTCCCTGAGTGGATCCCAGCCCAAATCCCTTCCTGCCCAACCTGCCACCTTGGGGCCATAAATCACCGGCCTTCTCCTGCCGGGAGTGCACTTTGTTCTGATCGAACTGCATTGGCATCTCTTTCCGTTGCTGAGGGCAGGGTCCAGTGACTGTCCTGTCCCACGTCACACAGACATGGGAGACCCTTATATCTGCACTGTGACCCAGGGAGAGGTGGTGGCGAGACTCAGCCTCTAGCATGTGAGGCTGAGGAAGGGTGGGATAGTTCATTCAGGCTTCTCTTTCATGTAGTGAGTCAGCAACCGTTTATTGAGCACCTACTATACTAACAGGATTAACAGTAGTAGCTACATTTATTTGCTGTTTTCTGTGCCAGGCACTGTTAGGTGCTGTCATACTGGGTTCATGCCCAGGGCCAGAGACTGGGTCAGGGAGGCACCTTGCACCCAGGGGAGAGGTTGGGACTGACCCTGGGAGAGGTAAAGCCCCGAGAAGACCATCTTCAGGAAAATCGAGGCCAGTGAACACATCATTGGCTTAACGTTGGAGAAGAATCCATCTTTCTGTCTCTTCTCCCAGCTCTGCCCTCTGCAAGCTGCTCCCCTAACCCCCCACTCCTGAGGGCACCTCTCCCCTTCTTCTCTTTACGGTCCTCCCCACCCCCAACCCACACACTCCTCTTTCCCATAATGCAAGTGTATATTTTTTATTTAAAATCACTGTGCAGAAATCACCATTTAGGTCAAAGCTGGGTCGATTCAACATGGAGAGCTGGATGAGTTTGCATGAAGTTCTCGAGAGTGTTTTTAATTTGTCGAGTAGCAATTGCCTCTCCATTCAGGTGAGCCAAAACTCTCGTGACTAAGGTGAAGACTTAAATATAAATTATTCCCATGTAGCCACAGGAAAGCAATTGAGTGGAGACAGGATTGAAAAGACAGAGCAAACAAGATTTAGTTGTCATTAAAATGACACAGTACCTATAAATAAGGTGAGAATCCGGTTAATAACTTTCTATTCAAGGGGGATTGACAAGGAACATTGCATTTCGGAGACTCTGAGCTGGATACCTTGACCGTGTCGACGTTCCTCCGTATCCCAGCATCTTCTCCGCATTTGGAGGGTTGGGTCACTTCGTCTGTATTTCTCTTTTCTGTGAGCTAAAATGATTGTTAATTTTTTTTTTTAAGCTCACTTCGTTATTTCCTTCATGGATAGGAATAAAAGTTGATTTGTGACTCTAGCTCATAGAAGAAATATGACCAGCATCTGAGGCCTTCCTCTGGCCAATCCTGGAGAAAACAGTGGGGAGCAGTCTGCTTTAAAAAGAGATAAGAACATCTCGGAAGGCTGCTCCAGAGCTTAAAGAGGCCCGACAGAGATACTCATACGACAGTATGGCACTCATGTTCATAATAGCGAATGGTTTGGGTAGCCAGATAAACTGCATTATATCCAAACCACGAAATACTGTGGAACAATTAGCAAGAATAAGGTTGCTCTCGGTCTAAATTCCTATTCTACTGTTGAAGTAAAAAGCAAGTAGCTGAAAGATACTTCCTGTACAATACCGTATATCTTAAACCTACGTTGTATTTTCTAAAGATGCACTTATGATAGAGGCCTATGAACATACAGAAAATAGTCTGGGAGGACTTGTATCAAACTGAAATCAGTGCTCCCTCTAGAAAGGTAGAGAAGAGACCAGAAATTAAGCCATGAAATACACCCATGGAGTAATCCTCAGGCCTTGGGCCCAGGGGCAGGGAGCCCATGAACTCAGGTGCTACCTGACCAGCTCTGATAGGCAGAGCCTTGGGGCCGGCCTTGTCTCTCCTCTGTTGGTCCAGGAAGTGTGTGTGACCATCTGCCATGGACAAGTCCCCTAGGCATGGCGGATTCCACGGGACCTGTTAGCAATAATGGCTGACCCTTCCATAGAATTTGCCTGGCACCGTCCTGGGTGTTTGATATATATGAACTCACTGAATCCTCACAACAAACCTATGATGTAAACACTATGACTAGTTCCATTTTGTAGAGGAGGAGACAGAGGCACAGAGACGTTAGCTACTTCACCCATTGTCACACCACTGGAAAATGGAAGAAGTGAGATTCGAACCCAGCACCCATACTCTTAAGCTACTGCTCATTTCATAGGATGGCAATATGATTTATTCTCCACAATGGGACTCTTTTGAGAATGAGGGGAATGTTGTTAATACTCACACGGGGTGATAGGCGTACGTAGGGGCTGTTTGGAAAACCAGGACATGTGGTCACCCGTGTTATACTGTTCCTTGCCCCTGGCAGAATGGTGCCCGCCCTCATCATTTCTGCAGTCCATCAGGTGGGAGATGAGAAAGTAGCAGGAAGTGCGGGGGCTGGTTTCAGGGGTCTGTGAGAAAATAAGAACACAGGAAAGTGCGCCTGGTTTGGTCTCTGGGAATCAGTGAGGGCTTCCTGGAGGAAGGGACAACCAAGCTGAGACTGATGGGTAGATAGGCATTAGTCTCTCAGAGCAGGTGTGTGGTGGTGAGAGCTGACATTGGAGGGGGAACCGAGGCCCGAGTCTACAGAGGAGGTCTCTAGCTCCTGGCTCCAGATGCACTCGTACTCTCTGGGACCTCAAATAAAATAAGATGTAGCTTATTTATATTAGGGGTCTGCAAACTTTTTCTGAAAGGGCCAGGTAGTAAATATGTTAGGCTTTGTGGGCCAAGAGGCAAAATCGAGGATATTATGTGGGAATATATAGGACCAAGTAACCATGTAAAACTATGAAAATCATTCTTAGCTCAAGGACCGTAAGCGCATGCACGCATACACACATACACAGGCACGCGTGCGCGGCAGCTGATTAGATCTGGCCCTTAGGTTTATACTAGAAGTGACAGTCTTGGTGTGGCTTTACTGGCATATCTCTTGATCAGAGAGCTGTGCCAGCTATTAGGTGACAGTAGGGAGGCAGCTTAGTATCTGGGACATACACAACTCAAAAGGCCAAAAGCCCAGCAGATTTGTATCCAAACCCACCTCCGCCCCTCAGCAGCAAGGGGGCCCCAACAAGCCACTGAGCCTCCTCAAATCTCTGTTTCCATGATCTGTAAAGCAGGGCAAATGCCTCTTCCTCCTCAGGGCTGCTGGAAAGACCCAGTGTGAGTCCCCTTGTTAGTCTACCTGTTAATCTGTCCTCTTATTCAGTACTTACCAAGCTCTGATTCTATGCCAGGCAGTGCACCTGGGAGTTCAGAGGTCTGTCTGGTGGCCAGGACACCACTCACAGATACTTTTTGAATGTGCTTATGGTGGTCACTTCTATGACAAACATGGGCCCACTGCCAGGAGCACCAGCCCCTGTCCCAACACTGCTTTGGTAGCCCAGAGGTAGAGCCTGCCTTCACCTGAGTTGCCTGCCAGGCATTTTCCCGGGATCATGTTTACTTCCGTTAAAATGAAGCATGAACATGGCAGAAAGGGTGTGAGCTTTTCGGAGCCCGGAGGATCCAAGTCCTCTCACTCGTGGAATAGATAGGCCAGGCTGTCACTGGAACTGTTCATCTCTGGGCATCAGTCCTGGGGTGAGAGTAAAGCCCATCGGGAAGTCTCCATTGTCTTCTTGCATTAGAACTTTCTGCCTTCTCTGTACTCAGCCAGAGCGACTCAGAGCTCTCGGCTTTGATGTGGGAATTAGAGTCCCCAGGGCCTGAGTCAGATTCCTGGCCTGGTGCTGCAGAAATTGGGAGCTTCCAGTTGGCCGAGGGAGTTCCCACCAGACCCTTTGCTGGGTGGAAAACAAAGCAGCTGGAGAAGACCTTGGAAGTTGGTCCTTGAGTCAGCTAATGGGAAATTGCCACAGCAGGGGCCTCGGGGGAGGCCTTTGGAGCTAGAGAAGCTGCCTTCAAATCCTGACATTGTCACCAGTAAATTGTGTGACCTCCAGCAAGTCACATGACTTCTTTGAACCTCAGCCTTCCCATCAATAGAACGGACATGATGTTTATTGCCCGTCCACCCGACTTGCCATGAGGACTAACTTGTGAAAATCACTGACGTGTATCGCATGCATCTTCTGTACCAGCTGTTGCGCAAAGGGCCTCGGCTTGCCCTCTTCAAGATGCTGTAAGTTGAAGGCACAGGGCAAAGAGAGGGCCCACGTCTGTTCTAAGAACTTAAAGCAATTGGATTCCAGAATCTACAATAACCATTTAGGTGGTCCTGCCCCGTGAAGTGAAATGAAACTCACAAAAGTAAAAACATAGTTCTCAAAAACGTGTGTGTGTGTGTGTGTGTCCCTTGTGGTTCTACTTATTGAGCAAGCATTTCCTGAACACCTACTCTGTACGGAGCCCTGGAGACATAGAGATGACTCAGGCGCAGTTCCTGGCTGCAAGGAAGGCGCTCCAGACAGATATTTTTATCTTGCTTCAAAAATAGTGATAAGAATGCTTCCTTGCTCTCAATTCCACACTTTATGTGCTTCAACTTACTATTAATTTTTTTTTTTAAATTCTTTGCCCATAGAGCTCTTTGGCAGTAATAGGGGAGGAACTCCGTGATGCAGGAGCAGCCCTAGCTTGCCCCCCATCAGAGTTCTTTCTTGTGCACGTTTGGCGTCACCATAGGCCGAGGTGACTTGGGGGTGTGGCGCTTGCGCAGTGAGGTCTGTTCCTGGTCTGCAGGAATTGGGGTGGGGGATGGCCCCCAAGAGGAGCCAACCAGATGATGTTACTAAAGGCATGCTGATGAAGATGCCCTTGTGTCAGTATGTGATGTGACAACTACACCCCTACTTTGGTCTGGGTGCAGGGCTGAGAAAGGGAAGCACAGAAAATGTGTTTATTTCGCCTTTGCCCCAGCAGTCATCTGAGTATATACAATGCAGCGTTAGACCCCAGCGGGCACCTTCCAGATACGTTCAGTAACCATCTGCCTGCTCCTTTGCCGGGGGACGAGGCCAGTTGGCAGGGCTGGGTCATTTCCAAGCCTTCTGTTTGGCTACCTCCTACTCTACCGTTTCCACCCCCCCACCTCCCCCCACCCCAGTCGGGGAAATTTTTGGAAAGTGTAGCAAATAATATAATAAACCCTCTTTCTCCTCGCCATCCCAAATTAACAAACCGTACTGGCATATTTGTTTCAGCTCTCGTCTAGGTCTGCAGATGTGGAAGAAATAATTCCTCGCCAGGGGAGAAAATCCCTTTGGAGTCTGTCCCTGCTGTCAATCTCCTGTTGTGAATTTCCCATAAATACCAGCCTGCGTGTTCACGATTTCCCGTCCCCTCTGTGTAACCGTATACAACACATTACTGGTTGGTATCCTGGTTCACGTAGGGGCTGTCATCCAGGTATATTCTTCTTCAACATGGCTGTGCCACCCAACCTTGGTTTGTGAGGTCCAGCCCTCAGTTGGTTTTAATCGTAATACCATCTCCTAACGCATAACTATACCTTGTTTTATTTATCCATCTCCCCACGGGTAGCCATGTAGGCTCCTTCCCGGGTTTTGTTTTTGCAGACCACGTGGATCCCAACGTGCTGGGTCATGCCTACGTCAGCATGCATGGGTGCAAGACTTTCCCTTCACAGTGTGTGTCAGGACACCCACCTGCGGTGGCCGAGGGCACCTGCCCGCCGCATATCCTCCCAGCCCCTGGATTTCAGCAGCTGTTTTGCATTTCTGACCAAATCCATGATCTCCTTATAGAAAAAAATTTTTTTTTTCTTAGATGAGGATCTTGCACTGAAACCTAAGCATGCGCCCGGAAAGGAGTGCTGTAGAGATCCCAGGCTTCGGCCTCTTCTTCCTTCCCCGGGGCTCTGGGAGATTCTGGCTTCACGAGCCTCTTCCTTGCTTTCCTGGGGCTTTCAGAACTCCCGCACGACAGCATCGCGCTTCAGTCTTCACCACGTGGATGGTGACTCCTTACCGCAGTCTTACCTTTCTTACTCTGGGTCGTTTGGAAGTATCTCCCATCTGCTGTCCGCGCCTGGTCCAGGTCTCACCTTCTCACCCAGACAGCTGCCCCTCCCCGTCACTGGCCTCCTGGCGTCAGGGTTCCCATTCAGTCTGTCATTTATCCGTCCATTCATTCATCCGTCACTGACAGGAGCCCTTCTGGGTGCATCCCTATAAGCACAGTTATGGCCCCTCATCACCTGCCGGACTGAATCCTAGTGTCTTGGCTGGGCGGTCAAGCCGTTTGACCTTTGCCCCTCCAGCTCACCTCCCCAGCTTCCCCGGGTTGTCACCCCCAACCCCTTTCCCCCGGCATTGCATCTCATCTTGCCTGCTCTCCTCCAAACATTCAGGGACAAGGTGCTCACCCCCCTCTGCCAGTGTCCACAGCCTCTCCCTGCGAAACCCTTTGTGGTCGCCCAACACTCAGCACCATTCTTATCTGAGGAGCCTTCCTGCCCTCCGGGGTAGAACTCACAGGTTCCTTTCTGTGCAAACCTCTTCCGGAGCATGACCCGTCCTCATCCACCCCTGGAGCTTCAGGACTGAGGACTATGTCTGGCATACAGAAGGCGCATAATTAAAGTTTGTGATAAGTAGCTCCTCACTCCCTCCCTCCTGAGTTCCCAGTTGAGAATAGTTACCCCAACCATTCAGCTGACCAGCCAGCCATCCACCATCCCCCACCAACACTCCAGTTGTCTGCTAAGGAAGTTTTCTGTTTTGCAAATTAGGGCTGGAGATCAGAAGGAAGGTCCGTTTTGTCTTAAGAGACTTAATTAGCTTTTCAAGAGTCTAACGAAGTATGCGGATGAATATTCTTCGTTTTTAATCAGGAGGGCTTACCTAAACAAACACCCTCTGCTTGAAGACTGTTTTGAGTTTACTCTTTATTCTTAAAAGTAATTCAGCTGAATGTAACCCAATGTTGTCTTTAATTCAGAGTTTGCTCATTAAGATCAAGCTTCCCCTGGGGCGCCTGGGTGGCTCAGTGGGTTAAGCCGCTGCCTTCGGCTCGGTCAGGATCTCGGAGTCCTGGGATCGAGTCCCGCATCGGGCTCTCTGCTCAGCGGGGAGACTGCTTCCTCCTGTCTCTCTGCCTGCCTCTCTGCCTGCTTGTGATCTCTGTCAAATAAATAAATAAAATCTTTAAAAAAAAAAAAAAGATCAAGCTTCCCCTGATCAATATGAATCAAGGCAGAGTGTTAACTTGCTAAATGGCCATTCTCCATTGGGAATGACAAATGACCGGGCTGCGTTTCATTTTATCAGCTCGGTGATTCCAGAATAAACCAGTTGTATCAGAATCGCCTGGAATCCTGGTTAAAATACAGGTTCCCAGACCTTGCCATTGATCCCCAGACTCTCTGGGTGGGACCTGGAAATCTGTAGTTTGAACAAGCTGTCTGTGTGGCTCTAACACGTCCTGAGACTGAGAACCCCAGGTCTGGATCTGCGCCGTCCCGTAGGGTGGTCACTGGTCACATGGGGCCACTGAGCACTTGAAAGGTATTCAGTCCACGCTGAGATGCACTTCTCTGTAAAATACAGGGTTTCAAAACCTTATACCTCCCAAAAGTAAAATACCTCAGTGATACTGTTAGATATTGATGACCTGTTAAAATGTTTTAGAGATACTGATTTAAGATTAATTTCACCTGTTTACTTTTCAAATGTGACTGTTGGAACATCTTAAATGGTCCGTGTGGCTCACACGCTGTCTGTGGGATGGGGCTGGTCGGCATGGTCGAGTTCCTGAGAGCACGGAGCTTGTCTCCTGGGGAATCTGAGAGTTGGTGTTCCTTCCGTGTCTGTTGGGTGAATGAATGAGGTTGATCAGTAACACGTGGCTGGCTTCTGCTTACCTACCTCGGGACCTTAAACGGTTTACTTCCCCGGGCCTCGACAGTCTCATCTGTAAAATGAGCAGAGTGACGGGAGCACAGTTAACGCTTGCGGTTGGATCTCCGAGGTGACTCGAGGAAAGGCTCTTCTGTGCCTCTTGCAACGGCCACACAGCATCACTCAGCAGGGGCAGGAAGTGATGTGGTCCCCAACTGGCCTAGTGGGTGAGGTCAGAAGCCTCCTGGGAAACCCTGGATAATTTCATCTTCTGTTTCGTTCTTCCCCTGATATCCTCTTGGTTTCGCTTAGAGCCAGGAACAGTCCTGGCTACCCTTGTAAGCTGTGGTGCCCGTCTTTCTTACAGCGGTCCCCACACAGCTTCTGGAATTTATTATTCATTTTATCCCACCACCCTTAATTCATGACTCACTCTAGAAATCCCAGATGAAACATCAGTGGGGTTTTTTTTCCCCTCCTGCGTTTGCTTTGAAAATTATGCATTCTTAAGGCACTGTGGTGGTCAAAAGGGCAGATTCCGAAGTTAAATCATCTGGGGTCAGGTCTCATCCCCACATCTTACTAGTTACGTGACTTTGGGCAAATTAACTCTAACTCAGTTTCCTGGTCTGTAAAATGGGGGTAGCGTCAGCAATAAACTCCTGTGTAAGATGGAGAAGGTTACATGAGAATGATTATGTTTGTAAAGGAATCAGCACGGCACCTGGTACCTGGCAATATATTAGAATTATTATGAACTACGTTATTGATGTCAGTTTCCAAAGCCTTTACCGTGTACCCATGCAACCCCACGCATTACTGGGATATCATCCAGTATCCCAAGGAAGTGAGGTTTCCCCTACCCCATTGCAGCAGCTTTTAGGGAAAATGACATAGTGAGACGTTTACGGGTGTGAGCAGCCATAAGATTCAGAAAGGAAAAGTCACAAGAGCTGGACAGGCAAAAAATAACAGCGATAACAATTATAATAATGGGAGGGGGGCACCTGGGTGGCTCAGTCAGTGAAGCATCCAACTCTTGATCTCAGCTCAGGTCATAATCTCAGGGTTGTGAGATCGAGCCCCACATTGGGCTCTGCACTGAGTGTGGAGTCTGCTTCAGATTCTCTCCCTCTCTCTGCCCCACCCCATCCACTCATTCTGTCTCTCAAGAAAAAAAATTTGTTAAAAAAAAAAAAAACTGAAAAAAATAATAATGCGAACCCCCGCCACAGTCCAGTCCCATTACCTGTTCATCACATCCGTGGTCTCACTTCATCTTCATAGCCACCTCCTCTGACACACATGGAGAAGCGAGGCTGGGGGGGGGGGGGGTGAGTCCAAGGGGATGCAGCTCCAGAGAGGCCTCCCTGTATCCAGAACTCAAGTCTCTGTACCCACAAGTCCTCTACTCTTTCCACTAGCTCGTAATTCTCTCTATGGAAGTGATGGGGTCAATCAGTCCTTTTGATGTGTCTGAAGATCTTATATTAAGACATTTTCATCCCCAACATTATGGAAGACGCAGCAAAACAAATCACTGAGTTTAAAACCAGAAGATCCCTGCTTTCTGTGAAGTGTACCCCTCAGGCACACTGTGGGTGGGCTGTTCTCAAGGTCTGTAAGAGGGGCCTGGAGATGATTATAGGTGGGGTGGTGGTGTGGTGGGTTGGGCTGCCTGGGTAGTGTGGAGCTCCCTGTCCCTGCAGGAGTCAAGCAGACACTAAGGACATAGCATTCAGGCAGTTCCGTCTGGAGCACACCGGTGTGGTCCTCCAGGTGAGACTTCAGGATGAGAAATTGGGAACGGAGTCAGGGAATGACCTGGGAAGCCGGGACCTGGGCTACCCCGAGGCTGGTCAGTGGGACTGGGCAGGAAGGATGGAGCCTGATGCCCACTTGGGTGCTGGAACATGGCAGAAGTATAGTATCACCGTGACCACAGGTGGCCCTACATCCCTCTTCCTCAGTCATCGGTTCCCAATATCTTCCTAGTCCAAGATCATCTAGGTTGGGGGTCAGGGTGGACTCAGCAGGCATGCCCTCCTGGTAGCCAGGCTGGGATGGCATGGACAGGACTCACAGGTTCACCTGCTGCTCCAAGCCCGTGGTGACGTGGCCACAGAATAATATGGATTCCAAAAGCCCATCTTTTATTCATTCAACAAACAGGCTGAGAAATTTTGCTCCCTTCTATTTTCAGAGACCCTTGGAGAGAGTTTCTCCACGTCTAAAATGTGCTGGATTTCTTTGAAATGGACAGTGGGCAAATCATAAGATGGCAAGGCGTCCCTTGTGCCAGCACATTCTAGGTGCTCTGTGAGTAATAATTGTCAGGAACAATTGGTGAGCGCTTACTGCATGACGCCACTGTTCTACTTCATGCTCCGCTATTTCAGAGTCCTTTCTGTAATCCTTGATAGGTACAGATGTGGAAACTGAGGCATAGAGCAGGGGAGTCCCTTGCCCAGAGTCGCACAGCTAGCAGGGCTGGCAGCCTGGGGGCAGCCTCGAACCTATGTTCCGGATGTAGGCATGAAGATGAGGCCGGTCGGGTGTTGGAGGACTGGGCCCAGGTGATTCCTCAGGGTCCCTCAGGAAGCTTCTGGAAGGGAACAGACAACCCTTCGTCTCAGGCGGTGGAATGACCCTCCCCCCAACCCAGCGCACCGCGGCAGGTCATCTCTCCCTCCCTGCCCCCCAGGCTCCTTCCCACATTCGACCCTGCCCCCAGCAGCGTCTTATGCATATTGGAAACATTAACGTGTCCCCTGCTCTTTGTCTCAGCTAGTGTTGGCTCCAACAGTACCGTTTAGACATTTCTCCGAGGGCAGACAGCGGGTCAGCACAAGTCGATAATGGATTCCAGCAAATTGGACACCGTTCAGATCTAATGCAAGCCTGGCGTCCGGGGCCCCCTTGTGCATTGGCAGCTGCTGGCGTGGCCTCCCGGGAAGGGCCTGTGGGTGTGGGTGGTCACGGCTGACCTCCCGGCCCCGAGGCCCCACACCCACACCCCTCTGGGACCAGTAAGCACCAACGCTGGCCTCTCCCGGCTCTCCCTGCTTCTTCCCTGGTCATCTGGTCTTCCCGTGCTTGCTGGCTTGGATAAACTCCCTAGGACAGAGGACGAGTGTTCCCCACAGCACCTGCTGCAGGAGTGCCAGCCCGTGGGAGGCATCGGAGAGGATTTACTGAATGAAGCAGTCACAAGCCTGTTCCTAGTACTGCTCCGCTAACACCCCAGCCCCCGGGACCCCAGACTCGTCTCCCCATCAGCTTCCTGGACATCTTCATTAACATGCCTGGAATTGAGGAAGGCTGCTCCTATCCCCCATCTCAGCAAACAGCGGCCCCCTCTTTCCAGCTGCTTGGGGCAAAAATCCTTCCTGGACGCCCTCTCTTACCACACCTGTGCTCAGCCCGCATGCAACGCCTCTCGATCCTGCCTTCAGAATAGATGTGGAATTCATGGGCTTCTCCCCGCCCCCCACTGCTGCTCTCCTCCAGCCTGCCCTGCATTATCCCAGCCTCTACTGCTCTTCCCGCCAAAGAACATTCTAATGTTGCCGCAGAGCCTGTGTGGACCCCCAAGTCAGGGCCTGGCGGTCCTGCAGCGCCCGCCACTGCACAGGGAAGGCCCGGGTCCCCCACGCATCCCGGGCTCACGGTGGGTCCTTGTACCCGCTAGGCACGCGCCAGGCACGCGCCTCACTCCGCCTCTGCCTTGCTTCCCCAGATAGGCTCCGGGTTCGCTTCCTCACTTCAGGTCTCCGCCTAGACATCGCTTCTGATGCTTTGAGGATTAATGAGTTAACATGTGAAAAGCATTTAGAGCAGAGCCTAGTTCCAGAGCTGTTAGTTATTACTGTATGCTCACAACGGGGCCTTGGGGCCTAATTCAGAGCAGACAGTAAGGTTGGTGAATGGGTTATGTGTCCCGGGCCTGGCCTGATGCCTGGCACCAAGCAGGGACTAAAATGTCCATCGAGCTGAAGGTGGAGAGACGGACCGAGTGAGGCAGTCCCGCACCCTGCCTGGCGTGGACCACGAGAACCTGCCATGGGAGCGAAAGCCCATCATTTCTGTATCCTCTGGGGACGGAATCTCCTCTTGCTTCCACGGCCCTGGGAAGTTCTCCTGCCTGGGACCCTTACTTCCCGGCTTCAAGCTCAGGGATGTTGGGGCAGTTCGGGATGGAGTCTGCTGGCAGATAATGAGCTCCTGACAAGGCTTAGAGGGTGACATGGGATGGGGCAGCCTTCCCTCCTGCTCAGCGCTCAGGCTCTGTGCAGGCATCCTGAGTGGCCGCCTCCCCATCAGGGAAGGGGGTCAGGACCTTCTGTCTCTACTGTCGCTGCTCCTGGCCTTTCCTTCCTGGGCCTCTCAGCTGGAGGCTTCCCCCAGAAGGGTCTGAAGAT
The DNA here is from genome assembly GCF_902655055.1 of Lutra lutra. Lineage (NCBI taxonomy): Eukaryota > Metazoa > Chordata > Mammalia > Carnivora > Mustelidae > Lutra > Lutra lutra. Next base: position 127,524,034 of record NC_062285.1, read on the forward strand.
GACGGCTGTGGCCCGAGTCCCTTGGTCTCTTTCCAGGGCTGAAAAACTTGTTAATGTGTGCTCTGTTTGGAGTAGTTCATAATTTGAAGCAGCTGCTGTTCGCAAGCAAGATCCCTCCGTTGGATCCCAGAACCCCAGCCTCCAGAGGTCTCCCCTGGTTAATTCAAACTCAGCCACTTGGCCCAGAGGTGCAGAGGGAATGGGAGGTTGTGGGTCCTGCCTCGCTGGGCTACCTTCATCCCTAGGAATGCCCCCAGGGGCGCTCACTGGAGCACAATCCGTTTCAACCTCAGGGCACTTGGGGTGAGGGTCTTTCATAGCCCGAGTTTCTGCCTATTTATGTTCAGTGTGCTAAAAAGACAAAAAGCATGGAAATTTCTTACAAAGACCAATACAGCATGAAACTCTCTTTCCACTCGGAGGGGATGACCCAGCCATTTGGCGGAGAGGCATCTCTCCTGATGTACAACACACCCTTTGCCCTTCCTTAGGCAAAACAAAAGAGGAGCGCTGTGTGCCTAGGGAGCTTGCTTCTGGAAGGATCTTGGTTTGGGTCACTCAACATTACTGTTATGTGAGTGGATGCCTTGTGGCCTGGTGGGTTTGCAGCCAGAGAGACCGGGGTTCATATCCATCACTTACTCATTGCATTCTCTTGCCCTCTCTGACTCTCGGAGACTTCATGTTATCATCTGTAAAATGGGAATAAAACAACCACCCTGCAGGATTTCTATGAGGACTAGAGACCATGGATGTAAAGAGCCCAGCATACAGTAGGTGCTCTATAAATGGAGGCTGTTACTCACTGACCCGTGCAATAGCTTTTTCTTGAGCATTGGCTGTATATGAGATGGGGCATAACACGGGCAAAAATCCCCGCCCTTGTGGGGTTAACATTCTTGATGAGGACCTAGACACCAGCCAGATAAGTTGAGAGGGAGGCTGGGCAGGGGAGGTTTGCAGAGAAGATGGCATTTGAGCGAGAACTGAAGGCAGCAAGGTTGCTGGCCCTATAGACACCTCCGGGGAAGCTGTGCCTGGCCATGGAACAGCCTAGAAGGGGAGGTTTGCCCACCGCCCACATGGGCTTTCCAACACATGGGCTGGCTGAGCCCCATTGCCTGGTCTCTGCCTCCTCATTTCTGAGCTTTCTTGACCGATGGAATCCCCCTCCACAAAATCAGCTGTCTCTTCAGGGAGTCTGCCTTAATAACGAATTAATTGGACCAAATGTTATTTTGTATGTTCCAGGGAAAGAATGAACCTGTGCCATTGCAGGGCCGTCAAATTCTAATGCGGAGATTGAGAGAAAAACGTAGCTGGAAGGGGACTGCACAGGAGGGCTGGGGAGGGAAGGACAGAATCCCTGCCCATGTGTCCCAGTCAGGGTCAGTGTCTAACCTTTGACAGTAGAGACAGGACACGAAATACACAGCAGCCTCCCCCCCCCCACCTCTTGTCTTGGCCAACTCCTTCTCCTCCTTGGGGTCTCAGCAGAAATGTCACCTCCCCAGAGAAGTCCTCCCTGACCACCCCACTGAAGTACCTTCATAGACCTTGCGGCTCTATCTGAAATGATCTTATTTCAGTGTTTCTGGGTTCATGGTTCATGTCCTGCTTTAGAACGAAAGTGCCAGGCAGGCAGGAAACTTGTTTCCAAAGAACCTAGAAAAGTCGTTGGCACATAGCGATGGCCCGCGGTTAATCTGTTAAATGGATGGATGGAATCTCTTCTTGCAGAGAGATTCTCTGCAAGAGTATCACACACAGATACTCTTCAGACTGTAGAGTCTGCCCCATCAGTGAGTTGTGACATCAGTTTAGTGGCTCATAGCTAGTATCTTTTTTAAAGAGAAATAGAAAAAAATTGGGGCATCTGGGTGGCTCAGTGGGTTAAGCCTCTGCCTTCAGCTCAGGTCATGATCTCAGGGTCCTGGGATCGAGCCCCGCATCGGGCACTCTGCTCAGCAGGGAGCCTGCTTCTCCCTCTGCTGCTCTCCCTGCTCATCTTCTCTCTCTCTCAAATAAATAAATAAACAAAATCTTAAAAAAGAAGAAATAGAAACACCAGAGCATATTACACATGGTGAGGACAAGTATTGTTTTAAGAAATATGTATATAGGTATGTACATATCTTCAGTGGTGCGGAATGAAATACTTTATTTCTCAATGTGGACTCCAAAAAAGTTTGAAATGCAGCAGTGAATTCTAAGTTTTCTCAGGCTTGATCTTCAAAAGACATTCTTCCCTCAGAGGCTGTAAATCTCATCGCATGAAGTTTACATTCTGGGGCCCCAAAGCAGAACTTGAAGAAAAGATTCCTTTGTTTCCTATTAACTGAAAAAAAAGTGAATAACTTTCCACCGTAGAAGGGGCCCGATCTTCTGAGTCTCCCCTGACATGTATGGGATTATTTACATGCTCGTGTACAGACACACACAGATACGCAGATACGCTGGTACACCTACCAGCATACACGCTTACATGGACATGTGCTCGCATGGACAGATGGACACAGACAGCAGTAATATGCATCTACACATGCAAATACACATGGACACAGATACACATGGAGACATTCAACGTTTATATAGACACAGACACATGACACAGATGTAGCTATAGACCCACACAAGAACATCCTTATTTCTCCCATCTTCTCTCCCCCGAGAGGCCCCAGGCCATTCTCAGATCTGCAGCCCGCAGTGGAGTCATCGGTAACCGGCGTCTGTGGGGAGGTCAGGCCCTGTAGGTCCACAGGCTCTGCAGCTAGCCAGACTTGGGTTCGACTTTCCGCCAACTGGCTGAGTGACCTCTGTCTCGTGGAGCCAGATTTCTCGCCTGGAACTGGGGTTGATGAAGGTTATGCCTCCTTCGCGGGGATGGGGACGAGCTGGGAGCGCAGGCTTGTGGGATTTGCCAGCTGCCCCAGCAGGGTCACTGGGACACGCTCGGACATCTCTCCAGCTGTATGAAGGCGGCAGCTCCCTGGGGCTCTTTTGTGAAATGGGGAGATGGCATCTCCAGCAGGCAGAATGGCAGTGAGGAGACCCCAAGGTCCGTGGGCATTGCCTGGCACGCGCTCTGCCCCCAAGACTGCATGTTCCCCCATGTGCTCCCTCCAGCCCATACCTCCCCATGCTGTCCACACCATTTCTGGGGCTCCATGGAAGCCAGGCTGGGCTCTCCTTGGAAAACCACCCTCGGCCATGTGGAAACGACATCTGTGATTTTTTGGATGGATACGCTCTTGCTCCTGTGTTATGCGGATGGGCTTCCCCATCTCTAGAAGGCTCTGGTTCCGTGATCCCACGTTCCGTGCCGTGGGGCAGAGGCCCCTCGGGGCCACTAATGCCCATGAGCTGAGAAGACTGTGTCATCTTCACCTTCTTAGTTTCATGGTTCTTCGTTTTAAGGGAGAAGATGAGAAGGAATGATCACCGAGGTGTGGGGAGTGGGAGCTGGTGTCCTGGGTCCAAGGGCAAGGCCTGTCCCAACAGGACCCCCCGGGGATGGGGAGGAACAAAGCATCCCAGACAAATTTTCTACTTTACACTTTGCCTCTAGAACAATGCAAAGCAGCAGATGTCAATGACAAAGAAACTAAAAAACAAGGAAACCCATAAAACTTAACCAGAAAGCAGTAGCGTTTGCCATCTGGCACTGCCTCCTGGCCCTCCGAGTGGGCGTGGACACAGGGGAGCCCCCTGAGTGGCTCCACCCGGGGACTCACCCCCACACTCCATGCGCTCCAGGGCCTTCCCTCGCCCTTCTCAGCTGCCTGCTATTGTCAGCCAGCAAAAAATGGTTCCTGAGGCCAGGCACAGGCCAAGTGCTTTTAGGGGCAGGAAAGCGAAGGAGGTAGAAGTTTTCTTCTGGGGCAAGGACAGACATTACCAAAATAACGACTCTCTTGCTCCCAGGCACGCTATGGGGGGGGGGGTGAGCTGGGAGATGCGTTTCTCTGCCAGCTCCAGCCCAGCTGGGGAGTTGGGTGAATTCATTCCAATGAAGCGGTGAACTGGGGACATATTTAATCCCATCATTTCCCTTTGGGGAAGGGACTGTTTGCTCCAGCCTGCCTGACAACCCGAGGCTAGAAAGTGGCAGAGCCGGGACGTCCGGTCAACACTGATGGCTCTTTTTTTTAGAAGCCGGTCACAGAGGGCACATGGGGGGCTCAGTGGGTTAAGGGTCTGCCTTCAGCTCAGGTCACGATCCCAGGGTCTTGGGATTGAGCCCCACGTCAGGCTCCCTGGCCATCAGGGAGCCTACTTCTCCCTCTCCTGCCCCCCCTGCATTTTCTCTCTCTCTCTCTCTCTCTCTCGCTGTCAAATAAATCAAATCTTTAAAAAAATTTTTTTTAAAAGCCAGTTACAGAGAACCACAAATTGTCTGATGGCATTTCTTTGAAAGGTCCAGAATAGACAAATCCATAGAGACAAAAAGCAGATTAATGATTTCTTATGACTGGGAGGACCAGAATGGAGGGTAAGAGCTGGGCCGGGGGGTGGGTTGTAGGTACAGGGTTTCTTTTTGAGGTCATGGAAATGTTCTAAAATTAACTGTGATGAGTGCTGTCCAACTGGATGAGTATCCTAGAAACCATTAAATAGTACAGTCTGAATGGGTGAATTGCATGGCATGTGAATTATATCCCGAGAAAGCCGTGCCACAGTTTTTCATTTCGAGTCGAGCCCTCTTCCCCCTCTCTCAGCCGGCCGGTCCCTGCAGCTGGAGAGCAGCTGGGTCAGCATCTGTGCTTGCTCTCGCTCTCACTCTCTCTCTGCCTCCAGCTCTGCGGTGAGAAGGGCGGGAGGGGGCCAAAAAGATGCATGAGACTTCTGGCATGGCTGACCCCATCTCGAGTTGGCCCGGGCTCCCCCCAGACCAGGCCAGATGCTTCCAGCAGGCTCTTTCTTTCGTGGGACTTTTGCGGGTTCTTGGGAGACTTCTCAGTCCCCGGTGACCCTCACCTTTGCTTTCCTGCAGGAGGCTCTCTATCAGCTGGTGGCTTGTGTCCTGTGCCCCAGCTCCTTCTGCAACCCGGAGACTGGGGAATGAGTCCCTGTTACCCACGGAGGTGGCCCCGCCTGGTCCTGGGGAAGCCACATGTATGCTTCCATGCCAAGCTTGGTGCCTCAGCAAAAACTTCCGTGTTAATATCCTGATACAGCCGTGTAGTATTGCGGGGTTCATGCTCTCCCATCTGCCCTAGGGCCGCCGAGTCGCATTCAGGAAAGCGGGATTCATGCCAAGATGGGCTTGTCCACCGCACACATAGCCTGATACCCCGAGAATGCTTTTAAAAGATCCATCGTTTAAAAACAGTGCCTGCAGGACTCATGGAGTTGATTTTTGCCCAGGTTTATAGATGAGCTTCCTTTTTGTAGGAGGTCCTGGTGTTTTCCTGCCCCACCGGGACATCATTCGGCTAGGTTAGAAGTCCAAATAAGAAAAAAGTGCTTTTTTAAAAAATAGGGGAAAAAAAAAAAAGTGGACGCCGCAGAGTTCACTGGAGTTTTGAGCTGTTTGCTGGCACGTTCATCCTGGGAGCCTCTGGCGGGGACGTCACAAGATGAGAGAAAAGAGCACTAGAAACGATCCCCCCTTCTCCTTCCTCTGGGAATAAATAGCTAGGCTTATTTTTTTTCCAATGCCCTTAATGTAGGTTTTCTAATTAATCTTGGGAAGGACCCAAGGACAACGTCAGCCAATTTATAATTGAATCCAAACTTGGGGGGGGGGGGTGGAGAGCGGGAAGCGAGGGCTCGTTCTCTCCTCGGCCGTGTGTGGTGGCATGTTTTAAACACTGCCTGCAAAGGTGAACGGAGAGAGACCTTCAGAGGGCAAAGTCGAGTTGGCAGCCAGACTCTTTGAAGATGAAGGATGCTTTGGGAAACTTAAAAAAATAAAGAAAGAAAAGGGTTGAAAGGAAATAACAAGAACACAGGACCTTCGTGTGCCTCACATGGCTCGGTTCTAAGTTCGCTTCAGGCTCGGTGTCTCAGAAGGTTGCTCTGTCTTGCTCCCAGCAAGGAAGAGTGAGACGCCGGCACAGACAGAAGTCCTCCTGGCGTGCTTTCTCTGGTCCCAAAGAAGTCCCTTGATGGGAGGGGCGGGCCGGTGGGCCCCCGGGTACAGGTAGGAAAGGAACATTCTCAGAACAGCAGAGAGGGGGTACTGGCTGGGCCAGTGTCCATCAGGGTGGGGCGGGGCTGGGTCAGGCTGGAAAAGTCACACGGGGAGCTACCATGTGTCCACTGTTCACCGTGGTTAAGGCATTGTGCTGGCATTTTATAGAGTGTGTCATTTGGTTTCTCTGACGTGGGAACCGTGTTATTCTCTTTGTACACCTGAGGAAAAGGAGGCACCGAGCCGCATAATCTCCCCCAAGGTCTACAACCAGCTGAGGGGTAAGTCAAGTGCTGGAGTTGGCCTTCAGAGCCTCTTTTACTTCCCGTCTTTGTGGTAAGGGGCAAAAAGAAGAAAGAATTCCTCCTGATTATGCATTTACCGTGTACCTGATTAAAAGCTCCTCACAACAACCTCACCTCTCAGCCCTGCTCCCTCTTCACAGCTGCAGAAATTAGAGCCCAGAGGGATCAGGTAATCTGTCCAAGGCCACACAGCTAGAAGGTAACAGACCTGAGATAAAAGTCCAGGTCTGCAGAGCACCTGGATGGCTCAGTGGGTTAAGCCTCTGCCTTCGGCCCAGGTCATGATCTCAGGGTCCTGGGATCGAGTCCCGAGTTGGGCTCTCTACTCAGCGGGGAGCCTGCTTCTGCCTCCCTCCCTATGCCTGCTTCTCTGCCTACTTGTGATCTCTCTCTCTCTGTCAAATAAATAAATAAACTTAAAAAAAAAAAAAAAAGTCCGGGTCTGTCTGGTTCCAAAGCCCACGCAGGTGCCCTCTCTTGAAGGCACTGAATTCCAGACACCTGCAGGAGAAAGCATTTGCTGTGAAGATAGCTGGGTGAGTCTACTGTGATCAGTTATTAACCCTCAGGACTAGTGGCCCAGAGGAATTCTGGTTAGCCAGAGCTGCTCTTGCTCCACAGTCTCTCTGCTGCTCCCGGGGGAGCCCCCACCCCCACATCTGCTGTCACTGCTTCATGAGCAGCAGAATGACCCCTGCCTCCCCTCGGCGTGGCTTGAAACATTGCGATTTGATTTCAAGTCTGACGTGCTGGGGTTGCGCACACACAGGTGTGTATATATTCTTTTTTTTTTTTTTAAGATTTTTTTTATTCATTTGACAGACAGCATCAGTAGGCAGAGAGGCAGGCAGAGAGAGAGGGGGAAGCAGGCTCCCCACCGAAGCAGAGAGCCCGATGCAAGACTCGATCCCAGGACCCCAGGATCATGACCTGAGCCGAAGGCAGGGGCTTAACCCACTGAGCCAGCCAGGCGCCCCGTATATTCTGAAAGGCCAAAGCACACGAAGAAGGAGCGAGGGGAGGGGCTGGTGGAGGGGGTCCTGTCCTGTGAGCAAAGTGACCCAAGTCCCCATCGCTGAAGGGGGACTTCCTGCCGCCTCTCCCACAGATGCCGGAGGACGAGCAGATCGCTGGGGGAGATGCCCCGCCCCGGAAGGTGCAGGAGCCTCAGGCAGGCCTCACCTGTTCCTGGGGAGCAGCGAGGCCTCAGTGAGTCCCCCTGTGCTCACTTGGCTTGTTTGCGTCACCTTGTACCTGCCAGGGCTGAGGGAGGGCAGGGGGGCCAACAGACGGATGGAAAGGGCTTTAAAATATAAAAGGTGCCTGGAGAATGGTCAGGAATTTGGTTTGCTCTGGTGACAGTGGTGACATGGTAACGGTGAGCTCTGCGGACCCCATGCGGTTTCACAGGCTCCCGCAGCCTGGTGTCCACAGACTCCTTTTCTCAGTGAGCTTGGGCAGCGGAGGGGAGCGTGGCCCAGTGTGTGTCCTTGCATAGCAGAATATGTAGTTTAGCTACCACTGAGTGTGAGAAAGACTGCCTGGCTTGCAAGTCTGGGTCCGTTCCACCCAGCCCTGGGACCTTGGGCCACCACTCAGACACTCTGGGCCTCAGTTTCCTCATCTGTAAAACGGGGATGACAACAGTACCTCCCTCATAGCCTTCTTGGTTTCTAAGACCACGGGCTGGAACCCAAGACCTCATGTTCAAACCCAGAGCTGGAGCTCTCAGAGTCTCCAATGTAGAGGCAGAGCTGCGGGAAGAACCCAGTCTTGAGTCCTGGGTGTGAGTCCCACCCAGACCCTTGACTTGCCAGAAACCCGTGGGCAAGTTCTGGCTCCTCTGGGGACCTTGGAGTCCTCATCTGTAAAACAGAGCCAGGAGCAGCTGCCTTGTCAGTCATTGACAGGGATGACGTAAGACCGCATGACATCATCACACTCACACTAAGTTCACGGTCATTAGATGCGAGGCAACAAGCAAAACACTTCGTATCCGCTCCGTCCTCCCTGACCCCGGCAGGCACTACCCTAGTAGTGGGTTCCTTACTTCATAGTTGAGGGAACCTCAGCCCCTCAGCTGCCCCTCCCAGCTCTCCCTCATGCTCCTACGGCCCCCCACCCCCCAACAGGAAGCCTAGCCAGCTCCCAGCCCTAGGGAGTGTCACCCGGGGATGAATGGGTCTGCGATGGTGGCTGCTGCTGGAGTAAATGAGTTCATGTGTGGCGTGCCTGTCTCTTGCTGAGTGAACATCACCTTATGAATTCTCGATGAGCTTACCCAACACACAGCAATATTGGATCAGCGCTTAAATGGACAGCCTTGTGCTCACCGAGAATGCACAGTCAATAAAGGCCTGTTGACTGTCGGCTGGCTCAGCCCCGCTCGGCTCAGCCCTGCTCAGGCTCAGGCCTGGATCCTGCCAAGCCTGGAGAAAGATGTGGCCCCCAGCCTCCAGCTCCCGTGGCTCTGCTGGTGCTTGGGGTTCTCTGCACCCCCAGAAAGTCCGAGGGCTTCCCTGACACGAGCATACCTCCTACAGCTTGTTTTCCAACGCTTCGGTGCCCTGTGCCTTTTTTTTTCTCAAGAGCCTCCCTTGTCTTGTTTAATTTAGACAGGGGTGGTAATGAGGGCTGTGTCTCCTCCACTCTCACGCACAGGATTGAAATTTTTCATTAAGGAGATCCTGGGAGGCCAGCTGCACCGACTCTTCCAGGTGTCTCCTCGGCCTGTTGGTCACGGTCTGCAGGTGCCTGGCCGAACGGAGGCCCAGGGTGGTGGGCAGGAGACCCCCTCCGTCTCTCCTCCTGAATAGCAGTGACTGCTCACCTTGGGGGCGGGGTGGGGGGAGGTTATTAAAAACAGCCCACAGTCCTGAAAGGGACAAGGTGACAGGGTATGTTGTGACACTGTTCATTTTCTAAAATTAATTCTTCATCGGTAATACCCAGTGAGGCAACCTGATGCAGAGAAAGAGCCTGAGCAGGGCAGGGAGTGGCCAGGTCATGCGGGGCTGGCTGCACGGTCATCCTCGGCCTCAGTCTCCCAATCACAGCAATGAGGACTGAAAAAAAATCCTGCTGTCACACGGCAGCTATGCAGCTGAAATGAGAGAATGTGTGTGAACAGTAGAGAAGCAGGAGAGCAGACCAGAAGTGAGTAGGATTCTGGAGTCCAAACCCTGGGGTTCCAATCCCAGTTCTGCCACTGATGGGCTGTGTGGCCTGGGGCAAGTCACTCAGCCTCTCTGTGCCACAGTTTCCTCATTAGAGCGAGCTCAGTAAAGACCGGCTATGAACAGTAGCAATGCTGCTAAACGCAACCAGCACAGCCTCACGGAACGGGCTCCAGGAACGCTTGCTGCTTCTGATTCTGGGTGTTCTACTTTATTAATTCTGGTTTGCTGGCACCGGTTGCCACTGCAGAGAATGGCCACCACATGCCTGGGGCCATGCATTTCGGAAAGAGCCATCCAGAAGGAGGTACTAGTTTTCAGAACTTTGTCCTCCAGGGGCACCTGGCTGGCCCAGTTGGTGGAGCATGCGACTCTTAATCTCAGGGTTGTTAAATCCAAGCCCCACGTTAGATATGGAGATTACTTAAAATCTTTAAAAAAGAATTTGCCCCCCTAAAATGGTCTGGAGCAATTAAACAGGGAGTTTCTGTATTAGTTTTCCCATCTTCCTGAATAATGAAAAGTTCCTGTGGTAGCCACAATGGTCGTCCCCAGAGACTTCCATATCCTCATCCCCGGAATCTGGGAATATGTTTTGTTACTTGGAGAAGGAGGAAGGAATTAAGGCAGCAGATAGAATTAAAGTCACTCATCATCTGACCTTAAGGTAAATTATCCTGCACTGTCTGGATGGGCCAGTATCCTCACAAAGGTTCTTTAAGTGGGGAAGAGGGAAGACTTTCTGAAGAAGGCAAGAGATGATGAGCCAAAAATTGCAAGTGGCTCCTAGAAGCTCAAAATCCCCTTGATTTCAGCCAAGTGGGACCCCTGTCGGACTTCTCACCTCCAGAATTGTAAAATATACATTTGCGTTGCTTTACGCCACGAAATGCCTAGTAAATTGTTACAGTGGCCATAGGAAACTGGTCCATCTCTCCAAGGTAACTTCCGGGTCTTGAACCCCTAAAGGGCTCAGTGGCATCCAGAGACCACAGTCTCCCGCCCCCATGATGTTTGGAGTGGTAATGTTTACCTTTCACCCTTTCACCCTTTCAGCAAACACTTTCTGAGAACTTGTCATATGTCAGAAGCAGGACCAGGTGCTGGGGACACAACAGTGTCCAGGACAGGTGGACCCTCAGCCATCGGGGAGCTCAGAGATGAGTGACCACTGATCTTTACCAGATATTTATGGAGAATGATAAACGAAACCTTTTATAGGGCTTACCATGTACACAGCCCTGTGCCAGCCCTTAATACACAACAACTCACTGACCTTCACAAGTACTCATGAAGGAGGTGGTGGGGCACCCATTATCATTCCCATTTTACAGATGAGGGAACTAAGGCACAGAGTGTTGGGCACTGCCCGAAGTGTCACCGCTGAGCGGTGGTGGACCAGATCTGGAACGCAGGCTTTTAGACAGTGTTGTATGCTGTGTCCACAATGACAGGAAATGGGGAACGTCCCAGAGAAGATGTAGATGTGACTATGGCCCCCAAGGTGTCCCTCTGGCCTAGAGGATGGCAAGTCCCCCTTTAAAGCAGGTGTCTGATGCTGGCCCTGGGGACTGATTCTGAGAGCGTGTATGTAAAAGCAAATTATAAATATGGTGACAGGTCCTTCATCTGCTGAGGTCTTGGGTACAGAATGGGTGTGGCCGTGACCCTGGCTGCCTCTGCCGGCCTCCATGGGGGCTGGGCTGCAGGCCGGGCCCCAGGGCTGGGACTTGGCTACAGTCACTTCCGAATGAGAGAACCAGACTGGTGGTGCTAGACCAACCCCCACCCCCCCATGCATTGTCTTCCAGGCCCTGCATTGCATCTCAGGGGGGATGATCTAAGAGTCCGAGTGTTCCAGCGCGTTTGTTCTGGAAGTCAAAAGGCCGGCCGCTATTTTTACTGTACATTCGAATATGTCCATCCACTGACCCCTTGCCCACCATTTTTCATTCATCCGTCTGCTTCCTGCTGTCTGTCCCTATCTCTCTCACATACCACACACACACACACACACACACACACACGTGCGCGCGCAATGCTGGCTGCCGTCTGACAGGAATACAGGCTTCCTGCCATTAACTGGAGGCCCCTGACTGCAGACACAGCATAAAAGTCTATTCATGGCTCTTTTTTAATTCTAAGAAATGCTGCTCCAGCTAATGCCTACTTCAGGGCAAGTAACTCGTTGGCATATCAGCACTTTTCAAGTTACAAACACCCCCTCTGAGCTGGTACTCCTCGTTTCAAGTGTTGTTCCGAACGGAACGGAGAGCTGCTGAGTGGCCCGCAGGCCCAGGGAGGTGGCACAAGGGATGAGCTGGCCAGTGCGGTGGCTGGCGCCTGGGGGTGCTCCGGGAGGGTGGGGTGGGGGGCGCCGGGGGTTCCTCTAGAAGCCCCACGAGCCCTGGGGCCAGTGCCACGTCCTGCGTGGCTGTCCCGGGTCACAGCTTTCTTTGCCTTGTGCCCATTTCCTGGAGTAAAAATAAAGACGGTTTAGGAATTGGTCCCTGCTCCAGAGCCTCTGAGGATAAACCCGTCTCTTCTGATCTCTGCTGCCTTCCAGGCTTTTCTCTGTGTTTGGGTCTGTGGCTATAGTGGCCTAGTTAACACGTTGCTTTTTGTAGTTTGGGTAAGTAGACGCTTCTGGCTCAGGAAACATTGCTGGAGGTGCCCAGGGCCCCAGGAAACACGCTTCCCCCTGAAACACGCCCACAGAGCAGGTAGGGTGGTGCACAGAGCACCAGCTCCCGTTTCGTGTGGGCCTACTGTGTGCCAGGCAGTCTAGCCACAAGTTCTGATTTTATTCTCCCCACAGTCCCATGTGGTGGGTGCCATGACTTTCTCCTTTCACAGATGAGGAAAATAGCACCAGGGAAGCTTCAGGAAGGAACCACCAAGGAAGGAAGCCCTCCTGGGCTGCAGTGTAGCCTCCCTTGGTCTGCAAGGCCCCTTGCCAGGCAGGCCTGCACAACACATCCCCCATCCAGCAGGACGCGGGGGCCGGGGTCTGGGGTGCAGCCACACTTCCCCCAGGGGCTCCCTGGGACCACAGCCACCTCACACCCATTTTCTACGAAGATGCATCATTGAGGATATTAATCTCAAACAGTATGAATGTCATGGTGGGCGGCCAACACGGCCCCTGAACAAGGCCAGCAGACGCCTGGCCTTTGAGGGACCAGAACACCGTGAGCTTTCCTTGGCCTTCCTTTTGATTTGCTATTCAATTAAAAAAGAAAAAAAAATTGGAGAGGATCAGTGAGTAGAAATCTAATTGGAAAAAAACAGAACAAGTCCACACAAACAGGAAGTGTGGTGTGCTGTTCGCTGGGGCTTTTTAAAATGACCCTGTATCCTCTAGACCTGGCGTCTGCCTCCCCTTGCCTCCCTGAATGAGCCTGGCTTCTTGGGTGCGGCATTCGGGGGGTCGAGGAGCAGGGCTGGGTGGCCTGCCCCAGGGACGGGGAGAAGTGCCACCTCGCGCACCCTCACTCTCCCCGCCCCTGGGGCGCCTCGGCCTCTCTTGCTGTCTTGGTTTCCCCATCCTTCGGGACATGGGAAATGCTTGCTGGGAAAGGATGAGAACCCACCTTGTTCTGCTAGAACAGAAAGGGAATGTATTGGAAGGGCAGAGCCTGGGGCAGAAAGGGTGTTTGGGTTTGTGCTTGTCCCGTCTCCCCCCCTCCCCCCGACCCTGTCCGCACCCCTTCAGGATGAGGCTGTGACTCTCTCTGGGCCCTTGAATTTCTTCTGCCACATATTTCTGTGTCTGCATCTCCCTCCCTCCCTCCGCCCCCCCTCTCTTCTTCTCCCCCTCTCTCAGAGTGGTGCCTTTAGTCTGGAGCTTTCATGGCCATGTGGGTCCGGTGCCCAGTGCTGGCTCACCCTGTCCCTCTGACCTTCGGTGCCACATTCATGGGGAGGAGAACATGACTGTTGTATGTCTCAGTATCTCCATGTCTATAAAAATAGCAACACTAATAGTACCCATATCCTGAATTTCTGTGAGGGCAAAATGAGGTTCGGTTGTGTTGCTTTTAACTTAAACTCGAACGGGTGTTTCTGTGCCTGGTACATTGTTAGCGCTCAAAAATGGTGGTTGTTGCTGCTCTTCTTCCTGGTGTTTAGTGGCCCTTGTTTGAGGAGTCGGGGGAGGGAATGTTTTCCAAACTACCTCAGAAACAACTGGCATTGAACAAAAGCTTGTTTGTTCTGAAGAACTGATATAAATATTTCATGAAAAGTAAGATTTGTGTAAATCCTTGTTAGAAAGATTTGCTTTATAATTTTCAAAGCACTCCCACATACGTGTTCTTATTTGACAGGCATGACGGATATTTCCCCGAATATACTGAAGTGTTACTTAGACTGCTCAGTAATGAGCGATCAGAGGGACCTGAGGTCACAAGGTCTGCAGGTGGCAGAGTGTATACTCAGTCCAGCATCAACTCTAACCCATTATTCTGTGTTTTCAACGCCGCCAAGGTTGGAAGGTCTTGTGACCCCTTTACACCTTGGCTGCTGGGAAGCTCAAGCTACGCTCTCTCCCAGCCATGGCCGTTCGTATGCAGGACCTGGGTAAGGCAGGTGGGCTTTGTAAGACACAGCGTGAGTGCACCTGCATCAAATGGATGAATCCTGACTTCCCAGGGCCTTTAAAAGTGGTGGACATCCATTTGACCTTGAACGCGCCACCATTCTGCTCTCAGGAGGGGATGGGCTCTCGTGGCCACAAGGTCCCTCTGCCTTCCTGCCTTCTGCGTCTCTTCCTCAGCCTGGCTGTTAGGGCTCTTTGCCCACCTCTTTCAAAAGGAAAGAGGTTTCCTTTCTCCTCTGCCAGCCCTCTGACAGCTTCCCTCTGATATTGGGGTTTTCTCAAAGGCCCTGGCAGTGACACATGGTCAAAAGTCAGCCAAGATCTTTCTGAGGCTGAGATGGAGAGAGCATCTTTCCAGAACTCTAACCATGTCAGCCTCCTAAGGATTTTAAAGTTGCCACCAACAAACCAAAGTGTATTATGGGAAGGGTTCCTGTGTGCTGGGGTGGAGGCTAATGACTTTCTTAGTCTTTGTCCCTTAGTTCTCAGGGGTGTGATGCCTAGGTGCCTGGTCAGACCCTTGCTGGGGCACACATCCCACCACAAGATTCTGATTCCTTCCAAAGGAGCCAGACATACCTGGCATGAGTCCCCACTCCACAGCTCTGTGCAAACTCCCTGAGCCTCAGTTTCCTTATCTGTAACGTGAGGGTAGTATCACCTCCCAGAGGAGTTGTGGGAACAGCCAGCAGTATTAATAACAGTAAGACAGCTGACACGTAACAGGACTTAATTAATGGGGGGATAATAGGAGCTGATGCTTTTTGAATGCTTATGGTATCCTAGATGCTGTGGTAGGCACTTTGTGTGTTAACTCATTACGGTCTCCCAGTAGCCAGTGAAAAAAACAGAGAGGTTAACAACTTGCCCAGGGTCACACAGCAAGTTTGCAGCAGCGGCAGGACTCAAAGCTGAATGCAGGGCACAGGACCGGGGCATGCCGTGGGTGATCAGGCCGTGTCGTTTCTCTTCCCTTCCCCGGGGACTGGGAGGCCAGCAGCCCATCTTCAGTGTGGAGTAATGCCTCCCTCTGTCCCTCTCCCTCTGACCCCCTTCCACTCTCTGCTCTTCACTTTTTTCTTTGGCAAGAGCCCAGGCTACATGAGGGACAGCTTTGAGTGGGGGGTGAGCGGAGAAGGTCTCCCCTTGGCTGCGGGCTGGGGTCTTCTTTCTGAGGCAAACGCTTTGCTGTTTGTTGGAGACTCATGTGGTTCGTTTAAAAAATCCAGAGTTGTTGGTCAATGCAGTGCCCATCTCCAGACGAACATTGGGCACTCAGACCCTAGGAACCCGGGGAGCAGCTCCCCCCTCCCCCGCCAGAGCACCCACACATTTCCAGGAAGGAGCGCAGACAGCCCACTGGCTCAGCGGGTAGCCTGTGGACATCTCACCAGACTAAACAACCCGAGGCTGAGGCTTTTTATTCCATTGATTTTTTGCACAAGTCAGTCCTCTTTTTAATCTATGTGAGTAATCCTGTGCCCTAAATCCTATTAAGGGACTTCCTGACACACCCATCCAGTTTGGGGTTTTATCTTCTGAGCGCCACTGCCCCATCCCACCTTCTGGAAAGCAACCATTTCCCCTGAGCACCTACTGTATGCGGGAGACTCACCCTCACCCTCCGGGTGCTCCCTGTTGGTGCCATTCCTGCCGGTTCGACTGAGGACCCAGGCCCCACCGAGGCCCAGCCAGGCTGACCCAAGCGTCTACACCGCCCCTGACTGTGCGTGGCCGGCTGCCAAGCGGGAACTTGCTCTGCTCCCTCCCCGATGCTTGCCCTTAATAAATCACTCCCCATTTCAGTTGTGTTGTTAGAGCAGAAATAAAACCTCCTTGGAGTGCCTCATATATCTGCCTCTGGCTTGCTCCCAGGCCCTTTGGCGTGGAGCGAATCACCCCCAGGGAGGTGGTGAGTCCTATAAGCCCCTGAGGGTCCAGGTTAGATTCTGGGAAGGGGGCTGTCTGGGCCCCCCACCCCCCTGCCGAGAGCGCGTGACGGATGCAACCTCAGCAGCCCTCCCTGGCAAGGGGCTTCATCCTCAGAGCCCAGATGATGGAGCATATCGGGGTGTTTTCTGCACCTCTTCCCAGAGAGGAAAAGTTACATAAAATAAACTGTTCAGCCTTAAGAAGGAAGGAGGCTCTGGCACAGAGCTGAGCCTTGAGGCCGTTCTGCTCAGTGCAACCAGGCAGACGCAAATGGACAGATTCTGTGTGTTTGTACCTCATGAAGGCCCTGGAGGGTCGGATTCATACAGGCAGAGAATAGAAGGGTGGTTGCCAGGGGCGGGGGAGAGGGATTGGGGGTTAGTGTTCATGGGGGCCAGAGCTCCAGTTTGGAGAGATAAAACACTTCTGGACTGGGCAGCCGTGGTCGCAGAGCGGTGTGAGCTGTACGCTGAAAAATGGTGATGGCTGATCTTATGTTGTGGATACTGTACCATAGTTCAAAAACAAATAAGAATTCAGTGTGGTTTTCTGCTCGCATCACTGCCCAGGGAGCTTGTACCTTGTGGAAGCATTTGTCCCGAAGGGTCAGGGAGGAGCTGACAGGGTCTTAGAGCAAGGTGCTCACCCTCGGGCCTTGTCCTGCCCCTCCAAGGCCTCAGTGCAGATTTCCTGGGCTGGTCTTGGCTCAGAACAGTCCTTAGAGAGCTGCTTCTGTCCTTCCCTCCTCCTGGGGATTCAGTCACAGAGCCTTTGGGCCGGGCTCTGGTCCGTCCTGTCCAACAGGAGCAAAACAGAGACCAGAAGAGGCCACGTGGCTTGCCTCAAGGGACACGTTACGTTACTGTAGGGCTGACGGAGAAATGCAGGACGCCCAGTCAAAGTTGAATTTCAGATCAGCGTTGAGTAATGTGTTGGTATAAATATGTCCCATGAAATACTGGGACATACTCATACTAAAATTACCTGAAATTCTGGTTTCAGTAGTGTTTTGTATTCTTTGCTACATCTGGCAGGCCTCATTCGAGGTGATCTGGGGTCTTGCTTCCCAGTAACTTAGCGCTTCAGAACCTGAGACGGTGACAGGGTGTTGGCAGGAGGGACAGACATGTCAGATACCGGGGTGACCTTGGGCGAGTTCCTCGGCTCTCTGAGCTTCTGAAATATGGATGATAATAGCATCTTCCTCATGAAATGGGCAAGGGTTGAAACAGCACCCGTGAAACCCTTAGCACAGCATGGGCTCACTTAGAGGCAACACTTTTCCAGTTATTCTCGGTATTTTCTTTCCTTTATGAATGAAAGATAAACAGATAATGAGCGCTAGGCTGTGATGCCATAGCAGGAAAATCACGGTGTGAGGACCTGGCTTCTCATCCCAGCCTTGCCATAACACGCTGTGTGACGCTGGCCGAATCAGTGCCCTTCTCCGGGTCTCGGTTTCCTCACTTGATGGGTTGTCCACTCACCAAAACCTATCTGCCCGATCGCCTACTCGTTGAGGGGCCTGAGTTCTGTTAGGCAGGTCATCAGACTGTTGATGGGATCAGGCAGTTCGAGGTGGCTTTCAAAACCGGAAGTGTAAATTACACCCCAATATCCCAATTACTGATTATGTTTTCTCATTCTGAATCGTGCCTCCCCTTTGGTCTCCCGGCACTGCACAAGACTCTCCTGTAGGTTTGCTCACTTAATGCTCAAAACCATGAGAATTAGATGTTCTTTTCCCTGCACTGAGCTAATGACTCTCAGGGCTCAGAAAAGCTAAGTCACGCACGCAGGGTCACACAGCCATCTTGTGGCAGAGCCTGACTTGCTGCCCTGGTCTTCCTGAGCACCTGTTCTCACCGTCCTATACACACCAGGGATTGATCTCTCTGGAGGGCTGGGAGGGGGCGAGCAGGGTTCTACAGCCACAGCCCCAGGTCAAGTCTCCCCGGAAGGATTATCCCCAAGGCAGGTTCACCACTCACCAGACCCAAGCACATCGAGGAGGGGCCATCGGCCTGGTTCCCAAAGTCTAATGGGGATGGAGCAGGGAACATCTTCCTCACCACACTGCCCTGCCATCTTGAGTAATCAAGATGTGAGCGGGCAACAGAGGCCTCTTCTTTAAGCCGTCAGTCCCTTGTTGCCCATCCTTTAATGAAGTAGGGTTGGCCAGAACAGAGCCTGCCGTAAAGGCGTTCTTAGCGAGGCCTCCATCGACCAGAGGATGGGACAGAAAACAAATCGGCCCCCTCCCCTCACGGCAGAGAGAAATAATTGCCTACTTCGTGAGGGGTGCTTAGTGTCTCATCTGAAATCCTTAGCAAACTACACAACCAGCAACCGTTCCGTCCTTTGTTTTAGGTCCGGCTTCAGAGTTCAAAGGAGTTTTTGTCCTTTTCATTATCAGACAGACCATTTAGAAAGTTGGGTTCTGGGTGGTCTCTGTGACCAGCGGAGATCATATTGTACGTCCCCCGGATGGAGAGTCCAAGCTCGAGGTAGACGCGGGACCTGCCCCTCAGCATGTTCTAAGAGAAAAGCAGGGCAGCTGGGCTGAAATGGAAGCCTGCGGGGCTTGTAATTAAAAGGCAGTGGTATAAACCAGCGGCCTGGGATAAGTACCTGCTACAGCAAACTAAAAACGGGCCACTTCCGCAAAGCAGACTAGAGAATCCCCGCGACGGCGGGCCCCTGGGAGTGGGATGGGCGAGGGGCGGCCTGCCTCTGCCTTCCCATCTCCGCACGCTCCGTGCTGCCTCTAGACAAGGGAGCTCGGCAGCCCTGACCAGATGGGAGTTTCTAGGAAGATCCCTCCCCGGGTACTGGTGGAATGGCCTAGGATTTGGGGGGAGGGGGGAGACTTGAAAGGCTGCTGTCCACCCGCTGAAACGTCAGAGTATAATTTCTCACAACTGTTCGAGTCCTGTGTGTTTGAACTGGGCTTAGCTGTGCACAAACAGAAGCAGCTGTCTGACGAAGTGCATACGGCTGGCAAGGTTCACCGTGGGTCAACAGTCCGATGACCTCCCCTGCAGAACTCCGGGCCCTAAAACAGTAGGATGTGGGGCAGATAGGTTTTGGCGGGTGGACTAGGGAAGATACTAGGAACAAATCTAGGACATGTCGGATGGTTACTACAATTAAGAAGAACAGTTTTGCCCACTTTGCAGTTTTGTCTGTTCTACCCGTGTAGTCATGAGCAGTTAGGTCTCCATGGATTGAGAAGGAAGCAGCTGGGCATTGATTTGGCCATATCTCCCCGCCCCACCACCAAGTGATGATGCAGACATGGCAATAACAAATTACATTCTTTAGAACCTTCTAGAAGGAATGGTGCCTCCCCTCTACCTTCCACCAATCATTGGGGGTTCCTAAGATCTTGACTGTTCAGATTTTGGGTTATATCCCTTGGGGTCTTACGTTCAGGATCCTTTAAGGTTATAACCTTGCTCCTGGCTCATCCCGTTCAGCCTTTTGAGACACAGTGGAGGTGTGAACCTGGCCAGGAGCTGTCCTCAAAGCCTGGGAAGTGGTGCAACTGCCCAGGTGACTGAAGTTATACCAACCCAAACAGAAATCCACTCCTCAGAGCCCAACACTGGAAGGCTGTGGCGCCGTCAAGATGGCCAGTGGGAGTGGTGGGCCCTGGGAGTGCAGAGTTCTGGGGAGCAGTTCACCACAATCCCTGGAGTGGTATGTTGGATGGTAGTGGATTGGAGATGATGAGATTGGACCAGCCCGACTGCCACGCAACATGCTACAGATCCCTGTTTGTTGAATGAATGAATGAATGAATGAGTCAATCCATCAGTCAATCCATGTGCTTTCAAAACCAAGTTTAGACAGAAATCTACGCTCAGAACCCAAAGAGGAAATACTGCATTCTCCAGTCCCTTTATTCAGTCTTATTCAGTAGGTGTTTGGTGAGCATCTTCTATGTGCCAGGCAATATTCTAGATGCTGAGGACACGACAGGGAACACAATATGCATAGAGCCTCCGGACTGGCGAGAGGACAAGCAAATGGTCACAGACTCACAGAAGCACTGGGAAGGAGGAGGACAGGGCTCAGGAAACTCCCCTAGGAAGCATTGTATTATAGAGGTCTGACATTATAAGAAGTCAGCAAGTAAAAGAAGGGGAGAAGAGGATCCAGGCCCGGAACACATCCCTTCTGGAATATGTTGGGGTAAAATCCAGTATTGAACAAGTGGATGGCCTCTAGACATCACATGATTTTAGAAAACAATAATAATAATAGAAATAATAATGGCTATGATTTCTTGCTGCTCTCCATCCAAAGAATTTTCACATCCCATTCATGGGCTGTCACTCTAATTGAGTAAGTAGTTCCTTTAGAAATAATTAGAGATTGTAATCAGTCGCTATTCAGAAGTCTTGCAGGAACTAATTTGCAAGTCTCTTCAGGGTTGGCCTCAAAATTTCCTCAAAGCTGTGACTACACATACATCAAAGCCCTGGGGATCCATGCTGGATTTCAGAGTGAGAGAAAAAAAGAAGTCAGACATCCCCATCATCAGCATACACACAGTGTCTTGCCGATTCAGAAGCATCCGGAATGATTAAACGGTCTTCAACTCTCAGCTCCTCTTAAAAAAAAAAAAAAAATGAAGCCCAGGTCAGTTGGCATCACCAAGGACTTTGTTGTCTTTCAGAAGCAAGGAGTTGGGAGGTGGAGCCGGACCGGGACCCTCAGACACCAGCCTCCCCTCTCTCCATCTGAGGGCATGATGAAGTTTGAGTCCCTGGTTCCTCACAGCGCTCCGCATTTTGCTGTGTCCCTCTGGAAAGTACTAGCTTCAGTGTGCTCTTGTCCCCATCGTTCCGTTCAGAAAGCCAGTGGAGACCCTAAAGTTTCCTGAAGTCCTGTCCTCGACCCCTGGGACATCTAGAGGCCCCATCCCTTCCTGGGAAGGCGACCTCCCGGATGCCACCTGCTCTTATAAAGACTGGGGTTGGGGGGTGCGGAGCCCTACGGGGCAGTGGCCGTGGAGGAGGGCGATGGACAGAAAGGGACAAGGTAGATAGCCAGCATCCTTCCCTCCTTGAAAGTGCCAGGTCAAACAGTACTGTCTTTGTTCCCAGCTAATTGTCTCGGAAGGGAAAATGTGGTGTACAAAAGAGTGCCGTGGCCATTAGAACCTAAGAACAAAGCTAGAAGAAAACACCAAAACATTAATAATTACCTCTGGTAACTGGGAGTTTGGGCGATTTTTGTTTTCCTCTTACTCTTATGGTTTATCCCTGATTAGTACCTTCAGTATCTAAGAATTGTTTTGAGAATTGTGGCAAGAAAGAAGAAAAGAGAGACAGAAGCAGGGACAGAGAGGCCCAGAGAAGCTGGCGGAGAGGCAGTCACATGGCTGGGGGGACGGGGCCGGGCCGTGGGCTCTGGCCTCCCGTCTGACTTCTCCAGCACCTTGAGCCTGCAGCTCTGTGAACCTCACCTTCCTCATCAGTGCTGTGGCGCCTGTGCCTCCCGTCCAGAGCATGTTACCGGTTGTTGTGATGTTCCGGGGAGAGGTAAGGGGACCTAGCAAATCAGGAGAAACTGTATACACGTGATGGACTGTTGTCATCTAGTAATTAACCACTGAGGTTTTAAACTGTGAGTCACCTGCAGATGTCTAGGCCTGTGGCACAGATGGCTCTCTGGGAGCGGGGCCCCAGAATCTGCATTTTAACAAGCAGGCACATGCCCTTTTACCTGCCTTGTGGGTTCCCGTGTTCTTTAAAGTTTGAGGTCCAGGCAAAATTTAGCGCAGACAGCATCGTGGCAGGAGTGTGAGAAAGGGAGATACAGAACCCTATAGGGCACATGGTGGCTCAGTGGTCAGCCAAAATGTTTCTGAGTTCGCTGGGAGCTGGATGAAGCTGGGGAGGGGCGAGCTGGACTCAGAATTACTAAGGGGAGGGAGGCCTGGGGTGTCTGGCTGGGGAACGCCTGGGAGCCAGGGACTTGGACCGGGAGGGAAAGCAGCCCCTCTCCAGGCCTCCCTCCCAGGCTGTGTGTCAGGCAGGCTGGGTCCGTGATTTTGCCCTCTCTGTTCCCTGATCTCCACCTGCCCTCATGACCAGGGGCTCTCAGTAGCCCTACATGGTTGCGCAGACCAGCACTCGGTCCCCTAAGCTGTTGGTGGCTAGCTGGTGTCCGATGACAGCAAAGCCCCCTCAAACACAGGCGGGGCCTGCCTCTTGGGCCTGCTACTCACTGGTTCACTTCCAGCAGATTCTGAGCCTGCCCGGCTGCCCATGCAGATGCTCCACTCGTGATCGACACGCTCAGGAGCCTCCTGCCTAGGTTGGAATCCTGTCTCTGTCACCCCCTCACTGTGTGACCTGACACCAGTTACTTAACCTCTCTGCCCACTTGGCCTCTTGGATCAAACGGGAAGAAGGATGGGGCCTGCCAGAAAGGGTTGTCTTGGGGGCATCCACGGACGTAACCACACAAGAGCCTCGTGGCAGGGCGTGGCCCGTGGTGGCAAGGGCGCAGTCATTAGCTACGGATGACATCGGTTCGTTCGTCATCCCTGCAGCCATTTACTGAACACCTACCCTGTTAAGTACAGAGGAGCTCGGGGTCTAGGGCCGGAACAGGTGTGAAACAGATTCCCGTGACACAGTGTGATGATAGCGGTGTGTCCAGGACCCGGATGGCATGGAAGACTGAATGGCTGCCTCACTGACTGCTTAGAGGAGGAGACATTTGGTTGGCTGTTGAAATAAGAGGGAGCAGAGGGATGGGGGGGCTTGCAGGTGGACAGTAGAGACAGTAGAGCTGTGAGAAGTCCATGTATGGTGTGACAGCCTCACTCTGGCTTTGTAAAGAGTGGGGACAGGTGTCCTGTGGCTTTCCCACCCTCCGTCTCTGTGGGAGGCTGACCGATGAACCCAGAGCTTCTCTGGAGCAGAGGGAAGGTGCCCTGGCTCCCCAGGAAGGCTCTCTGGGCTCCCTCCTTCTTGCAAAAAGAGTCCCAGCTCAGGAGATAGCCTGCTGTCCCTGCTGTGCGGGACGTAACTCTCACAGGAAGCCCCTTGGAGCTCCCCAGTGTCGATGACAGGGCGGGGACGAGCATCTTCTCTCCTTCACCGACTTTCAGCAGCTCTTCTGTGTTCTTCTCCACGTGGCCCTCTGCTCTCCGCTCGCGAGCTGTCTCCAAGGCCAGTCTTTGCCGTCCACCCCGTTTCATCCTGTGTGTATGTGTGCCTAGACATGAGCGGTTCCTCTGGCCTTCCAAGCCAAAGAATACAAACTGGCTGGAACCTTCCTGGGAGGGCTGGTTCGCTGCTCATGCGGGCGTTGCGGGAGTGGAGGGAGGGTGGGCGTCCTCAGGACCAGGAACCGGACCTCTTGGGGTCTCAGCATTGCCATCTGTAAGTCACAGATGAACTTATCCACCTCTCAGGGTTAAGACGATTCAGGAAATGACATGTCAGGTTTCTAGCCCCACGTGAAGGTTTCCAGAATGTGCGTTCTCTTCCCCACCCCTTCCCGGGATGAGGTCCCTGAGTGTGATGATGCCAGATGTGGTTTTGAATGAAACTGTAGCCTCCCCCAAGGAGCGTTCATTCACCAAGTCGCTTTGAGTGCCTGGCGCTAGGGGGAGACGTCAGGAATACAGCCGTGGAGACAGATGTGGAGCCTCCCCCTTGGTCTCACAGCCCGACAACTGCTCCAGCTTTTGTTGGAGTATGAGGGCTGGTGGGTCTACCTCACCATTCACCTCCCCCACCTAGGGCAGGAGAAAGTGGAACTGGGCTCAGAGGCGGGAGCGGTGGTGGGTTACATTCATGCCCTGTGTGGCCTTGCCAGCATCCGTGAGTCCTAGCGGTGTGGACCGGGCTCTGTCCCCGGCATCCGAGAGCCCCATCTGTGTCCACTTCGTCCATGAGTTCCAGCAGTGTGCATCGGGTGTGTCCTGACATCAACAAGTCCCAGTGGTACGGACGGAGTTGTGTCCCCCACATCCGTGGGTCCCAGCGATGTGGACCCGGCTGTGTCCCTGGCGTCAACGAGTCCCAGCAGTATGCACACCAGGCTATGTCCCCTGCGTCCATGAGCCCCAGTGGTATGGACCAGGCTATGTCCATGGCATCCATGAGTCCCAGCAATGCGCACCAGGCAGTGTCCCCCACGTCTGTGAATCCCAGCAGTGAGGACCGGGCTGTGTCCCTGGTGTCTGTGAGTCCCAGCAGTGTGGACCTGGCTATGTCCCCGGTGTCAACAAGTCCTAGCAGTGCACCCCCACGTCCGTGAGCCCTAGTGGTGTGGACCAGGCTGTGTCCCCAGCATCTATGAGTCCCAGCAGTGCACACTGGGCTGTGTCCCCAGTGTCCGTGAATCCCAGTGGTGCACACCGGGCTGTGTCCCCAGCATCCATGAGTCCCAGCAGTGGGGGCCAGGCTGTGTCCCCAGTGTCCGTGAATCCCAGTGGTGCACACCGGGCTGTGTCCCCAGCATCCATGAGTCCCAGCAGTGGGGGCCAGGCTGTGTCCCCAGTGTCCGTGAATCCCAGTGGTGCACACTGGGCTGTGTCCCCAGCACCCATGAGTCCCAGCTGTGTGGACTGGGCTGTGTCCGCAGCATCAACAAGTCCTAGCAGTGCGCACCAGGCTCTGTCCCCGGCATCCATGAGTCCCAGCAGTGTGTGCTAGACTGTGGCCCCCAACGTCCTTGAGTCACAGCAGTATGGACCAGGCTCTGTCCCTAGCATCAGTGAGTCCCAGCAGTGTGGACTGACCTGTGTCCCCAGTATCCTTGAGTCACAACTGTGCGTGCTGGGCTGTGTCCCCCACATCTGTGAGTCCCAGCAGTATGGACCAGGCTGTGTCCCTGGCATCCATGAGTCCCAGTGGTGTGCACGGGGCTGTGTCCCCGGAGCCTCTGAGTCCCAGCAGTGCTCACTGGGCTGTGTCCCCTGTGTCCTTGAGTCCCAGCAGTGCCGACCCGGCTGTGTCCCTGGCATCTGTGAGTCCCAGCGGTGCGCACCAGGCTGTGTCCCCAGCATCCATGAGTCCCAGCTGTGCGCACCGGGCTGCACCAATAGCATGTCCTGATCTGGCTCCTGTGCCAGAAGCTGGCTGGGCTTTTCTACACGTATGCCCACTGTGGAAAGCTATGGTAACTCTAAGAACGTCCCCAGCGCTTAACCAGGTCCTGGCAGGAAATCCAGACTATGGCATGTTTTAATGGCTAATTCAACCCCAGGGGCACTTGTGGCCTAGAAACCAAATCATTGGACTTTCACTTTTCAAAAATCCAGCTTTCACATGGGAAATCAAGCTTCTCGCCCAATCTCTGAGCCTTTCCCGGTCTCTTTTCCCTTCTCCACCCCCCTCCAAGGGGTCCATGAGAGACTCCAGGGTGGGCAGTGAACAGGAGTCCCACAGGACTAATGATAAAACACCTGTTGGTATTTAATGGCTGAAATCACCCAGTCCCTGTGCTCGCTTCGGCAGCACATATACTGAAATCACCCAGTCCCGGTGTCCCTCAGGTCACAGTGACTGCATCAAAACCCGAGCTCAGGGGCGCCTGGGTGGCTCAGTGGATTAAAGCCTCTGCCTTCAGCTCGGGTCATGATCTCGGAGTCCTGGGATCGAGCCCCGCGTCGGGCTCTCTGCTCAGCGGGGAGCCTGCTTCCCTTCCTCTCTCTCTGCCTGCCTCTCTGCCTGCTTGTGATTTCTGTCAAATATAAATAAAATTTAAAAACAAAAACAAAAACCCGAGCTCAGCCAGGTAAATCCCACTCACACAGGTGTCACGGGCATTTGCTGAGGCCAGGCTGATGACGTCATCTGTCGATACCCTCAGCCCCTCTCATTGGGACCCTCCTTCCCAGCTTGCTGATCACTTAGGAGACCAGATGGCAAGACACATGGTGATTTATTTTGCGGCGACAAAAGGAATCCGAATCTTTCTTTCTCTCTGGAGCTCCGCATCTCTTAAGTATTTTTTAAGCACTTGTTTCTGGGCACAAGATCCAGAAAGAAGGCATCAGCCTTGGGCTTTGAACTTGACGTGGATCCTCTGGTTGAATCCTGACTGTGTATTTTGCGTGGTGTTACCGGCCCCGTTAGAGATGAGTGAACCGAGGCATGGGCCAGTTAAGGGACTTGTCCAAAGTCCCACAGGTAGGACCCTCCCCTGCCACCTGACCTGTCCCCTTGGCTCCAGAGACGATGCCCTCTCCACAATGCTGAGCTGCTTCTGGGCTCTTTAACTAGAAGACGGCATTGGTGAGAAGCCCCCTATGTGTTGTGTGGAAGGCGTGAGGCCAGAAGTTGAATTTTGTTTGTGGATTATCTCAAATATTTCAAGCTTGAGATTCCTCTGGGATCTTTCAGGGTGATGACCAAGGACGGGACAGGAAGTCCAACCGCCTCGAGAATGAAATGAGTGCGCCGTGTTCAGTGGAAAGGAGAGGAGGAGGAGGGAGGGCCGTTTTGCAGCAGAGGCTGCTGGGAAAGAGGCCAGTGACTCAAGCTTGTATAGCGAATGCCCAGCCCGGCCAAGCTGGAGCTTTGCCCTGAGGCCTCCAACTCCATCCCATGGATTTCCAGATGTTTCTGGTTAGAAGTTTCTATAAAACTGAGAAAATGCCCCGCCCTTCTGGATTCTGGCCTGATTGAGGAGCCCTTGGGCTGGCCAAGCTGTGGCAGAGCCCAGAGAAGCAGGGTGGGCAGGGGGCCAGCCCCGTGGCGAGGGCATCTCGGGAAGCCTCTGTGGATGGCTGGGCTCCTGGCGAAGCCTTTGCTTTGCCCTCATCTGACTGAGTAGGGCCTTCAGAGAGCAGCCCTTTGAGATGCTGGTTCAGTTCTGAGCTCCTCTCAGGTGCCCATGAAAGACCGGGGTCCTCTGGACCCTGTTAGGCCCCTAAACAGACCTGTAGATGTGCTAGAAGGCAGCGTAAACCACCCTGAAAATCCAATTTACGAAAGCCAAGGAGAAACACGTCCCTCCGCTGTGAGGTATCCTCATCATAGATCTTCCCAGAAACCAAACATGGCTTCAGGGACAAGGAGGCAAAAAGCATGCCCTGTGGCTCTGAGAATTGAAACGAGTGGTATCATTGGGAAGAAAACCTCATTTCCCTTAGCACCATTTATAGATGATCCCTATGGGATATGCTGCTTAACCAGTAAGTGATGGTGCTTTTTAAATCTCCGTAAGAACTTTAGGAAGGGAATTTATTATTGTTTTATTGAGCTAGAATGGACATAGAACATTAGTTTCAGGTATACAACCTGATTCGACACTTGCATAGCATGAGAAGAGATCACCATAATAAGTCTAGTTACTATCCATCGGCACACAGTCATACATTTTTTCTTCCCTTGTGGTGAGAACTTTTTAAGATCTACTTTCTTAGCAGCCTGGGGAAGACCGTTCAATCAGAACTTCCTTCCTGAGGGTTTATTTAGTTCAATACTCATCGCCCAAGTGTGTCTCCTGCCCTGGAAGCCATGCCTCCCCTTCAAGGTAGATCTGAGGGGTGGACTGGCCTATGTGCTCCCAGCTGTTCCCGGTGGGATGGCTGAGGCCACAGAGGCAGGCAGCGTGTGGGGGTCACGGGCTTGGGCTGCAGACCCATGCTCCAGAATTGGACTGCCAGGGACAAATCTGGGCCCCACCACTTTACAAGGTGTAGGCCTTGAGATATATGTCTTAGTAGTCTGAACCTCAGTTTACTCCTCTGTAAAATGGGTAATGCTTCTCAGGTTATCGTGGGGTTTAAGGGTGGCGGCTGCCAGCTGCTTAGGATGTCTGGCAGGCACCACATACGGCAGGCACCCCCATCCCAGTGCTGAGGTCCCACCAGAGCTTCTCTTATGGCCCACGTCCCCACACCGCAGGCCACACTCCAGTCACAAAGAAAGCATCCAGCTCGCGGCGGAAACCCACACAGGATATACTTTGAGGAATTCCCAGACTCAGGGTGGCTCTGAGCATCCATGACTTCACTGAAGGATGGAGAGTTCCCTTCTTCTCCCGGCCTGGGTCTTCCTGGTCTGTCCCTCTCCTGCTGCCAATTCTGATCCCCTCACTGGGCCCAGCATCTCCGCTGCCCCATGATGGGTACTCAGTCCGTGTTGCCCTCCATAATCGCGACACCTGCTCTTCTACCTTCTTCCCCCTGAGCCTGCAGGTGAGGCTGTAGTTTTCTGGGTCATTCTGTGTCCCTCCAGACCTCACACAGACCCTTTGCCCAGTACCTTCTCCAGGCCAGTCCAGAAAAACACATGGTGGAGGCGGGCTTGCATCTCTTGAGTGACTGTAGTTTTTGTGTCTTTCTAAAGAAGACAGAAATAGAGGACGGCGATCCCCCGCCACCGGCTCGTGCACTCAGAGTCAGGCCCGGAGGATGTGCGGAGCAGGGGAAGTGAAAGGGACACCGCAGGAGGGGGGTGCCACGGCTCTCTCCTGTGAAGGCCTGGGTGTCCCCAGCTGTCACCAGGTTACTTTGTTTCCTGGAGCTGAAGGGTTCCCCGCCTGGAGGCTTCCATTGCCACAGGAAGTAGATTCATTCATGAAAATCAGCCCCCCTCAGACCCTGACCCCACTCGCTTGTCTGCATCAGTTCGTTGCCTTGGCTCAGAGAATGCCACTTAGTGTATAAAAAAAGATTCCCAGCAGCCCCCCTCGCTCTGGCAGTGCAATTATGTCTGTGGAGCTTCCTTTCTGGAAGGCCTGGGGTGGGGTGTGCCGCAGCCTCCCGTGGGCCCCACAGGCTCACCCAGCTTCAGTGGGCCCACTGGTCCCTGTCCCTGCAGGCCCCCAGCCTGAGCAGAGGGGCTCTGGCCTTTGTCACCCGGAGTCTCCCTGCTTCCTCTGTCCCCACCCCGCCCCCTGCCTACAAGGCCTTCCTTTCCCCCAGCTCACAGCTTCTTATCTCTCCGGCCTCTCAGGAACATTCCTTCCTTGGGGACCTCATTCTCTACCAAGGCAGGGGCCCGCACTGTCTATCCCCCTTCACCCCACCCCTGCCCTGTGAGGCTCTCCCGAGCATTTACGTGCCAAGGCAGAACTCCTCGTCTGGTCTTTCTCCCCTCCTTTGAGGCAGGTTGTTGAGTCCATTTCACAACCGGGGAAATAGAGGCTCGGGAAGGCCCAGGCGTCCAGACAGGAGGGCCTAGATCCAGGCGTGTGACAGCCGTGTAGGCCTGGTCCCTAGAGGAGCACTTGTCAGCTGCCACACGGCATCGGGATCTCTTCCTTTCCTCGTCTGTGGGCCCAGGTAGAATGTGAGATTCCTCTCCCCATGGGCTGGTGGAAGGTAGCGGGGATGTTTCCTACGCTTCACAGAGACAGTTTAGCACCTCAGAGATGGCGCTGGCCTGCCCCTCACTCTGTCCCTGAATCCATCCCTGTGCCACCAGCAAGGGCTGCTGGGTGGATGGAAGGAGAAGGTGCCGCTTCTCGTTGCAGTCTTAGCTCTGGGCCTGGAGGAGTTCCCATCTCTCGGGCTCAGTGTTGCCATCTGAAAATCAGAATCAGTTGTACACTGAGGTGTTTTACAATGCTAAAGCTGGGTTCCCAGGACTCTGGGGGTGAGAAGTCCCTCCAAAGCTCTCCAAACAGAAGGGCGTTCGTGCCTCTGATGCCATTAACTTGAAGGTGTCGTATCCATCCGTGGGCCGGGGTCGAGATCCACGCTGTCATGTGCGGCTCTGTTATGTGTTCCCAGCACGACCTAAAAAACAGCCCAGGTGCGCAGGCTTCTCGGCACACAGCTAGCGAATGCACACACATCTGTCCCTGCAGCACTCTGTGACAGCCTTCTTGTTACACTTCCATGATCCCAAACGGGCCTTAAAAGAGGGAGAGGCGGGAAGGTGACAGAACATCTTAATACTGGAAAGGCTTTAAGGTGTTGGCCCCAAACTCATCATCTCTAAGTCCTGCACGTGGTGGACACCAAGTGGTATTTGGGACACCGGTGAACTCATACCGGTCATGGCACTGTGTGATCAGGATGGAGCAGCTCAAGGCCAAGGGGACCGGGGGAAGGTGGTGGAAGCAGCTCCTCGGGGGCACTAAGGGAGAAGACAGTGGAGGGAAGGTGGTGTCCCCTGGCAGAGCTGAGAGGAGGGCTGGGGCCCCTCTGCAGCGCTGGCTCAACCTCCCCACTTTGTGAAGGGCCAGCCGTCCCCCTCCAGGAGACAGGCCACACACAGATGCAAGGGCCCAACGGAGTGGCGCGTGCATACCTTCTCAGCAATGAGGAATGGGGATATTGCTGTAACACACGACCCGATCAGGAAATACATCCTTTTTGGGTGTCTCTCAACCGAGAGTTCACGTCCTCTGCAGTTCCATACGTCAGTGTAGTCTGTTAGTGCATACTGACGGGATCTCCGTCCAGCTGGGAAATTCATCCTTAGACTACCAGTTTGCCTACCAGCTGCTGTCATGTCCCATGTCCGCGAGCTTGCGTGGCCGTGAGTCAGCTGTTCTGCACAGATGACAACTGTGTGGGACATTAAACGTGGAACCCACTCGCATAAAAGCAACCCTTAGTCAGCAGTGCTCAAAATGGAACCCAGGTCCACCATCCTTGGGTTTCACTTGTAGAATTACCACGGGACAGCGGTCAAGGACAGGTACGCAGGACAGCCGTACCCTGAGAGAATCTCTCAGGAACCCACATTCGCCAGGCACCCACCATGACCCTTACGTAAGGATCGGGAGCTGCTCTTGGAGTGACAGGCTCGCCGCTCTGCCGGCCACTTACGAAGCAGCCCTCTGTAACGGGATACGTGCTAATGACAAAACAAATTGCCCTTGACCGAGGGCCTACTCTGTGCGTGGCACCCTGCCATCTGCTTTGTGGGCGCTCACTGAATCCTCAGACCAACGCTGAGAAGTAGCCACTACTGTCCCTATTTTATAGATGGGAAAACCGAGCCCTAAAGGGACCAAGTGATGTGGCAAAATAGGATTCTGGGGAGTCTAGGAAAGGAACCAGTGAAACCAGTTGGTCCAAGGAGGGGGAGACCAGGAAGAGAAGCTAGGGCTTCAGAGGCCCCTGACTCGGAAGAACATCGCCCTCCAGGAGGCCCTTCTGGGAGGGGTGCTGTCAGCACCTTGGCTGGGAGACAGTTTGAGCCGTTTGAAGCCGTGCCGTGGAAACTTCCTCCCTGCTCCCCCCAGCCAGCAGGGACTTCCGAGGGCCCCCAAGCTCTGTCGGCAGGTGCACATTACCCCTGTCCTTGGAGTTCTCATTTCCCAGGAAACCCAGCCTCCCAAGCAGTGTGGGGGCCACGTCCCTTCACCATTGTCCCTGTTCCTGGCTACCATTCATGGGAAGCCGGTCCAGCTTGGCAGCAGCCCCATCCCTGTCCCTGCGCCCCTCCCGCACCCTGCCCGGGGCCTCCGGAAGCCCAAGCAGCTGATCTAAACTGGAAATGCAACCCCTCCAGCCGCACCTGGCCTGGCTGAAAGGGAGCCCCAGCAGCACGCACCCTACGCCAGGCCTTCCCAAGGCGGCCCTTGGCTCCAGTACCCTCCTGCACGATTTCCCTCCTCCTGCTTCCTGGCCTCACCAGATGGGTGGAAAGTGCCAGTCTCAGAGGCTGTCGCAGCTCTCCGGAGTCTGCTTCCAGCCGGCGCCTGGAGTCCCGGCGCTGCCGCTGCAGGGGCTGTGCCAGAAACCTCTGTGGAAAGACGACGTGGGGCTGTAGGTTTAGGCACCTGGAAGTCCCTGCAGCTGCATCAGCCATCCCCACGTCATTCGTGCCCACCTGCACTCACCCAGTCTTGGGACAAAGCTTGGAGGGTCTGGTACATGCCGGGCTCTTGGAGAGACAGGAGTAAACAAGAAAGTAAAAGCTACCGGCCCTCCCAGAGCTTGCATTCTGGAAGGGAGAGCCACACAGAATAAGTACCTCGGGATAAGAGCATCAGAAGGACGTGGGTGAGCACTAACGCAGAAAGGGGCTGGGAGAGCTGAGGTTCCGGTGGTTTCTCTTAATAACTCCTGCTGATTGACAACTTTCCAAATTGCTCCCAGGGGCTCCTGCCTGCAGTCTGGCCGGTTCCACCTGGGGTTCCCCCCCACCCACCCACCTCAACTTCTCCTGGGTTCTGCTCACTGAGCTGATCCTCTGGGACAAGGACGGGTACTGTGCCGAACACCTGCCCCCACAAGAGCACCTCCTTACCAGCCCTGGTGTCCTCAAATGCCTGGGTGAGGGCGCCAGCTGGTGGCCCTTAGCAAACCCAGCCCAAACAAGCACGGTTTGGCCCACGTATTAAGACAATTTTTTTAATTGTAGCTAACATTTAAGAATGCCAAGATTTCACATAAAATCTGGTTTTCTGGCTCCTGTTGAGAAATGGAAGCATCTTGAAAGACCAGGTTCCCATTCCCTCCTGGCAACAGGAGCCAGATTGAAGAGTCATCACTTACTTTCAGCGGCCCGGGGACTTCTGGCTGGCTCTGGAAGGCGGATTGAGTTTGTGACCCTCATCCCAGTCACAGATTTAAACCCTGCGCACGAAAGAAGTCATTTAGCCATTAGCCGGAAACCTCTCTTTGCTTCTTTCTGCCCTCAAAGCTCCAGAGGTTTACCTCCGCTCAGAGCCCTTGGCTCCCTGTGGCCTTGTCAGCTGAGCCTGGCTGGGGTTCTGCTTCTAGAGGCGAGCACTGGGCCCTCGGGCACCCAGCGTCTCCTGTGCCTCTCCCTGGCCTCATCTGCCAGAGCTCAAAATGCTCCCCATCTGTGCGTCCCCTTCCTTCTTCCTTTTGCTTCCGGAAGGTAGGAGAAGCTCCTGCAGGCCTTCAGCCCTTGTAACCAAACAGCCCCTGCTTCCTCAGTGACAAGTTCACATCCTAAGCAACCAGTTTCCTGGCACCGTTGAACCCTTTAGGCCTTGTGACAGATTCAGCCCAGATTGTTTTTTTAAAGAGTCAGTATTTCTCTCCTTTCTTTTCTGAACATAAAAGTGGTTAAGCATTATGTAATTCCTCATGGTTCCCTAAGGATGCATCCAAACATGGCTGAGAACTGTGGCCTTCTAGACCTTTGACCTCTGGCCCTGCCGAACGAACGGAAAGCCCCTTCACTTTAAATCCGAGGGCTAGGAAAAGGAGTTTTGCCATGCATCATGCTCAGGCATTGCTTGAGTGTCCCGTATGTGCTTTAATTTATAGCTGGTGGCGTTGGAGCCTGCAGGGCCGTGGTTTCCAACAGGGCAGCTTTAGAATGCCCTGGGAGCTGGCCGCACTAAGAGCAATTACATCTGATCTCTGGGGCTGGCCTCAGGACTCAAAAGGTGTTTAGAGCCTCTCCTGTGATCCCAGGGAGCTGCCAGGGGAGAGACCCTGGGATCCAGCGTCTCTACCCTCCAGATGACAACTCCTAGGGAGGGGAGGTGGTGTGCAGACCCCGGGAGGCCACACAATGCAGGGTCTCAGAGCACAGCCCCAGTCCCGAGCTCCCTGATCTTGAGCGAGTGACTTAGTCTCCTTGTGCCTCATTTTCCTCCATCCATAAGCTGGGACCAGGAGGATACCTATCTGCTAGAGTGCGGGGATTAACAGTGCCTGGGACATAGTAGGTGGTTAGGATCAGTGCCCGCCTCTTGTTTGCTGGGGCTGCGGATCCTCCAGTGATCCCTCTAGGCGAGCCCTTTCCGTGAGCGTTTAGGAATTTTTCTGGCAGAAAGAATGGTGATGGAATCCCAGGGAATCAGATCATCAGGTGTCTCTCTCCTCCTGTTCTCAGCTTGTCAGGATGACGGCCAGTGCAGCCGAGGTGCCAGGAGGGGTCTTGTATTAGGATTTTCAAGTGGAGAAACTGAGCCCGGGCCCAGGCGAACAGTGGTTAATGGCAGATTGCTCCAGATGCCGCTCTCTTGCTGCCTCCAGAATTTACCTTCTCCAGGTTTCCACTTCTCTGCGCCTTCCCCGCCAGGGCAGCAGAACGGAAGAGCCACTCCTTCCGGTTGGGTTCTGATGTCTGAAAGAAATTGTAAACACCAGGACAATGTTTTAATTTAAAGGAAACCAGTTTTTCTTCCTTTTAAGATGAAACGTAGTGAAGTTTTAAAGATTTTGTCAAACAGTCCCTCAGTTTGCTACTTAAACTAATTATAGATGCCTTTTTTAACCGTCCAGATTAAAAATAGACCTCAAAATGAGAAAGCAGGATGCAGCCGAGAGCCTCTAGCCATGTTCACGGCTTCCTGGAATCAGGCCCCCTCCGACCTAATTTGTACTTTTGGGAGATCAAACGGAGACAAAGGGAGCCCAGGCTGAGAGCGGAGGTGGGTCCAGGCGCCTCTTAGCAGCAGGCGAGGAACCCGGGTTCTGTGTCCGGAGTTTGAGGGTAGCCGTGACTTGGTGAGTTCTTCATTACAGAACCCCGTGGTTCTCAAAGTATGGTCCCCGGACCAGCAGCATCAGCATCACCTGTGTAACAGACCAAATGGTGCCCCCCACCCCCACCCCCAATTCACATGCTGTATTAAATCAGAATGTGACCACGTTTGAAGCGAGGGCCTTTGAAGAAGTGATTAGATGAAAATGAGGCCATTAGGTGGGTTCTAATCCCGTAGAACTGGTGTCCTCACAAGACAGGGAAGAGACACCAGAGGCAAATGCACACAGAGGGCATCCATCAAGGGGCAGATGTCTGCAAGCCAAAGGGGGGGGCTCAGAGTAAACCAACCCCCCCCCAGAACTGTGAGAAAATTAATTTCTTAATTGATTAATTTCTTAATTAAGCCACCCAGTCTGGGGTATTTTATTAGCAGCCCAAGCAAACTAACATGCCTGGGAATTTGCAGAAATGCGGTCTCAGACCCGGTCCCTGAGCTACTGAATCGGGAACTGGGGGGTGCAACCCAGCAAACCGTGTTTTAACGGGCCCTTCAGGTGACTCCCACGCATGCTACAGGTTAGGAACCACTAACATGAAATATACGCGATCCCTTGTGGTAACCCAAAAAGAGACGTCACATGGTTGGACATGTTAGGTCTGCCAACACATAAACCTCCTTTTACCAGGCTCTGGAGAAGTTCCAGTGTGTTCCTTAAACAGGATGGTGTGTGTAAAAGTGTCCTGTAAATTCTGAAGCCGTCTATAGGCATGAGGTGCAGAGTGGCCGTAGTAGCATTCAGTCAGTGGAAGAAAGCCGCCCTCCTAATGCTCCAGCACGAGCCAGCCAAATCCCAGATGCTCCCTCCTCCGCTGAAATCTGAGTCCTTTAAAATCTTGTACGGTGTCCACCCTGAGCACTTGGAACGACACAGAACAAAGGCAAAGAGATTTAATCACATTTCCCTTTTGTCCCTGCTACTAGGAAGCCCACAGCTAAATGAGATTCTTTTTTTTTTTTTTTTTTAAAGATTTTATTTATTTATTTGACAGAGAGATCACAAGCAGGCAGAGAGGCAGGCAGAGAGAGAGGAGGAAGCAGGCTCCCCACTGAGCAGAGAGCCCGACACGGGGCTCGATCCCAGGACTCCGAGATCATGACCTGAGCCGAAGGCAGCGGCTTAACCCACTGAGCCACCCAGGCGCCCCAACTAAATGAGATTCTTAATCATGGCCCTCATCGTTAGCATATTTGCTTTTTCCTCTTTCAGCGCGGTCCTTTGTTGTGTTCTCTTCAAATACCTTTGAGAAAGAAAAAAAAAGAAATGGAGAGAGAAAGGGAGTGGAAGAGGAGACTGATCTTCCCGCTCAGACAATTATCAGATCCCCTGATAAAGACAGACGTTCTCTCTCAGTGACAAAGGACTGAACCGTTCAGCAGTGAGTCCTCTCCAGTCCCTTGTCTTCCTGGTGTCCCATAGCTGTAGGCTCCTTGGAGAGTTCCCTAACTGATACTCAGGGAACCTGTTAGTTGCTGAAGAGTTGTGAACATTGCAGCAGCTCCCGTGAGCCCTGCACTTGGGGGCAAGTGCGGAAGTGGCGTGACCAGATTTGCAGTTTTTAAGGTTGGAAGTCACTGTCTACCTGATCACAGTTTCTCACATGCTACTGGTCCTAATGATAAGCATGGAGAGATCTAGAACTGACCAGGCTGCTATCAGAAATGTCTCCTGCATCATCTTGGCCAGGATGGTGCGGTGGGAGGGGCAGATGGGAGAGAGAAGCAGACCCCCCACCGAGCACAGGCTGGACCTCACCACCTGGAGGTCATGGCTTGAGCTGAAATTAAGAATCAGATGCTTAACCCACTGAGCCACCTGGGCGCCCCCAAAATTATTGTAAATTAAAAAACAAATTAAACAATTTTGTACAAAAATCTAACACTAGATGTGCAGGTGAATATCTTCCCCTGCAAGGGGAAGTCCCCATTTGAGAATGTGCTTAGTCTCTCGACCTGTGCCCCAGACCACACCACCCCCACCCCCGAGGGGAACCAGCCAGACTTCATTGCAGCAGGTGCACCATTTGTCACCTTGACTGCTGTGGCAAAAAAGGAAATGGAAAGAGAAAGAAACCTCAAATACCACAGTTCAAAGCCCTATCGAGTTAATTTTGTCTCTGCAACTGCATGTAAAATGACACCGTGGTATCGTTTCCATTTCTCATGGCTTTGTGGCCCTGACGGCAGTATTTAGCTGACATGCTACCTCCCCGGAGACCCAGAGAATTGCCTCCGACTGAAAAGACCTAGGGAAAAGAAAGTGGGGGAGACCCCTGGTTTCTCTGTTTGTTTAGTCGTTTATTGCCTTCAGAACAGTCAATAGCTATTTGAGTAGGCAAAACTCATGGGTCTTTTCTCCTTCCGAGCCCTTCTGGTTTCTTCTGGACAGTTTGTTGTTGTTGTTAATTGAATGGTATGAATGCTCCTCTTAAGGTGATGATTCTGTCTGCTAAGAAGTCAGGAAATGGGAAACTGAGGGTTGCTGGAGGGGAGGTGCGTACAAGGATAGAGTAAGCAGGGGATGGCCATTAAGGAGAGTATGTGATGGAACGAGCCTTGGGTGTTCTATGCAACTGATGAGTCACTGAATTCTACCTCTGAAATTAATAATACACCATAGGTTCACTAAATTGAACTTAAGTAAAAAAAGTTTTTAAAAAGAAGTCAAGACATGCAAGCCAGAACTTTTCATATTTAAAATATTAACTGGCTTCCATGACTTAGAATTGCCTGGAACAAAATTACTGGGCTGGTGAAATTGGTCTTTGGGATTCCTGGCTCTCTCTTTTGGGTTTCTTTCTTCATCTTTCATGAAAAGACGCCTACATATTAACTGCCTTCTGTGTACGATATCTTGTCCAAATGCTGCACTAGGTTTGATCTGCTTTTCTAAATGCTGAACCCATACCTGATTTGATTTCATTGACATCCCTGCGGAGGAGGTGGTACTATCCCCATTTTGCAGCTAAGAGAACAGAAGCTCAGAAGATTCATGGTCTTGCCCAAAGAAGATCAAGCCCAGAGCTTCGTTTTGAAATCTCATCTTGCTGTTACTCGTGTTCTAATATGCTTTCCTTATTTTGCGATGTAAAAATATCCTCTTGTATGATGTCATCTTCTCCTATCCATTTATACTCTATCAATTTGCACAAAGTTATTGACTGAAGCCTTGGCTCTTGTTTTCCTTTCATAGGGCTACCAGGTAGACCCGTTCGCCTCTTGCCAGGTTTTGGGTGGTGCTGACAATCTTTGGCATCCTGTCGCTCGTAGATGCATCACTCCAACCTCTGTCTCCATCATCACACGGCCATCTCTCTCTGGGTGTCTCTTAGTCTCTGTTTTCTCTCCTAATTAGGACAACAATCTTCGGATTTCAGCCCACCCTAATTTATTAAGACTACAACTAGTTACATCTGCCAAATACCTACTTCCAAGTAAGGTCCCATTTTAAGGTTCCACGTGGACATGAATTTGGGGGGGACACTACTCAGCCTAGCACAGCCTTTATTAAGGGATATTCTGGCGTCCATCAACATTTGCTACAGAGGGACCTTCCTGCTTTCCTATCACATTTCTCTAAAGAGGTTATTAACTGATTCACTCACGACCTCAAATATTTATTGAACATCTACTATGTGACTGCCACTTTTTTAAGCATTGAAGACACAGCCATGGGAAGAAAAAGTCCACACTTCATGGCACTCCTGTTGGACAGGGGAACCTTAGCCAGTGTGGTATGAAACTATGGCAGCCTTTCAGGAGAACCAAGGTGTAGGAACTCCAAGGTTTCATACCTGGCCCCAGAATTTGCTCATCATGGCTTCTACCACATTTGACTAGTCAGCAACTCATAGCCAGGGGGAGTCAAGAGGTTGGAGAAGTAAACTCTACTTCTTGTTGGGAAGAGTGCCAATATAGGGGACTATCTATTAGAAAAGCACTAACGACTTCTTTGTGCTTTCCAGTAGTTTGTGAGGCTAAAAGTTGTGCGAAAATCTCCTTACTTTTCACACATGGAATTTCCATTGTGTTAGCACTGTCTTGGTTTGCTTCCTTCCCTTGAGAGTGGAAATTTCCAGTGTGATAGCATCTAACTCAGAGAATTACCAGGAAGATTAGAGATGATCTATTAAAATAACCTTTGAAAGAGCCTTAGAGTAACTCCTCCTACTGTCTGTTGTTGTCTCGTGCTGTGTGATGACCACCGATGTCCTTGGGACCACGGGGGAGGTGGATACAGGGCTATACTGCAGGGTGTTAAGACTTTCTCTGGTGACCACCAGGTTATGCCTCAGGTCTCCAGGAAACTCAACAAATCTCCTCATTTAGGCCCATCACAGATGACCTGTGAATGTTTTAGATGAACTCTAAGGATTGTGCTTCATTGGAAACTCAGGGCTAGCCTGTTGGGTGATACCCAGGTTCATGGGTTTATTGACTTGGCTGTCCAGGTGGTTGGGGTGGGGTGGTGTTCACTAATCCCTCTGTATTCTCAAGACTCGGGTCACCTATAGTCTGTCCTGGAGTGGGGCAGTGCTTCTGGGACTCTGAGTCTCCGTGAAGCAAGTGGCCACCAATCTTGAGAAAACCAAGCATGAACTAGACAGTTGGGGGCAGGGGGTAAAGGATGCTTAATGCAGTGGGTTTTCAGAGGAAAGAATGATTCTTCCACTCATCTGGCAGGGGTCATTGGAACTTGAAGGATTGTCAGGTTTATATCCACAAAAATGGAAGGGCGAGAATCCTAAATGCAAATGGTTGGGCCCAAAGGAAAAAGAAGGGAACTTCTGGAGACGATGGCTGAGTAGGGGGATCCTAGGCTCACCTTGTCTTATGGATATACCTAGATAACACCCCTAGTCAGCATAAATAACCCAGAAAATGAGCCAAAGACTGGCAGAACAGACTCTCCACAGCTGTAGGTAGAGAAGAGGCCACATCAAAAATGGTGGGAAGGGTGGAGATATGGTCAAGAACCAAACTGAGCTGGGACACTGTCAGTGGGAGGGAAGGACACTACCACCACAGAAAAGGGAGAGGAGCAGACCCCACACCAGGCTTCCCAGGCACAGGGGACCTACACTGGGGAGATAAACCTCAATAACATTTGACTTTAAAAACCAGAGGGACTTAACTTCATGAGTTCTTACAATCAGTGGCGCTTAACATTTAGAACTTTAAAAATTAGCAGGCTTAGCTCTGGGAGAGCCAGAGGGTGATAGGAAACTGAGTCCCCCAACTCCCTTAAAGAGACATATAACAGACAACCCTGCTGAGATATAGCATAGACCAGCAGCTTAAAAAAAAAAAAAAAAAAAAAAAAAAAAAAAGCCTGGGGTATGCAAGAAGGCAGTGTATTTGTTTATTAATCTCAGAGTGTGTGCTGGAAAGGCAGGGGATCTTTAGGAGACTTCTCCTAAAACAAAAGAGCTGGTGGGCATTATTTCCCTCCCTGCCCCCTTGGCTTAGATGCGTGGACACCTGCAGGAACCAGCATAGTCAGAACACACTCCACCTGGCTTGCTCACAGCGCCTTAGCCCCACGTTCTCCTGCCGGCCTGTCCCATCCAACCCAGCACCAGCAGAAGTCCATCGAAAGTAGTGTCACAAGCCTAGCCATGTGCAAGCAGCCCCGACAGGGACCAACATTGTTCCAAAGTGCCTCCTTCCCTGGGGAAAGGAGATGATGACCACACATGCCAGCCTGACTGCAGCCCCAGCAATGGGCTGGGGGCATCACTGGTCCACAGGCCTTGTCCATCAACCAACGCTTCTCAAGGAACACAAGGCGAGTCCCTGCAGTTTGGTGCTACTGCCACTATGGCAAATGCCTGGGCTGACCCTCCTCAAGCCCAAGGCAGCCCCAGACTGGCCGCCATAAGGACCAAACCCTGCCCACAAAAGGTCAAGAGAGTGACTGCAGACGAATGCACTGGGAGCAAAAGCAGCTTAGCCACAACAGTAAGACATGTGCGGTGCACACAGGAGACCCCTCCGAAGTGCCAGGTTCTGCTGAACAGGGACCATCTCACTTCTGGGCACGACAAGACCTCTTCTTCATGAGGCCACAACCCTCAGGAGCAGGAGACTTTCCTAATCCACAGAAAGAGCCACAGAGAGCAAAACAAAATGAGGAGACAGAGGAATGTGTCCCATATGAAAGAACAGGACAAAAATCACAGCAAGAGAGCTAAACAAAACAGAGATCAGCTGTACAGCTGATAGAGAACTTAAAGTAATGGTCATAAAGATACTCACCGTACTTGAGAAGAGTGGAGGACATCAGTGAGACCCTCAACAAGGAGCAAACATAAAAAAGAACCAATCAGAGATGAAGAACACAATAACCGAGACTGAAAATAGGCTAAAGGGAATCAATAGACTAGAGGAAGCAGAAGAACAGATCCGCAATCAATGAGTAATGGAAAGTAATGGAAAGTAATGGAGAGTAATGGAAAGCAGTCAAGCTAAACAGGAGAAAGAGAAAAGAATAGAAAGTGAGAATGGATTAAGAGAACTCAGTGACACAATCCAGCATAATGACATTTGCGTTACAGGAATCTCAGAAGAGGAAGAAAAGGGGTCAGGAAACTTATCTGAAGAAATAGTAGCTGAAAACTTTCCTAATCTGGGGAAGGAAACCTATCCAGATCCAAGAAACACAGAGACCAACCCCCCCCCCCAACAAAATCAACTCAAGGAGATCCACACCAAGACACACAGTAATTTAAATTGGCAAAAAGTGGCGGGGGGGGCTGAGTGGCTCAGTCATTAAGTGTCTGCCTTCAGCTTGGGTCATGGTCCCAGGGTCCTGGGATCGAGCCCCACATCAGGCTCCCTGCTCTGCGGGAAGCCTGCTTCTCACTCTCCCACTCCCCCTGCTTGTGTTTCCTCTCTCACTGCGTCTCTCTCTGTCAAATAAATAAATAAAAATATTTTCTTTTAAATGACAAAAAGTAGTGATAAATAGAATGTTAAAAGCAGCAAGAGAGGGATGCCTGGGTGGCTCAGTGGGTTAAGCCGCTGCCTTTGGCTCAGGTCATGATCCCAGGGTCTGGGATCGAGTCCCGCATCGGACTCCTTGCCCAGCGGGGAGTCTGCTTCTCTCTCCACCTCTGCCTGCCAGTCTGCCTGCTTGTGCTCGCTCTCTCTCTCTCTCTCTCTGACAAACAAATAAATAAAATCTTAAAAAATAAATAAAAAATAAAAGCAGCAAGAGAAAAGAAAGCAGTTGCAGAGAAGGAAAACCTCCTAAGGCTGATATTTTTTTTCCAGCAGAAACTTTGCAGTCCAGAAGAGAGTGCCATGATAAATATTCCACCCAGCCAGGTTCTCATCAGAAGAGAGGGAGAGAGAGTTTCCCAAACAAAAGTTAAAGGAATTCATCACCACTAAAGCAGCCTTACAAGAAATGTTAAAGGAGAACCAAGACAAGATAAAGACACCAAAAAAAAAATTTTTTTTTGAGAGAACTACAGGCCAGTAACTCTGATGAACATAGATTTAAAAATCCTCAACAAAATACTAGCAAACCAAATCCAACAACACAATCAAAAAGAATCATTCACCACAATCAAGTGGGATTTATTCCTAGGATGCAAGGATGGTTTAATACTTGAAAATCAATCAACAGGATATATCACATCAATGTTATAGAAAGGATAAGAACCATATACAATCATTTCCATAAATGCAGAAAAAGCACTTGACAAATTACAACATCCATTGGTGATAAAAACCCTTGTCAGAGTAGGTTTAGAACATAATTAAGGGCCATATATGACAAACCCACAGCTAACATCATACTCAATTGTGAAAAGCTAAGCGCTATTCCCTAAGATCAGGAACAAGACAGGGATGTCTACTCTCACCACTTTTACTCAACATGGTACTGGAAGTGTTCACCACACACAGTAAACAGACAAGAGAAAGAAAGAAAAGGCATCCACATTAGTAAAGAAGTAGTAAACCTTTCACTATCTGCAGATGACATGATACTTTATATACAAAACCCTTGGGGCGCCTGGGTGGCTCAGTGGGTTAAGCCGCTGCCTTCGGCTCAGGTCATGATCCCAGGTCCTGGGTTCGAGCCCCACATCGGGCTTTCTGCTCAGCAGGGAGCCTGCTTCCTCCTCTCTCTCTGCCTGCCTCTCTGCTTACTTGTGATTTCTCTCTGTCAAATAAATAAATAAAATCTTTAAAAAAAAAAAAAAACCCTTAAGACCCCACCAAAAACCTACTGGAACTAATAGACTAATTCAAGAAAGTTTTAGGACACAAAATCAATATACAGAAATCTGTTACATTTCTCTACACTGATAATGAAATGACAGAAAAAGAAATTAAGACAACAATCCCACTTACAGTTGCACCCAGAAGAATAAAATACCTAGGATTAAACCTACCCAAAGAAGTAAAAGACCTGTCCTCTGAAAACTACAAAACACTGATGAAAGAAATTGAAGACAACAACTGGAAAGGTATTTCATGCCGATGGATTAGAACAGATATTGTTAACGTCCATACTATCCAAAGCAATCTACAGATTTGATGCAGTCCCTATCAAAATACCAACAGCATTTTGCACAGAACTAAAACAAAAGATCCTAATGCATGTATGGAAACACAAAAGACCTTGAATAGCCAAAGCAATCTTGAAAAAGAACGAAACTGGAGGCCTCAGAATCCCAGATTTCAAGACATACTACAGAGCTCTAGTAATCAAAGCTGGCACAAAGACACACAGAGAGCCCAGAAATAAAGCCATGATTATATGCTCAACTAGTCTATGACAAAGGAGGCCAGAATATGCAATGGGAAGGACAGTCTCTTCAACAAATGGTGCTGGGAAAACTGGACAGCTACATGCAGAAGAATGAAACTGGACCACTTTCTCCCACCATACACAAAAATAAACTCAACATGGATTAAAGACCTACATCTGAGACCTGAAACCATAAAAATCCTAGAATAGAGTAGAGGCAGCAATTTCTCCAACATTAGCCACAGCAACTTTTTTCTACCTCTGTCTCCTAAGGAAAGGGAAACCAAAGCAAAAGTATACTTTTGGGACTATAGCAATAAAAGAAAAAAGAAAAAAAGAAAGTTTTGTAAA
The DNA here is from genome assembly GCF_902655055.1 of Lutra lutra. Taxonomy (NCBI): domain Eukaryota; kingdom Metazoa; phylum Chordata; class Mammalia; order Carnivora; family Mustelidae; genus Lutra; species Lutra lutra. Next base: position 127,567,715 of record NC_062285.1, read on the forward strand.
CAAAGGAAACAACAAAATGAAAAGACAACCTACTGAATGGGAGGAGGTATTTGCAAATGATATATCTGATAAAGGGTTAATATCCAAAATACATGAAGAATTTCTACAAAACACCACCACAGAAACCAAATAATCCACTTAAAAAAGGACAGGAGACATGAACAGACAGTGCTCCAAAGAAGACAAACATATGGCCAACAGGCACTTAAAAAGACACTCAACATCACTCACCATCTGGGAAATGCAAATCAAAACTACAGCGACGTATCACCTCACACCTGTCAGTCGCTAAAATCACAAGAAACAAGTGTTGGCGAGGATGTGGAGAGAAAGGAACCCTCGTGCACTGTTAGTGGGGATGCAAAGTGGTGCAACTGCTTTTGTATGGAAGTTCCTCAAAAAATTAAAAACAGAATTACCGTATGATCCAGTAATTGCACTACCGCATCATTACCCGAAGAATATGAGAACACTAGTTCAAAAGGATACATGCACCCCTCTGTGTATTGCTGCATTGTTTACAACAGCCAAGATGTGAAAGCAGCCTACGTGTCTGAAGATAGATGAATGGATAAAGATGATGTAAAATACACACACACACACACACACACACACACACGATGGAATTTTTCAAGGATAAAATCTTGCCATTTGCAACAACACGGCTGGATCTAGAGGGTATGATGCTAAGTGAAAAAAGTCAGAGAAAGACAAATAACCATATGATTTCACCCATATGTGGGATTTCAGAAACAAAACAAAGAAAGAGGCAAACACACTCTTCAATATAGAGAACTGGTGGTTACCGGAGGGGAGGTGGCGTGGGGAGCGAGACAGGTGAGGGGATCAGGAGTACGCTTAAGAGGAGTACTGAGTAACGTATAGAATTACTGAATCGATACATTGTGTATCTGAAACTAATATGCCAGTATATGTTAATTATATGGGATTTTTTTAAAAAAAACTTTTTTCATCAAGAAACAGGGAAAAGAGTGAATCATTGATTTCTCTGGAGCTCCCTTTGGTTCTGAATGGGGGAGGACTAGAAACGGAACTAGAAAGGTAGGTTGGCACAGACTATGGAGGACGTCAAAGACAAGTACACGGATGGAGTCTGTGTTCTTGGGGCAGGAAGATAACCACGACACCATGTCCTCTGCAGCCCCAGACTGGCTGTTCCCTAGTGCTGGTGCCCCATTTTCTCTATAGCATTAACCATAATTAATATCAATCTCTTGGATATTTAAAAGAAGAGCCACGGGGCACCTGGGTGGCTCAGTGGGTTAAGCCTCTGCCTTTGGCTCAAGTCATGATCCCAGGGTCCTGGGATCGAGCCCCATATTGGGCTCTCTGCTCAGCGGGGAGTTTGTTTCCCTTCCTCTCTCTCTCTCTGCCTGCCTCTCTGCCTACTTGTGATCTCTGTCAAATAAATAAAAGTCTTTAAAAAAAAAAATAAAAGAAGAGCCACATAGCGCATTCAGGAAGGTAGACAAAGGCATGGCATTAAGCCAACAACAATAGGGTTGTCAGCACACCAGGGCAGTGCGGTGTTCTGTTTCCTATCCTAGGAAGCACTGGCTCCCAGGGGAGTGAATGGCCTTTGAGGAGACACTTCTGTTCCTAGAACCTAGAGGAGCACAGATGTCTTCCCTTTGGGCCCTTCTGAGGCGGCCAGCTCTCTGGTCTGATGCCTTGGACTGTGAGCCCTTTAGGAAAATGTTCTCTCTCCCATGGGTACTGAGCCGAGTACCCTGTACACTGTGAGGTCTGGACAGATGTTTGGATGGATACATCAATGGATGAATATGGCAAAGAAGAAAGGCTCAAGGGTAGTAAAAGCCAGTCCCCTTTATTTGGGTTCCAAAATCCGGACTCACGTTGCTTTATGCACCAAAGCAGATGTACCGACTACCGTAACAAAAGCCCAGGAGTTGAGGGGTCTGGTTTCAGCAAAGTATGGACCTAGGTATTGAGGTGACATCACTGGGAGTACGTCCCTCTGTCTTCTCCTCTTTTTTTGTACCCTCCCTTCCCAGTCTAGCCTTCCCTGTCCCTAAGCTCCAGGCTGCCATTCTCACCACACACCTGCTTGAGAGAGAAAAGGAACTGGGAGTGGAGGAAAGGGGGTTCCCAGAGGAACATCAAGGCAGAGGCACCAGAAGACGCACAAAGCAACTGATGTTCACCATCGTGGCCTCGTAGAGAAATTGGATCCGCCTACTTTAATGTAGATCGATCAAATGCCAGACTCGCCATGCTTCAGTCAAGAAGATGGGAGTTCTGGACCTCAGGGTAGATTGCAAAGTGGGCAGCCCTGGTTGCCAGGAGGACCAACCTGGGTTTGAATACGGGGTCGGTTGCTCACTCACTGTGTGATCTCAAGCTAGTGACTTAACCTCTCTGAGCCTCGGTTCCTTCTTTCTCTCCAGCTAGGCTGTCAGCTCTGCAAGAGCAGTAACCTCATTGTATTTTTTATGACCGCATCCCCGGTGCCTCGCAGCGTAGCCTGGTAGGCTGCCTGGAAATGGTGGCGGGTCCTTGATGCTGTTAAATCAGCCTCGTTTCAAGGTGCTTGTACAGAGAGAAGGAAAACAGCCTATGTGCAGCTCTAGGAACGTGCCAGGCTGGTAGAGGGTGATGCTGAAGCTAGAGTTGACCGTGACTATTGCTCCACAAAGGAAACATGGTGGAACAAAGAACCCAAAGAGGCGAGGCAGCTGGTAGAGAGTTAGGAAGGAAGACCGGGCCATCTAGGTCAGTGGCCGTTTATGCTGGGTCCCCATCCCCCCACACAGGCCGTGGCGGTTGTGGACGCAGCCCAAGGTTCCCATCTCCCGCGCCCATACTGAACTCGTGTCCCTCTTGTGTCCCCTCTGCAGCTGGAGCTCTCGAACACCGCCGTCCTGCACCAGATGAGGCGTGATCAGGTCACGGACACCTGTCGCGCCAACAGCGCCCTGAGCCGCAAGCGGCGGGTGCTGACGCCCAACGACCTGAAGCACCTGGTGGTGGACGAGGACCACGAGCTCATCTACTGCTACGTGCCCAAGGTGGCGTGCACCAACTGGAAGCGGCTCATGATGGTGCTCAGCGGGCGGGGCAAGTACAGCGACCCCATGGAGATCCCGGCCAACGAGGCGCACGTGGCGGCCAACCTCAAGACCCTGAACCAGTACAGCATCCCGGAGATCAACCACCGCTTGAAAAGCTACATGAAGTTCCTGTTCGTGCGCGAGCCCTTCGAGCGCCTGGTGTCGGCCTACCGCAACAAGTTCACTCAGAAGTACAACACGTCCTTCCACAAGCGCTACGGCACCAAGATCATCCGGCGCCAGCGCAAGAACGCCACGCAGGAGGCCCTGCGGCGCGGCGACGACGTGCGCTTCGAGGAGTTCGTGGCTTATCTCATCGACCCGCACACGCAGCGCGAGGAGCCCTTCAACGAGCACTGGCAGACCGTGCACTCGCTCTGCCACCCGTGCCACATCCACTACGACCTCGTGGGCAAGTACGAGACGCTGGAGGAGGATTCCAACTACGTCCTGCGGCTGGCGGGCGTGGGCAGCTACCTGAAGTTCCCCACCTATGCCAAGTCGACGAGAACTACTGACGAGATGACCACGGAGTTCTTCCAGAACATCAGCTCCGAGCACCAGACGCAGCTGTACGAAGTCTACAAACTCGATTTTTTAATGTTCAATTACTCAGTGCCCAGCTACCTGAAATTGGAATGAAGGGGGTCGGGGAGAGGGAGAGAGAATCGTGCTTTTTAATTTAAGATTTTTTTTATTTGTCGAAAGAAATTCTATGGATATTGGGTTATTTTGTAAAGTAATATTTCTGTGGGGATGATGCTGCGAGCGGCATGGTGAGAATTATTTAAAATCCTTAGTAGGGAAGGACGGCTGTCTTTGCAGGGGAAAAGGATGGGTGTCCTCGTGTTTAGACGTGAATACCTACAACACTGTCTCAGAGGTTTCCTTGTGCTCTGGTGAATTCCATGAATTGTGCATCCCATAAATTCTAATTAATATTATTTATAGTTATTTAAACATGGTCTCTGTAGAGATTTCTTTCTGTGGCAGCAAGATTCTAATGTCTTTGCAGAAGAAATGTGTGTTTTTGTTCTGTACTTGCTACAGCTCGTTTTGGGGCATGAATGTTCTCACTAGGCGCTCATAGGGTTAACTGTGTGATAACAACCATCGTGATGTCTGTCGATGCCACCCTTCTCAGAAACTGGTGAGAAATAAATAGAAAAAGGCACCTTTGCGAGGGACAGATTCCAAGCAGATTCCAAGCAACCCAAGAGTCCCTTGCGCTAAGAAAAAAAAAAGTGATTTTTTTTTTAACCCAAGGAGAAGAGCTGATTGTAGCTATTTTTTCTTTTCCCTTTTTCACCAGAATTAGTAGTCTGATAGAGTAGGCCTTTCTACAGAAATTTTTAACTGGCAGTGCCAGTTATGCTGGTGAAGTGGCTGTTGCTTTATAGTCAGCAAGTATTTATTGAGCAACTACTACGTGTGGGGCCTCATTGTAGGCCCTGCGGGTAGAGCATTGAACGAAACCAATAGTCTCGGCCCTCAAGAAGCTTTATGTGGACACAGTTTCCAGCTCAACCATTAGCAAACCCCTCATACTCATGGACTTCACATGAGGTCTGGACCATTTTGAACAACCCCAGAAGGTCCATGACCCGACAAATTTGCATTTTTCTCTGGCCCAAATTTGAAAACCACACACTTAGAACAGGCCACTTGATGTGGTGAGTAATCCAGGCTCATTGCCCAACACAAGAGAAGACAAAAGCGTTTCTCATCATGTTGCCCACTCCAATGGATTGGTGGTGTCTGCCTTTAAGCACCAGCATGGATTCGCCAGGCACAGCAAGGAGCCGGGCTGTGACTGATTAGTACTGTCTGCCTTGGGGGAGGGAAGGGACTCATTTGCCAAGTGCCTCTTCCTGTGCTGTCAGCCCAGCACCCACGCCTCAGCATAGAAGTGTTCTCTTTGCTGTGTCCAAGAGTGAGAGGCTACGGCAGGCAGGCCTCGTACACTGGGGATCTGGAGTGGTCTGGCATTTCTCCCCTGGTGAAGGTCAGAGGTAGACCACCTATACACACACACGCACGCACATACCCCTCCCAAGTCCTCCAGAGGCTGAGACCATCAGCGCCTTGGCGAGCACCATGCATGAGCCTCAAGGACAGCCTTCCATGACTGTAATCTGTGCCCCCTTTCCTCCGGAAGGTCGGAAACATTCCACTTCCTGTTCCTTGCTAATTACCATCTGCACACGCTTCTCATTTCCAGCCATTTCAATGCCTCGGGTGAAGTTTGAGCCACATCCCTCTTACAACTAGTGAATGAGTTGGTAGCAGATCCTGTATATAATAATAATTATAGTTCTAATAATAGGGGGTGGGGTGGGATGGGGTGTGGGTAAGTTTTGCTTTTTGTTTTGTTTTTGATGCAGTATATAGCAAAGGGGTGAGAATATTCTAAACAAACAAAAATGAATAATTTATTCACAGAAACTATTAAAACTGTAAAGCTCACGGCCAGCCCAGCAACAGCTGCCACATCTCACTGAGAATATGATTTTATTGAATGTGGGTGAGGTGTGCACTGGAGAGGGTGGCCAAAGCTTTTTATAAAATGTTGTATACCTTCTTTCAAGCTCTCTCCCCTTTGTGAAGGGCACAGTCACAGTGCCCTCCTTGGACGGATATGTGTGCCAATTGTTTTACTGAATAGAGTGACAGGCCTCGCTGTCCCTGGAGTTGGGAGTCTGGGCCCTGTTTCTAGGCAGGGGACACTGTCCTCACAAATAGGGCTTCTGCTAATGAATCCTTGTCCAGCATTTCCTGATATGTGCTCCATAGAACAAAGAGTCAAAGAGTTGTGAAGTTAGTGTGATGCAAAAAAAAAGAAAGAAAGAAAGAAAAAAGAAAAGAAAAGAAAAGGAAAAAAAGGGAAAGAAACCATTTTGAGGTCAAATATCCTTGGGAAAGAAAGTTAAGACAATTTCCTTTCTGCAGGACTTTTAAGAGCCTTGGATGTACGCTGTGCATTATGAACCGCCCAAAGCATTGAGTTGGTAGCATTTCCTGAACTTATGTGACCAGGATACTCTTATTTTGCAGATCTCAGAGATGTTCCACAGAATATACTTAGGTTAGGTTGATTTAGCATATTTGAGGTTGTCGAGGATAAAACAACTTCCCTGACCTTTCTCCAGAACAAAACAAAACAATAAAACAGTACCAATCCATCTCTATCTGGTTTATAGCAACAGAGGTACGTTATCAAATGAATCAAACTTATTTAAGTGCAATGGTTTTAATCCTGGATACTACCCTGGGCAATGATTCCATCCTTCCCAAAGGGAGCAGGGGATGGTCTTGGGTGGTATGGACAGAGGAAGGGGGGGCGGAGAGGGGGACATAAGGCCACAGAACAGTCCCCCCACTCTTCAAGCCTTAGGTTACTCAACGCACGCAAAGGGAGCCCAACCTTTGAGCAGTGCTTCCTCAATTCCACCATGTGCTTTTGGTTTTCCAATGGAAATTCCCATAGATTTCCCAAGCTCTGTGGTCCCACCACCATCTTTGTTGGGTTGGGTTGGGCGAGCTCACTCGGGCCGTGAGCAGAGTACTGCCTTTCCTACATCTTCTCTCAAGTGAGAAAGACTGTCCTTTAGGGGACAAGGCATCAGTGTAGTTCTACAATGAGGGAATTTCTCCTTGTGTTTTGTGTTCACATTTTATTTTCTAATAGCATAAAAACCTTAAAAAAAAAAAACTGAATCAACTGTTGTGCAGAATGTAGAAAGTATTCTGTGTCCATGGTGGAAAAGAATCCATGGGTAAAATGTGCCTGGGAAGCAAAAGCTTGTATTTTTGGTTTTTTATTTTGTTTTGTTTTGTTTTTTAAAGAAAACTGTTTGAAAACACTTTCCATTGCATGCTTTGCTGGAGAAAAGTACAGGCCGGCATCCCACCTCCAAGCCACTTTTCAAAGGTGCTGCTGTGTTTTCAAAACCAGGTACAGTTAGGGTAGTATTTGCAAGGACATTCCTGCTTAACCTATTCCTTTGGTTGGAAAATTCTAGAATATTAGCCACAGGGTTTGAATTCCTGCAGCTTCTCTGGACTACCCTCCCCATCCCCTTCCTTGCCTCCCCAGCTGGTCTGGGAAGAAAGGCAGTCAGTTGACCTATGGTGTCTCAGGGGGGACCTACCTTCCTCCCTGTCTACCAGGTGAGTCCCACCCTCTGACAGCAGAGGAGGAAGAAAATTCCCAGGAGAAAACAAAAACGCAAGTCACTAGCCCCCTTAGCTGGTGGGCTCTAGACCACTGCTGAGGTAGTGATTACTCAGGCCCTGTTCCAACCTGGCAAGAACCCAAGGGACTCTGTCCCCGGTGAATGGTGTCAGACCATCTCCCTCGAAGACTGCCCCTCCCCCCCCCCCCCCCACACCAACACACACAGTCAGAGCTGCCCTGTTCTATGCCGTCCCGGGGACCGGAATCCCACCCGGGCCCCTTCCTGTGTCAGCGGGATTGACCTCATGGCTCCCCCAGTTTGCAACAACCAGCATTTCTTCCAGCATTTTCTCATCAGCTGACCGGACCCTACGAACAGGCAACAGGACCTACAATAACCAACTTGCCCCTTGGCTGTTCGCAGGCAAATTTCGGTTTGCTGCTCTTTGTCAGGTACAGAAGTGGCTGCCCGTACTGTTTTCCTATGAGCATGCTCAGTATGGTATATACGCACATCTAACTTAACATCTTTGTGGAGTGTGATTTTTTTTTTCTTATATCTTTGTATGCAGTAGAGGGCTTGTTTTAGAAAACTCTCCCTGTCTCCTACTGTACTGTTCAAGAAAGCTGAATTCCACATTGCCAACAAAAGCGTGAAATGTTCATGAACCTTCCTCCAGGAAAAGCCATTCAAGCCTGATTATTTTTCTAAGTAACTTCAATTAAATTGAAGGGAAAAAAAAAAAAAAAGAAGCTTCTCTCTGTGTATGGTTTGTTCATGGCTCATTGACAAAAGACTGTGCGGGTTGGGTGGGCTGTGTGCCTGAGCATGTGGGGGGCCCTGCTCGTGTGCGCCAAAGGATGGAGAGGGAGAAACAGAGATGAGGCCGCCACCACTCTGAACCCTTCCTGTTCAGTGGATGAATGGGAGCTTTCTTCATTCCTGTTTTGCCCACAAATTCTGTTGGGTCATACTCTAGGAGGCCCACCACGATCATGTTGTCCCACCACCCATGGGAAATATAAGGAAATGGTCTTCTGGAAGGTTAAATGGTTTTGGTGACAGCCGGTATCCAGGGTGCCTTCAGAACCCCACGCTTTGGCCACTAAGCAACATGCCTCTGAGCAGCTGTCCACCCTTCAGAAGTTGCAGACCTGCCCTGGGAGCCCCAATTTTCCAATTCCAGACCCACTCCTTTTCAGACACGCCGTAGCTGCTCCCATGACAGACTTTTTTTAGCTTTATTGCTAGAAATGATTGACTTATTTCTATTGTGCCAAACGAAACATACTCAAAGTCGTGTATTCTATTCTAATTTCTTTAAATGTGTTATCTAATCGTTTCACATGAGAAGATTAGATTTAAAATGTATCCCATTTTCAACCATGTCAGATAGGGTTTGTAATTGTCCCCACCAGTGGCCAGCTCCCACCCATGCCTGGTGTCACTACTGTCCTTGCTCTGGTCCCTTCTGCTTGGGAGATGTCCAGACCGTGGAGCTCAGTTGTCTTAAATCAGTGGAAAATGCACTTCTTTTTAATGTAGTAAGTGGACATCCCTTGGTCAGGGCCTGTCCCTGTCTCATCTAGGACAGTAGAAAATGTCACTGGGAAGCAAGCCTAAATGAGAACATGCCCAGTGTTCGTTTATTCTCAGAGTAAGACCAAAATGCCCTCTGGGCAATGGCCAGCTAATGGGTATCTCCGATTGCACCAATGATTCCCTCTGGCTGACACGGCAAGAGCTACAGGAACGGAGGGCCAAAGTGAGGTCATTACTGATCCACCTCCCAGTGAAGAGCGGTAGCACCAGCCAGGATCCTTAGTATCCAGTGCTAAAGTGTCCTTTCTTGGAAAGAGCTCTCCTTTCTCAAGTTGTGCCTTTCCTTGAGATGTAACTGGTGATCACATAACTGTTATGATAGTAGACATTGATTCAGAAAATAAGAATGATATTGGCAATTCCATGGCAGCCCCCAAAGCCTTTTCAAACATTTTCTCAAAAAGTCCAAATATCCAAAAAGACTAAGAACCATTGGCCAAGAAGACGTTTGAGGGGGCAGGACCCCGAGGGCTTGGTAGAGCACAAACCTCTGGGGGAATCCCTCTCGCAGGGTGATTCTGAGCTTTGCACAGCCAGTCCCCACCTTCCTGCTGGCACACTGTGGCCCATGGCTGTGGCCCCCTGGGGTTCTGGATGACTTACAGGACATGGGGGACGAGTCCAGTCTACGTTTACCGCCGAGAGTTTATCAGACATCTTGGGCCTCATGTTTCCAAAATGAAGCAATAAGGAAGATTCTAGCAAGACTGACATGAGAAACAAACAACCTGTCCCCCATCTTACAATCCTCTCCCAGCACCAACATCCTCCCCCTACTGCAACACGCCCTAGACAGAACAGTCAGAATGGAAACAGCCTGATTCCAACACGGAGCTGACTGAGGACTGTTCACAATCATACCTAACCTCTTTGAAATGGGGAAAACAGTAATCTCTGAATTATATATCTCAGTTGAGGCTGCTAGCCCTGCTTCATCCACCAAGGAGTGGTGTGTCTTCTGGAGGTAATCACTTCCTGTTGGGGCCTCAGTTCCCTCACCTGTAAAATGTAAGAATTAAGCTAGGTCTGCGGTTTTTCAATTAAAAAGAAAAATAAGCCTCTTGAATTTTTTTTTATATGCTGAGCACTCAGATGTACAGTAGATGAAGCAGAGATGCTGTGATTGAATAGTCTGAGGACCCCTAAGCTTCTTTTCCCTGTAAAGTTCCCGTGAACCTCCACGGACCCCTCAGGCTGTAGGGAACACAGTTTGAGAACCTTAAGTGAGGTGACCTCCAAGCACTTCCAGCTTTGACATTCTCTAATGATCTACCCTAATCCTTCTCTGTGGCTCTTTGTGCCAAAGAGCTTGATAAGTGTTTAGAGGACACCACAGTGGTATCCGCGGCTTCGAGAAGGGATGCTGAGGGAACAGCGTTAGAACAAGATGAAGACAGAAGGAAAGAAATAAGGAAAAAGGAAAGTACAAAGGTAAAGGCAGAGGCAGGGAAGAAACAGCTCAGATTCCAGATGGGAACTCCTCTTCCAAATGGTCTACCCGGGAAATGCAGCCTTCACACTCCTACAAAACCCCATTAATTCGAAATACGAGAGACTGCAATGAAAACAAGTCTCTGTATTAGTCTGCTTTTTAATTTTCAGTGTTCGCTTTTATTTTTTAATTTTTAAAAAATATTTATTTATTTCACAGAGATCACAAGTAGGCAGAGAGGCAGGCAGGGAGGTGGGGGAGGCAGGCAGGGAGGTGGGGGAGGCAGGCTCCCCACTGAGCACAGAGCCTGACGTGGGGCTCTGATCCCAGGACCTTGGGATCATGACCTGAGCCAAAGGCAGAGGCTTTAACCCACTGAGCCACTCAGGCGCCCCTGAGTTTTGTTTTTAAAAAGCAATTGAGTGTGTCATTATTCAAGAATAACAAAGGCTTGGGGTTCATGTGGGTTTGGACCGTCACCAGCTAGAGAAGACTTTTTTTTTTTTAACGACTGCATCCAGTCTGGGATCTTTACCTGACTGAGCGAGCCAGAAACAATTTTGTGCCTAGAACCAAACTGGCAACAGGATGAAGGGGAAATGCCCGAAGAAGGAATGAAGGAAGAAGGAGCTCTGTCTCAAGGAGGGACAGCTGTTCGTTGAGCCTCTTTACACAATGGGCAGAGACTCAACTCTAGGAGGCACGGGAATGTTTGCTCTTAATATGTTTTTTTCCCCAAAAACACATAGTTTCATAAAGGAAGTTGGCTGTAAACATGGCTACCTTTTATTAACGTGTAACATTTATGGCAATGTGTTCAACGTTTTCCATTTCATACTCACACCAACCAACATGGTGGATGTCTGCACCCTTTTTTGCAGATTAGGAAACAGATGACTGGAATAAACAGCTTCTGCTAAATAAATCACTCATCTAATGAGTGACAGAGCCAGAATTCAAGACCAGGTTGGTTGATTCCTGGCCCATTGGAATTGGCCTCACTGGTGGACCAAGACAGGAGGCAGACAGAAGTCAGACTGGGAGGTAGGGGTCGGGGGGGATGAGGGCCCTACAGACAGATATGGGAAGAGATTCAAACTCTAGCCCAAGTGGCAAAAGCTGATTAAATACAGTTGAAAGACACTACAGAGACAAAGAACGAGCTGGAAGACAAAAGGGGTCAAGTTCAGACTAAAATAGTTGCAGACAACTGGACAATCTATTAAGTTTCAGCCTGTGTGGCTGAGATAGGAAAAACAAACTCCCCTCCTGAGTGTCCCCTTTATCCCCTCCCTGCACTGCAGCCACACCCCACCCTCCTGACACCAGTTTGGGGCAGAGGCAGTTCTCCCCACAACAAGCAGTTCTCTGTGACACCAGCTGGGAGTCCTACAATTCAATTCAATTCTGACACTCTCTACCTGGAAACAGTGTCAGATCCCACCAGTGAAGGACTGACTCCTACATGATTACACCACCCCCACATACTCCGGATGCCAGGCACAAGCCCGGATGTCACCTGGGCTTTTGACCCATTGGCTATAAACCAGAAGTTCCCATGCCCCCCTCCTCAGGTGTGATTCATTTGCTAGAGTGGCTCACAGAACTCAGGGAAACTGATAATAATGGCTTATCAGTTATTATAATAGAATAGGTTGAAGGATCCAGATGGACATTGGGATGCAAGAGACACATAGGGCAAGGTATGGGGAGGGGCACAGAGTCTCCGCGCTCTTTCTGGGCACGCCACTCTCCCAGCACCCCCAAGTGTTCACCAGCCCGGAAGCGCTCCAAACCCCAGACTTCTGGGATCTTTATGGAGGCTTCATCACCTAGACATGATCGACCAAGAACTCCAATTCTAGCCCCTCTCCCCTCTCTGGAGAATGGGGGATGGGGCTGAATATTCCAAGCTTCTAATCATGACTTGGTCTTTCTGGTGGCTAGCCCCCATCCAGGAGTCCACCAAACATCACCTCAGTAGATCAAAGAACACTGCTACTATCCGGCAAAGTCCAAGGGATGTGGGAGCTCTGTGTCAAGAACAGGGTCAAAGACGAAATAGTACAACAGATGCTCTGGGTGCCCTGATTCCTCACGGGATTACAAGGGTTTCAGGAACTCTGGCCAGGAACCAGGGCAGGGACCAAGATATGTTTTTTCTATTATCTACACTTGTCTATCACAGCATCTTGGCAAAACAGCTGGACCGATGATCAGCAAATTTAGACGAATGATTCCTAAGGGTCGGACTTCAACTAAGAGCCAATGGCAAAAGTGAAATTCAAACCGGGGGCCTCAGAGGAGGCCTTGAGTCTCCCAAAATGCAATGCATAAGCCATGGGTATTCTCATGGTTTGCTCAGAACAAGCCAACCTGGGTTTCAAACATAAGCTCTAAACAGGGTTCAAGGGCAGCCATTCAGGATGGAGAGAGTATCTTTGAGTAGCTGCTCATGTAGCAACACAGCCCCGTGCAGTCTGGGTTGAGAAGCAGTGGAATGAGCAACCTTTCTAAGCAGTGTAGAGAGGCCAGACAAAAACAAGACAGAGAGAGAGGCCAAAGGGCAGGTGGGAGTATCTTGGGGCAGAATCTACTTTGGATATCATCTGGTCCTCACGGCTCCCTGTGTACATTGGGCTCTTTCTAGATACACACAGGTGTTACTTGAATCCTGGGGCAGACCTCCTGTGAGCGGAACCCTGAGCTTCTTCCTTCTAGGAACCTGCAGCTGTGAGGGGATTGAATCATTCATTCATTCATTCACTCATATGTGTAAAGCATTGCCTATATCAGGCTCTGTGAAGGATGCCAAGAGCGTGGGAATTCTTAGGCCTCACACTCAAGTGGAGAACACGGAAATGCTAACAGATTGTTATAGGATAATTAAAATATACACAAAGATGAAACACCAGACTATCCCTGGGAAAGAAGTGATCCAAGTCAGTAGCTGGAGAAATGGAGAGAAGGAAAGAGATTGGAGCAGTGGTTCTCCACCAGGGGTGTGTCCGCCCCCTGTGGACAGATCTCCACTATAAAGAATTGTCCAGCTCAAAAATGAATGGCAGAAATACCAAGGAGGTAGAATCTGTCGCTTTTAGCAACTGATCACTGTGTGGATGAGGAAGAGGACCCGAGGAAGCAGGGAGGACTGACACATTGCCAACTTGGGAGACAGTATCTGGAGACTGGGTCCATGAATGGGGTCAGATAAGCAGGAGCAGAAACAGGTTTCTGCAAAGGCCATAACTTCAGTATGGGACATGCTTAATTAAGTTCATGTGGGACATCCAGGGGACGATGGATGAATGGGTCTGGAACCTTACTACTCAAAGTGTGGTTTGTGAACCAGCAGCATGTGACTTGCAAGTTTGCTAGAAACACAGGATTACACACAGCCCTCCTGCATTTTGAGAAGCCAGGTGAGGCACATGCTCGGTCACACCTGAAAAGCATTTATCTAGAGCATGAGAGATAGTCTGAAGTAGAGCTGTATCTGTGGGGGAGGGGGATATCCTACATTATTGCTTATTCCTCCAGCAACCCTGAGATGTGGGTATGATCAGGGCCACTGGTGGTACAGCGTCTGGTTGTACAGGTTGTGCACTGCACAAAGATGCCTAGTTAAGGATGGGCTGACAACTGACATTTACAGTGAAGGAAACGATGTATTACTCCTACTGTACTTGCCAAGTTGTGGGCACAGGGGCTGTGATCGCCCAGAAGGGGTACTGTCCAAATTTACACAAAAGCTGGTGGTTTCCATGGTAAAATGCTTATCTTGTTCTTCCCACAGAAAAGCCCTACAGCCTAGCAGTGGCCCTGAATATAATAACAGTTCCACATGCCCTCACCTGCAGTTTTGAAATCTATAAACCTTGAAAACCAAAACTTTTTATAGATTTATAGCAAGCACACTTGGCAGCAAAACCTGACCTTAACTAACATGATCGTATCATTGTCTTTATTTATCCCGCATACAGTGAATAGTCATACATTTCTCTCCAGAAATACTAACGTGTTTTTACCATGGTGTCCAGCCCTGCACTCTCCTGGGGCATTAGGTGATGCTGGCTATCAGGACAGCATTACTTTTCTGCAATCTGAAAATTTCTGAATTCTAAAACACGTCTGGCCCATGGGTTCCCGAGAAGAACTGTCAACTTGTACCACTCTGATTTTACAGATAGGGAAACTGAGGCTCAGAGAGGATAAGTACATGAGGGAGCCAAGGTCTGAACCTGCTGCCCTTTCCGCATCAGGCTAACCCCGAGAAGCTTCTTAAGTAGGACCCAGATGGGTACACAGCCCAGGCCCTTCCCTCACTGGGAATGTGTATTTTCAGACAGAAACCTGGGTAAGAGACTCGACGAACTGTTTTGTACGGTCCCTGCACCTCAGTGACCCATTTCCGAACAAGCCCCAGGTGTTCTGATGGCACTTAGCCCAGAGCCGCACCCCATGCCGGATGCGTCTGTCCATCCACTTCAACCTCAGAGCAGCGCAGCAATTTTGCAAAAGAATGAAAGCAAGTGAATTCTCGATGGATCTGTGATTGATACAATACAAACGCGTGAGAGCCGAGCAGCAGGGACGGCATTCTGCTGCGCTATTCTTATTCTGCAGATGGAGGTCTCCTGCAGCAGCAGCAGGATCCAAATGCCAATTCCTTCTTGAAAAGACATTTGCTTGCTTTGGAGAACATAGCGCCTGTCATCTCTTCCGAACCAGGGGCCACTCCCGATTCCACTGCTCCTTCAACAGAGCAGACTTTATTCTCTTCCCAGCGATGAAGCTGGAGCTATAAATTATTAGCCAGAGAAGAGTCCATGTAGCATCCTCTCTGAAATTTTGCAAACTCTAAAATTATATTTCTGTGACATTCTGGGATCTGTATTCTTTGCTTTCAAGCTTACATGTTGGGCTGTTGCCACAAGGTAAATGTTGGAAATTTGGCATCTTGTCACCCAAATCAATGATTATCCATTCTCTATTTTGAACTTCAGCTTTTTAATAAAAATGTTTGTTTTTTAAAAACTCCTTATTAGGTCGCCTGGGTGGCTCAGTGGGTTAGGTGTCTGCCTTCGGCTCCGGTCATGATCCCAGGGTTCTGGGATGGAGTCCTGGGTCAGACTTCCTGCTCAGCAATAGGTCTGATTCTCCCTCAGCCTGCCCCTCCCCCTGCTTGTGCTCTCTGTGAAATAAACAAAATCTTCCAAAAAAAAAAAAAATCAATAAAAAAATGTTTAAAAAACCTTACTTAAAAGTATTTCAGTGACTACAAAAAATCATTTTTGGATTCATTTCTGATTCTCTCCATTGTCTACACATGAATTGGACATTTTTGTGTCTTTATTTACCACTTTATATTATTTTATTTACACATTTACATATCTTCTCTGGAGAAGTGTTCATTCAAATCTTTGGCCGATTTTAAAAATTGGCTTCTTCTTGGTATCAGGTTGTAAGCTTTCTTTGTAAATTTTGCATTGAAGTCCATTATCAGAAACATGTTTGGCCAATCTTTTCTTCCAGTCTGTGGCTTGCCTCTTCGTTTTAATAGCATCTTTGAAAGATGAAAACATTTGAATTTTGATGAAGTCTAATTTCCCCATTTTTATTTTGTGGTAGGTTCTGTCCTACATAAGAAGTCTTTGTGCTTACCTAAAGCCTCCAAGATTTTCTCCAGCGCTTTCTTACAGAGGAGGTAAAGTCTTAGCCCCCACATTTAAGATTATATCCATTTAGCCATGAGAGACTCTTAATCTCACAAAAGAAACTGAGGGTTGCGGGGGAGGGGGGGCCGGGGGGCTGTGGCGGGATAGTGTGGCTGGGTGATGGACATTGGAGAGGGTATGTGCTATGGTGAGTGCTATGAAATGTGTAAGCCTGATGATTCACAGACCTGTACCCCTGGGGCTAATAATACATTGTATGTTAATTTAAAAATAAAAAAAAGATTATATCCATTTAGGGTTAATTTTGTACATGGTATGAAGGAGCAGAGTTAAGACCATATAGATAATTAGTTTTTTGAAAGCCGTTTGTTGAAAAAAGTGTGCTTTCCTCACCTTGGTGCTATGTCAAAAAGCAAGTGACCACCCACACATTTGTGGGTGTTTCTCCCTGGATTCTGTTCTGTTCCACTGGCATCATCCTGTTATAATTACTATGGTTTCAGAGTAAGTCTTGAAATCGTGTAGTATGATTTCCTTCAGCATGTTTATTTATTTATTTTTTAATTGCACTGGGTCCTGAACTCCAACATAAGGTTTAGTAGAAGTGGCTAGGAGGAAAGCATGTTTTTTACTCTAAAGGATGATCCCAGCTAGAGATCCTTTATAGATGCTTTTCATCACAAACGGAGGTGGCCGCTTTGCTATTTATTATGTGTCTAAGTTCATGGGAATTACTTGCCCGTAGTTTCCTTTTCTTATAATGTGTTCATCTGGTTTTGATGTCAGGAGAATGCTCATCCCATAACATGACTTCAGAAGGGCTCCTTCTCCTATTTTCTGGAAGAATCGGTGCAGAAATGGTCATATTTCTTCCTCAAATGTTAGGTCGAATTCACCTGTGAAGCCAACTGAACCTGGAATTTTCACCGTGGGAAGACCTTTAATTACAAAATCGCTTTACTTAACAGATGTATGGCTCCTTAAGCCATCTAACTTTTCCTGACTGAGTTTTAGTAGCAAAAAGTCATGTAAGGTGCTTTCAGGTGAGTTTTTTTCCTAGAATGAATGAAACCCCATTTGTCAGGTGTGGCCTAAGGATCCTCGTTAGTGCCCTGAATATTCAGTGAGATCTTTCTCTCTAGCTCCAGGGGACACAAATAATCCCCGGCATGGTGTAACCTCTGGGATCATTGTTCTTTTTTTTTTTTTTAAGATTTTATTTATTTATTTGATAGAGATTACAAGAGTCAGAGAGGCAGGCAGAGAGAGAGGAGGAAGCAGGCTCCCCACTGAGCAGAGAGCCCGATGTGGAGCTCGATCCCAGGACCCTGAGATCATGACCTGAGCCAAAGGCAGAGGCTTTAACCCACTGAGCCACCCAGGTGACCCTGGGATCATTGTTCTTTCTCTGGGAGCTGTTCTTGTCTGCCCTGTGGGGTTTTTCTCTACACGTGCACTCATTGGCATTTAGTCAAAGACTCAAGAGGACCCCTACCTAAATGTCTGAGGCCCTTTTCGGCATGGTTCTCCTCTCCGGGGCACCCTCCTCTGCCAGTTCTAGAAACATTGGCCTGTTAGAGTGTCCGTCCATCTCTCAACCCAGAGGGACTGGTGCATGGAGTCTGGGATTCTCCTTGGGGAGCTGCGCTCTGGGAATTACCCCCAGACATAAAGCCTTGGCCATGGCAGGCTTCACCTCAACTGCTTCCTTTTCTCAGAGATCCTGGTCACTTTCTGCCTTGCTATGCAGTGTCTGAAAATAGACGGATTCCTAGATTTTGTGCATTTTTCTAGTTTGGGGGGAAGGTAATTCTGGATGGTGTTTATCCCTCATGGGCCAATGCAGACACTTGCTTCTTGTTCCAACAGCTGCAGCAAAGTCAAGGTTCCATGGCCTATTTAGCTAATCCTCTTACACTGAGAATTTGGAGTGTTTCTCTAATTTTTAAAGAAATTCTAAACAATGCCAATATGAACGTTTAAAAAAAACCACACTTTTTTTTTTTAACCAGGATATTTCCTTAAGATTCAGCAATGATACCAGAACAAAGGATTTGAACAATTTCATAGTTTTTTGGTTTTTTTTGCAATATTTCCTTACTATCTCTGGACAGACAAATCCCATTTATGGTGTCACTAGGCATTGTGATATGAATGTATATTTCTCCTGATTGTCAGCAACGGACTTTACCACTCTAATTTATTTTTGTTAGCTGAAACCTTGATTAATGGTGCCTAGAAGGCGGCTCAATTTATTTATTTTTTCTTTTTTTTTAAAGATTTTATTTAACTATTGGGACGTCATCAAGATCAAAAGCTTTCTCACAGCAAAGGAAACAGTCAACGAAACCAAAAGACAACTGACAGAATGGGAGAAGATATTTGCAAATGACATATCAGATAAAGGGCTAGTATCCAAAATCTATAAAGAACTTATCAAACTCAACACCCAAAGAATAAATAATCCAATCAAGAAATGGGCAGAGGACATGAACAGACATTTCTGCAGAGAAGACATCCAGATGTCCAACAGACACATGAAAAAGTGCTCAACATCACTCAGCATTAGGGAAATACAAATCAAACCACAATGAGATACTACCTCACACCAGTCAGAATGGCTAAAATTAACAAGTCAGGAAATGACAGATTCTGGCGAGGATGCGGAGAAAGGGGAACCCTCCTACACTGTTGGGAATGCAAGCTGGTGCAGTCACTCTGGAAAACAGCATGGAGGATCCTCAAAAAGTTGAAAATAGAGCTACCCTATGACCCAGCAATTGCACTACTGGGTATTTACCCTAAAGATACAAACGTAGTGATCCGAAGGGGCACGTGCACCCGAATGTTTATAGCAGCAATGTCCACAATAGCCAAACTATGGAAAGAACCTAGATGTCCATCAGCAGATGAATGGATAAAGATGTGGTATATACACACCCAGTGGGACACTATGCAGCCATCAAAAAAACCACCAAAATCTTAAATTTGCAAAGACGTGGATGGAACTAGAGGGGATTATGCTAAGCTAAATAAGTCAGAGAAAGACAATTATCATATGATCTATATGATATGAGGAATTTGAAAGGCAAGGCGGGAGGCTTGTGGTAGGAAGGGAGGAACAAAATAAAACAAGATGGGACTGGGGAGGGAGAAAAACCATAAGAGACTCTTAATCTCATGAAACAAACAGGGTTGCTGGGGGGTGGACGTAGGGATAGGGTGGTTGGGTGATGGACATTGGGGGAGGGTATGTGCTATGGTGAGTGCTGTGAAATGTGTAAGTCTGATGATTCACAGACCTGTACCCCTGGGGCATATAATACATTATATGTTAATTAAAAAAATTACTTGTTTATTTGAGAGGGGGGAGGGGCAGAGGGAGAAGCAGACTCCCCCCTGAGCGGGGAGCCTGGCCTGGCTGATCTGAGGATCCTGGGATCATGACCTGAGCTCAAGGCAGCAGCTGAACTGACTGAGCCACCCAGGCACCCCTATTTTGTTTTCATATACTGCTAAGAAGATTGTGCATTTTCCCATCACACAATCCAATATCCGAATTTTCTCTTGTATACGCTATGTGTCCATCAGCCTTGATGATGTCTCAAGAGGAATTATGGTAGTTTACCTGGTAGGACCTCATTACATCTTGTAGGAGAGCAGGCTGTTAGCAGCTGCATTTTTCACATAGCTTTGAGGTTATGCAGGACTTTCGGGTGCGTGTCTCTTTAAGTAGCAGATAATTACATTTTGCTCATGATTCTGTCAGTGGCTCTGTGCCTGGAGGATTTCATCTTTTCAACTTAAACATAAGTGATACATGTAGATTCTTTTCACCACTAGATTCTAAATACATTTTTAATTGTTACAGTGACTTGCTTTCTCTTTTTAACTTGCATGCCTGCTGCGGCAAATTGGATTTCTATTCATGCTGCTTTCAAGCTACAGGACTTTAAATGCCACAGTCTTGGGGCACCTGGATGGCTCAGTTGGTGAAGCATCTGCCTTCAGCTCAGGTCATGATCCTGGGATCGAGCCCTGCTTCAGGTTCCCTGCTCAGCGGGGAGGCTGCTTCTCCCTCTGCCCCCCGCCCCACCACCTGCTTGTGCTCGCTCTCTCATGCTCACTCACGCTCTCTCTCAAATAAACAAAGTCTTAAAAAAAAATTCCACTAGTCTTGTGTTCTTACCCCTAGATTCCTAGTGTGGGACACAGTGCCTGGCATGCTGATTTATTCATTTAAAACCGAATGATTGGGCGCCTGGGTGGCTCAGTGGGTTAAAGCCTCTGCCTTCGGCTCAGGTCATGAACTCAGGGTCCTGGGATCGAGTCCCGCATTGGGCCCTCTGCTCAGCGGGGAGCCTGTTTCTTCCTCTTTCTCTGCCTGCCTCTCTGCCTACTTGTGCTCTCTCTGTCAAATAAATAAATAAATAAAAATCTTAAAAAAACAAAAAAATGAATGATTGGGATCCTGCAATGAGTTCAATGGAGATCAGGTGTGTGGATGAATCCAGAAATCTGAAATCTTTGTTAAGGGTCGAGTTTGTATCTTGTGCTTCTCCTAGTTTTGTGGTCTGAGGGACAGACTTCGATGTTCTATCACTAACCATGCCCTCGGGGAAGGTCCAAGGCAACTGCTCTTTCAGAAAAACCCTCAGGTAATTCAGATCAGTAGTGCTTCCAGAAGGGCCCTCACAATTGTGGGATTTGGGGTTGACAGAGCGTTTCCATACCTCTCACAAACCCCTGTTGGGTTTCTAAAAGAAAGGTCAGTATGGTCTTTGTTAAAGGTCAGGTGAAGGGTCAGCCGACCCTGGAAGTTCAAGCTGTCCAGCCTGTAGGAACACGGACACCCCCGCTAGCTCCTAGCTTCCTACATGTTTCCTCCAAAGCCTTCCTTTGCTAGCTGCTGTACATAAAAGGATAATTCCAAATTTGTCATTCTTCCATCCCTCAATGTTTTTGTTCTTCTTAAATCCTTGGAAAAGCTGGTCTTTAATTCTGATGTTTAAAATCTTCACCCATTAGCTCTCTTAGAGCACTGTTCCTATGTGGATTTCTAGATCATTGCTTCGCAATGACCTGGGATGGCCATTCATTCAGGTCACCATATTGATCTTTAATGATTTCTGATTGCCCTGGCCTTTCCTCCAGAGCCCTAGACACTGCTGGGACTGATTTGTCCTACTTACTTTATCAAGCACCTGCCAGGACTCCCAAAATCGCAGTCTCGCTCGCCTTCATGATTCAGTCTTGATTTAGGGCCACTTTATGGGGTCACCTTCTGCTCTCCAGAGTTCCTTGTGCTGATGCAATCACCCTCGTTTAAACTTTACAGAACTGCCAAACCCTGGGTCCAAATAGAATCCCATGCCGAAGTCTGGTCTACAAAAGAGACACCCCTAGGGATGCCTGGGTGCCTCAGGTCATGATCCCAGGGTCCTGCGATGGAGCCTGCAGAGTCGGTCTGCTGAGAGGGGAGCCTGCTTCTCCCTCTGCCTGCTGCTCTCCCTGCTTGTGCTCTGTCAATTGAATAAGTAAAATCTTTTTAAAAAGGCGGGGGGGGGGGGGGGGCGCGGTGCGGCGCCTCGGTGGTTCAGTGGGTTAAAGCCTCTGCCTTGGGCTCAGGTCCCGGGATGGAGCTCTGCATCAGGCTCTCTGCTCAGCAGGGAGCCTGCTTCACCCCCTCTCTCTGCCTGCCTCTCTGCCTAGTTGTGATCTCTGTCAAATAAATAAATAAATAAAATATTTTTTAAAAGAGAGAGAAAGAGAGCAAGAGTGTGATAGCCCAGAGCTGCTTTGGTCTTTGTTGGTGGTGGTGGGTGGGGACTGAGGAGGTCTGGAGCCTTCCCAACCTCTGCGCCCCCTAGGAGATCTCTGACAATCCATGGGCTCCATGGAGGGTTTTAATCAATCTACTCTTGTATCAAACCTGCCTCCCCATGGACTAGCTCCCCAGACACGTTCCTGAGCCTTAGCTCGGGGTTTCATGCTTTGCTCCATTTTCCTTTTGAACAACCACCATCTCTAACGTAATCCTTCACATCAACTCATATCTTATTCTTTATAATTCCTTGAAGGTCTGCAGAAATCTGGGCAGATTTGGTTAATTAAAAAAAAAATGCTATTTATACTTCAGGATTGTGAAGAAGCCAGGAGAGAAGTGTTTGGGATTTTTAAAATACACATATGGGCTTTTTTTTATTTATTAACAGCTTTTATACATTTTCAATATTATTCCTTAAAGCAGCTGTTTCTTTGAGTTCTCTTTCACACCTGCCTGCCACTTCGGATTTCCATTTGTTAATTTACAAATCTGGAGTGGAAGTGATAGCAAAGCGCAAGGTAATTTTTCTGATTTTAAACTTTACTTACATGTTTGAGAGTCATTCGTGGATACCCAGCTGGGGTCACAGAGAAACCATGAGTTTATTCTCTGTCCTCGAAATACTGTTTCTGAGCTCTTAATAATAATATAATGTGGGGCGCCTGGGTGGCTCAGTGGGTTAAAGCCTCTGCCTTGGGCTCAGGTCATGATCCCAGGGCTCTGGGATGGAGTCCTGCATGGAGCCCCGCATCAGGCTCTCTGCCCAGCAGGGAGCCTGCTGCCCCCCCTCTCCCCACACCTGCTTCTCTGCCTACTTGTGATCTCTGTCAAATGAATAAGTAAAATCTTTAAAAAATAATAATAATTATAGGGGCGCCTGGGTGGCTCAGTGGGTTAAGCCTCTGCCTTCGGCTCGGGTCGTGATCTCAGGGTCCTGGGATTGAGTCCCGCATCGGGCTCTCTGCTGGGCAGGGAGCCTGCTTACTCCTCTCTCTCTCTGCCTGCTTGTGATCTCTCTCTGTCAAATAAATAAATGAAATCTTTTTTTTTTTTTTAAAGATTTCATTTATTTATTTGACAGAGAGAGATCACAAGTAGACAGAGAGGCAGGTAGAGAGAGAGAGAGAGGGAAGCAGGCTCCCCGCTGAGCAGAGAGCCCGACACGGGACTCGATCCCAGGACCCTGAGATCATAACCCGAGCCGAAGGCAGCGGCTTAACCCACTGAGCCACCCAGGTGACCCTAAATAAATGAAATCTTAAAAAATATATATATATATAACGTTTGCCAAACTTAGTTATGTTTATGTGTGTTTCTTCCAGGAGATTGTGAAACTCTGAAAGGAATGATTTTCTCTTCATCCGTCATTGGACTTAGTGTGAGGCAAGTGAGTAACATGTGCTCAAACAGGAAGGCTTCATCCCTTTGTCCTTTTTAAATATCTTATGAAAGCCTATTTAAAATATTAGTGATCGTGGCATTGGGACAAATCTGACACAAAGTGACTTAAAGAGGGTAACGACAACATAGATCATGCTCCTTTTTCTAGAGGGAAAAGAACATCATGTTCGCCACTGGCCTCAAAGAGGGCACATTTTCTGACAAGTGGCTCTCCAAGTTAGTGAAATGGCAAAATGACAGGGCTGATTGATCGCTCTTAAATGTGGAAAACATGAAAGGGAAAAATATCCAGACCGAAAAGATGCGAGGATAGCTTGAGATCATTATACCGCTGGAAGCCACTAGCTCCAGGCTCAGTTTTGGCAAAAAGGAGGCAACCTAAGCTCAGCCATGCTGTTAAGAACTGCAGGGACAGGACACAGCAGAGGTGAGGCTCCGCCTTCTGGGCCCTGGGTGTTTGCACACGCTTGTTTTGGTCACAGGAGGGCTGAGCGGCCCCACCCGATTGGATCTCTCAGGGCCCCGGGCAGGGACCTGTGACAGTCAATTGTCATTTGGCCCCAGCATTGTTAGGCTCGTGTTATTCGAGGTGCGGAGCAAGGCCGGGAGCAAATCCCCACCATTCGTTCATTCCACATGCTTTATTGAGACATCAAGGAACATCAAGGTAAGTAAACACCAGTACCCGTCCTCAACTTGTTCACAGATTATAGGATAATAAAGTATGGTAACGGCATAGTATCTTGGCGGGGGGTGGGGGGTATCCTGTTTAGACAATGACACTTTATTGCTGATGTCTGCCATTCTGTGACTGTTATTCCTTCCACCCAGTGTGGGAATGAGGACCCTGCGGTATACACACCACTCGGGATCCCACAGAAATGACCTCCACGCAAATACCCAATGGCCCAAGTTATTCTACAGTGAAATCTACCAGTCAACAAATGAAACTCATGCCTGGTCTGACTCTTGAATGTAGCTGTTCAGTTAATTACACAAGGAGGCCACTGGACTGAAGTGTCTCTAGGGCCATGGGGGGCCTACATAAGCAAACCAAAATCTAAGCCTATCAGTGCCTCAGGTTCTGAAATCAAAATGCTAAGCACAACCAGTCGCAAACAGCCAACCAAGCCACAGCCAACCAGATCACTTCCCTTCTTCGCTTCCACACTTGCTCTCAGTAAGCCTTTCCCAGTCTCCTGCCCCCAAGCTTAACCTTAACAATGCTCACTGGCCCTACCCAATTCACATCCATTGTTTCTCAAACTCTTAAAATTCTTTATATGCTTCCACTTAGCTTTGTAACAAATTAGGAATCTCCAAATATTTGGGAAAGCCATCCAAAGCAAAGAGAAAAAATAAATCCAGAGGAAATAGATTAAAATAAACCAAACACCAAATAGGGCTATTATCTTGCAGGAGGTAAGACAGACTACTGTATTCATAAAACGAGAAAGGCCCAAAACAAGGAACAAATAGAGATTGGAAATTAAAAGTAGGATAGCCAAAATAAATTCAGTTGAAGGAGAAGGAGATGAGGAAAGCTCACAGGAAGAAGATAAAAAGAAAGATGAGAGGGCTGGTTAATCTAGCCAGGAGGTAAAATTTCTAATGAATAGGAATTCCAGGAAGATAAAACAGTGAGTAGAAAACTATCAAAAATAGTGGAAATTTTTCCAGAAGTAAGGGAGGGACTCTGTTCAGTACAGTGAATAGAAAACGCCTCCACCAAGAGACCTATCATTGTAAAATTTCATAACACCAGGAACGAAAGCTTCTAGTGAAAGAAAATGAAGGCGAGTGGAAAAATAAAACCAGGGCGCCTGGGTGGCTCGGAGGGTTAAGCCGCTGCCTTCGGCTCAGGTCATGGTCCCAGAGTCCTGGGATCGAGTCCCGTGTCGGGCTCTCTGCTCAGCAGGGAGCCTGCTTCCTCCTCTCTCTCTGCCTGCCTCTCTGCCTACGTGTGATCTCTGTCTGTCAAATAAATAAATAAAATCTTTAAAAAAATAATAAAAAAATAAAATAAAACCAGCATCTAATGAGGGTGGCAAGAAGCAAAAATTACAATATCGTGCATGTCTGCTGTTTGAAGATGACATAGCGTGCATTTGAGTTTACCACCTCATTTTCCTGGAAACTCACTGACATGACAGGAGCAAAAAAAGAAGTAAATAGAGTAAAGTCATAAAATTGCTGAAAATTGAAAAGGGAGCGGGGGAATCTGCATCTTAAATGGTGAATCCCAGGAATATGGGAGGTAGATGGGGGGGTAGATGGGGGAACACACAAGCAGAGAAGGAGACCCCCCACACACAAGACACACAGCAGAGTTCTTGCCTCTGGGTGTCTCTGGGGACAAACAGGGGCTGAAGAGCAGACACTGATGGAAACGATCGAAAAACGTCAAGTAGCGGCTTCCCTCACCCCTACCAGAGATGGTGCCCCTGGACTTAAACCAGAGGAAAATGCTCCAAAAATCGGACCAGGATAATATAGTGCTCCTCTAGGGGTGGTCGAGTCCTCAAAGTAGAGAAAGCCATCCTCATTTGGACATTTTGGGGAAGAAACCCAATGTATGTGCCTATTCCTTAACACAAATATGCTCTAGTGAAGGCTTTTAGTGAAGTTTGCCATTGGATATATCCAGGAACCCCCTACCCCAAACACGCATGTGTGCGCACACACACACCCTCCACGGTATAGTCAGCCCTCTCATGCAGGGAAAAGGCCACTAGAGACAGAAAATCACACCAACTACCTATATGAATGAACCAGTGTTTCACTATTAAATATACACAGGTCACTAACAGTCCTAGGTGTGCAGAGAAAAGCTCCTACACAAAGGACAAACAGATCAAACCATGGATGCTGTGTGTTGCTCAGGGCTTTTAGCTACAGAGTACTGCATCCGTTCTACCTGAGTTATAGATGTGATCAACAAATATTTAAAGACTTATTGTGAACTGGGCAGAGCTCTAGGTATGGGGAGTATGGCAATGGACAAAAGAAAGAAGAAAGAAGACAATCCCTTCCTTACCATCTGGTGTGCCCAGAGCTTCTGGCTGAAGAATAGAAAATGCAAAGGCCCTGGGGTGGGCCCCAACTTTGGCCAGGATGGCTTGGGAAGAGAACAAAGGGAAGAGAGCCTGGAAAGAAGGTGAGACCACACAGGCCTTTCAAGTCATTCTAAAGACCATCTTCACTAGAGAGAGGTGGAACCATTAGAGAGCTTTGAGCCAAGGAGAAAAAAATGTCTTTACCTTAAAATGGGTCACTTTGGTTTTGTGTTGGAAGGAGACTGTAGAAGGATAGAAGGAGATGTTACTGCAGTCATCCGTATCAGAGAGGACAACGGCTTCATCAGAGGACAAGAGTTTCCTCATATCAGAGAGGACAACAGTAGCAAAGCTGAGGTGAAATGGGCAGATTTTAGAAACATTGGGAAGGTAGAGCTGACAGGGATTGCTGATGGCTTGGTCCTCAGTCATGAGAGAGAGGGATAATCCAAGGATCATCATTTGGAATGATTCCAAATGAAGGATGAATCAAGGATGATTCCAAACTTTTGGTCTCAGCCACTGGAAGGGTAGGGTAGTCATTCATGGAGATGAGAGTCTCTGAGAGGAGGAGCCCTTTGGGGGCATGAGTAAAGTTCAGGAGTCTGGTTTTAGACAAGTTAAATTTGCAATGCCTGTACTATTTAGCTATTGCTACCTAATAAATTACCCCCTAACGTAGTGGCTGGAAACACAAAACACTTTGTTAATTCAGGAAATAATTTTTAAAAATTAACAGCATTATTTTTGTTTCAGGTGTTGTAATCTAGTGATCAACAATTCTGTACATTACTCAGCTCATCACAAGTGTACTCTTCATCCCCTTCCTCCATTTTCCCCATCACCCACCCACCCGCCCTCCAGTAACCACCAGTTTGTTCTCTGCAGTGAAGAGTCTGTTTCTTGGTTTGTCTCCTTTTTCTATTTGTGTTCATGTGTTTCTTAAATTCCACACGGGTGAAAATCATATGGTATTTGTCCTTCTCTGACTGACTTATTTCACTTAGCATTCTACCTACTAGATCCAACCATGTTGTTGCAAATGGCAAGATTTCATCCTTGAAATATTCCATTATGTGGAATACATACACACACACACACACACACACACACACACACTTTTTTTTATCCACTCACCTATTGATGGACACTTAGGTTTCTTCCATCTCTTGGCTATTGTAAACAATCCTGCAATAAACACAAAGGTGTGCATATCATTTTAATTAGTGTTTTCATATTCTTTGGGTAAATGCCCAGTAGAGAAATCACTGGATCATATCATAATTTTTTTTTTTAAGATTTTATTTGACAGTGATCACAAGTAGGCAGAGAGGCAGGCACAGAGAGAGAGGGGGAAGCAGGCTCCCCGCTGAGCAGAGAGCCCAATGCAGGGCTCGATCCCAGGACCCTGAGATCATGACCTGAGCCAAAGGCAGAGGCCTTAACCCACTGAGCCACCCAGATGCCCCTCATATCATAATTCTGTTAATTTTTTTTTTAGTAACCTCCATGCTGTTTTCCACAGTGTCTGCACCAGTCTGCATTCCCAACAGTTCATGAGGATTTCCTTTTGTCTGCATCCCTACCAACACCTGTTGTTCTTATGTTACTGGTTTTAGCCATTGACAGGTATGAAGTGATATGTCACTGTGGTTTGATTTGCAATTCCTTGATGATGATGAGTGATGTTGATCATCTTTTCACATGTCTTCTTTGGGGAAATGTCTGGTTATGTCTTCTGCCCATTTTTTAATTGGATTGTTTGTGGGTTCTTTGGTGTTGCATTATAGAAGTTCTTCATATATTTTGGATATTAACCCCTTATCGGATATATCATTTACAAATATCCTCTCCCATTCAGTCTTTTTGTTTTGTCAACTGATTCCTTTGCTGGGCAGAGCTTTTTATTTTGATATAGCCCCAGGAGTTTATTTTTGTTTTTATTTTCCTTGCCTCAGGAAACATATCTAGAAAAAAGTTGCTATGGCTGTTGTCTGAGAAATTACTGCCTGTGCTCTGTTCTAGGATTTTTAGGATTTCTTTAATCCACTTTGAGTTTATTTTTGTGTGTGGTGGGAGAAAGTGGTCCAGTTCATTCTTCTGCACGTAGCTGTCCAGTTTGGCCAGCACCATTTGTTGAAGGGACTATCTTTTTCCTATTGCATATTCTTGCCTTTGTCATTAATTAAACATATAATTGTGGGTTTGTTCCTGGGCTCCCTATTCTGTTGATCTCTGTGTCTGTTTGTGTACTGTTTTGATTACTATAGCTATGTAGTATATTTTGAAACAGATTGTGATGCCTCCAGTTTTGTTCTTTTTCAAGATTGCCTTGGCTACTCAGGGTCCTTTGTGGTTTCATACAGATTTTAGGATTATTTGTTCTAGTTCAGTGCAAAATGCTGTCAAACACCAAACATTTATTCTCACGGTTTCTGTGAGTCAGATATCAGGAGCTGTTTAGCTGGGTGCCTGTAGCTGAGATTTCCCATGACACTGCTGTCAAGCTACTGGCTGGGGCTGTGGTCTCACTCAAAAGCTCAAATGAGTGTGAGGGGACCTAGTTTCCTAGCTCACTCACATGGATTTTGGTAGGCCTTGGAATCTTGCCACATAGGCCTCTCCACAGGGATGTTTTAGGACATGGAAGTTGGTTTTTCCCAGGCTGAATGATCCACGAATGAGCCAGAGAGAGTGAGCACCCAAAATGGAAGCTATGCTCTCTTTGTTATGTGATCTGAGAGATGACATCCCATTACACCTGCCATATTGTAATGATTAGAAGTGAGCCAATATTCCCAGCCTGCCCACACTCAGTGAAAGAGGATAACACAAGGACATGAAAACCAAGAGGAAGAGTTCATTGAATATCCATGTGGCAAGGCCATATGAGTAGTTTGGGGGGGCAAAAAATCTGGAATACAGGGAGTAAATCCAGCTAGAAAGTTATTATCAGGAAAGTACTTATTTTGGGTGTTAGGCATCTTACACAAACTTTGAAAGGACTGGAGGACCCAACTCTGGGCTTAGTCTCTAGGAACATCTCCCAGAACCGTACTACTACAGATTCCAGAGAAATGTTGCCTCTGTTGCCCCACAGTGCAAAATAGATACAAGGTGTCCTGGCCATTCCCTCCTGTAACTCACTTTAGAATCAAATTTCTCAAAGGATCATATTCTGATTGGCAGAAGTAAAGTCTATGTCCTAATTACAGGGAGCAGCAAAATGTGATTTTTTAAAAATGTCAATTATGGGGGGCGCCTGGGTGGCTCTGCCTTTGGCTCAGGTCATGGTCTCAGGGTCCTGGGATCAAGGCCCATGTCTGGCTCTCCATTCAGCGGGGAGCCTGCTTCCTCCTTTCTGCCTGCCTCTCTGCCTACTTGTAATCTCTGTCTATCAAATAAACAAAACCTTTAAAATAAATAAATAAAATGTCAATTGTGGGAGGGTGAAATTAATATTATGGAAAAGGATTAAAACATAAAATTATTCAAAAGAAGTGACGCATCTATGAATGACTACGGTCCATCGCATTCTGAAAGGAATGGAAATTTTAGATCATAAAACAAATCTAACTAAAGTGCCACAAAGAGATATGGATAGTTATTACATCCACTAAAAACTCCAAAGTGAACCAAAAGAAGCACAGAACAAGAAACCATTTGTGATAATTAAAGACATGAATGCAGAAATTTAGAACGTAATAAATCAGGTGGAAGAAATAGACTAGAAGATCTCCCTGAATATAGAAAAGACAGAAAAATGGAAAATCTGAGAAATCTTAATCCAAAAGGGTCTACATTTAACCAAGACATCTGAGAAAGAGAGAAGAGAGAAAGTGGAAGGCATAAAATTATTTCTTAAAAGTTTTTCTAATCCTCAGAACTAAAGGAAGATACTTCAAAGGGTCTTCTAACTACCAAATTCACGGAGCACAAAGACTCACACAGCTGTGGTATCATGATATTTCAGAATACCCAGGATACATGCCAGACAAGAACGATGATGAAATTGATTTTTTTTTTTAAAGGAGCTAATACTACCATAGGGCTCACTATGTGTGAGCAGCTGCCTCACTTTATATATAATAGCTATCTTATATATCATCATCATATTTTGGATGAAAATACTGAGAAACTTACCCCATGGCCGCACAGTGAGCAGGTGGCCGACCAGGACTTCAAGCCAGCAGTCTGGCTCAGTACGGTGAACCGCTGCTTTCTTTTCAGTGGTGCTTAAATTCTAGATGGCAGTAGAGAAAGGTCTTCAAAGTTCTGGAGGAAAAGGATTTTCAATGTAGAATTAATCAAACATTAATCAGATATTAGGGGAACAAAATACATTTTCAGACCTGCCAAAACCCATTTTCAGACATGCAAACACCTCCAGACATTTCTTTGAAAAAGAAATTTAGGGATCCACGGCAGCAAAAGGAAAAATAAATTGAAGAAAGACAACGCATAAGCCCCCAAACACAGGGAAACTAACTAAAGAAGGTAAGGAAAAGTTCATCCCAGGATGACTTCTATGCAAATTGTCCTAGAAAGAAATCAGTGTATATGCACGTACTCATAACGCATTAAATGGCTGGAAGAGATGAATAATAGAGTAATTTTCCCCCCTGTATCATCAAGGAAGAAGATAATTTTGCAACACCAGGGAGGGAAAACTGTACGAGAGTATTCATTCCCAAAGTAAAACAAACTACACATATCCAGGGTTCCTTTTCAGTGACACGCAACGTTTCAGTGACATAAACGGTTCAGTATTTGATGGCATTTAAGGGAAGAGAATCGATTTGCCTTTGACTCTTGGCATCTCCCCTCAGAGAGGCGTGCCTGCCAGAGGACAGGTTTCCTATTCTGTGCATCCAGTCAGCGTGCCCTGGTCCTTTGCTAAATTCTGTTTATTTAAGCATAACTTTCTAAACTCTGTTTTCCCTTGTTAAAATAAAAAACAAACAGAGACCAGCCTTGAAAATTGCCCGAGCAGACAAAACCGGTTTAGTTATACAAGCAAAGCTTAATTCGGCTTATTTTGCTAGGCTAACTTGACCTGGGTTATGTCTTGCTTAGGCCTCTGGAAATCATAAGCGAAAGTTAAACTGTTCTAGGTTGATATAAGCTAACCACTGGCCAATTCCCCCATCATGTTGGGAGAATTCTAATATTGCAAACAACCACTGTGAAGAATGAACAGTTGCCGCTTTCTCATTAGCTAAGCTGCTTTATAACCGTATTACCCCCGAGTCTCATTCTGCGTTCTGGTGTACGAGCTCCTGGTTTGCAAACTGTCTTTTTCGCTGTGTGCCCAATACATTTTTACTAATTACTACATCAGTGATTCGCCAGTTTTACTTTGGCTATTTCTGAACCTTTGATGCTGTTTCGAAAAACTTGATGAAATAACCCAGTTACCAGGACTGGAAGAAAGAGGGAGACGTGGAGGAAACTGCAGGGACGCTGACACATCAGTAAGTGAAAAACCGGTATTTAAAGAGTATGGATCAAGAAACAAAGTTTAAGCATAGCACTTAAGTTTTAAAAGTAACCAAAATAAGAACCAGTCCATAAAAAACCCAACCAGCAAAATCAGGAGGAGGGGGTCGGAGAAGGAGGCGGAAGTGAATCCAACTGTACATCTTCCACGTTGGTTATTAGTAAATAATTGCTTAAAACCAAGAAATCATGAAGCCGAGGTAGAAGCATGGTTTAGAGCCGTAAGAGAGCACGTAAGGCTGACACAGGGAGTCCCAGTGGCTTACCTAGGAGCAGCCGCACCGGGGATGGGCAGCAAGACGATCTCCGTGTAGTTTGCATTTTAATGGTTTCATCCAACATAGTCTAAATGTCTCACTGCTTAATTGTCTGACTTGCCACATGCATCCTGAAACAATCCAAAGGGGGTGATGCTTCCACTCAAGAAACTGGGGCCGTTCGGCACCCCCAGGCCCCCGCCTTCAGCAGCACGGGCCATCTTGCTCCCACTTCCACATTTCTTCTCCGTTCCCGGAGGCAGAGTTTTCCGCCTGGAGCCAATTTACATTCTTCCTCTTTGCCAAGCCAGAGATGATGTCTGTGTCTTTGCCAGCCCATGGACTTGGCCTGGAGAGGAGCTGCAGGGAGACTCTGATGCCATTTCAGAAGAGACTCGGGCTAGTGCGGCAGGAAGCGAGCTCAGCGTTTGGCACCTGTGCCTCATTCTCCCGCTGCTGCGTAGAAGCTACCAGAAGCTGGCGTCACCCTGGACGGAGGTTCTGCCGTGCTTTCCGAGGGGCCCTGGGGCGGCCCGAGCAGGGCCTGGCACCAGCAACAGTAACAGCCCTCCCCGAGAGGTGGCCTGAACTTGGAGCATGAACCAGGCAATCCCGACAAGCTGTGGCTGAAGGGGAGTGAGGGACCCCCCACCCCCACCAGGGACACGTAGGAATCACTAGGTGAGACTTGGGGAGAGAGCTGGAGGTGCTGATACGTAAATGGAGGGAGAAGCAGAAGCCGGTTGTTTAAGCAGGTGCCGTAAACACATTGTCAGCCTGAGCCCTTAATTGAACTCAGCGGCTGGTGAGGTCTGGGGAAACCTTAATTGCATTTACCCCGCACCAAACGATCATTATCATCGTCATCCTCCTCCTCTCCTGCACAGACTCAGTCTAGTAGCACCTGGGCTTTATCTCAGTTTCTTCGGGGGTGCAAACTGTTTTCCCACGGTGTCATCCAGAAACCAGCGGCATCAGCAGCCCCTAGGAACTTTTTAGGAATACAAGATGTCAGGCCTCACTACAAACCTACTGAACCAGAATCTTCACTGCAACAAAATCCCCCTGCCTCCCACCGCCGTGACTGAACGACCGACACAGGAAAGTATGAGAAGCCCTGTTCTTGGGGCGCCTGGGTGGCTCAGCGGGTTGAGCCTCTGCCTTCAGCTCGGGTCATGATCTCAGGGTCCTGGGATCGAGCCCCGCATGGGGCTCTCTGCTCAGCGGGGAGCCTGCTTCCCCCTCTCTCTCTGCCTGCCTCTCCGCCTACTTGTGATCTCTCTCTCTCTCTGTGTCAAATAAATAAATAAAATATTTTTTAAAAAATTAGCCTTCCTTGAAAAAAAAAAAAAAAAGAAGCCCTGTTCTTGAGGCATTCTTACCCTGGCTGGCCTTTTAGAATCCCCTGGACGCTGTGAGAACGTTCGGATCCCCACCCTGCCCCGCCCCCAGTGCAATTCAACCAGAATCTCTGGGTGTGGGACCAGGTGGCAGTGGTCTATAAGAGCTTCCCAGGTGATGCAGGGGCAGCCACAGGCGGGGGGAGAAGCAGGCTCCCCGCTGAGCAGGGAGTCTGAGGCAGGACTCGATTCCAGGAACCTGAGATCATGACCTGAGTGGAAGGTGGACCCTTAACCAACTGAGCCACCCAGGTGTCCCACATCGGAAACCTTTGTTCAAAGGTTCAGTCTGATTCGATTTCGGGAAAGCTTTTTACCATGACTTTCTTCTTCCCAGAGTCAAACACTCATCCCCTTTCCTTCCACCAGGGACTTACCTCCTTCTGCCTCCCTTTATCTCAATAAATGATATTTTTTATCCAGGGGTAGATGGGAGTCTGCCATGGAAGGTCGGAAGTGAGCTCAGCTGGTAAAATGGAGAAGGAAGAGGCCCGCCCTGACACCGACAAACACTCGTGCCGAAGTGACTCAAGTGACCGGGAGAATGAAGAAGGAGGTTGATGGTTGGGCAGAAAAGTTCATTTGCGGGTAGGGGAAAGACTGGAGAGAGGCAGAGGGGATTGGAGAGAGGGAGGATATGATGAGATTAAGTTTAGTTTGATGATCCGAATCTGCATCTGGAAATACAGCTTTGCCCAAACGTGGAAAGGATGGCCACTCGGGCTTTCTCGAGCAACTACCTACTGAGCGGTTCCCCATACAAATCTGCTCAGGAGCCAATAATGAAATCCAATAAAGTCTTGCTAATTACACTTCTAATGAATTCCAAGTCTACCTGCTCCACAGTCCAGAGATGTATATAGTCAATAGCTGTGTTAAATAACCTCAATTACTTACATATGGTATCTAATTTTGGTGTTAATTGTACCCATTAACCCACACAGAAGAGTTTTACATTTCTGCAGGATGGTTAATGTGCTGATTCCTCTGAGGCCACTGACCACATTTTCCTCCACCCTGAAATTATTCAGCCTTCTGGATAAACGACGAAGAAGTCTAAATTTCTTCCTCATGGGAAATGCTTCATAATATCTTTGAATTAAAACTCAAAAATCAACTCTACCCGAGTTTCTCCATCTCAGAGGTGACCAAAGGAGGACATTTGTTATTTGAGCTAGTAGCTTCAGAAGTCAAGATCTCCTCCAGCTAATCAAGTCATCTCCATCCACCAGACTACATGGGCCCCAAATGTCCATATTTTTAACCCTTCACTTTTGTGGGCTCCTATTGTTAATAGACTTAAGGCAGCATGCTACCTCAGCTGGTGCATTCCAATGGAGGTGATAGGTAGGGTTGGATCAAAGACAGCGTACTCCAATGATCCGATCAGGGGTGGGATACAACAGAGCAACTGAAGTTGTATTTAATGTATTTTGTTGCCCACCCAGGCTTAAGGAGCTACCACGGTATGTAACACTCATAAAACATGTTAGAATAGATTTTGCCCAATATATGTCTGATAGAGGTTTTGGAAGTTTAGAAAGTGAAGAGCTCTTGTCCTGTGTGTTCCTGGCCGTATCACTTGCTCATCTTAAAAGGATGCAGAAAATCCTTAAGTCACTATCCGGTGATGATGACAAGTCAATGACAATGACAGACAGACGTTAGCACTAATGACAGTGACAGGTGGTGGCCTGGGTGGTGGTATTCTCAACATAAAGGCACCCTCTGCCATAACACTAGAGCCAAGTGAATACTGCACCAGCAAATTTCACTTGAAAACCCCATTTTCAGGTGCTGGGTGGCTCAGTGGGTGAAGCCTCTGCCTTTGGCTCAATCATGATCTCAGGGTCCTGGGATCGAGCCCCGTGTCTGGCTCTCTGCTCAGCGGGGAGCCTGCTTCTTCCTCTCTCTCTGCCTGCCTCTCTGCCTACTTGTGATCTCTCTCTGTCAAATAAATAAAATCTTAAAAAAAAGACATATAGCTTTAAACAACCACAACAATAATATATGTTTGCTGCAGAAAATTTTAGAAATATAGAGAAGCATGAATAGAAAAGAAAATCATCTAAAATCTCACCATAAGATAACTGATATTATGTTGGTGTTTCCTTCCAATTCCTTAAAAATGTACAGTTACACACCACACATATATTTCTTACCTTTCTTCCCCACCCCCTAGTTCTCCAGCTTATAGGCACTGAGTCCTGTGGGAGCCCCTTTGCATTTTTGTCCCCAAAGCATGTCCCTTCCCATGTCCCATAAAGTTGGGGCCTTCCCCAGATGCTTCCTGATGTTCAGCAGTCCACAGTGAGGGGGCTGCCGTGGTAGGGCAGGAGGCTAACCTCTCCAGTGTCCCTTTCCCTGAAGCAGGTTTGCCCTCCGCCAAAGAAGACTGGGAGTCCTTTAATGAATGATTCAACCATTGCTACAAAGTCATACTTAATTGGGCAGAGAGGGGGAAGCTGGTTGGCAGGATGCCTGGCCTCCTCTACTTGTGCTTTATCACCCTTGACTTCTGCACCAGAGCCGTGAGCTGCCCAGGCCCCCACAGCTGACTCCCTCAGTAGGGTCAAGGTAGAGGCACAGGGGTGACTGTCATGTAGAGCACTGAGAAATCCTGGCCGGTCTTCTGGGCTGTGCTATGTGGATTTCACTCACCTGAATTCTTCCCACTTCTCCCTAGTCCCCTTGGTTTCCCCAGCCTCCTCCTTTTCCCTTGAGCACACTGCCCCTCATCCCTGGAGAAATACCCGCTCTTTGTGTCCTGCCCCTCTTGCAAATTTCACAGCTTGCCTGCTCCCTTCTTTGTGCTGTTCTCCTTGCAGTTTCTGGTGACTCCATCAGGGGCAGCAGTGAGCACGGGGGGGTGGCGCAGTGATGGCTGAGGCCAGCTTTTGGGGGCGGAGATGGAGACCCTGCGGGGTATGGACACAGTGAAGTTCTGATTTGTTTTCCTAAAATAAGATCTGGAATTATAGAACTGACCTTTGTGAGGATTCGTTTCCTTCCCGAAGTATTGACTTCTCCCTGCCCGGATTGTATTCATTTCCTTGCATTAAGTTAGCAGGAAAATTAATAAATCCAAATGCCTTTTTTTTGTTTATTTCTCCCCAGTCCCTGGGTGAGAGGTGGTGGAAGGCAGTCCACAATAAATAAGATCAACCTGCATCTGTCCTGATTTTTTTCACTTAACACTGTGAGAATTTCCCCCTTGTCATTAACTGGTTTTGGAAAATATGATTGTATGTGATGGTTATATATTTTACATATATTTTGCAAATTGTGTACCACAGTTCTTTAACTATTCCTCTACTGGTGGACAGTTAGTTGGCAGTTTTTACTCTTATCCAAAACTGCTACAGGTTTTCTCATATGTAAATCCCTGGCCCTCTCACGGATCACCTGCCATGAGCCACAAGAGCCTCATTTCATCCTTCGGATTCTCCTCAGTGCTGAGAGCAGAAGCCGCTTCACATCTGGCACTTAATAAAAACTCATTAACTTCCCTCGTGGTCTAGATCAGCTTTCATGGGGGCCTAGGAATCCTATCTCTTTAATATTAAGCTATATGAAATCACAAGATTATGCCAAACCCAATTAGCCTCTATCACGAGCTATTCACTCCATGGACAGGCAGCTCACGTTTTGTTAATATTCAACTTCTGACATGCTATTAGCAGAAACCATTCAGGCACCAGAGAATCAAAACACAAGTAATAATTTTTTAAAAGCACTCTGCAATGAATGTCTCATGAATATTCATCACGACAACAACAAAGTCCCCAATTCAAATGACGTCCTTTCAAGAGAAACTATTTGACAAATCCTAGGCAGTGGTGGGTGTAAGCGACGTTGCCAGGGCTCCCAGGGATGATGTCCTCCACTGAAGCCACATCATAGTGTCGGGTCCAGATTTCACGATCGGGTCTGAACTGCACACACATGCACACACACCCAGGTGCCCTCACACGTGTGCACACACACACACTCTCACACAGCGTGTTTGATGACGGTAATGCTCTCAGTTAATGTGAGCATCAGCTGTTGATTCACCAGAAAAGTAGAACCAAGATGAAGGAGACCTAAGTCCAGACCAAAGCTACCTGACTACTACCTTTGGGAGGAAAAGACTTGTGGAAATCACCTTTAAAGCCTTTAGCTTTACCATCACAATGAGGCAGGTTCAACCCAGATGGGACTTTCCTTTCTGCCCAACCCTGGGCTCAGAGTCATTTATGGAATACAGGTTAACTTAACCAAAATGTAGATTGAATCCATTTACAGGCTTACCTTTAGTGCGCTTCGTTGTTTTTTTGTTTTGTTTTGTTTTGGTTTGGTTTGTTTTTTGAGTTTCACAGATATTGTGTTTGTTTTTTTTTTTTTACAAATTGAAGGTCTGTGGCTCCCAGCGCCGAGAGAGGCTCTCCGCACCATTTTTCCCACAGCATTCACTCACTTCCTGCCTCTGTGTCTACATTTTGGTAATTCTTGCCATATTTCAAACTTTTAAAGATTTTTATTTATTTATTTGACAGAGAGATCACAAGTAGGCAGAGAGGCAGAGAGAGGAGGAAGCAGGTTCCCTGCCGAGCAGAGAGCCCGATGCGGGGCTCGATCCTAGGACTCTGAGATCATGACCTGAGCCAAAGGCAGCGGCTTAACCCACTGAGCCACCCAGGCGCCCCTATTTCAAACTTTTAAATTATGATTATACTTCAGTTGCTGTAATCTCATGATAAACTTTTAACAGATGAAGAGTTGCCTCTTAGGGATGAACAAAGAAATGGCTGCTTGAGTTGGAGTCTACTGGTGAAGATGCTGTAGACTGTTGAGATGACAACAAAGGATGGAGAATATTACCTGAACGTGGTTGACTGAGCAGTGGCAGGTTTGAGAGGTTTGTCTCTAATTTTGAAAGAAGTCCGACTGTAGGTAAAATGCTATGGAACAGCATCGTGTGCTACAGAGAAATCATTGGTGAATGGAAGAGTCAGTTGATGTGACAGACGTCATTGTTGTCTTATTTTTAAGAGACTGCTACAGATACCCTGTCCTTCTACAATTGCCGGCCTGATCAGTTCAGCAACCATCAATGTAGAGGCAAGATTAAGAGTTGCTCAGGGCTCAGATATTATCATTTTTTGGCAATAAGGTATTTTTAAATTAAGATATATATATATTTTTAAGATTTATCTATTTGAGGGTGGGAGGATCAGAGGGAGAGGGACAAGCAGACCCCATTCCCAACGTGGAGCTCGACAAGGGATTGGATCTCACCACCCATGAGATCATGACCTGAGCCAAAACCAAGAGTTGGATGCTTAACCGACTGAGCCACCCAAGCACTTCCGGCATTGTTTTTTTAAAGACATAATGCTGTTGCAGACTTAATATAGTATAAACATAACTTCTATAGACACTAGGAAACAAAAAAACTCATTTGACTTGCTTTATTGCTGTAGTCCTGAACCCAACCAGCAGGGCCTCTGAGAGGCATGCCGGTACAGATGTTCTGGCCTCTGGCCTCTAATCCCATTTATTTAACGCTGTTGACAGTTCTTCCCGGGTTGCCACACCATCTTGCCCCCAAGGGATACTGGCTTCCAATGACTTTCTCAAAGGTTGTTCCTGAGCTTTGCTGATGGTGGCCATGGACGTTTGGCTCACTGCAGGTGGGCAGAAAACTGTGGGAGGTAATGTCTTCTCATGTTAAATTTATTGGAATTTTAGAGCATAAATGTAGAACAACACATCTTTCAACCATATCTTCCCTTGAGTGTTTAGGCTGTAGTTATGGTGTTTGAGATGTGATTTTTTTCCGTGTTGACCACATCCAAAGATTCAAACTCTGGTCAGGTTCCCTAAACTTCTATGTCCATCTGCGCACTTCCTTATCAAACCCGGTTTTAACCAGAACCCCCCACCTTTAATATCTGATCCAACTTTGATATCTGATTGGGCCCCTCATCTGCCACCACACCCCAGGTGATGAGGTCCGATCACATCAATCTGCTGTGTTTAGCAAGAATCCTGTTAGGTCCACTGAGGTAGAATGCCCCTCACCCCTGATGTTTCCTCTCAGTGATTTTCCACCCACTGACCCCTACCCTACCCCTGAGTGGCTATGGCTCCCCACTCGCCCATGTTGTTTTCAGAGTTGAGTCCCATCTCTCTCCCCCACTGTAACATCCCGTTGCAGTGGTCCTTGAATAAGGTTTGCCTTACCATTGTTAGCAAGTGTCATTGAATAATTTCTTTAACAATGCCTGCCTTCCACACACCATCACCAGAGAGGAGGCTAGGGGAGGGTCCAGAAACAGGATGAGAAGAATGGTACCGTCCACATGATGAATGACTGTTCCTTGTCCAGTACAATTTAAGACTGACCTGGGGAAGCATGGCATCAGCACATCAACTGGAGGCAAGACAGGACATCAATTGGAAGGGTCAGTTGTGGGGCGGTGGTCTTGAAAGCCATCAGCGGAGAAATGAGCAGCCACCCCCAGAGGACAGCACAACAAGTGGCACAGAGGCTGCAAGCAGTTAGGGAGACTCTCCTGGGTGCAAGCGGTGAGGGCGCACCGGGTAAAGGACACCTGCCACCACCCTGCCACCCTTCAATGCTCTAGGCCAGAGGTGATGCTATAGTCAGAATGCTGACAAACGAGATCTGAGGCTCAAGTCCAAGGGTTAGCTGTTAGCCGATCCTCAGTGGCCCAGAGCTCTGAACTTGTCCTCTGTCTGATGTGTCAGTCGCCCCAAATCAATGTCAGCAGCATTCCTGCAGCCCACTGTCATTCTAGCATGTGAAAGTGACCGGCCCACCCTGCTTCCTTCTTGGAACTGGGCCCAGGCCTAGAGCCTTAGGACTACCCCATAGGCAAACTATCTTGACTTGCTGGGGCATCTAGTTGACCCCATACAAGGGGCTCACCCTGAAGAGAAGAAATGGGAACGGGGGCCCATGTTCATCCCTGGATGGTCCCAGGATTGGGCAGTGATTTACAAATCTGTGAGGTGCTTCTGGCAACTAGAGCCCATATAGGACTAGTTTCAGGTTGGGCTGCCCTGCCTGGATGACACAGCTGATCCTGGCTAGTCCCAGGTACCTGAGGGAGACTCAAAAGTAAAATTTGAGGAATTGACTCTAAAGCAGGGTGGGTCAACTTTTTTTGTGTATAAAGGGTTAGAGAGTAAATACTTCAGGCTTTGCAGGCTATAGGTCTTTCATAGCTCCTCTATTCTGCTGCCATAGAGGGAAAGTAGCCAGACACAGTATGTAAACAAATGGGCATGGCTGCGTTCTAATAAAACTTTATTTATAAAACAGGCAGTGACATGGATGTGGCCTGCTGGCTGGTTTCCCAACCACTTCATGTGGTAGAGGGCACGGGTTTTACTTGCCTGGGTCTAATGATGGTGATAGTGGGACTACAGGATCAAATGATAAATGTGTCTATAATTTTGGTAGATATGGGCCAGATTCCTTTCTACGGAGCTGTTATCAGTTTATTATGGTAAATTTATCATTTACTATCAGCAATATTGTCTGTTTCCCTACAGCCTGGCCAAGAGAATGTTTGATTAGATTTTGAATTTTTGTTAATTTGATAGGTGAGAAAGGATATCTCACTGTGATTTTTTTTTTTTTTTAAGATTCATTATTTGAGAGAGAAAGAGAGCAGGAGGCAGGGCAGAGGGAGAGAATCTTCAAGCAGACTCCCTGTTGGGCGTGGAGCCTGACACGGGGCTCCATCCCAGGACCCTGAGATCATGACCTGAGCAGAAACGGAATTGGTCACTCAACCAACTGAGCCAACCAGGCACCCCTCAGTATGATTTTAATTAGCATTTCTTTTAGTTTGGATATTGAGCATCTATTTGGTTTTTTAATGAATTATGTCCTTGGCTTTTTTACTATTGGATTGTTGGTCTCTCTTCCTGGTTTATAGAAGCTCTTTATATATGAAGGAGATTAGCCCCTTATGTGTATTCTGTCGTCCTTTGATATGGCGGTCTATATGTGTCAGTTAGGTTAAGTGGCTGATAGTGTTGTTCAAATGTTTGAGATACCTCATCGTGGTTCGCATGGAGTTGTCCAGCAGACATGTGGACAAACAGGTCTGGAACTCGGGTGAGGGGCCTAGGCTGGGGGAATACACTTGGGGCTAAGGGCCACAGATGGCATTTGAAACAATGAGGTGGCATGGTCACCTAGAAAGAGTAGATACAGAAGAGGTCATCAATACCGAGCTCTAGGCCGTTCCAGAATGTAGAGATTGAGGAGAAACCATCAGCAGGACAGACACAGGGCTTTCAGTGATGTAGAAAAGAAAGTGGAAGGCAGAAGGTTTTTTGTTTTTTGTTTTTTGGGGGGCGTTTTTTGGGAAGCTAAATGAAGAAAGCATTTCAAGGAGAAAGGAGACCTTCAAAGACTTACAGAGGCCAAATAAGGTGAGAATTCTGAGAACTGATTGTTGGATTTGGCAACCCGGGGACTCTTGGTGACCTTGGCAGGTCTACTTTCAGTAAAGTATAGGAGATAAAGGCCTGAGCTCCAGAGAATGAAGTGATCGGAGAAACAGCGCAGGCTGCTGGGCAGTGCGGGTTAACCTGATGCCTGAGGTTATAAATTCAAAGATCTGTCTGAGCAGTCCTGTGTCTTTTGTGAGCTGTATTCAGCTGCGTGAGTGCTGGCAAGTCAGGGGCTGTGTTTAACCAGAGCTGTCCGGTGAGTCTGAAGGAGGCAGCTGAGGATGCGTGGACTGGTGGACCTAGGAATCGAAGCTGAAAATGAGAGGAGTGTTCAATCGTGGAAAAGTGGTAAAGCAATGGTTTGGAGGTGGAGAGGTGGTCAGAGCCTGGTTTATTATACTTGTTAAAACAAATATCCACAGATCACTCCAGTCTCTTCTAGGTGAGTTCCACACAGGCTTAATGTCCTCCTAGTTTATCAAGAAGTACAACAAGGCTGTATTTCTTACATTTTATTCTTTTTTTTTTTTTTAAGTTTTTTTTTTTTTTTTTTTTTTTTGACAGACAGATCATGAGTAGGCAGAGAGGCAGGCAGAGAGAGAGAGAGGAGGAGGAGGCAGGCTCCCTGCTGTGAGCAGAGAGCCCGATGTGGGGCTCGATCCCAGGACCCTGAGATCATGACCTGAGCTGAAGGCAGAGGCTTTAACCACTGAGCCACCCAGGTGCCCCCACTTACATTTTATTCTTATTTGAGTTTACAACAATTCAGAGACAGCAGATGCCCATTATAAATGGGTATATGATACCACAGATACATTGTAAGGCAAGGAAGCCCGATTACTGAAAGACTTCTTAGAATGTAGTTCATTTGGCTACATCACTGATAGTATATGATGGGGGAACTTTTGATGTCTCCCAGAAGAGACATGACCATAAGTTCCCATTGTATCAGCTTCTAAACTTTATTTTTTAAAGGAAAAAAAAAGGTTAGTGAGCAAGAATAAAAATATGTTTTTAAAAAGATGATCTCTATATAAATAAATCGTCTGATAAATTAGTGAAAGGAAGACGTTTGGAGAGGAGTTTTTATGTTGTATAAAAATAAATACTGTCAATTTACATTATATAAGACTGATAATAAATTATTTTATGGGTAAATAAGTCTCTTATTAGTTGCATACTTATGTAAAGGCTTTCAGAAAACTAGTAAAAAGCTTTTTTTAAAAGGACTCTAGATCCCTTTTATAAATTAATTGAGCTAATTGGTAACTGATTTTTTCCATGTCTTTATTCTTCCTTATGACATACATGCCTTTTAGACTTTTTGTTGCTATAGTGAAGGTTGGGTAGCAAAAGAAATAGGAGACAGAACTCAAATCAGCCACACTAATTACTTATTAGCATCTATGGAAAATGTTAAATCAGGGAAGGTGGTGGCCACTAAATGTTCAATGAAATCAGGCATTAGTTTTTATTTTGAAGTCTTCATTTATCTGTGTTTTTCTTGGTCTTAGAACATGAATAATTTAGAGTTGGGCTGCACTTACCATTAAGACAGATTAGATGGAGGTTTCCTTGTCTGAACCCTAAAAGATGCGGCAATATTCTATTCTACTTTAGAAAATCCTGATGCTCCAGCCTATTTTCTGTCAGTTAATGAGTTAGGTACTCTTGGTACCCTGAGGCGGGGGGGTCATAGAAAGAGTAACTGGCTCAGGAGACCAGAGACCCAGATTTCCGTCGTGATTTCGGCACTTTGACACTCAGGCAATGTTAGAAGCATAACTTCTCTGCGTTTCAGTTTCTTCTGGCACAAAATACAGATAAGAATCTCTCCCTGAACTTATTTGTGGAGCATAACAAATAGCATGGAGGACAAGGGGAGATGGAGAGGAGAAGGGAGTTGAGGGAAATTGGAAGGGGAGGTGAACCATGAGAGACTATGGACTCTGAAAAACGATCTGAGAATTTTGAAGGGGTGGGGGGTGGGAGGTTGGGGGCACCAGGTGGTGGGTATTGTAGAGGGCACGGATTGCATGGAGCACTGGGTGTGGTGCAAAAATAATGAATACTGTTATGCTGAAAAAATAAAAAATTAAAAACAAAACAAAAAAAAAAAGAATCTCTCCCTGATCTGGTTCACAGGTGCCGTTGTGAGTACTATATAATAGAGTGTCTTTGAGTGTGTTTCAGAATAGGTAATGCACTAAAGATGATGGTAAATGCTTTAAAAATGTAGTTTGCCGAGCAATTTTTTCTGTTATAAATCAAGATAGAAATCTATCGGCAAATAGAAACGCTTATGAATCACACAGCCCAAATGTAAATAAGTAATTTACAAATGCTTTACAATAAAAATCAAAGAAATTATTTATGGATTTTTTTAAATAAAAAAAACTCTTTGCAGCTACATATTCATTGACTTAATCGTTCTTTCTTTTAAAAGAATGTTCACTATTTGGCATTATAACTCTCCAAAGGAGAAAGTCTGTAATTAGTTCAGTTCTCTGCCTTGGAAGATTCATTATAAGGCAGAAGAGTGGAATAATTAAAGTTTTAAAATAAGCAAAATATATAACTCTATACCACAGTCCCCTTATTTTAAAGAGTGTAAGAGGAATACGTCCCCCATTATGTTTATAAACAATATACTATTTATATGTTAACCCTAACTCACAACTTAAACCAAAATGATCAACG
The DNA here is from genome assembly GCF_902655055.1 of Lutra lutra. Taxonomy (NCBI): domain Eukaryota; kingdom Metazoa; phylum Chordata; class Mammalia; order Carnivora; family Mustelidae; genus Lutra; species Lutra lutra. The sequence goes on from NC_062285.1 coordinate 127,612,315, forward strand.
TTAATGTACATGTTTCCCCTTACCAGTTCAATTATTAGATATCTGATGGTCTTGAGAGACTCTACTGAATTTTTTTAAATGAACAATATGTGATATAAAAATGCTGACCTACTGAATAACTAAAGCGTTGGCCAAGTTTAGGAATATAGGTCAGAGTTTTAGAAAAATATATAGGAAACATAGCACTGTATATGACAGAGCAGAGATAAGCCTGTGCAAACAGGTGATATGTACAGAGGTGACCAACCACTAAGGTAACCCACCAACTTCTCTCTTAAAACAGTAAGCCTAAACGTTCCAACGTCTTCAAAAGAGCAAATGGATCACTTGCTCACTTGAAATCTTATAATAAAATCATGGTGATATTAAATGGTAGTTTTTTTCATAAGAAAAAATTACAATACAGGTAATAAATAGTAAATCCTGGAGAGTAGCAAAATTTGCAGACCAAATGATAAAAGCATATCAATAAAATGTGTTTAAGAATAATTATATAAAGTTAGTATTTCTATAGCACTATAATCTTTGCTATCAACAATCCAAGACTTTGTTCTCCGTCCAACACTTCTCTCTGCCTTCTCTCTGTTCTTCTCTCTCTCTCTCTCTCACACACACACACACACACACAATTTCTTACACCATCCTGTCCCTACAAATGCAGCCCAGTTTATCTTCTGGTTTAGACTATTCAGTCTTCTTAGAAAGATCAAAATTCTTTCACTGAAACAATGGTTAAATATGACCCACTGCTTTCTTTAAAGATCTCTCGAGGTCATTCTGTGTTTCAAGGCTAGCCTACCAAGACCTTACAGAGCTGAAATTCACACTGGCACAGGGAAAAGTAAGTTTATCTTATGCTCAGCAGAACATATTTAAGTCAGGTTGGGAGCTAATAGCTGATCATTTATCCTCAGCTAGCAGACAGATGGGCATAGTTAAAACTGTTAAAGGCTTGGTTTTGGTCCTTTTCATTTTATAGTAGGATTTGCAGGACAACACATCTTTGAGACAAGACAGGCTGAAGTAGAACTCAGTTTCCTCAAACCTGGCATTATTAAGTTAAACAATAATAAATTACATTTCTGCTACATCAGTGATTTTTAATTATTCACTGTAAACATCTTATATTCTTTCCTATTTAATTAATTTCAGAGCTTGAGCGTGTGTCTACATCTATGTCAAATTACCATTTATTCTATGAAAAGCAGCACAAATACTGTTCATTCTGGTTTTAACACAAATTCCTTAAAAAAATGTTAAGGCCATTTAATTGAATCAGGGCCAACTAAAGATTACCCTGGTAGAAGTCAACTACTGATTTAAGATTTTTGAAAAAGAGTCATACGTGGTTGTCTTGTGTTTTCCTTGCTGGGACTTGAGAACAGTTTGTAGGATTTATTAGTCTCCAACGTCCCCATCTCGATCTCCAATAAGCCAAAGAAAATGAAAACTTAAGGCTAAAAGAGCTGTCCCAAGCAGGTCACCCAATGCCGTCAGGTAGGGGATGGAGAAGCTATCCGGGTCCTTCCCTTTCCTCCAGAAGTGATGCACCATCCAGTCAGCAATCCATAGCAAGGTAAACACCTAGAAAACACCAGAGATCATTCCTGTGGCTTGGACATTCCTGGTCCAGTAAATATAAGGCCCACTGGGCCATACGTCTATACCACAGCTTTCTGAAAGGAAGAGCATATGTCAAAGTCAAGAACCATGCTCGAAAAGAAGAAATATTTAACTGGCAGGAAACTTTCCTTCTCACAAGAAAAAAATGACATGTATCTCCGCAATTAATAACTTTTCTTCAATTTTTCCCATATACCATGTCATTTTCTTCAAGCTTCCCCCGAATCCCAGTTGGCCTAATATTTAACAGTATTGCACAGTTGCCAAACCACTGCCTGTTTCAACTTCTCTCTATATGATAAACCTGTGAAGAAGGAAGACATATAAGGAAGGAAATAAAAATTAAATTAAGGAATAACATTCTCCTATTGCAGGTGTATCAAATGAAATGACGATGGGGAACCAACCATTCACTTACTAATTAGAAGGCCATGGGTGGCCTGTCAGGGGGAAGTGCCAGTCAATGCTAAGAACCACCACCAGAAGGGTCCAATGAGGAATGACCTGTCTCCACAGATGCTCAGATACAGACACAGCGTCCAAATATTTTAAAGGGTGATTCAAATACTAAGGTGACAGATGTTAAGTATTTTCTAGGCTATCAGGAAAATGAGACCATCAGAATGCTTTGAATTTGGGGATCAGATATTTTTTTTTCTTCGAATTATAGAGGAGGATCCTCTAATTTCTAAACTCCTTTAGTATTAAAAAGGGGTTTGGGGTTAGAGAGGTCAATGTTCCCTGGTTTTAGATAACTTGGCAGGAACAGTGGCGTGGCGGTGAGCCCTCCTCCATCACCCACTCAACAACCGCAGGCAAGTCACTTAACCTCTCAGATGCTCCTTCTCCAAGTGAACGTTAGAGATAATAATGGCACGTACTTCATGAGAATGTTGTGAGAATAACAGAACAAATCATCAGTCACTGGCACACAATAAGCTTTCACCAGATGTCTGCTACTAGTAGATCTGAAGAGTGTCATTGCTGTGACAGTCTGTGGCCTCCCAGACAGTGAGAGCCCACCCCCGGTCCAGAGTCTACACCAAGGGGCTGTTATCTTTTGCTGTTCTGACATGTTGGCCATGGAGGTGAGGTGCCTTGAGTTCTAAACTTCTGTGTGCTGTGGTTAGCTCTGACATCCTTGCCAGAGAGGAGTCTGGCTTGTCTAAACAGAGAGACAAACATGTACCCATTCCAAATGAGTAAACTTTAGATGTCTTTGGACACCTGTCAGAGAGAGAGGCTGCGTCTTAAGCCCCATTTTCTTTTGCATGAGGCTGTTTCTTCTTTAGTGTTTCTCTGGCAAAGACTGTTTTGGGATCACAGAAAGTTCCATCAGGACAACCTGTGTTATATTTGGAGAAAGCATAGAACATTAGGACTTGGAAAAGATAAGACATGGATTTGATTTCCATTTATCAGCTGTATGACTTTGGGCAAGCTTCTTTCCACTCTGAGCCTAAATTTTCTCATCTGAAGAAAACCCAAAAGGACCTCATGTCTGCCACACTGACTTTGAGATAGTTAATAACAGCCTCAGTCTGGGGTGGGGGGCAGAAAGAGAAAGGTAAGAAAGCAGCAGGAACTCAGGTTACATCATTAAAAGCATAATGTACAGACCAAGACAGAGCGCCATCCACTGGGCCCCGGGTGGGCCAGGCCACAGCTGGGCAGTGTGTTCCGCTTCAGATAACTTATTTCCATAGGAACTCGCTCCCCCTGGGTCTCCAGTGTCTAGCAAAGTGACTGGCTCCCCAAGTATGCCCTTGCTATTTGACCGAATCCATGAGAATCAGTGGGACACAGAGGATCCCAGGAGAACAAGAACGGTTTGTCCTGTGTAGGGAGAGTGGGGGATGTAAACTTAAGGTCATGGCGTCAGGAGATACTAGTTTATAATATGCAGCTTCAGAAGGTAGTTTTAGGCTATGGGAGAAAAGTTACCAGAAGACAGAACGGTTTCCAAAAAAACAATTTGGATTGTCTATAAACAGACCAAGTCCCGCAGTAAACTCTATATTCCTGGAATGTACGGAGGTTCAATAAGGAAACATGCTATGAGTAAGTAATGTGTACAGAAGGAAACAGCAGTTTTGAAGAGAACAGGGTAGGTTATTTCTATGGGATTGGCAGGAAATAGAAATAAATCTGTATTATATGTGTATTATATATATTTATATAGGATAAGTTCACATATATTTATATACGAAAATTTATGTAGTATATACTATCATACATATATGATAGGTAAACAACTTAGGAATTCCTTGTTTAACATCTGCACTGAATGGATTAGATTTGTCTAGAACAGGATTTGGCAATCTACAGCCTGTGGGCCAAATTCAACCTGCTGCCCGTTTTTGTAAGTAAAATTTTATCAGAACGCCACTCTACCCATTTATTTACTTCCTGTCTATTTAGTCTATAATCCTTGCAACATTCTCATGAACTAGACACTCTCATTCATCTGGAGCAATCAAGTCTGAGAGGTTAAGTGACCTGCTTGGCACGGCAATGACAGAACTATGTAGTTGTGACAAAGACCATATGGTCCACAAAACCCAAGATATTTACTCTCTGGCCCTTTGAGAAAAGGTGTGCTGACCCCAGGAGACAAATACTTATTCATATAGAAAGAAATAAAATAGCATCTGTACCGCATATCCCAAAATAAATTCTAGGTAAGACTCAGGTACAAAAAAGCAATACATGGGAAGTTTTATACGACCTTGATGTGGAGAATGATTTCATAAGTAAAATGCATAAAATATTAGTTTATATTAAAGATTTCCATGGTTCAATAAACACCATATATAAAGTTAGAAATCATGCCCCAAGCTTGGGGGGCGGGCTGGGAAAAAAGGCTCTGCATTGTATATAACCGACAAAGAATTAGCATTTGGAATAGTTAAAGAGAATATACAGAGAACTATGGTTTGTAAGAGAAAGGAACAACCCAATAGAATGGAAAAGGAAATTGAAAGTGTTAATAAACATATGAAAAGATGTTCTACCTAATAATACGGGAATGCAAATTAAACCACGTTAAACTCCATTTCATACTCATCTGAGTGGCAAAAATCAATTTTTAAGCAACAGTAATAATGAACCTTGTTTTCTAAAATGGCCTTTTACGGGGAGATGGCACTGTTCAAAGAGGTTCACATGAACTGATTTACTCCTCAAAATACCTCTAGAATATGCTATGGATTATGATTACCTCTTTTTGACATAAAAGGGCATGAAGGCATACGTGAAGTATAGGAAGCCTGCCAGAGATCACACGGAGGGCACACAGCCCGTGGGCGGAGGCAGGCTCCAACCCATTTTATAGTCTAACACTAAAGCCCACATTATTAAACATCAGTTGGTAAAAAGAGCTCCGCAATGGCAACAGGAGCATAAACTAGCACAACCAGTCTGCAGACCAGCTCGGCAGTCTCTGTTAGATCTGAAGATGGGCATTTCTTCAATTCGCCAATTCCACATAGAAACATTATTTAAAAAAAAAAAAAGATTTATTTATTTATTTGTCAGAGAATGAGAGAGAGAGAGAGAGAGAGAGCACGAGCACAGGCAGAGAGAGAGAGAAGCAGACTTCCGGCCGAGCAAGGAGCCCAATGCAGGACTCGATCCCAGGACGCTGGGATCATGACCTGAGCCGAAGGCAGCCGCCTAACCAACTGAGCCACCCAGGCATCCCGTGAAACACGATTCCCGCCCTCCCCCCCTTTTTCTTCCGCAACATGGGTAAAAGGATAAAACTGTTCATGGCTGAAGGAGACTGGCCTGGAAACTCTACTGATCCCGGTCCCATGTGGCTACCCAAGGGACTGAGAGGACCCACATCTTGGGGGACTTGCAGAAACTCTGCTGGGAAACTCTGCAGGCACGCTCTCAGAAATGCATAAGGACATTCCTTGCACCGATGTCCTGGAAGTCTGAAGTTGGAGATAACCTCAAAAGGCTACTGACAAAGGAACGAATAAATTAACTCTTAGGTCACGCAACTGAACGCTACAGAGAAGCTAAAACAAAATGAAAAAGAGCTCCATGAATCAAGAGGAGTATGTCTCAAAAGCCTAAGGTGGAAAGCAGAAAGCAGTAGGAGACTACATGAAGTACGATTCCAATAAGGCTTATGAATATGAAAGACAATACGATGTGTTATTTACAGATTCATTCCGTAGCAGTGCTCGAGAAACATGCTTGGCAGTGACACATACCAATTTAGATAACGGCTCGGGAGGGACTCCAATGAGACCAGGAAGTGATACGCAGGAGGCACCAGCCATATACATGATGCATTTTTATTGATCATTTTGAAGCAGCTGCGTAAATAATTTGTTAAGGGTTGATAAAGCCGGGTAGTAAATACGAGGCTATTTTATCTCCTGTAACTTCCTGCACATTAGAATTTTATAATTAAAAAAATGGGAGCAGCCAGGGCAGCGGTAAGTCACTGACCAGGGCTGCCAGAGCCACCTCTTAGAACACCTACTCAGGGGGACACCCCAGAGAGGAAGTCGGTGTGTCCTGTCCAGTCCATGAAAGGTCCAGACTTGTTAGGACCACGTGGTGCTGGGGCTAATGCCAAAAGGGTACTTAAGTGTCTGTGTGTGGAGTAGGCCAAGGTCTAATTCTTTCATGATTCTTGAAACTGTTCTCCCCAGCTTGGAAAATAGAGACATTTTCTAGAGAAACTGAAGGGGAAAGTCACAGGACTCAAAAGTACTAGGAACTATAAAGTTTGAAGAACGAGGGTTAATTGGAAGACTGCATAGTTAACAACGTGATTCCTTTAGACCCTTGCTTTGTTCTGGAACAGTGGCAGGCAGGAGTGTCTCCCCCCCTAGGGAGGACATCAGATGTTCAAATTCGGAAGGCTCCCAGTTAAGTGGCCGACCCCCAGTCCTCCGACAGGAGAGCGCTCAGTCAATAGCCTTCTCTACTCCAAGCTACCCACACTCTCCATGCCTCCGTCTCCTCCCTGTGAAATAGAGGAAATCATCCCTATCTCATAGATGACATAGTGCAGAATACTTACAACAGTACACACCACATAGAAAGAAAATAATAAATATTTGTTATGATTTAAAAAAATAGTAGCACTTGGATGGCTCAGGTCATGATCCCAGGGTCCTGGAATGGAGCCTGCATCCGCATTGGGCTTCCTGCTCAGCAGGGAGTCTGCTTCTCCCTCTGCCCACCCCGCTGTGTGCACTAGAGTGTGCACTCTCTCTCTCTCAAATAAAAAAAATTAATAAATAAATAACAGGTCCTACATGAAGGAACAAGAACCTGACTTTCCCAATAGCAGCACTGGGAGACAAGGAAGCAACGCCTTCAAAATCTTGAGAGAAAGGTATTTCTAATCTCTAATCCTGTACCCAGTCAATTTTCACCCAAGTATTGAGGGTAAACGATAGCATTTTAAGACATGCATGCACTCAGGAAGTTTTCTCCCATGTTCTCTTTCTTTGGAACTTTCTTGAAAATGTGTTGGCACAAAATGAGGGGAGAACCGAGGGAGAGAAGGAAATGGGATGGGGAAAAAGAGCCAACCGAGGAAAGCAGTGAGGGAAGGCGGCTCTGGGATGAGAGCCGTGCACTGGGCCGGGGAGCCAGAGTCTAGACGCAGCAGGCAGAGGGAGCACAGTGGAAAAGAGGTCTCCACAATCAAGGCCAATGGCAAATTATGATATAATGGAGTTTGGGGGGCAAAAAACTAAGTATAGATGTGTGACAGCTATGATGGGACACTGGGGAAAAAATTAAGGACTGGTACACAGGAAATGATGCCAGTGAAAAAATAGGGCAATTATGTTCAGGAAAAAAAAAAAAGAGAGAGAGAGAAAGAGAGAGAGAAATTTAAAAAAAAAGAAAATATATGTTAAAAAAAGAAAGAAAGAAAATATAATGCATGACTTGGCTCTGGGATAAATGATATTTATAGTCATAGAATATAAACAATACTTATTCATTAAATAAAAATTGAGCCTTCCTATATTAGGAGGAAGAAAGTTGGGGGAATAAGGCATGGGGTAAGATGGCCAGATCCTCATCTACTGTGACTAACAGTCCATAGATAATTTCTTAAATTAAGAAAGCAGAATTAGCAATCCAAGTACAACATAGAGATAAAATAATAGAAATAGCTAGAGTTGCTCTGGAGGACCAATAGTATGTAGTTTTTTAAACACACACATAAAAGAACTTTTTAAAACATGTAACATATCTTTTTTCAATATGTGACCCATGAATGAGCTATGACCTCAATTTAATGTAACTGGTCTTTTAAGAAATGAACTAGAATAAAATAGAATACAATGGGTTAGAATAAAAAGTATTAGCATGTTAATAAGGGTATTTCATACAAATTTTGTTTCAGCTATGAAATTACACGTATATATATATTATTTATATATGTGTGCATTAGTTTCAGTATAAACATATTTCTTTTCTTTCTTGTTTTTTTTTAAGAGAAGGGAAGGGAGAAGGAGAGGGAGAGAGAGAATCTTAAGCAGGCTCCATGCCCAGTGTGGAGCCCAACACGGGGCTCACTCCATCTCATGACTCTGAGATCATGACTTGAGCCAAAATCAAGAGTCAGTTTAACTGACTGAGCCACCCAAGTACCCCCTAAACATGCATCTTACTGAGTGTTGGGGTCAAAAACATTCAAAAGCTACTGCTCTAACATGAACATCTGACATGTTACGTTCCAGGGATCTCACGTAGAAATCTCTGGAAGGAGAAAGAAAACGATGTCATCTCTCTACTTGATCTCTTGATTTCTAGCAAAACACTTATCCACGATAAGCTGGAAACAAATGTGTGTTGCTGAACGGGCTCTACTGATGAATGACCGCATTACTGTCAACGAGGGAATAAACCGTCAAGCCTTCCTCACCTTCACAATGAGAAATCCATTACTTAATTCATAGGTAGGTTGCAGGAATTAAATTGTATGTATAAAGGGGTAAGCAAGCGTCTGTACACAGTCAGTACTCAATAACTATTAACGCCACCCTCGTTGTTCATCGGCTATTAAGCTGAATCTATGATCTTTATTTAAAAGGTTGTTGGGGGATGCCTGGGTGGCTCATTTGGTTGAGCAGCTGGCTCTTGGCTTCCGTTCAGGGCTTGATCTCAGGATCCTGGGATGGAGCCCCATGTGGGGCTCTCTGCTCCGTGGGGAGTCAGTTTGGGATTCTCCTTCTCCCTCTTCTCCTCCCCCCCACTCATGTTAGCTCTCTCTCTCTCTCTCTCAAATATATAAAATCTTTAAAAAACAAAGCTTATTGGAATGGAAGTGTGAACACTGGTTTCTAACACTCACTAACCAATGTGACTTTTCTCTCTGATCCTTAGTTTAGGCTTTTTTTTTTTTTTTTTTAAGATTTGACTTATTTATTTGACAGAGATCACAAGTAGGCGGAGAGGCACACAGAGAGAGAGAGAGAGAGAGAGACAGAGGAGGAAGCAGGCTCCCCGCCAAGCAGAGAGCAAGATGTGGGCTGGATCCCAAGACCCTGGGATAATGACCTGAGCCCAAGGCAGAAGCTTTAACCCACTGAGCCACCCAGGCACCCCAGTTTAGGCTTCTTTAAAATAAATGTCTTCATAGTCTGTTCTAGCTCTGCAGTACAAAGGTAAGAAATTTGTTGTCATGAACTACACAGCAATAGCTTGCCTGACTACTCCCAACCCCTCCCACCTCCTCCCACATTTACTCCATTAATTGGATTTAAGTCCCCTTCCCATGCAATTTCTTTTTAAAGGTATTAGGATGACTTAAAGTTCACTCAGGTTTCAATTTATTAATTTTTTTTTACAAGTTAAGAAAGGATTTCAGTGTTTTTTTGGAACACAGTGTAATGAACTATTAAAATCACAATAAATATCACATACTTCTTAATGCAACATTTTATTTTAAAAAAAACTAGATGATTATTTAAGGAATGCATGCTTTTCACTGCAAAAACACATTGAAATCAAACCAAGGGTAGACTGTTTTTACATCATGTTTGTTTTTTATGAAATATGCATAAATTCTTTGGGTAAATATACCTTCTGAAAAGGCAACTTTGTAGCCTATTCTGCATGTTCTAGAAGTATTGCGTGGAATTTAAATAAATGTCCAAAGTACAAAAATATATATTTGCTTTGGACGATATTCTCTTGGCCGACTCCTTCTTTGAGCTAAAATCAACATTCCCACGTACTAGCATTCCCTCAATGCCCTGAATGCCAGTAATGGCCTTGTGTATTGTGTAAAGAAAGATGATTCTTCAGGGAAGGAAGGCTTAGAAATATGATGCAAATAAACACGAGGAATAGCAAATTAGTACGGTTCTTCCAAACCCCTAACTTACAAAGGATGAATTTATTTCCCATATCAAAATATGCTTCCCTAATCCAGTTCCCAGACTAGAAACCCTACTCATTAAAATCGAATATATAATCGTTTGCTCAGAAGAATTTAGGATTATCAGTCAACAGGAATTCAATCTACTCCTGATATTTAAATAAAAGCAACTTTTCTTTGGTCTGAACTATTTTTGTAAGGTGACAGGTGGAGGAAGGTGGGAAATGGATAGACCTTATTTTGAGAAGGAGCCCATAATATTCCCAAGGAGTCCACGGCACAAAAATGGTGAAGACCTCCTATTCAAAAGAAACTTTTAGAATGTGTATCTTTAAAAGGTACATATACTAGGATACTGGTAGTGTTTTACTTCTTAAACTGACTAGTGAGTGTCCTGGTGTTCACTGAATTATTCTTCTTCATACCTTGTACATGTCATTGTTCATCTACTCAACATTTAATATGATAATTAAAATTAAAAAAAAAATTTGGGAGGCTGGGTGTTCATTAACACTGGCCCATTTAATCCCACCATTGCTTGCTCCCTCGTCTAACCATGTCATTCTGTTCCAATCATGCAAAGAGCCAGTGATAATTAATGTCACTTAAAATTAGGAAATGACAATTAAAATTAAAATGAAAATTAAAAAAAAGGGGGGGAAGCAAAATAAGATGTTTCTTAGTCTCTAAAAAGGGGGAAACAGATAGAAATAAAACATATAAATAGCCATAGGAAATGAACTTCTATTGATTTTTTTCCTACTGAGTTAAATTACTTTAATGCTGCTAGTATCCTCAGAATATTAAGGAAAAGATGCAGCAGGGAGAAACCAGGCTCTTAGCAACTTAGGTACTTCTCCTTCATCCTCGGCCCAAAGCCCAGAGATTGCCCTGCTATGGTAGTATGGAGAGCTACCATCTCCCTTTCAGGTAGGACGACTTTCTATGGGTTGCCTAGTAAAACATTTCACTGAAAAAAAAAAAAAGAATATTCATTCATTTAAAACCATTTATTGTATGCCTTTCCAATATATGTATTATAAATTTGAGAAATCATCTTTTTAAAAATATATTTTTAATAGCACACCAAAATATTTGTGGTCGTGGTCTTTGAGTGTGGGGATTATCGGCAATTTTACCACCATGAGTGTATGTTGCTTTATGATATGAAACGAAGCTCAAACTAGAACAAAAATGCCCATGAAAACGATGACCAAAACGATGACCCCTTCTTGCCTAAGCTCAGCAGAGAAATCTGTTTTTTTCACTTTACTAGATGACATATGGTCTCAAAAAAAACAGATTAAAAAAGGCTAACTTTGAAATCTACAGGAACTGAGTAAGAAATATTGCTAGAAGACGGAACTGCCTGGAAAACATTTTAAAGGTAGGTAAGGTTAAAAAAAAAAAAAGGTGCAGGTAAAATGAAAAGGGTCAGAAGTATAGTTCTGAACTTCTTTGACATGAGAAAGGTAAACCCTGAAAAGAAGACAACTCATTTTAATGGGAGGAAATAAAAGGAAGAGGCAAAGAAATGACAGAGATTTGAAAATTGGTCTTTTCTTGATACAGAAGGGTCTCTTTAAGTTATTGGTTAGAGACAGAATATGGAGAAAGGCAGGGAATTAGAGTCGGGAGTACAAAAGGAAGGAACATGCATAATTAATCTAATTCACCTCTTAAAAAAAGCAGCCATGACAAGTGACAAGCATGGAAACCCAGACATAATCCACTTGGACTTCCGTAAGGTTAGAGAGACAGCATCACATAGAGATTCATAAATATAATTACTGCTGCTGTTGAAATCCTAGCACACTGAAAACTCTATGTTAAGAGCAGAGAATAAAAGGATATTGATTTGGCAGGGATCACAGAGAAAAACATCTACATTAGTTTTGGTTACTTGGCATATCCGTAGCTGTAAAAACATAAACACTCCTATAAATGAACTGAGACCCACATAAAGAAGAGAGTTTGCAATTAAGAAGAATGACACATGATTTCTTTTGAGACTAAAATTTAAAAAAAACATGTGAAGGCTCAAAAGAAAGCAGTTGCATAAGAATAGACATATACATCAGTGGAATGGAATAAAATTTAGAAACAGACCCACATATACATAAACTGATTTTGACAAAGACATGAAGGTCATTCAAGGCGGGTAAGGATAGTTTTCCCAATAAATGGTGCAGGAACAGCTGGGTATTCATAAGGAAAAATATGAACCTTAATCTGTCATTCACAAAAATTAATTCAAAATGGATCAGAGACAACAAAAAGAGCTAAAACCATAAATTTCTGGAACAGGAGAAACCCTTCATAAGCCAGGCATAGGCAATGGTTTCTTAGGACAAAGAAAAGCACTAGTCATAATGAAAAAAAAAAATGATAAGCTGACTTTATTAAAATTGAAACCTCTGCTGTTAAAATACATGGTTAAGAAAATGAAGAAGCAATGTATATAACAAAGGACTTGTACCAAGAATATATAAAGAACTCTTACAACTCCGTAAGCCAGCCCACCTTTAAAAACAGAGAAGACTTGAACTGGATCATTTTCTTACACCACACAGAAAAATAAACTCAAAACGGATGAAAGACCTCAATGTGAGATAGGAATCCATCAAAATCCCAGAGAAGAACACAGGCAGCAACCTCTTTGACCCTGGCCACAACTTCTTGCTAGACATGTCTCCAGAGGCAAGAGAAACAAAAGCAAAAATGAACTATTGAGACTTCATCAAGATCAAAAGCTTCTGCATAGCAAAGAGAACAGTCAACAAAACCAAAAGGCAACCTATGGAATGGGGGAAGATATTTCCAAATGTCTTATCTGATCCAGGGCTGTATCCAAAAATCTATAAAGAACAAACTCAACACTCAAAAAACAACAACAACAAAAAAAATGCATTGAAGAAATGGGCAGAAGACATAAATAGACATTTCTTCAAAGAAGACATACTAATGGCCAACAGACAAATGAAAAAATGCTCAACGTCTTTCAGCATCAGGGAAATACAAATCAAAACCACAATGAGATACCACCTCACACCCGTCAGAATATGACAGATGTCGGTGAGGATGTGCAGAAAGGAGAACTCTCCTACACTGTTGATGGGAATGCAAGCTGGTGCAGCCACTCTGGAAACAGTATGGAGGTTCCTCAAAAAGTTAAAAATAGAGCTACCCTATGACCCAGCAACTGTACTACTAGGTATTTATCCACAGGATACAAACATAGTAATTTGAAGGGACACCTGCACCCAATGTTTATAGCAGCCATGTCCACAACAGCTAAACTATGGAAAGAGCCCAGATGTCTACTGACAGATGAATGGATAAAGAAGATATGTGGGGTGTGTGTATAATGGACCACTACTTAGCCAAGAAAAAGAATGAAATCTTGCCATTTGCAACAATGTGGATGGAACTACAGGGTATTATGCTAAGCAAAAGGAGTCAGCCAGAGAAAGACAAATACCATATGATTTTGCTCATATGTGGAATTTAAGAAACAAAACAGAGGAAGGGAAGGAAAAATAAAATAAGATGAAAACTGAGAGGGAGGCAAACCATACAAGATGCTGAACTCTAGGAAACAAACTGAGGGTCGCTGGAGGGGAGGTGGGTGGGGGCATGGGGTAATTGGGGGGTGGGCCTTAAGGAGGGCGCTTGATGGAATGAGTACTGCATGTTACATGCAATGGATGAATCACTAAATTCTGCCTCTGAAACTAATTTTTTAAAATAATAAATTAAAAAAATATATAGAAGGACTCTGAAGAGTTTTCTTTGCAGCAATAGCCTATAGTAAACTACAGCCTACAGGCCAAATCTGGCCTGGCACCTGTATGGCCCACAGGCTAAGAATGGTTTTGATATTTTTAAATGGTTGAAAATAATTAAAGGGAGAATAGTATTTTGTGACACACAAACATTATAAGAAATTTAATCTCCAGTGTCCATAGCAAAGCCTTGCTGGGACCCGGCCGTGTGATTCGTATTTATTTATTTATTTATTTACATTTATTTACACAGTGTCTATGTTGTGTTGTCACAGCAGAGTTGAGTACTTGTGACAGAGACCATGTTGACTATCCGGCCTTTTCCAGAAAAAGTTTGCTGATCCCTGCCCTAGAGTATAGGACCATTTTCTGTCATCCTCTAATAATAAATAATGAGATTACCAGGTTAAATTCTCAGTCCTTTTACTTATCTTGTGATGGAGTAGAGAGAAAAAGACTTTGGAGTAGTACAGATCTAAGTTCAAGCTTTAGCTATTACTTAACTGCTTCTGTGACTTCCAGTAAATTTTTTAAGTTTTCAGTCTCTAGGATTTGTCATGTGGAAAGTAGGGAAGACTATGCACATCTCAGAGGACTGCTAAAAGGATTACGTGAAATAAGGATAAAATGTCTGGCAGCTAACAGGCACTTAATACATATTAGTTCTTATTCTTCTTGTAAGTAAGGTATCCAAGAACAGTGGCTCATCAAATCCGGGTGAGAAGAGAACGTTCCCGATTACTCACCAAACAGTTTTTGAATTCATTCGAAGCCACAAGCTATTGTTCGTTACTCTGTCTCAGTTATTATTCTGACACAAGGTAGTTATCAAACTTCATTTACTTTTGTTATTGTTGTTCTTTGTGCCTTTATCTGTATTTAGTGTAAATGTAACAATATGTTATGTATCTCTTTGGGTCTGGCTTCTGCTCAGACAATGAGGAACTGTGTCAATATTTGCCCAGATACTCAAAGTACACTCAGCACATCTTGAATCCAATTTAACAAATATTTATTTATACATAACACAGAAAATACTGTGATAAGCTTCATTAAGAAAAGAATACAACACAGTTATTGCTTTCAATGAGATCAGAATCTGCGTGAAGAAACATGACTGAAATGCCTAAAATAATCGGAGAATACTATAAAGCTGGATACTTCTTTGAGAATTATTTACTTGAACAGGCAGGGGCTGATGCTGAGTCTACAATGATGAATGACATCATCCCTGGTCTTTCTATCTACATTCAAGCACAACCTTGTCTGAAAGAAATGCCCATTATTGAACTAAAAACAAAACCAAACATAATATAGACTCAACCAGAAAACAAAACCAAACATAATAAGACTCAACTAGAAAATCCCTTGGAAAAAAAGATGGAAGGGACCTTAGGAGAGCTGGACAGTAATACCAGTCAAGAACCTAAAACAGGTTCTGCAGAGAACCTCCAGAAACAGATGATTCATGGAAAACTGACTATTAACACAAGATTCTCAGAACAGAAATGACCATACAAAGTAGATGGCTTCCATACAAGACTATCAAAATAACAGTTGCAGTGACAGCTAACGGAATGGTTTTAGACTTTCTTGGGGCCAACCAAAACCACTACTAACACTCATGTTACTTATACCTGACCAACATTACAGATGAAATAAAGCAATCTCTATCTGAGCTGAAGAAAAGGCAATCTAGGGGCCCCTGGGTGTTTCAGTGGGTAAAGCCTCTGCCTTTGGCTCCTGGGATCAAGCCTCGCATTGGGCTCTCTGCTCAGTGGGGAGCCTGCTTTCCCCTCTCTGCCTGCCTCTCTGCCTACTTGTGATCTCTGTCAAATAAGTAAATAAAATCTTCTTAAAAAAAAAAAAAAAGAAAGAAAAGGCAATCTGGCTACCTAAGGAATGCTTAAGACTTCTTATCTGGGTCACGTCTGAAAAATCTTAGGTTATGCTAGTGACCTATACTGGAGTCCCTTCTTCTAATACTTCTCATCATCCTCATTTGCCTCACAGTCCTTTGATGTTTATTGTCAAGCGCCCCAAATTCTTCGAAAGCCACTGTGCCGGCAGATGTTTCAGCAAATGGCTCAAAGGAAAAAAAAATGACATCAGATCTTCACAAATGAAACCTCATCTTCCAGAAGAACCAGCAACATAGGTGAAGGTCTGCGCAATCCCTAATGATCTCCTGCAGCTTCGACTGAGTGGAGAACAAAAACAGAGACTGGGGATTGAGAAAGTTTGCGCACTCTCAGGAAAACGCTGATGATTCCTTAGCCATGTAACCAAGAGCCATCAGAACTGGTTTTGAATCCATTCAATCAACAAACAACTTACATTACTGAGCACTCTTTAAAAGCCAGCCTGTCAATGACCGTCCTTACTTCTGAAGCAGCCAATGAGGAACAAATTCAGTCCAAGACATATCGGCTTGGGAACAAACCAAACAACATTAGTCACACCCAAGTAACCATACTTCTACAGATGGCGTCAACCCACTCGTGCCTTTGAACATCTGCCAATCCCTTAGCTCCACAGTTCCTCTAAACTCCTATGTAAGATCGGCAGTTTGCCGGGCTGGAGAGATCTGCCTGATCCCAGCATAGCTCCCTTACAACAGTGAGCAATAAATTCCACTCTGTCTTCTTCTTTTTTTTTTTTTTTTAGATACCCAATGATGGTCTCATCCTCCTCTGACTTCCTTTAAATATTCCTTTTATTTATTTATTTCTAACTATTTTATTTACTTATTTGTGTGAGAGAAAGAGGAGAAAGCACAAGCAGAGGGAGCAGCAGGCAGAGGGAGAGAGAGAGAGAAGCAGGCTCCCCACTGAGCAGGGAGCCCGATATGGGACTCGATCCCAGGACCCCAGGATCATGACCTGAGCCGAAGGCAGACACTTAACCAACTGAGCCACCCAGGAGCCCCAACATTCCTTTTAATAATACAACTAGAACTAACATGGACATTTAGCTTCAAAATTTAAAAAAGTGGTGTATGGTCCTAAATATTTATTTTTTAAAATAAGCCAAAAATGTTTAATTACAAAATCAATCAGGTCAGTATTTCTATGGTGAATATTCTGGGATCATGACCAAAAAAGACTGTATTCTGGCAGATTTCTTGAGTAATGGTTTTTACGTTTTCCAATTAAGTTCTTTCACGGGGCTGTGTTACAAGATTTTTGTCGGTGATGTGAGAAGTCCTCTAACTCATGTCTGCGATCTCAGCAGGATTCAGAGCACGGCTGGTTACATCCGAACCAGAACACTAGAAAAAGATGGCTCAGCTCCTCTGGCCCTACCTTCATCTTCATCAGGGTCGACAAACCTGAAAAGAGTTCCCTTTCTCAATGCTGTGCTACCCAGGGATCCAGCATGCTATGCCTCCAATGAGGCAGACAATCATTTCATCTTCCATGCCTGACTGGCTTGTAGTCCCAGCATACTTGTCTAGAGAATTAATCATAAATATGGATTTAGGGAAGTGTCTCCATTTCCAGAACCTACCACCTAAGCTACAGTAACATCACCACACTATCGTATCACAAAAATACAATCACAAGGTTAAAAAAGAATCTCAAAAATTCACCTGTTTCGGGACGCCTGGGTGGCTCAGTTGGTTAAAGCCTCTGTCTTCGGCTCAGGTCATGATCTCAGGGTCCTGGGATCGAGTCCTGCATCTGGCTCTCTGCTCAGCGGGGAGACTGCTTCCCCCTCTCTCTCTGCCTGCCTCTCTGCCTACTTGTGATCTCTGTCTGTCAAATAAATAAATAAAATCTTTAAAAAAATTCACCTGTTTCAACTGCCTACGTTAAGGTAACCATATTCATCAAATCCCAAAGCTAAAGTAGACATTTTTATAACGAGAGAGAAAAAAATTCTTGGAAAGTTGATCTCCCCCCTCACATTTCCTCTGTCATTCTCTTCAGGCTTTCCTTCCAGCCCAAATTGACAGAAACCAATTAAGAGACAGAGGCAGACTAGTAACACAGAAAGAAAGAGATCCTTACTTTCCATTTGAAATCTGGTGAATTTAAATCTTGAGGAGACAAAAGAATGTGAATGAAGTCAGTCAACCTGTTAAAAGCCCCTGGTTGGGGCTCCTGGGTGACTCACTCAGTTAAGCATCTGACTCTTGGTCTCAGCTCTTAATCTCAGAGTCATGAGTTCAAGTCCCACATTGGGCTCCACACTGGGCATGGAGCCTCCTTAAAAAAAAAATAATAATAATAAGAGACACCTGGGTGGCCCAGTCAGTTAAGCGTCTGCCTTTGGCTCAGGTCATGATCCCAGGGTCCTGGGATGGAGTCCCATGTCCAGCTCCCTGCTCAACGGGAAGCCTGCTTCTCCCTTCCCCTGCTTATGCTCTCTTCTCTCTCTCTCTCAGACAAATAAATAAATAAAATCCTAAATAAAAGTAAAATAAAATAAAATAGATGGCCCTTCTTTTCACCCCAATGTTCATAACAGCTATGGCCACAGTCACCAAACTGTGGAATGAATCAAGATGCCCTTCAACAGACAAATGGATAAAGAAGATATGGTCCATATACACAATGGAGTATTATGCCTCCATCAGAAAGGATGAATCCCCAGCTTTGGTATCAACAGGGACAAGACTGGAGGAGGTTATGCTGAGTGAAATAAGTCAAGCAGAGAGAGTCCATTATCATATGGTTTTGCTTATTTGTGGAGCATAAGGAATAACACAGAGGACATGGGGAGATGGAGAGAAGTGAGTTGGGGGAAATCGGAGGGGAAGACAAACCATGAGAGACTGTGGACTCTGAGAAACAAACTGAGGGTTTTGGAGGGGGAGGAGGATGGAGGGTTGGGTAAGCCTGGCAGTGGGTATTAAGGAGGCCATGTACTGCATGGAGCACTGGGTGTGGTGCATAAACAATGAATCTTGGAACACTGAAAAAAAAATTAAATTAAATTAAAAAATAATAAAATAAAATCCATGGTTGCTTAGTTCTTTCCTTTGAAATGCCATCTGGGAATAGGAGTTGAGTTAGTGCAGTAATAAAAACATGTATGAGCATACCAAGTAATGAGGCCTACTGTGTGCCACACATTTAAACATCATTGCTGCTGTGCAAAGAGGAATCATTATCCTCATTTTACAGGCAAGAACAATAAGACCCCCAAGGAATGAAGTAACTTGCCTAAGACTAAGCCAGTGAACTCTCAGGGAGGGGCTGGTTATCCCAGGATTCTGGTTAGGCTGTGCTGCCACCATTCGTACTGAGAAGAATAACTCTAAGGAATTAGTGGGCACTGGAATCAGAGCAGGGACTCTGAATGCTAGATTCCATAGGTACTGATTCCCTAAGAGACTCATTGCTCCAAAAATCCACAGCTGCTGAACAGGATGATATTAAAATAGCGAGACAGTAATGGCACCTTAACATGGATAACCTCTTTTCATCCTTAAAACCACCCACACCGGGGTTAGAGCCTCTGCCTTCGGCTCAGGTCATGATCTCAGGGTCCTGGGATCGAGCCCCACATCGGGCTCTCTGTGTGGCGGGGAGTCTGCTTCCCCATCTCTCTCTGCCTGCTTCTCTGCCTACTTGTGATCTCTCTCTCTGTCAAATAAATAAAATCTTTAAAACAAAAACAAAAATAAGAACAAAAACCACCCACATGGTGGGTCTGTTCTTAGTCGATTTTCACAGATGAGAAAACACAATCCCTGAGAGGTCACCTTGCTGAAGCGGACACAGGCATAAGTGGTAGAAACCAGAGCCCAGAGCCTTAACCTTACATACTATAAACTCTACCGCATCAGATGATTGTGTCAGATCCCTCAAGTTTGTTGCCAGTGGAGCTAATTTTGAAAATCATCGTTTTCTAAACCCAATAAGCTCTTCAGTCTAGTCTTCAAGATCCTTCATGATCTTGCCACAATCTGTAATTTTCAACCTCATTTTCTGGAAATTTTCTTACTCTTTTCTGTAAATACCCCGAGTTTGCTACTTCCTTTTGCTGAAATGGTATTTTCTAGGGATCAACAAAACAAAATTTTATCCATTCTACATCTTCCTCCCAGCGTAGGAAAAAACTCTCCCACTGCTGAAATTCCATAGCACTTTGTCCTTCTCTCAGGACACTCAGGACATATCTGTGTTCTTGAGTGGATTCTTACTTGACTTCAAAAGACACAGATTCTGGGGCGCCTGGGTGGCTCAGTGGGTTAAGCCGCTGCCTTCGGCTCAGGTCGTGATCTCAGGTTTCCTGGGATCGAGCCCCGCATCGGGCTCTCTGCTCAGCAGGGAGCCTGCTTCCCTCTCTCTCTCTCTGCCTGCCTCTCTGCCTACTTGTGATCTATCTCTGTCAAATAAATAAATAAAATCTTTAAAAAAAAAAAAAAAAAGACACAGATTCTGTGTAAACTCTGCGGAATGAATGCCCTTCTGAGGCAAAATGCCTGTCTGGAAGAAATAAGATGATCTAATGAAACCAGAGAAAAGAGACACCTTTAAGTCTTCAGAAATTGCCATCCTAAGAACTATGACCCTCTAAGAGCACAGCAAAGTGTTAAACTTATTCTTGTAAAACACTGTGGTTAGGATAGTAGACTCTAGACCCCATCTTGCTGTGTGGACTTGGACAAGTCACTCAACTTCTCTCTACGTCAACTGCCTCACCTGAGAATGGGAATGACGAAACTTAGCTCATGGAATTGTTGTGAGTACTCAGTGAGTTCATATACGTGAAGTGCCTACCAGTGAATGGCTCATAATAAAAATAAATGTAATACAAATACTTGCTTTTACTGTTTTTAAAACTTTGATATATATTGGCTGAGATGACCAAACTTCAAGAAGGGGAAGGGAACTGTCAGAGATGGAAGGCGTTCAGAATGAACAATTTAGATGATAAGACCAGTACTCTTTTTCTCCCACAAGATTAAGAGGAGATGTGACTGAAGATTATAATATGACTCAAATTATGGCATAAAGAGTTGAACACAGACTTCAGCGTAAAAACAGACCCATTACAAATTAGCTGTTTGAAAAAAAAAAATTAGCTATTTGGACATGGAATACAATTTTGCAGGAAAACATGTTCTGTATTGCCTTGGTTTCTGGCCAAGCCATAAAAAGCCAATTTAACTTAGTATTACTTTAGTAGTAATCATCAATTCTCATATTAATAGAAGTTGCAGTTACCAGCTCACTTTAACAGTAGCATATATATTCCTCAGTGTGTACAACAATGCTTTGTAACAAATCATCTTTAGTGTAGAAATAGGAATTCACAAAATCAAACATCATGAATGCAGGAGGGGGATAGCTAGGGTCACTGTGCTTCCTCGTTTGCCCAGGGTAGTGATGGTCTATGCTGGTCATTCTGATTATCAACAGCTCCCTTTCAACTCTCAAAAGTGTCTTGGTTTGGGCTAAAATGATACGGTCACTTTAGTGTTGCTATCTGCACTCTTACGTTACAAGTGAGGGGTCTAAGCCACATAGCAGTGTTGTGACTTAGCCAAAGTCATGGAGTTAGGAAGGGACCAGAAATACTTATTCCTTAGTCTGGGAGTCGTCCTGTCCCACTGCATGTACTCACCAGTAGCAGGACCGTGGTGATGACAGTGGTGGCTAGGATCTGGGGCACAAGCAGTGCACGTGGCATGAAGTCTCTGTGAGGAAGGCTCTCCCCCATCCCAGAGCGACTCGACAGCATCAGGAGCTGAGGCTGGAGAAGTTTAAGGGATCTTTGTTTGTATGTCCTAAGCCTGGCCTACTGCCCGTGGCTTCCTTATGGGTAAGATTATGGGGAGAGTGAGGAATTTCATTTGGACATGTGACGTTTGAGATGTCTTCCAACATGCAACTGGAGACGTAGACAAGGAGTCCAGACTAGAGAGATCAATATGAGGGTAAATAAGGAAAGGGAACTACCTAATTTAAAAAAAAATTTTTTTATTTATTTATTTGACAGACAGAGATCACACGTAGGCAGAGAGGCAGGCAGAGGGAGAGGGGGAAGCAGGCCCCTTGCTGAGCAGAGCGCCCCATGCGGGGCTTGATCCCAGGACCCTGGGATCATGACCTGAGCTGAAGGCAGAGGCTTTAACCCCCTAAGCCACCCAGGCGCCCTGAAAGGGAACTATCTAAAGCTGAGGGTCCCCATCAGAAGAGCAAGAAAAGAGAGCTGCAGTAAAGAAGAGGGGCCAAGAGGAAGGTGAATGGTGAAAAGCTTAAAAAACAAAGTTCTCAGAGCATCGAACAACCAGCTCCAATAATGAGGAGAAAGAAGAAATGATGGCTCTGACAATAATGATGACAGACTGTGGCCACGACCATTACTGGAAACTTACTATGTCTCAGGAATTCCACCAAGTAATTTATACACATTAGCTTAGCCCTCATTACTGTCCTCTGAGTTAGGGGAAAAAATAAGGCCAGGGAGGTTACAAAACTTGATTAAAGTCACAAAATAAGTAGCAGAGCAGAAATTCCCACTCATGTCTGACTCAAAGGAGCTCTGATCTTTTTACAATATTCTGCATATTGGGATCTTATCTTCTCTCTTCCTTCCTTTGTCCTTATGTGACATTTGTGATGACAGGTAGCCTGGCTTAAAATATTTTTCTTCTGTGGGAAGATTAATTTTATGTCTCTATTCATAGTTAAAATGGTACTAAATCATGTGAACGTGACTTCAGAACTAATATGTGGTCAGTGTTTCTTTTCGTAAGTATATAGACCGTATTTCTGCCCCGAGCATGTTCTGCTAGATAAGAAATTGAGGATGTTTGCTCTTCATTTATACCATTTGTGTTGTGGCTGTGGTCATATAACAAACACAGGTTTCAAAATGACCATGAACTGTCATTTGTAAGACAGAAAGCCTTATCAGGAAATTCATTAGTTGATATCCTAATTGTACATTTTATTTTGAGGGGCATACGTTTGCTCATTTAAGGCAGGCTTGAGATTTGCTAAGAACAATTCTTCTGAGAATATGAACCTGTGCAATTTGCACATAAGTATAAAATTCAAAGCCAATTACTATCTACTGAAAGGGAGTAACAAAAACTAAGGAGAGTCCTGTTTTTATTTTTTATTTTTTTATTTTTTATTTTTATTATTATTTTTTAAGATTTTATTTATTTATTTGACAGACAGAGATCACAAGTAGACAGAGAGGCAGGCAGAGAGAGAGGAAGGGAAGTAGGCTCCCCGCCCAGCAGAGAGCCCGATGCGGGACTCGATCCCAGGACCCTGAGATCATGACCCGAGCTGAAGGCAGCGGCTTAACCCACTGAGCCACCCAGGCGCCCGAGAGTCCTGTTTTTAAAATCACATTAAAATCAGTGCAGGTCATGATCTCAGGGTCCTGGGATTGAGCCCTGCATTAGGCTCTCCGCTCAACAGGGAGCCTGCTTCCCCGCTACCCCCGCCCCACCCTGCCTGCCTCTTTGCCTACTTGTGATCTCTGTGTGTGTGTGTGTGTCAAATAAATAAATAAAATTTTTAAAGAAAAAAAATAAAAATATAAAGTATAAGAATTAACTATCTTGCTAAGAACGACTTCATCTTTATGGCTATTAACTGAAGTTCTCACCAGCTATAATATATACTCTGATCCTCCCCTTTAAAAAAAAAAAATCTATTAAAGCACTTTTAAAGAATGAAAGCCAGGCATTGGCAAAAAAAAAAAAAAAAAAAAGTCTGATTCTGAAGTTACAGAGGAAGAGTCTATTGTCATAGGGAGGCAAGTCTCAGGCTCTTCTTTGTTTCACACATTAAGTCCAATCTCCCACAACTGAGAAAACACTGTATAGGCCAGGGACAATTTCTTCTATTTCTTTTGTCTAGCAACTAGCACAGTGCTTGGAAGACTATTATGGATTTGATAAAATCGTGGATGTACAATTCTCAATTTTGTATATTGAGAACTTGTCATTATACCATTTAATGGAAATATTTTGTCTCTCCTACATGAAACACCAGATACAGCCAGAAGCAAAGATTTTCTACAACCAAATTTAACAATGAATTTTTCATGGAATTTGGTGCTGCTGGAATTTTAGTAGTGTTCTTAATAACCTATTTTTCTGCAAGAAACAATCAGTGCCTAAAATAGGGAATTAAAAATTTCATTTAGAAATGGCTCTGATTCATAGTTTACCAATTATATTAGCAAGCACGTTGTTGGGATTCAATAGGCATCCAGAACTAGGAAAGTCTTTTTTTCCATTAAAATATTTTATAGCAAAAAAGTGTTAATGTACTCTATATGGGCTTATCTTTTTGCCTCTTGTAAGGTATGTCATTCAAGCTTTATGCTTTTCCCTTTTCAAAGACAAAGGAAACACTGTTAGGATTTCAAAACACAAAGGGAAACTAGTAGAGACTGAATTAAATAGGGAAATGAGCCACAATATACTCTGCTCCTTCTTTGCTAGAGAAATTGCCAGTCTGCTTATTTGATTGATAGTTACTTTTGTACCTTCTCGGATTTATTATGCTGTCAAAATACTACATCCTTGAAAAAGACTATAGAGAATAAAGCAAAAAATGAATGAGAGGCAGAAAACCTTGAAGAAGACATTAGGATTCCCTTCGGTGGATCTTAGAAGGAAGGCCAAGTAGATTTATCACAACCTGGAATTCCGTATTATAATTTTGATTTCACAAATTAACAGGCTTTTCCCAGTTAACGAAGCATCTGAATCAGAAGATGTGAAGGCAGAGGAAATCATCGCTTAGAAGAGAAAGACCCTAATCATCTCTAAGTTTTTGGAAGAAAGTACATCCTGGTTCTGTAAAATCAAAGTTGTGGGTTCAATGGGCTAATGTGACATAGATGAAAAAAAATATGTCCCAAAGCCAGCAACTATACCCTTAGCCATGGCTAGCAGACTCATAAATGCTGGTTGATGGCACAAAAGCTATTGTGAGTAGCCCAGGATGGTTAGCTTGGTGTCAACTCACCCTTACTGCTGACCAAAAAAAGAACTCAAAATGCAATATGATCAATGGTGTTCCAAATATAAATGGCTTTCACACATTACTCTGGCCTTGACATATTCCAACTAATCCTGATTGCTCTTGGGCCCTGGGTAAGAACAGAAGCAAGCACACAATCCATCACAGCTACTGACTGTGGCTTGGTGTCCCTCCTGCACATAACAAAAACACATTTGTTAGGTTCCTTCTAATTGCAAGACACATCATAAATTCTTAAACGATGTAATTTGTGACATGTATGTGGATTTTAAAACTTAAAGATTAGTTTCAGAAAATGTGGTTAGTGTATGCCAAGGGCAAAATAAGATACAAGATACAAGATACTTGGGACCATTTCAAGTCCCAGACAATTTCAAATTCAAGTGGACGTCCTACATTTCACTTGATGTAAGAAATAGCTACAGGACCAAAATTAGAAAGATAACATGCTCTGAAAAAACTCTTGTGTTAGAGGCACCTGAGTGGCTCAGTGAGTTAAGCATGGGAGATTCTGGCTCGGGTCATGATCTCAGGATTGTAAGTTCAAGTCCTGCGTGGGACTCCGCACAGGGTGTGGAGCCTGCTTAAGACTCTCTCTCCCTCTCTCTAAAACAAACAAATGAACCAAAAAAAAACAAAAAACAAAAAAAACCCTCTTGTGTTAACATCTGAAATAAAACCTTAATTTTTAAAACCTCACTATGAAAAAGTTCAAACATACACAGAAGAGAACAGTACAAATTAACCCATACCATTCTCCTCTAACATCACTCCACTTCACCAGTGATCAATCATGACCAATACTGCTTTATCTCTATACCCCTATCTTTTATTTTCTCTAGATACCAAGTCATTTCATCTCTAAACATTTCAGAAAAACCTTGTAATTCTGGCTCAACAGTGACAGAACTGGTGGGGGGGGGGAGGTTGTGTTTTATTTCTCATTGCCTCTAATTTTCAATACCTATGTCACTGGAAGAGATTAAGCTGGTGTTTATTGAAAGCAAGGAGAAGAAAATTTAGATTTTTCAGTTTTTCTGGCATATCTAGGGCTTAAAAACATTTGTAAACTTTTCTCCTCCCTCCAGTGAAGGAGACATGGCTGGTAAGATATAGTTATTTGGGGGCGACCCTCTGGCCCCTGCCCCCCGCCGCCCTGCCTCCTACGCACTTGGCCAGCTCATCCTGTTCCTTCACAAGGATGCTAAGACCTCCAGTGAGCCTTTGACCAAGTCCCAGAAACACAACTGTGATCCCAAGCTCCAGCAAGAAATGGCCCTCAAGCCAAAAAGAAAAAAGAGATATAGTCATTCAGTTCAACAAACATTAACTGAGCACTAGGGATAGGACAAGGTAAAACGAGTAAAAATATTCAAGATCCCTTCTCTAGAATGGATGAGACACACATAAAGAGATAATGTCAATAAAATGTGGAAATGCTAGAATAATAAAATTCACAGGATACTATGGGAACAGAATAAGGGCACTCACACAAAATTAGGTATTCAAACAAACAAGGCTTCCAGGAAGAGATGATACCTGAGTAAATACAAAAATACCACAAATGATTGTTACTATGTCATTATAATAATTCCAATAAGAAGTTTCTTTCAAACAGATTTCCTTCATTTAGTTAGTTGGGGAATTGGGTGATGAGAGGTTGGGAGGGGAACTCATCAAAGAATATTAGGAAGAAAGCAAAACACCAAGAATTCAAAACAACCACTATATAATGTCTTCTGGGGAATACCATAGGGAAAAGGGCTTGGTCTCCAGTCCCAAGGAGATAGAAATCTAAGTGGGAAGAAATTAAACATGCATCCGAAAACCTTATTATAGAATAATCAATCAAAATATAGTTTAGGGATGGGAAGAATAGACTAAAATATTTGAGTAAGAGCTGGGACTTAAACCAACCTTTTGAATATAAATTTACCCCAGATTAGAAAGGGAAGCTAATCAAGTAAGTAATAATAAAATGAATCTGAAGTGGTCAAGGAGGCTTTGTCCTTAAAATGTATTCCTTCATTCTGTCCATCTCTGAATGAGTGAAGCAGGCAGGGGGAGGTCTTTTATTCAGACCTTAGTTTCCAAAGAGGTGTGTATACACGTGTGTTTACATATGTGTCACGGATGTTAGTGTCAGAACATGATGGTTTGATTTGAGCATTTGCAATGTGACTCAGATATTCCACTGGAATAATACACAATGTCAAGTGCATGCAAAGGTCTACTCTGGCAGATATCTAATTCTTGGGGAGAAAGTAAAAACTAAAACCCGTAAAAATGAAAGCTGTAAAAGATACATAAGAAAATTCAATCAACACTATGAGATTAAAAAAATATTCTCCGATTGTCATCAGAGATCAATGCCTCACCACTTCTAATTCTCCTTTCAGTAGCAATGACAGCATCAGCTAACACTTAAACAGCATCTATTATGTGGCAATCTCTATATAATTGACTCACTTAATCTTCAAAATGAGTTATGAGGTAGATTCTCTTATACAGGAGGTAATGGAGATACAGAGATTAATATTATCCTTTCCTCACCTCCAGTTTTTTTGACCTTTACTTGTCAGAATTTAAGTCAGAGGTAAAAAAAAAAAAAAGATCTGTAAGATTTCTCTGAGTACAGGCTGAAGTCTAGTATTTTTATAAGTTCAGAAAAATTACTCATACCCTTCAGTGACTCAAGTGAAATGATGTGTGACAGTGTGTTGGCACAGAGCCATAAACACAAATGTAAAATCAATCCATGAGGCTAAGAGATAGTGTTGCAAATAGAAACATGCTCTAAAAATGGCATGTTTATCAAAAGACCAAAGAACAATCTCTGGGTATTTCCCACGGGACTGAAGAATGCATCTTTTTCATAATACTTACACAGAGATAAATGACCATATCATATAGAGCAATAAAGGAAGCCAGTGGTAAAAAAGCATTTGACATAACTTTTGTCCCTCCTGAGCAGTAGAAAAATATTACTCCCTAAGTAGAGTTCGTTGCTTTTTCTTCCAAGCTCTGAAAGTACCTTATATGTAGCTATCCCCAGCATGTGTATATTACATTATAACATAATTATGTGTTCATGTAGTATCTTCCCTCCAGACTGTGAGTCCTGCAGCAGAGGGTCTCAATATTCATCCTGGGATTTAAAACCCATCTCTGCATCTAGCAGAATGAAGGCTTATTGGATGAATAATTGAGTGATTTGATAGGTGACTTTTAATAAACTCCCAGGCACTACAAAGTGTTACAGGAAAGTTTAACATATCAGTGAAGGGGAGCCTGGGTGGCTCAGTGGGTTCAAGCCTCTGCCTTCGGCTCAGGTCATGATCCCGGGGTCCTGGGATCGAGCCCCACATCGGGCTCTCTGCTCAGTGGGGAGCCTGCTTCTGCCTCTCCCTCTCTGCCTGCCTCTCTGCCTACTTGTGATCTCTGTCTGTCAAATAAATAAATAAAAACTCTTTAACATATGAATGAAGTTGTGTTTGCTATCTTAAGAGTATATTCCAGTCTCTTTTGCCTGGCATTTAAGACCCTTCTACGTGGACCTAATCTACCTTCTTAACCTTCTCTCATCTACTCCCTCCTCCCAGTTATATCCTGAGTATGAATTACTTTCTCTTTCTGACACAAGCTCTGTACTTTCCTACCTCTGTGCTTTAACTCCGTAATCTCCCTAGGAAAAAACACCTGAGCCTACTTATTTAACACTGTGTTAATATGTTTACTATAAAACAATCATAAAAATAGAAGAAGACAGACATTTTAAACAAATGAGGAAAAAATACTTAAATAGATTCTTAATTTTTTTCTTCCTGTACACAGTGGATTGCTTTGGACATACTTTACTCTGAGAAATCTCTGATTTACATGAAAAGAACAAATTTCATACAGTTTTTGTGAGAGTTAAGTGAGCCAACACGTTTAATGCACTTAGAACAGTGCTTGGCGTGAAGGCCAAATTTAAATGTTAACTCTTCAAAGAATTATTTGAATGCATCTCTTCCAAGGTTGGGATTTCTCAATGTAGGAGGCGCTAATCTTACAGAGTTTAGCAAGAGGCCAAGCCTACGAAGCCAAAATAAAGCAGAAACTTGGAAAGGTTGGGTTTATAGAATATGATGGAAAAGAAAAAAATATAATTGTTAACCCCAAGAAAAATACAGTACCAAAAAGGAAATATAATCACACTATACTATCTGGCTCTACAGTACATGATGTTTATATAGGACTAATCATACAAACACTGGCTCTTTAACCAAAAGTTGTGATATAACTAAACGGAAAAAATGGGGTATTAACACAGGCCCTCAAATCTTCAGTTTTTATTAGCAAAAGGCTAAAGTTTAGGCATGTTATTTTAAAACTTGGAGATACATATCAGAAGAAACAGCTAAAATATTCCAGCAATGATCTCTGAGGAATGTGATTAGGAAGGTAGAATACTTCAGCACTATTTAATTTTGAAATTTTGTGTAGGTATTATACCAATTAAACTTTGAAAATAAAGTCAATTTTCTGGGGCGCCTGGGTGGCTCAGTGGCTTAAAACCTCTGCCTTCGGCTCAGGTCATGATCCCAGGATCCTGGGATAGAGCTCTGCATCAGGTTCTCTGCTTGGTGGAGAGCCTGCTTCCCTCTGTCTCTCCGCCTGCCTCTCTGCCTACTTGTGATCTCTGTCAAATGGATAAATAAAATCTTAGAAAAAAAAAAAAAAGAAAAGAAAGCCAATTTTCTTAAATTCAAAAATTAATAGCCTCCCACCTAGAGATGGCAGGTTGAACACATATGTCCAACTCTACTCTCTCCAGAACTCTCAGTGACACACCAGAGAAGAGATGTAGAAAGGCACAAAAGAGAAAAAGAGAAAAAGATGAGAAATTTAATGCAGGAGTTTTAGGAATCATATAATAAGACTCCAGGGTGAAAGAGGGGAGAAAATGGAGAAAGAAAAAAATTCAAAGAAATCATTCAAAAACCTTTCCTAGAACTGAAGAACACGAATTTTTTAGACCGAAAGGGTCAAACAATGTCCAACAAAACAGACAAAGTATATCCAAACCAGGGCACATCAACGTGAAATTTGATAACAAGAGGAACAAAGGGATCTTGCAAGCTTCAAAAGAAGTTATGTACAGTGAGATCAGCAGTGAGAACAGCACCTGTTATTCTTCTCGATGGTTAACAGAAGTTAAAAGGCAAATGAAGCAAAGCCTTGAAAATTCAAAAAGAAACAATTTTATATCCAGTCAACCTATTCATGTAAAAAACACTTTATAACACGCAAAGGCTTTCATGCCTTCTAAGGAATCTATGAAAAAATGTGTTCATACGAAACAAGAGAACCAAGCCAAAAAAAAAAAAAAAAAAAGGGTCAGGGGGAGATGTGGAATTCAGGAAATCCGAAGGTTCTGTTTATCAGATGATATTAAAAGTGTCATGAGTTTCTTGGTTTTAGGAAGATGAAATCCACACAAGGCATACCGTTGCTTTTTGAAATGTTAAAATAGTTCATGTGCTCTTAGATTTACACAGTTTTGTTTTTACAGCAGACTAAGGATAAAAGAGATTACAAGAGGCTTTAACTCTTACCTGTAGTACAGCAGCAAATAAGTACACCACAATGAAGATCACAGTTAAAGAAGTGTGACCACTTTTCATCAAGTGAATAGTGTAGAGGAAAATTAAATGTCCGGGAATCACAAGAAGCAGGAGAACCTGAGCAGACTTATTATTCACTCCTGTAGTAGAAAATGTAAAAGTTAAAACAAGATCCTATTGGGTTACTAATAGGTCACAGTTATTAAAATTTAAGGATTAATTTCATGTTACTATACTAAATAGCATCACATAAAATTCTGTTGCTAACAATACATTTCAACCACTCACAGTTTACTTAATTCTTTGAAATTCTCATTATATGTTATATGCTAATTGAATGGCAGGAAGTTGATAAAAACTTGCTATGAAGAACACTGGTCAGACGTTAGTATCTATCATAGTAATAGAGGGAAGACAAAAGAAAATATATAAAGTTCTTAAAGCAAAGAAATGTTCTAATTTTACTTTTCCTTTAGAGTTCTTTCACTGATATTTCACTGGGCATTTCTTTTTTTTTTTTTTTTAAGATTTTATTTATTTATTTGACAGAGAGAGATCACAAGGAGGCGGAGAGGCAGGCAGAGAGAGAGAGAGAGGAGGAAGCAGGCTCCCTGCTGAGCAGAGAGCCCAATGTGGGACTCGATCCCAGGACCCTGAGATCATGACCTGAGGTGAAGGCAGAGGCTTGACCCACTGAGCCACCCAGGCGCCCTCAACGGGCATTTCTGATCCTCATTCAGAGTGATCCGCAGGGGTACATGCACCCCAATGTTTATAGCAGCAATGTCCATAATAACCGAACTATGGAAAGACCCCAGATGTCCACTGATGGATGGATGGATAAACAAGATGTTTACACACACACACACACACACACACACACACACACACACACACACACTGGAATATTATGCAGCCATCAAAAAGTGAAATCTTGTCGTTTACAATGACATGGATGGAGCTATAGGCTATTACGCTATGTGAAGTAAGTCAATGAGAAAGACCATTATCAAATGATTTCACTCATGTATGGAATTATGAAATAAAACAGAGGAGCATAGGGGAAGGGAGGGAAAAATAAAATAGGACAAAAATCAAAGAGAGAGACAAACCATAAAAGACTTTTAATCATAGGAAACAAACTGAGGGTTGCTGGAGGGGAGGGAGATGGGGGGAATGGGGTAACTGTGTGGTGGACATTAAGGAGGGGACTTGATGTAATGAGCACTGGGTGTTATATGCAACTGATGAAACACTAAATTCTACCCCTGAAACTAATAATACACTATGTTTTAACCAAATTGAACTTAAATTTTTTAAAAAGCCAAATATAACCTTTATTTTCATCAGAAAAGAAGTGAGAAGAATTGTGAGGTTTAATCCTGTGGTCACAATTCTTTGGTAGTCACTGGCTGGGTGACACTACTCCTTGTTAGGGAGGTTCCCCTCTCCTCCTGTTTGCTTGGGATCAAATGCCTACATCCAGAAAAGCCAAAAGGATTAATATAGGAAAGACAGTATATCTGTCTCTCTAAATCACCTAGCAAAGCTTTCCTATGTGTATAAGGTTCCTCCTTTTTTTTTTTTTAAGATTTTATTTATTTATTTGATAGAAAGAGACACAGAGAGAGAGAACACAAGCAGAGGAGTGGGCTCCCCGTGGAGCAGGGAGCCAGATACCGGGCTTGATCCCAGGACCCTGGCATCATGACCCGAGCTGAAGGCAGACATTTAATGACTGAGCTTGACCCGGGTGCCCCATGGTTTTTCCTTCTTGACCAGTGAACAAGGCATCCCAGAGAAAAGGATGAAAAAGAAAAAGTATACAAAGTTCCTCAGCAACTGCAGAATTGATACAAATGACTTTCTCTCACTGAGATTTAATGAACACAATCTATTCTATTTAAAAACTACTCAGGTCTCAGGAATAAAAAAAGTCCCATCAAACTGACCAAATATGTGTTCAGCAAACGTTGCCCGTCTCTATTCTCAGAGAATTATTCCTGATATAAAATATGTAAAAAACCAAAAGCACATACCTGGTCCAAAAAAAGTTCTAAATGGGTAGTAACAACCTTTGGGTTCATCAGGCAGTTCTCCTGGAATGCTATGTAAATGGAGGTAGGTAGAAATCCTGCTAGCCTGAATGGCCACCAAATTACCACCAATACCTGAAACATAAGGACAAACAAAGCAGTTATCATCGTATTTCAAACAATTTACATAAATGTGACCAAGCAAGGCTCTTCATGTTATAGCGTGGGCCAATAAAACAAACAAAAAAGAATCCTTCTGAAATGTTGACTTATTTAATGTTGAGCTAGGTATTCCAAAGACATAAAGTCATTGTTATGAATTATTTTTTAAAATCTGACTCACTGCCTGAAAGCAGACCAGACTAAATAATTTTTTTTAGTGACTATCACGGCCAAGATACAGGTAGCAAGGTGTTTAATGCTTATCATCTTAACAAGAAGAAAAATAAGCTTGATTTTTTTCAAATAGGGAAGTCTTGAAATTTCTCTTCCCAGGTTACTAGAGAAATTAGTACCAGGGACTGAAAAAAATACTCAAGAAAATCATCTTTCAAGCTCAATTATCCTCTCAAATACTTTACAGACCTGCCCTACAAGAAACATGAAAGGAATTTCTCTTGGTAAAAGGAACATAAAACCAGATGGAAATCTGGAACTACACAAAGGAAAGAAGGGTGCTAGAAATGTAAAATAAATTAGAAAATTAAAAGGATATCATTTTCTCATTTTTAATCTCTTTAAAAAATAACCGGCCATTTATTTTTTTTTTAAAGATTTTATTTATTTATTTGACAGAGAGAGATCACAAGCAGGCAGAGAGGCAGGTAGAGAGAGAGGAGGAAGCAGGTTCCCTGCTGAGCAGAGAGCCCATAACCCGCCATTTAAAGCAAAAATAATGACGATGTATATAGGGCTTACAACAAAGTAAAATGTATGACAAAAAGAGCACATAAGAAAGAGAAATGAAAATCCAAGTATACTGATGTAAGGTCCTTACCCTTTCTGTAAATGGGCTCAATTATTATTTGAAAGTACTCTGTGATAAAGATATTTATAAGCCCTAGATCAGTAGTTCCCAAAGAACAGTCAGGGGTCTGAAGGAAGGTTAGTTCTAGAAATCCTAACCCCTTGCTAGCAGAGGTCCCAGAAGGAGAGCTTCACAGTACATATTAGCATAATAAAGGCTTTAAGAAATCCTGTAGTAAAGAAATCTATTTGACCTAATGCTTCCCAAACTTAATTGGCCACAAAACTTCTCAAGGTATACTATTAATCTCACAGAACTAGTATTCTTATGAAATCTATTTCAGAAAATGCTACTACTTCTGTGAGACATTAATAAGTGTTAAAAGATATCCTCATCAAAATATCAACACTGATATGCCTTACTTGAAACAAAATGTGTATTTTTGTAACCCATAAAACAGATAAATTAGCACTTATTGTGGGGGCTGGGGGAAGCACAGGCTTTGGAATCAAGCAGGTCTGGGTTTAAATGCTGAGTTACCCCTTACTAGATGTGAGATGTTGGACATATTACTCTGTTATGGTGAGGATGAAATGATGTAACATGCACAAAAGACCTGCATGTTATCTGGCACATAGTAGGTACTCACTCAATAGTTAGCAAATGATGATGGTGATGATGGTGTGTTATTTAGGAGCCCTTTAAATCACACATCCTCTAGCACATTTAGTATGAAATTCGATTCTCAAAAGTTCTGTCTTTTTTGAGGACCATGGAAGGAATCTTCTCTATCAATGTTTCTAACCAGTGGAATTTAACATAAAGTGAGCTCATTGTGAGATCCCACTAAGAGATTCACTTACTGAGATACAAAAAAGATTTTACTACCATGAATACCATGGCTTCCAAGGACAGCACTCCAGGGAGGCTCAGGAATCGTTTCTTACATAAGGTGAAATAACAGGAACACTGATTCAAACCTTCCTAATGATGGGGTTGTTATAATTTAAAATTTTCTCTGAAATATTGGGCAATATAGCTCTAACAGTATTGGTGGTAGTATTTATGCTAGTGACTTCATTAACTAATCTTCACAGAAGAGGATTTGAACAGGTGGACGAAAAGCAGTAATCATTCCAGGCAATGAAAATTAGGTCTTTGTAGGGCCATGAAATAGGAATTTGGTTAGAAAGATAAAGGAAAAAGTTGTACACATCCAAAAGCATATAGGGGGCTTTGAAAGTGAAGCAGAAGAATTCAAACTTGATTTGACAGGCAGGAGAAAGCCACTGATAAGTTCATCTTTTTTTTTTTTTTAAGATTTTATTTATTTATTTGACAGAGAGAGATCACAAGTAGGCAGAGCAGCAAGCAGAGAGAGAGAGGAGGAAGCAGGCTCCCCACCGAGCAGAGAGCCCGATGCGGGGCTTGATCCCAGGACCCTGAGATCATGACCTGAGCCAAAGGCAGAGGTTTTAACCCACTGAGCCACCCAGGCGCCCCTGGTTCAGCATCTTAAGATTGAAGTAATAAAAACAATGTTTAAAAGACTAGCCTACTAGTGACAGTTAATTGGCACTGAGTAGGGAGTGGGTCAGGAAAGCTACGTTATGACTTCATTGATGGCTGAAGTAAGACATTAGCAGACTATAGTGCTGAGACATTCTTATACAAAAAGTGAACAAGTGAATTATGTTAATGGGCAAATCAATGAGATCTGATCATTGTCTATTCAAAGAGGGTGAAGGGCTGCGTTGATGGTTCTGTGATTTTAAGGGTGGATGATGGGGGGTAGGGGCACTAGGAAAATTGGAAAGGGGATCTAGAGGGGAAATTTCTTCATGGACATTTTACAGTTATGCAAAAATGTAAATGTTCAAGTGAAATTTTAGGTCTGAAGTTAGATTTGGGGGAACTTGCCTTCATATAACATTATTTTATTACACATAAATATATGAAAGCAATTTATATTAAATGTGTAGCATATCCTGTGACATGTTTTCCCTCAGGTAGAATTACTTTTTAAATTATACTGGCACAAACTGTACTAAAATCCAATATAATGACACCCAGCCCAAAAGTCAGTATGCCTAGATTAAAATTATCTTACTAAATGGAATTCATACCAAAAAGGCCTATGTACCTAAGTATTATAATTCCCATTTTATAGGTAAGAAAAAAATATAAGGCAGATCTTAAAGGGAGCCATAGAGGAGTGACAGATTTTAGTGAATCGAATTGACTTAAGCAATGCTTAAACCTAGCTAACTCTAATTGATCCACAAAAATCGACAGGAGCAGTAGCAAAACATGAGACAGCAGATAAACCCAAAGTCAATGATAATCCAGAACTGAAATATCGTATTTCGCCACACTAATCTTAAAAATCAAGTATGCTCGACTCTTAAACCAATATCAAGTAAGAGTAAGAAACAGTTCTTTTCAAAAATAGGTTGTGCATACTGAGAACAGGGAATGTAATTTCTACCATGAACACCAACCTGGGGATGGGGGAATAATGGAAGGGAGGGGGAGATACACCTCTTAAACTGTGAACCCTAAAATTCCTGTTCCTGAATAAGAGTATATATAATGATTTGATACCATTGTGAAACAGTATATCTAATTCTTACCATTAATAACTGGCGTGTAAACAACAATCCCAACCAAGTTTGGATCAGATACGGTTGTGTCCAGAATAAGGCCCCCAATGCTGGAAGATAGAAAATTGTATAATTTAGGGAAGAGAAATAAGTGTACTAAATTTAAAGTTGCTCTTTACACACAAACACCTCTACTTTAAAAACAATTTTTTTAAAATTATTTTTTAAAATTTTTTAAAATTTTAAATTAAAAAAAAATTTTTTTTTACATTTAAAAAGTAGAATAAAAAGGAAAAATAGTCCGAGTAAAAATCAGTGAAACAGTGAAACTTTGAAAATAAAACATAGAATAAGCTCTAGGCCTACATGTCAGGGCTCTCCTCCTGATCTCTAAGATATGTTCCTTAAAACAGGAAAAGAATATGCTTTAGATGCATTAAAATGTCTGGAAGGATATATAAGAAACTATTAACCATGTCTATCTCTGGGTGGAGGGACTAACAGAAGACTTGATGATTATTTTATGTCCTTCTGTATTTACTAATTTTTAAAAACCATGTGCATTTATTGCCGTTCCAAT
Organism: Lutra lutra; assembly: GCF_902655055.1. Classification (NCBI taxonomy): domain Eukaryota; kingdom Metazoa; phylum Chordata; class Mammalia; order Carnivora; family Mustelidae; genus Lutra; species Lutra lutra. Next base: position 127,648,862 of record NC_062285.1, read on the forward strand.
TTAAAAAATAGTTGTTACTTTTTTTAAAGTGAGCTCTACACCCAACATGGGGCTTGAACTTACGACTCTGACCCGGAGATCAAGAATCTCATCATCTACCAACTTGACCCAGGCAGGTGCCCCTAAAAAATGGTTTTTTAAAAGAGTATTTCTTCGTATTTGAAATTAACAAGGCATTAGAGGCATCATTTTTATTGTGTGAAAACTAGATAGGTGTAGCATCTTATCATTGGTAATGAGTTGTAGCCATAGAAATAATGAGTTGTGGCCATAGAAAGGGTTGATTTTGAGGACAGAGGTCTGGAAAAATAATCTATACAGGAGCAAGCCATGTACTCTGAAAGTCTCCATGGAGCTTGGAGATTTGTTAAGTTTCCATGACTGTTACCAATTGGTTAGCTTCAGTTTCTTGGTCTAAATCCTATAAAACATTGCCAGTCCCTATACTCTTTGGGATCCTGTTGCCTAAATCTTCTAGGAAAATGCAATCTACATTACAGAAAAATAAACCCCATGTTATCAGAGAATGGGGTTGATTGTCAAAATATCAGATCAAATGTTCTACCATTACCTGATAGTTAACATTAGGAACTTGTTATTTTAATTTTTTAGTAAAATAAATGAATTGTGGCTTGCTATACCTAAGTTAATAGGACTTCCCATTAAAACTTACATTGTAAAATCCCAAAGGAGTCATCCTTAAGAGTATTTTATTAAGGTCTCACTTTAAAAATATATGTATTTCATAGAACAAACTAGTTATTGCCAAAGAATAAATTTCTGTGCCAAAATGCACAGGTTCATGCTGTGACCATAACATGAACACTTGCTAAAATACATCTTAAAATGTTTTTATGACCTAGGTAACAAAATATTATAGGAAAAATTAGAAAAGACAAACAAAAAGAAGAAAATAAAAATCAACCTCAGTGCTATCATTCAGCATTATACTGTTATCATATTGGTATGATATTTAAAAATATTGGTAGATTTTTAAAAATAAAAGCTCACATTGTAAAAGTGGCTCTCTCTTCACTTGTATTAAATTTTATTTTTATCGAATAAACATGCACATTATTTAAAAAGTGAAAGTACCACAAAGCTTATTACATAGTTCCCAGCCCCCACTCCCAGAACCTGTTCTCTACTAGTAATTCTTTTCAACTTCTTTAGCTGTTTCTTCTGGTGTTTAATGCTCTATTTCTAAATAACATGTTTATACTGTGATTTCCTGATTTTAAATTTTAGAGATTTACCTAATGACCTACACTATGACAGATGGGGACTTAATCTCACTTGCCCTTCCCCTCCCCACTTGGGATCCTTCATAATTCCCTTCCTCCTATCCTGCCAACTTGGTTATAACAATTCTGGGTGAAAAATATTTAGGGTTTACTTTATCGTAACAAGGAAATCATTATTCACAACTGAACCATCAAGTGTATTATTAGATTTCCTCACTTTTATTTGTTGCTTTGGCCCATATTTTTCCCAATTTTGGGGGTACTTACTACCAATTTGCTTTCAACTTTCTAACAAAGTTAATGAAATGTTTCTGAATACAGTCAAACATCAGGTAACTCATCAATTCCACTTTTGTTTCCTAGAGAAAGTCCTCCGTAAGTCCTCTGTCCTGCCAACCCAGATGGTGGCCTCTAGGCACATTATACGGCTGTCACCCTGCACCTTCCTTCAGTCTCCCACACTGGGTCTTGGTCTGTACGCCATGACCAAGTCCCAACATTTCATGGGACCCTATTGTCTGAATCTTCCAGGAAAAAGCAATCTACATCACAGAAAAATGAACCATCTTCTCTCATAGAATGGGTTTCCTCATTCCTGTGTCACCTTTCTTGATTTATTTCCTTATTTTGATAGATCATTATCTTCTACCAGAGTTGATATGAAAGGGCATATGGGAAGTAAACTTTTTGAGATCCTGACTGTCTAAAAATTTCTTGATTCCACCCCTACATCTGGCTGATATTGCAACCACAACTTATGTTCAAAATAATCTCCCTTCAGAGTTTTGAAGAAGTAAGTTTAGGTGTTGCTATTGGACATCATTCAGGTTCCCAATGCTTCATGTATAACTCATCTTTTTTCTCTAGAATATTTTGGGATTTATAGTAGTGTCCTTTGATTAGGCTCTCTCTTGGCATTCACTGTGCTAGGTACTTAATGGGCCCAACAAGCTGGAAGCCCGTGGTCTTCAGTCCTGGGGAACTTTCTTGTATTATTTCTTTGATAATTTCTTCTCCTTATTGTTTGCCTTCAGGTGCCCGCCTCCGCTTTCTGTTCTATTTTCCAGAACAGTATCTCTGCTCTATCTTCTAACTTTTGAGTTTTTAAAAGATTTTATTTATTTAGGGGCACCTGGGAGGCTCAGTCAGGTAAGCATCTGCCTTCTGTTCAGGTCATGATCTCGGGGTGCTGGGATCGAGCCCCTCATTGGGCTCCCTGCTCAGCAGAGAGCCTGCTTCTCCTTCTCCCTCTGTCCTTGCCCCTGGGCTTATGCTCTCTCTCCTTCTCAAATAAAAATCTCTTAGAAGATTTTGTTTATTTATTTGAGAGAGAGAGCAGGAGGAGGAGTAGAGGGAGAGGGATAAGCAGACTCCCTGCTGCCACAGAGTCCAACACAGGTCTCTGTGCAGGTCATGATCAGGTCAGATCATGACCTGAGCCAAAATCAAGTCAGTTGCTTAACTGACCGAGCCACTCAGGTGCCCCTATGTAGTCTTAATTCCCAAGAGCTCTTCCTACTTCTTAAATCCTCCTTATTAGAGCATTCTGTTCTTGCACTATGGATGCCTACATTCTCTTACTGCTCTGAAGACACTGAGGAGTTTTTTGAGGTCTTTCAACTATCCCTGTACTTTCTTTAGGTACCATTTTTCTGCTTTCTGTCTCTCATGTTAGAAGCCTTAATCAAATGTCCAGTGATCCTTTCACTGTCGGCTTCTCCGTGAGGGGCACTGCAGAGCACACTTGGAGCTTTCTGTGTATGGAGGCAGAGCTCATCAGAGGGCAGGCTTCCTGAAGAAGCATCAGGTGCACAAGCAGCTCTTTCACTAAGGGACCCACAAGGGTCAATATCCACAAGTTTTTCTTTTGTGCTGATGAGTTTTCCCAGAAAAGAATTATTCTAATTTTTTGCCTGGGGGTAGAGGCCTGACTGCCAATATTCCATGAGCAAAGAATAAGAAGTGGCATAGGGTTTTCACTGTTCAGCCTCTAGATTTTCACTTAATCCTATTTTTCATACAGTGTGTAACTTGCACCCTCACATGTGCAGGTGTTTCCAAATCCACATACTCTCTGGTTCAGTCTCTCAGAGTGAATTCTTGTCTTCTGCCAAGTGGGGGTGGGGAAGAGGGTGGTCCCCCAGGTGGTCAAGCTGGAGAAGGGCTTTTAGGATCTAAATGCCTCTTGAATAAACTTTCCACCGATGATCTTCATTTCAGCTCTGAGAAGTACTTAGTGCCTCTATTTCCTCCACCTCTCCGGGTTTCTGAGGCTCAGCTCTCAGACCCACTTGCTTCTTATGGGTGTCCCCTCATCCTGCAGGAGGTGAGGTTTTGGCTTTTTCCATTCTGCTAGTTCAGTTAAAAATCATCTGATTCCTATTTTACTAATTCTGTAGAATCTCGCACCTGCTGTCCTCTCTGCTCCCCTTCTGTTTGTGGTTTTATAGCTTTTCTGTTCTATTTACTGTCATTTTAGTAGTTTCAGGAAGGAAGAACATAAATATGGGTCAAGACACCATGTTTAACAGGAAATTTGTACTCTTTTCTAGCTTGCTCTTTTCACCAAATGTGCAGTGAACATCTTTCCATGTCAATACAAACTTTGTTATTTTTAGTGGTTAATATTCCATTTGGTGACTACACTACCATTTACTAGATTGATAGCTGGTTGCTAGACCTCTAAGGTGATCTCTTTAGTTGTTGTTGTTAAAAATCCCACTGTGATGGGGATCCTTACAACTTTATTGTTTGCATATATCCTTAGTCATACCCTGTGTCCTGTTGGAGTGTCAGTAGTCAAATGGCATGTCCATTTCTAAGTATTTCTGATACTTATGTGAATACCTTATTATTAAAAATAAGTAAAGTCGGGTTAACACACACATACACATACATACACACACATACACACCATGAAACCTTACTCATCAATCTGGTAAGGATTTGATTAGAAAAAAGTTTGAAACTGGTCTACAGATTTCAATAATTCCTGGGATTAATTTCTCTATTACCTGTGATTAAAAAAAAAAAGACCTGGCTATATAAGATAATTGAACCAAGAAATAAAAACAGGCTGCTGATATTTTAATATATACACAGGTACAGGTATATAGAACACATTTACACACACATTTTAATACTAACCTACTTATAACCATAGCTGTTATGACAGGCTCCCAGCCCGAGTGGAGAACTGTCCTTGTGGCTGGATGTTTAGCAGCTATTATAATCCAGATAGGAGTTAGAGCCAAGAAAAAGACACCAACTAATGGAGAAATGTAGTAATAGTTGTCTAAAATTTAAAAAGAGACAATATTTCAATCTCTCTTCTAATCATGTAGCAAATATAGATATTAAAAGTACAAGTTTCCCAGGAGATAGGATGTTATCCAACATATTCACAGGCTATGTATTTTCTCTAAACTTCACACAAATTTAAAACTGTGGATAAGAAAAAAAAAAACTGTGGATAAGGTAAAAATATTAAATAATGTAACTGAAAATAAATACATGAATCCAACAAACATTTACTGAAATAGCTATCTGAGCTGGATAAGAACTGCCATAATAACAGGAAGGACGATAACAGTAAAAAACCATCATTTATTTGGCTTCTATTATTGACCAAGTACTGTGCTAAGTGACTTTTAGGCAACATCTCATGTGACCGTCCTCACAAGTATGAGGTATACTGCCGTTTCTATGTTATGAAGAAACTAAAGCTTCGGAGCTTAAGAACATGGCTAGGAAATAGGGAGAGTCAGGAAAAGATGGCATCTGATATCAAAGTTAGTAACTCTCTCTTTTTTAAAAAAATATTTTATTTATTTATTCGACAAAGAGAGAGAGCACATGCACACACACAAGCAGGGAGAAGCAGCAGGTAGAGAGGGAGACGGAGAAGGAGAATCCCCTCTGAGCAGGGAGTCCCATGTGGGACTCAATCCTGGGACCCGACCTGAGCGGTCCTGGGATCCTGGGATCATGACCTGAGTGGAAGGCAGCTACTTAACCAATTGAGCCACTCAGGCGCCCCAAAGTTAGTAACTCTTAACTCTAAAGTTAAATGGGATATTATTTTTACTTACAAGGATCTTACAGTACAAGCATTCCAAGGAATGCTGGCCAATCAATTGATAATAGATAGCCCCGATACTAAATAGTGTTCCAAGCTCCAAAATAAAATAGAAAAACTAGGGGTGCCTGAGTGGCTCAGTGGGTTAAAGCCTCTGCCTTTGGCTCAGGTCATGATCCCGGGGTCCTGGGATTGAGCCCCCTATCAGGCTCTCTGCTCAGCAGGAAGCCTGCTTCCTCCTCCTCTCTCTGTCTGTCTGTCTGTCTCTCTCTCTGCCTGCCTGTCTGCCTACTTGTCATCTCGGTCTGTCAAATAAATAAATAAAATCTTAAAATAATAAAATAGAAAAACCAAGTTTAATAAAAGTAAACACCTCTCTTCACTGCTGAACTTCTCAGAACCCTTAATATGCTAAGACAGAATACAGTACACTGTGTTAACCATAGTTTGGCCAGATCATCTAGTTTCACATCTTGGTGTTATAACCTACCTTGGACAAGAAATTTCACTCCTATAAACTTCAATTTCCTTATCTATAAAATGGCAATAGTAATAGTATCTATTTCATGGAGGTATTGTGACTCTTAAGAGAATGAGTACATCTAAGTAGAATAGTGCCCAAGCACCTAGCTAATATTCATCGAACACTTGCTGTCATCATAATTATCACTGCCATTATCATTAACATCTTGTCATCTGGAACACACTGAGATAGCAGATTGCCAGGACTTTGCTATAACCCCTTTGTGGTAAACTGTCTTACTTGATCACAATTACTCATTCTCTCTCCATCCTTGTTATGCTTCCCTACAGAGTGAATATATTTCTCTGCCTCATTGACTTTGGGCTTAGCTATTTGTCTTGCTTTGTAGACATGCTATATGTCACCTCTGAACAAAATTTTAAGTGCTTTCAGGAATGACTAGTTCTCCCAGTTCTCCTTGTTAAAATATTAGATAAGGGTATATAACATCCCAATTAGAAGGCAATTCTTACTGCCTAACAACTAAGATTAACAACGACCTCTTTATAGGATCAAACAGGAAACTAAAGGCAAAATCCACTAAACACAAGTGAAAAGAACTATTCTGCTAGGTCAGATCATCTTACGACTTCATTACCCTTTTCATTTTACTACGTCAAAAGAGGAGCACCCTACTCAGCTTTTAAGTTACTCTCAACATTAAATCTCTGGAAGGGCACCTGAAGTGGAAAGAGGCACCTACCACCCCAACCCCAGAAACACCGCTTGAACTTTCAGAGCAGGGTAAAATTTTCTCAGTACATAAGCTAAAAATAACAAGTGGGCAGTTCCTTAAAAAGTTAAACAGAGTTATTATATATTCCACTGCTAGGTAAATACCAAGAGAACTGAAAACATATGTTCACACAAAAACTTGTGTAAGTGTGTTCATAGCCTCATTTCTTCATAATAGTAAAAAAAATGGAAGCAACCCAAACGTCCATGAATTGGTAAATGGATAAACAAATGTGGTATATTCATACAATGGAATATTATTCAGGACTGACTCATGCTGCAAGGCAGGTGAAACTTGAAAACATACTAACTGAAAGGAGCTGGACATAAAAGGTTATATGTTGGATGATTCAATTTTTTGGAAATTGAATTTGGAAATGGAAAGGCAAACCCATAGAAGGTAGATTACTGGTTGCAGGGTCTGGGCAAAGGGTAGAATGGGGAGTGATAGCTACAGGTTTCTTTTGGGGTGATGAAAATGTTCTGGAATTATACAACAGATTGTACAATGTTACAGATGAAAATGAAGGGGAACTATAGTCTTCAAAAATGTCAGTCTTAAAGACAAAGAAAAAACATATACAAATATATATACATACATATATAGAGAGACAGAGAATAAAAGACAAAGCAAATGGGATAAAATGTTTAAATGTATCTAGGTCCGGGATATGCAGAACTTTAAAAAGTAGGGGAAAACATGATAGAAATAAAAATTTCTAAAATTGATTTACTGTAAACACGTTCTATCTCAATTTCCTGCCTAGTCTAATATGCTCATTCCTACCAAACTATGATTGCATGGGATACTCCTATCTTTTTCCTGGCTAAGACATAACCTAATTCTGATAGCTAAGGAAAAATTACAAATATAGGAAAAGGGAAGATTCTAAACATTTCTCTTTGTAGGCTATACTGGTGTTTTATAGATGTCATAAAATTAAAGAATTACCTTCAGAAAAGCACTAATGACACAATCAGCAAGAGAAAAATGGATGACTAAAAGCCAAATTTAGTATCAAATTTAATTTCAAATTTTATCAAAATTTATCAAAATTTAAGTAATGTCTTCCTTCAAAATGAAATACACTTCAATGATCCTAGTCAAAATAATATTTTGTATTAATTTCTGAGTATATCACAACAGGTATTATAGTAGGTCATTATTCAGCCATTATTCAACACATCCACATCCTAATCCTTAGAACCTGTGAATAATTACCTTATACGGCCAAAGAAACTTTGCAGATGTAAGTCAAGTATTTTGAAATGAGGAAGTTATTCTGGATCATTAGTGTGAGCCTGAAATGTAATTATAGGTGTCCTCCCAGGCGGAAGTCAGAGGGAGATCTGACTTCAGAAGAGTAGGCAGTGTGACCACAGAAGCAGAGAATGAGTAATGCAGCTACAAGCCAAGGAATGCTGGCAGCCAAGGAATGCGCTTCCCCCTAAAATCCTCCAGAAGAGACCAGCCCTGCTGACACCTTGATTTTAGCCCTGTATAAGACATTTTAGACTTTGGCTTCCAGAACTGTAAGAAGATTCATTTCTGTTGTCGTTTTCTTTCATAAGATTTTATTTATTTATTTGACAGAGAGAGAGAGAGAGTCAGTCAGTGGGGAGCAGCAGAAGGAGAAGCAGTCTCCCCAACGGGGAGCCCAATTCGGGACTCAATCCCAGGACCCTGGGATCACAACGTGAGCTGAAGGCAGATGCTTAACCCACTACGCCACCCAGGCGCCCCTCATTTCTGTTGTTTTAAGCCACAGAGTTTGTGGTAATTTGTTACAGCAGCAATAGGAATGAATACAGGTGTACAGATAAAGCTTTGCAGAATTTTAAGCCTAAGAAATGTCTGTGCGCATTAGTATTGATTCTGTGACATACGTAAACTACAGAAAACTAAGGATGAACACAGCTAAAGTGGTTCAAATTGCTGTGATTCCACTTATCTGCCAAACATAACAGCCATCTTTCTGATTCATGGCTTGTACCTTTTATTGGATTGCTGGTGGCGTTTTGCAACAACTGTCACACAATTTTCATTAACAACATTCATTATTCTTACCTTAAATTCTTTTGAAATATGTAGCTGCTATGAGTGACATTCTTATATGTCAGCTGTTTGTGTGTGAGCAACAAAGCAAGGGGCATGGTAAGTTGTCAATTTTATTTTAATACCCTCCATTATAACTATCAGAATTTTCTCACTAAATTGACCTTCCAGGAATCACTCTAAACTAAGATGGTGAGTGCTGAAAATCTCTGAAGACTGACGTGCAAGAAAAATTTAGATTCTACTCATATCACTACTCACATGCAGGCAGAGATATTTTAGAATGCCTTGTAATTAACTAGCTGGCCTCCCTGTCGGTTTCTACAGATTGGAGCTACCTAAGGATGATCGTGATTGTTCTATGGCTTCAACTAAGCCATCTTTTTTTTTTTTTTAAAGATTTTATTTATTTATTTGACAGAGAGAGAGAGAGAGATCACAAGTAGGCAGAGAGGCAGGCAGAGAGAGAGGAGGAAGCAGGCTCCCTGCTGAGCAGAGAGCCCGATGTGGGGCTCGATCCTAGGACCCTGAGATCATGACCCGAGCCGAAGGCAGCGGCTTAACCCACTGAGCCACCCAGGCGCCCCTAAGCCATCTTTTTAAAGTTAACCTCAAAGAATGAGAAATCCATCAACATTCTGCTTTTCAGATCTTGCCTAAAAAGAGAAAAGCTGACAGTTTGTCAAATCAATAAAATTATGTACATACCAGAATTAGATAGCCATGGAGTTATACAAATAACTGAAAAGAGTTCTTAAAATTCTCTCTCTCTTTTTTTAAAGATTATTTATTTATTTGACAGAGAAAGATGGAACACAAGCAGGGGGCGTGGGAGAAGGAGTGGCAGGCTCCCCGCTGAGCAGAGAGCCACTCAGGCGCCCTCTTAAAATCCTCTTAAAAGTATGCAAACAAGAAGAAAGAAAGGGCAGCAATCACTATGTACAGATATTCTGGTTGCTGGCCTAACCGCATCCTTTTAATAGCTTTTAAAAATTACTACTGTTTAAACATTACTGTATGAATGAATAAATGCCTTTATATCTTCTCGGCAAGTCATACCAAAGCATATCATAGTTCAGAGCTTAGATTATTTTCTACTAACTTTCTATTTTTGCTTCTATTTCAAGATCTCCTACCCATATGCTGCCATTTAAATTTTTCTGTATGGATACTAATCCCCTGATACTTTCTGCTAAGGCAAGATACTCTTCCAATATTTCCCTAATACTAAGTATTCATTGAAAGGGTCATTTTTTTGGTTACAATCTATTCTGCTGTTGGACAAAGAACATAGCAAAATCACTCAGAAAGATTCCTGTCTATTTCCATGTGCGTATGACATCCTGAACAGCTTCTATTCACATTAACTGGATAGCTTTCCAAAGAAATAAAGCATTTCACCAAATGTTATTTATTTAACATCCATTTATGTATATGGCCCTATGGGAGTCAGATAGATAGATTGATTGATTGATTGAGAAAACACAGAATTTTGTCCTCAGAAGCTTATACCCTCATAAGGGAAGGTACTACATTTACACAAAAAGCTATAATGATCAGTAAAATGTAAAGAACCATCACAAGAGACGTTATCAGTGAAGGGCTACAGGAATTCAGAGGAAAAGATCAATTAACATCAGGGAAATGTATGAAGTTAGCAATGAAAATGAGTCCTCTGACTGGCCTCAATGAAGGGGAAGGGAATGACAGAAGAAAGAAAAGGGAAAAATCTTGCCTGACAGATGAGAATCAGTAACTGACGCAGGAGAATCAGTAACTGCCTTGAGTCCTGAGTCTGGCAGGAGTCACAAGCACAAGAAAGGGAGGAGCAGGGACAGGAAAAGATAACGTTTCTGCTGACACCCAGAGGCTGTAAACACAAGGCTAAACCTTTAACTTTTTTAACTGAGCAACAAAGACTTAGGTGACACAGAATAAAGTCAACAGGAATAAACAAAGCTCTGGGCTTGTTTTGCCCTTTTTGTGGGGAACTGGTGAGGTACAAAGGGTAAAAATCCTGTATTTACCTCAGATATCAGAAATCAGCAAATTTTATCAGAACCAAAGGAAACACATTGAATGAATGTAGAGTGAGCTTCGGGACATGCATCCAAACTAACAAGAGGGGAGCTGTTCCAAGTCATTCTAAGCATCCAAAATTCTAGGTGAGGAGTTAAGAGAGACTTCCCTCAATGCCCTGTTCTTTGGGAGCCGTGTAACACATGCCTCTATTTGTAACAAAAGCCTAGAGCGGCCATGAAATCCTCTTATCTCTAAAGACTGCTAAGTGTTTCCAACATAGCTCAGGAATTAAACTTTGTTTCCAAGAACCAGGCAGCACAGCAGGATGAATGGGGTTTCTGAATTTAAAAGCGCCTGTTCCTAACCTCTGTAGTGAGATGACCACTAACACTGCGCTGGTCTTATGAGGCCCCCTAGTGTTCACAATGAAGACACATACTCCAACACGGGCATCAGAAAACCCTTCATTGTTACATCAACTATAATTTTAAGACAGAGAGAGATTGATTTAAAAAAAAAAAAAAAATTCAGCACACATGATTTTCCCCCAAAGTTGATTTGCCTCCTGGAATCTCATATACGGAGTCTATTATACCATGATAACAACTGTCGTATTTATTAGGATAACCTTCTTCAGTGGCATTCTCTTACCTTCTTAGTCTAGGACTTCAACTGAGGAAACATCCTGATATTCAACCAGCTAGCTGAGAAATGGGTTACAAACGACTTTGAGGTATTTTGAGCAATCAAGTCTGCAAATAAGATACCTTTCCTGTTTCTGTATGCAAGAGAACCCATCCCAGAAACACTACCAGGCTTCTCATTCCATCTCCACCCCACCCTCAAAGTTTCTGGCAAGACCCATAGAATAATAATAGGTAGAAACACTTCACTCTCTTCTCCCCTTCTTTTCTCCTCCCCACTCCTCCTCACACACTTGTCTAATCCGTAAGACTAGGGAAAGGAACACTAACCATACCTAACTCATCTTGTCTTTTGGGATCCAGCCTATTGACGACAGTCTCCCTTCCCCAACACAGTTAGCAGCCCATTTCTGTGGGGGAGATGAGGTCTACAAGTCATCCAGCTGCCTGCCTATGACTGGAGGAATGAATGAATGAAGAGTAGAAGATTATTAAGCCACATTCTTTAATACTGGCATATTTTAATCCCTAACGTCAGTATGAATTTCTGAACTGTATAAAAGAGAGAAAAAGTATGACCAATTATCACTCCAAAAATAAATTAAAGCAGATTATCCCTGTACTATCACAACTCCTTTCTGTGCTTCACTTGACTGGAAGAGGAAAGAGTCGAACATTGCCCTAAATATACTTGTCCATACAGCACTCCTTGTATATTTCACAACAACAATGAAAACTCAAGACCTAAATGAACAATATCTTACTACATTTAGGCCATTGCTTGTTTATTGTCTTCTGCCTTGTTTCAAGTGGACATATCGTATTTCTAAATGAGAAGCATTTTCCTTCAACATCAAGTTTTATTGACCAACTCGTTAAATAATTTAAGGTAACTTTATATACTAAATGGCGCTTCCCTTAATAAATGACTGCCTTTGTCAAGTTAAAGCCCTTTCTTTAGTTCAAAAACATGTATCTGAGACTTACTTCTTCAAACCAAATGTACTTTAGACTTACTTTAAAGAATACCACAAATCTGTATAGAATTATTTATTATTTATTATTATTTGAATGGACTCTGAATAACCCATTATATTTAATTCCAAATTAACTTACCAAGACAGGAGTACAAACCCTGACTTATCCAGGCTAATATGGCAAGAGTTATGAGGTCGCCAAAACTAGCGGCAATGGGGGTAGCAACGTTATCAGGATTTATGCCAGTCTTCTTTGAACCAACGATAACGCCAACCATTATTATTCCTAGAAGAAAGAAAACTCATTACTTTTTATGCTGTGATTTAGAGAAAATCAATCCCCTGCATTCTGAAATATAAAGGCTAGACCAACAGCCCATCAGTTCCAGTCAGACTGCTTAGATAAGTTGACTAAAGCAAACAAAACATTTTACTCTAATGCTTTGGCAAAATGCCTTTCAACAAATTCCAAGTAGGGATCATAGAAGATCTCAGAAGTTCAGTGTTGCATCTGGAGACCTGAAAAGCTACTGTAAAATAACATTAAAGCTAAAGTTTCAGATTTAATAACGTGTATGTCTCAGGTGTAATGTATTTGTGTGTACCAAACCCGAAGAGTTTATTTTAACCCTCAAAGTATGAAAATGTCAAAGAAAGGTGAGGCATATTTATATGCACAGCAACTGGGAAGAAGACCAAAAAAACGGATTTGTCTACATGGTGGTAGCCAGAATGCTTGCTTCGTTTTATTTTTTAAAAGTGATGAAGCAGGGATGGGGATACCTGGGGGGCTCAGTCGGGTAAGCGGCTGCCTTCGGCTCAGGTCATGAACCCAGGGTTCTGGGATCGAGTCCCACATCGGGCTCCTTTCTCAGCAAGGAGCCAGCTTCTCCCTCTACCTCTGCCTGCCACTCTGTCTCGCTTTCTCTGACAAATAAATAAATAAAATCTTAAAAAGAAAAAGTTTAAAAATAAAAGTGATGAAGCATTCAGAGGGGTGAACTAATTAAAATTTGAACACTAGAGGCCAAAACACAAAAAGCAGTCTCTAAAGAAGTTTCTTTTTCTTTTTTTTTTTAAGATTTATTTATTTATTATGAGAAAGAGTGAGCAAAAGGGGCTCGATCTCACAACCCTGAGATCAGGACCTGAGCCTAAACCAAGAGTCGACACTGAACCAACTGTGTCACAGAGGTAACCCTATAGGGTATTATTTAAAACCAAAGTTTCTATGAACTTCCAACTAGAGAGGATGAAAATATGACTGTATACTTGCACTCCTAAATATTTATTTTCTTGAATCATAGAAATGGTGAGGGAGGGTGACAACAATTATAACCATACCCCGTTGCATACATTTTTCTCAGGCCAAAATGTAGAGGATGCAGGTGCGGAGAATATTCAAGATTAGTGCACTTAGATGCTAGCCATAAACCAGTACAGAAGCCTAAATATGGCTACAGGAAAAAAAATCCAACAGAATCTCCCTGCATTCTTATACTGACAATGACTCAAAATGATTTTATTCTAGCATACTCATTTTATAGATAATAATACGAGGTCCTGGGAATAGGTTTTAAGTGAAAGTCACAGAACTTGCAAGTAACTCTAGTCCCGTGTCTTCTACCAACCCATAAAGGCAAAATTATTAAAAGTAGAATTTTCGTCTTGCTTCAAACAATGTCTCACTTCTTATATTCTGGAGACATTTTCAATCTACAGACTCACCTTTTGCATAATATTGGGGAAAAATGCAATAGCAGAAAAAAATTTTAAATGCATTATGTAATAATCAAGATGCAATCCTACAGAATTCTTCTTTCAAAGTCAGCACATTTAAAGACTGATAAGGAAAGTTCTCCTAGGACAGAATGCCATCCATATCTTTTCAGCTGAAAACAGATATTTTGCCAGCATGGACCAGTAGAAAGAGCTGGGAGTCAGGAAACAGCCTGTAATTCTCATTTTATGTAAACCAGCTGATGAAACTAGAGAAGTCACCTTACCTGGGTCAGTTTTCTCACCTACAAAGGGTGGTTAATAGTACGTGGTATACATATATAAAGGTCAAGGTCTCATAAAATTAGAATACACATTATTCAAAGTAAGGAACCTTAAGTAAATATATTTTAAAGGTCTGGATTCTTATGATTTTGAAAATCCTAGGCAATAAAATAGTTTTTACTGAAAATTTTTAAACAAACCTCTCTAAAGAAAACAAGATTAGAAAGAAAACAGAACCAAATGAACTTAAAGAAAAAGAAGCTAATGCTTTAGGGTTTGTGTGTTTGTTTTGTTTTTTTTTTTTTACCAGAAATTAATTTCCTAGTAGCTTGGGGTGCCTGGGTGGCTCAGTCAGTTAAGTGGACTGCCTTCAGCTCGAGTCATGATCCCAAGGTCCTGGGATCAAACCTTGCATCGGGCTTCCTGCTCAGCAGAGAGCCTGTTTCTTTCTCTCCCTCTGCCTGCTGCTCTGCCTACTTGTGCTCTCTCTCTACCACTCTCAAATAAATAAAGTCTTAAAAAAAAATTCCCAGTAACTTAACTTCACCCTGCTTTGGCCAGTGTTAACTCCCCTGAATTCTGGTAATTCTATATAGAGACAAGAAACTACCCCTAATATAATTTAAGTACCAAAACAAAATGCTCGAAAATATTTTGGAAGTCAAGTCTTAATTTTAATAAGATACCCTAAATTCCCAGAACCTAACCCAAAAAGTTACCTTAGCACTTGTATAATCACCTGACATAAGAATTTACTATTTTTCACCTTTTGCTGGTGATATAAGGGTAAGAAGATGGTAATTTTATAATAAAAAGAACAAAGTCTTTATCATTATGATTTCATAATAAACTAGTTCTCCAGTGCTGAGTTCTTAATCAATAAATACAACGAATGATATCCCAAATGAAAAATACTAATGTAGTTAAGTTTTTAAATCTTTGGGCTCTTTAAAAGTCTATAGCCAGCAATATACTGGGTTGAGCATACGGTTATATTTGTATTGCCACAGAAAGAGTGAAGAAATTTTTTTGAAATCTCAAACTTCAAAAAATTTTAACACAGGGACTGCTTTTGAAATTTGGAATTCCTAGAATCCTTGTTACTCAAATGACAAACCGTAAATCCTCTGCATGATTTCCAGAAAGGAGTTTCTCAATTAATTTAATTTACCGAAACTAGTAAATACCTAGATTTTTTTTCCCGAGCTCATTGGGAACTCTACCAGAATACCCAAGGTCAGGAGACAACTTCAGATAGCATGTTCTAAGACAAACAATGATTAGAACATATTATGAGCAACTATATGTCAGCAAATTTGACAATCTGGAAGACGGAGGCATTCCTAGAGACATATAAACTACCAAAACTGAACCAGGAAGAAAGAGGAAACCCGAACAGACCCATAACCAGTAAGGAGATTGAAGCAGTCATCAAAAATCTCCCAACAAACAAGAGCCCAGGGCCAGACGGCTTCCCAGGGGAATGCTACCAAACATTTAGAGAAGAATTAATACCGATTCTCCTGAAACTGTTCCAAAAAATAGAAATGGAAGGAAAACTTCCAAACTCATTTTATAAGGTCAGCATTACCTTGATCCCCAAACCAGACAAAGACCCCATCAAAAAAGAATTACAGACCAATATCCTTGATGAATACAGATGCGGAAATTCTCACCAAAATGCTAGCCAATAGGAACCAACAGTACATTAAAAGGATTATTCACCAGGACCAAGTGGGATTTATCCCAGGACTGCAAGGTTGGTTTAACATCCACAAATCAATCAACGTGATACAATACATTAATAAAAGAAAGAACAAGAACCATATGATACTCTCAATAGATGCTGAAAAAGCATCTGACAAAGTACAGCATCCTTTCTTGATCAAAACTCTTCAGAGTATAGGGATAGAGGGTACACACCTCAATATCATCAAAGCCATCTATGAAGAACCCACAGCACATATCGTTCTCAACAGGGAAAAACTGAGAGCTTTTCTGCTAAGGTCAGGAAGAAAGCAGGGGTGTCCATTATCACCACTGCTATTCCACATAGTGCTAGAAGTCCTAGCCTCAGCAATCAGACAACAAAAAGAAATTAAAGGCATCCAAATTGGCAAAAAAGAAGTCAAACTATTGCTCTTTGTAGACGATATGATACTATATGTGGAAAACCCAAAAGACTCCACTCCAGATCTGCTAGAACTTGTACAGGAATTCAGTAAAGTATCAGGATATAAAATCAATGCACAGAAATCAGTTGCATTTCTATACACAACAATAAGACAGAAGAAAGATAAATTAAGGAGTCAATCCCATTTACAATTGCAGCCAAAACATAAGATACCTAGGAATAAACCTAACCAAAGAGGCAAAGAATCTGTACTCAGAAAACGACAAAGTACTCATGAAAGAAATTGAGGAAGACTCAAAGAAATGAAAAAATGTTCCATGCTCCTGGATTGGAAGAACAAATACTGTGAAAATGTCTATGCCACCTAAAGCAATCTACACGTTTAATGCAGTCCCTATCAAAATACCATCCATTTTTTTCAAAGAAATGGAACAAATAATCCTAAGATTTATATGGAACCAGAAAAGACCTTGAATAGCCAGAGGAATGTTGAAAAAGAAAGCCAAAGTTGGTGGCATCACAATTCCAGACTTCAAGCTCTATGACAAAGCTGTCATCATCAAGACAATATGGTCCTGGTACAAAACAGACACATAGATCAATGGAACTGAATAGAGAGCCCAGAAATAGACCCTCAACTCTATGTTCAACTAATCTTCTACAAAACAGGAAAGAATGTCCAATGGAAAAAAGACAGTCTCTTCAACAAATGGTGTTGGGAAAATTGGACAGCCACATGCACAAAAATGAAACTGGACGATTTCCTTACACTACACACAAAAATAGACTCAAAATGGATGAAAGACCTCAATGTGAGAAAAGAATCCATCAAAATTCTTGAGGAAAACACAGGCAGCAACCTCTTCAACCTCAGCTGCAGTAACTTCTAGGAACATCGCCAAAGGCAAGGGAAGCAAGGGCAGAAATGAACTATTGGGACTTCATCAAGATCAAAAGCTTTCGCACAGCAAAGGAAACAGTGGACAAAACCAAAAGACAATTGACAGAATGGGAGAAGATATTTATTTGTCAAGGACACATCAGATAAAGGGCTAGTATCCAATATCTATAAAGAACTTATCAAACTCAACACCCAAAGACAAATAATCCAATCAAGAAATGGGCAGAGGACATGAACAGACATTTCTGCAAAGAAGACATCCAGATGGCCAATAGACACATTACTTGGCATCAGGGAAACACAAGTCGAAAGCACAGTGAGAAACCACCTCACACCAGTCAGAATGGCTAAAATTAACAAGTCAATAAATGACAGATGCTCGTGAGGATGTGGAGAAAGGGGAACCCTCCTACACTATTGGTGGGAATGCAAGCTGGTACAGCCACTCTGGAAAATAGCATGGAGGTTCCTCAACAAGTTGAAAATAGAGCTACCCTACAACCCAGCAATCACACTACTGGGTATTTACCCTAAAGGTACAAATGTGATCCGAAGGGGCATGTGCACCCGAATGTTTATAGCAGCAATGTCCACAATAGCCAAACTATGGAAAGAACCTAGATGTCCATCAACAGATGAATGGATAAAGAAGATGTGGTGTGTATATATATACAATGGAATACTATGCATCCATCAAAAGAAATGAAATCTTGCCAATTGCAATGATGTGGATGGAACTAGAGGGTATTATGCTGAGCGAAATAAGTCAATTAGAGAAAGACAACTATCATATGAGGAATTTGAGAGGCAACATGGGAGTTCAGGGGGTAGGGAAGGAAAAAATGAAACAAGATGGGATTGGGAGGGAGACAAACTATAAGAGACTCTTAACTCACAAAACAAACTGAGGGTTGCTGGGGGGAGGGGGGTAGGTTATGGACACTGGGGAGGGTATGTGCTATGGTGAGTGTTATGAAGTGTGTAAGCCTGACGATTCACAGACCTGTACCCCTGGGGCTAATAATACATTATATGTTAATGAAGAAAAAAGAAATAAAGCCTGTTCTATACTTACTAAGGCTTATATATATTTAAGCGTATCTGAAATAAGACATTTTAAAAGCTTATAGATAAATTTTCTCTTCTGCCTGCACTCTTGGTGGGAATGCAGACTGATATGGCACTCTGGAAAACAGTATGGAGGTTCGTAAAAAAGTTAAAAATAGAACTGCCCTACAGTCTAGCAATTGCACTACTAGGTTATTTACCCTAAGAATACAAAAAAAGTAATTCAAAGTGATACATGCACCCCAATGTTTATAGCATTATCTACAATAGCCAAACTATGGAAATAGCCCAAGGAGTCCTCAAGTGATGAACAGATAAAGACGATGCGACAGATCCATCCATATACAATGGGATATTACTAAGCCATAAAAAGAATGAAATCTTGCCATTTGTAATGATGTAGATGGAGCGTACCACGCTAAGTGAAATAAGTCAGAGAAAGAAAATACCATATGATTTCACTCATATAGGGAACTTAAGAGACAAACAAATGAGCATATGGAAAAAAGAAAGAGAGGCAAACCAAGAAACAGACTCTTAATGGTAGAGAACTAGTAGTTACCAGAATGGAGGTGCCTGGGGGGAACTGGGGGAAACAGATAAAGGGGATTAAGAGTACACTCATCTTGATGAGCACTGAGTCATACATGGAAGTGTTGCATCACTGTGTTATAACACCTGAAATTAATATTACATTGAGGTCAACTAACAGGAATTTAAATAAAAATTTAAAAATTTTCCCTGTTGATCTTACAATGAACAAGCATCATTTTAATAAAAATAGTCAACATGGAAAACAAATTATTTGAAAGTGCAAGACTGTGGGGCAGACATTCATAAATTTACTTGCCTTGTAGAAGAGACGCAATGAAAGCAGTGGCTACACTGCTGGAACACAGAAGTATGGAATGGTCGAGGTAGTACTTCCCCTCCGGAATCCAGCCCAGGATCACCGCCGCCACAGCTGCTAGAAAACCAACCACTGTCGCTTGAACCTAAAAATTGTTTCAGGAAGTCCAACTGAATTATTCATTTCAAAAACCAGTTTTTACTTGATTGTGTAAATATGCATACCAAAAAATCCGAAGAAAGCAGTGCACACAGTCCCTGAGCTGCATCATTACCTTTTGAAGAAGCTACTCTATTTTAGTGTGAATATTCCCAAAGGCAGTGAGTTCTCAAACCGTCATAACCGGGTGCCATTGGGGTCCTGAATAGGGTCCAGGAATCTGTTTTTTATCAAGCATCCCAAGTGACTTTGATGGTGTAACCCACAGATCATCTAAGAAGACTGAAAGGTACCCAGTCCTTACAACTGAACTTTGACTCTCCAGAGGCAGTGCTAGTAAGAAATTGGATTTTGTGATCCAACAATAAGAGTTTGCCTCCTGGCTATATTGCCCAATCTTGTGGCAAGTTATTTAAAATTTGTTCATTCAACAAGTATTTATTGAGAATCTAGGGGTGCCAGGGTGGCTCCATCAGTTGAAAGCCTGCCTTTGGCTCAAGTCATGATCTCAGAGTCCTGGGATCGAGTCCCACTTGGGTCCTTGCTCGGTGGGGAGCCTGCTTCTCCCTCTGCCTGCTGCTCCCAGCTTGTGCGCTCTATCAAATAAGTAAAAATAAAATCTTTAGAAGCTATACAAGGTGGTTGGTCTTGGGCCACACAGTGATCAAAATAGATTTATCCCCTGTTCTCCCCCAGCTCTTGGTTGGTGGGTGGGTGTGTGGGCGGGTGGGAGAGATATTAAAAAGTAACCTCACGAATAACACAATCATGACCTATTAAGTAACAACAGTAATACTGAATTTGAAAATTGAGATTTAAATGAGTTACATAATATAAAAGTGCTTCCCACAGTGCTGGCACAAAGGAACCCGGCGACTAAAGAAAAGTAACACTGGGAACTCATAGAATCCTATTAAGTAAAATATGAGAACTAAAGAAGCCCTAAGGGAACCTAATCCCAAATTCTTCATTGTATTGGTGTCCTGGACTCCTCTGACAGCCTGGCAAAAATTTTGTAAAGATTCTTTTCTCTATGAAAACACAGATGCACTCAAGACTGAGAAGAATTTCTAGGTGCTCACAGACTCTCTGAAGCCAGTCCATGTGGTGGAAGAATCCAGAGCCATCTCTGGCTCCCATCCTGACCATCTGCAGGGAA
Organism: Lutra lutra; assembly: GCF_902655055.1. Classification (NCBI taxonomy): domain Eukaryota; kingdom Metazoa; phylum Chordata; class Mammalia; order Carnivora; family Mustelidae; genus Lutra; species Lutra lutra. The sequence continues at coordinate 127,669,416 of NC_062285.1, forward strand.
GGAGGATTACAAGGGAAGGGTGCAGATGAAGAGTGGAAGGAAAAATTAAAAGCTGGGATGGAAGGTCTTAGAATGATGTGATGAATAATTTACATTGCCACTCGTATTACCTGGTAAGAGCTTAGAATATTTAAATAAAATGGAATATATTTTCCAATTTTTAATTTATATATTAATTTATAGTAGCCTACTTGTTAAATATTTTATTACCCCTGAGTAGGTTCCTACAATTTCAAGCTGGAAAGGAACATTGACATCTCTAATGCAATACTGTGATTTAAAAGAAGAGGATGAAGAAGCCCAGAAAAGTTAAGTAAATTAACAAAGTTTATACAGCTGGTTAATGTTAGAGCTAAGATTAAATCCTGGACTTTCTTATTTCTAACCCTGTGATCTTAGAAGCAGCTACACAGATATTTTTTTAAAGCCCATATTCAAAAAATTCTTTTATTTCTATGTCTTTGAAATGCAATACATGAAATTACTGTTCTGCAGCCATGTTTCTCAATATGATGTCCTAATCAAGCTAAGATTAAAATTAGTGAGTGTCGGGCGCCTGGGTGGCTCAGTGGGTTAAGCCGCTGCCTTTGGCTCAGGTCATGATCTCAGGGTCCTGGGATCGAGGCCCGCATCGGGCTCTCTGCTCAGCAGGGAGCCTGCTTCCCTCTCTCTCTCTCTCTGCCTGCCTCTCCGTCTACTTGTGATCTCTCTCTGTCAAATAAAAAAAAAAAAAAAAAAAAAAAAAAAAATCTTTAAAAAAAAAAAAAAATTAGTGAGTGTCCCTTAAGCCCACTTGCTAGAGAGTTACTAGGAGGCCGTGGTCATGTGTCTTGGGCATAATAGGAAGTAGCTGGGGAGGAAGAGACATTTACCTGAGATCAGAAGGAGATATAATCTATATAATCCAAGATTTAGTGTATATGTAACTGACAATCTAATGTGCTCATTTATATGAACATTAGTAACATTAACAAATTAAGAAAAACTCTTAAACATATGACTATAATATATAAAAGTTCAGTTTGAAGAAGATTTACTTTTAAAAAAAATCAAAATAGAAAAAACAGAACCTAAGCAATTGAAGTGCCAAATATTTGTACAGATATTAACTCAAATACTCAAATTCTGGCTCTGTAACACATGATAAAAAATTTATATATTTTATATACTTTTCAATATTTGGAAGAACCTGACCAATTTCTAGAGAAAGAAAATTTTTTAGAGGTCATGAGTATCCGTTTATTCTATCATTTCTTCAGGGTACTAAATTATTGTCTTGGATGCCCTGAAATAATTAACTGGTAAAGTTAAGAGGGCTAAAATTTATTCCACTCTTGCAAGTAAAACCCTAGATGTATAAACCCAAGACCTGTAAACAAACACATGCATCACTTACCTGCTTTAAAGCCAAGTTGCCAATTATGAGGTTCCATTTTTCAATGGGCGAATCCATCTTCCCAATATTTACCTGTTAAGATAGATACTTTCATCATGTATCACTGACTAATTTATATGCTTTCTCTGTTTAAATGTTTAAATAAGCATATGAAGTCTTAAAGCCAAAGATAATTCTTTAGCACATCTGATGAACGCACATTGTACTTTATTTTGTTTTTTTTAAAGATTTTATTTATTTATTTGACAGACAGAGATCACAAGTAGGCAGAGAGGCAGGCAGAGAGAGAGAGAGGGGAGAAGCAGGCTCCCTGCTGAGCAGAGAGCCCGACGCGGGACTCGATCCCAGGACGCTGGGATCATGACCTGAGTCGAAGGCAGAGGCTTTAACCCACTGAGCCACCCAGGCGCCCCTCACATTGTACTTTAAATATAATTCTGGATTCACCACCAGTCCTGTATCTCACATTTAGCTTGTCCAAGATGTTTAGAAAAATATATTTTCTAATTTAATTAGTAGCTCACAAGAACTAGTGGACCAATCAGTCCACTGTTTACAATTAACATCATCAAATGTTAACCTAACATGCCAAATTTTGTGTACTGAGACCCAATATAAATAATTACACAATTTTGAGCTGCTGGCATTTTATGCCATATCATGAAACTAATGTAATTTGAAGAATTACTGACCAGAAAACCCAGGATTAAACAAATCATTTATATGTACATAATTTATATTTGAGTCAAGACTAAAATTGTTAGCAATAAAAATTTCATTCAGTTCACATAAATTTTGATCGTGTACCTCAATATTAAAATTTATACATCTTTCTGCTAAATGGAAGAATACTCCCTGAAAAATTATTCAATTGCTCTATAAGCAAAATCGTCACTTTTCAATCATTTAGGATTCAAAACATGTATACCCAAATATGTCGAGTTTTTCTAATGCAATCATTTGGAAAGCAGTGAACGATCTTTATTAATAAAAAACATACTGAGCTGCATTTCAATTATTCATCATCTGCTTGGTCATGGAAGACAGGTGAACGGGTGAAGTGGGAGATATGTAAGGGTTGTTATTTGTGGATAGTTTATGGACAGACTAGAGTTTAGCTCACTGGCTTCAAGCCAGCAGATTAAGTGCTACGTCAATATTCCCATCAACATTCCCATTATGGATCTGGAAAACAGAATTTTCAAACCTCCCTCTGGGCTCCCTCTGGGCTCTAGACTCAAAGAACCCAGCAATGCAAATATTAAGATTTTTCAGTTTTTCAGTATAATTATTCATGCTGTCTTTATTTACAGGTTTCTTCCCTAAACTGGCAAATCTACATTATTCATGAAATTTATGATTGTAGCTCCAACAACCTCGGGCTTTGCCTCAGTGTGTAATAAGGTACAAGCAACATTTAAAGGTTTTGTGTTCAAGAAATAGGCATGAGAGAAATTAGTGTTATCTTTAATAACTTTTAGGAAGAGGTCTATAGGAAGCAATCTAAAATGATTCCATGAGACAGTATAAGATGTCAAGACCCCAGAACTGCTTGATGATCCATAACGGTGATCAGTAGAGGTAAATCACACATATAGGAAGGTCTAGGAGAAGGTCAAGAAAGGTGAGTCACAGATGAATAAATGCTATGAATTAGGTATGCTACAGTGCCAGATTCACTTGGTACGATTGCCACTAGTCCCTTCTAAAGCCTGGAACCACCTTCCTCAAAATCCTCTTCCTTAAGCTGCAGGTTACAGTCTGCCAGTGACAGGACCTTGCCTAAGATTTGGAAGGCAGAAGCAAAGGAGAGACCATTATTTCTGTAAGGTCTTGGTAGTCAGACACAGTAGGCATCCAGAGGTTTACACTGCAAGGCACCCATGTCTTTCTTCCCCTGCTCCAGTGCCTCAGGCTATTTCTCTGACCCCCCCCTCCCCCCATCACAGATCTTTACTTTTCCCACATTTGTGTAAGCCCAAATTGTTCTATCAAATTCCTTACTGCCACAGTATTTACCATGGCAGTTCTACTGACCAAACCCATACTGATAGAGAACAACGTCACACTATTTAATTAATGTTTTGTAACTGATGAAGATCACAATTTCTAAGTCCCTTCCAGATCTCTAAGTCTTGAATCTAGAGTCCTTTTAGTTTATCATGAATAATAAATAGTAAGTTAGTGTAGGATGTGAAATAAAACATATTTCACATTTATGAAATATAATTTATAGTGTGAAATCACACTATATTATGTGTAATATATGTATTATGTGAAATAAACACAAAGTGGAATATATTCACAAATAATAATCACTTTTTTTTAATAAAGCAAAGATTTTTAGAAGCAAGGATTTTATTTTATTTTTTTAAAGATTTTATTTATTTATTTGACAGACAGAGATCACAAGTAGGCAGAGAGGCAGGTAGAGAGAGAGGAGGATGCTGAGCAGAGAGCCCGATGTGGGGCTCGATCCCAGGACCCTGAAATCATGACCAAAGCCGAAGGCAGAGGTTTTAACCCACTGAGACACCCAGGCGCCCCTAGAAGCAAGGATTTAAAGAAAAAAAAAAAAAAGAGAAAGGAGAAGTGACAATCCAAATTTAACTACTTAGGGAAAATAATTACGGTACGGGTATGCGTTGGGGGTAGAAGTAGGAGTTGGCGGGATACAGAAAATTGACCTTTGTTGCCTCCATATTATAAAAACTGAACAAAAAATTGGGCTGCCCTACCGTACTGTTCAGTGGCCTAGGATTAATACGAACAATCAAACTTTTTCAGAGTAGAGAGGAACAAGAATGAGTGTTCTGTCTAAAGGCCTTTGCTAAACCTACTTTTATTAGATTAACTGACCTGATGGTATTCTGCTACAAAAACTAAGAACTTGGAAGGTGACCAAGTATAGTGGGATGTGATCTGATTAAGACTTCTACATAACCCAGATTAATTAATTTTAAGGAACTAGAAAAAATAGACCAATATTTTTGCAAAGACACTAGCTAGTTTTAGCTACTTATTTTTAAGGATTTTATTTATTTACATATTTGTCAGAAAGAGAGCACAAGCAGGGGGAGCGGCAGGCAGAGGAAGAAACAGGCTCCCCGATGAGCAAGGAGCCCAATGTGGGACTCAATCTCATGACCCTGGGATCATAACCTAAGCCAAACACAGCCAGTGAACCGACTGAGCCACCCAGTTGTCCTAATGCTAGCTCGTTTTAAAATGAGTAGAGCTGGGGAGCCTGGGTGGCTCAGTGGGTTAAAGCCTTTGCCTTCGGCTCAGGTCGTGATCCCAGAGTCCTGGGATCGAGCCCCCACATCGGGCTCTCTGCTCTGCAGGGAGCCTGCTTCCTCCCCTCTCTTTCTCTGCCTGCCTGCCTCTCTGCCTACTTGTGATCTCTCTCTCTCTCTGTCAAATAAATAAAATCTTAAAAAAAAAAATAAAATGAGTAGAGCTGAGGTGGTGAGAGCCTGAAGATATGTTAAATTCTGGCCAATGTTGTGTTTTAATGCTTTCTATCTAAATGCCTTAGGTTAAGTCTGAGGTGTGTCTACATTTTATAATCTCTATACCCCTCTTCTTCATAGATGTATATGTTACTTATCTGACCCTGAAGCACATGAGTTACGGATAGGCTTTAAGATTATTGGGACAAGGGGTGCCTGGGTGGCTCAGTGGGTTAAAGCCTCTGCCTTCGGCTCAGGTCATGATCTCAGTGTCCTGGGATCGAGCCCCACATCAGGCTCTCTGCTCTGCGGGGAGCCCTGCTTCCCCCTCTCGCTCTGCCTGCCTCTCTACCTACTTGTGATCTTTCTCTCTCTGTCAAATAAATAAGTAAAATCTTAAAAAAAAATTTAAAAAAAAATCTAGATGCCTGAAACAGGTTTCATTTGTATCTAACAACCAGACAAGAACTGGTAAAATTTAGAATTGTGCCAAATTTAGGAAACAATACTGAGAGTGTAACTATCTCAAAATTATGCCATAGTAACTAATATTATTACTTGGGGTTTAATTTTTCTTTATTTTAGAAGTTCTACAATGTGAACTAGAAGTATAACTTAAAATTATTAGGGAAAGGTTTTGCCCAGTTTTTCACATTTCTCTACTGGAACTTAGTTAAGCTCAATGAAGGCAGGAACATTTTCTGTTTTATTTATTGCTGATTCCCTAGCACATAAGAGCACTTGGCATATTGTAATGGTTTGGAAATATTTTTTGAATTAGTGAATTAAAAAGGTAGGATGTTACAAAATAATTTCAGAGAATCAAGATTCCTCTGAGCAGACATTTGAGGCAACAAAAATCAGTTTTGGCTAAAGTGGAAAAGTGTTAATCAAACTATGTTAGGTAATTTGCTCCGGAAAATAGATTTATAGGCTTTAAAAATATGTTGTCTTTAGGACAGTGGATGCCATTTTTGACTCTTTTATATTTAGCATCCAGAAGCAGAAAATTTTAGACCTCAGATAACAGAACCTAACCCCAACAATTTATAGAATCACTGTAGTTGGATTCTTTTCTAATTATATACTACTGTTATATATCCACAACAATTATCTACTATAATATATATCTACTATTGAAAAGGTTAAAATCCAGGAAAAAATTTTGAAGTTAATCATTATAATCTAGAGATAAATTTTGACTCAAGTAAGAGGGCAAGATAAAGCTGATTTGAATTCATCATTATTAAATCTCCCTTGTTAAAATAGGAAACCTTCTTATTGAAATATCTTTTTTATCTGGGAACATTTAACCTTTACCTTTATAGAATAATAAGTTATTGTGTTTTTTTTAAAGATTTTGCTTATTAATTTGACAGACAGAGATCACAAGTAGGCAGAGAGGCAGGCAGAGAGAGAGAGGGAAGCAGGCTCCTTGCTGAGCAGAGAACCTGATGTGGGGCTTGATCCCAGGACACTGAGATCATGACCTGAGCCGAAGGCAGAGGCTTTAACCCACTGAGCCACCCAGGCACCCAGTTAAGCATCTGTTTTGATTTCAGCTCAGGTCATGATCTCAGGATCTCAGGACTGTGGGATTGAGCCCAAAGTTGGGCTCTGCACTCAGCAGGGAGTTTGCTTGGGAGTATTTTTCCTTCTCCCTCTGCCCCTCTCTGTCCCCTCTCTTCCTCTCTCTGGTTTCTCTCCCCTCCTCTTAAAAAAAAAGAGTAAGTCTTTAACCTAGAGTTGCTTTAATAGTTGATACAATATCAGAATTAGAAAACAGCTGGCAATGATTCCCTAGCACTCTGTAGGAATGGTAGTACTTCACCTAGCAAACATGAGATCAAATTGTCTAAGCATGAAAATATCATACACTAGGTGAATATAGTATGTTATCATAGCTTAATACCACGAGTTACTAGTTTTCCATCTATTAATTTGTTTACTTTTATCCCTCTCGAATCCTGAGAAATTTTCAAGTGACTACTCCTGGTATTTAATTTCAGCTAATCCATCAGGCAATCATGTCATCTCTCTCTGAAGATTAGTTCTGGACTTCCAATTATGTCTCACTATATCCACTGCTACCACCTTGACCCAAGCTTTAACTCTAGCCTGTATTACTGCAACAGACATGTCTCTCTGCTTTAGTCTTTAGCCCTCTGTACCTCTGTCTCAACACAACAGTCAAAATAATCTGTTAAAAGGTATCTATCAGATCACAGCACTCCTCTGTTCAAAATCTTCCAATGGCTTTCCATTTCCCACAACAGGCAAAGTCCTTACAAAGGCTCACAATGTGATCTTACGCCCAGTTATTTTCCCTTTCTCTCACTGGGTCTTCGCCCACTGGCCTCCAGGTTGTTCATTTAACACAGGGGGTCTCAGGCTCTGACGTACATAAGAACAGCCGGTTAAATTACAGATTGCTGAGCCACACCCCCAGAGTTTGAGATTCAGTAGCTTCGGGGTGGGGCTGATAATTTGCATTGCTAGCAAGTTGCTAACAGTGCTTATCAGAGACCGCTTGTTGAGAATCATAGATCTAACAAATCAACAGCATTCCTGCCTCTGGCCTTTGACATTGACTGAGCTGTGCCCATCTTAAATAGCCTCAAAAAACAAAAAGGAAACAAATTAGTAGAAAGAAAAGTAATAACTCATGGCATCAAGCCATGAAAACACAGTATATTCATCTAGTTTATGGTGTCTTCATTGCTTAGAGATCTAGGTAATTTCTTCAGTGTGACTCACATATCTTATCATCACGGAGGAAATTCTCGATCTATCGAAGACATCAATTCCACCTCCACCTCCCAAAGAAAGGCCCAGCGAGCTCACTCTGCAGTCAGGACCTTGGTTATCATATCCTCCCATGGGCTTTGCTTTTAATCAGCTTTGGACTTGCCCTCTCTTAAATATGAATAAATGTAACCAGACATTTGATGGAAATATCTACCATAAAATATAAATGCCACAACACATAAAGTTCAAATTAAACATGAATATTAAATTCACCTTTATTCAATGTTAATGGTAATATAAGCAAATTAATTTGTAGCATATCCCTTATTACCTGGCTTCCCTACAGCGGAGCCTATTTCAAAATAGAGTGGCCTGTTCCATTTCTTATTTGAATCTAAACAAATACTGGAGAATGCTCAAGAATGTTCCTTTTCGAAATATTTTCTCTGAGATAAGCTAGCCAAAATTTTGGTTTTCCAGGCAGAGTTATCCAGTTGCTTAAAAGCTTGTATGCTTAACTATATTTATCAGAACAAAGTTCATTTTCCAACAAAATGAAACTAAAGCTACCTTGTAACTCTCATTCCAGTAACTTCCTTTTCCTTTAAATGTTGCCCGTTTTGTTTTTCAAGACCTCTTCCTTATTCCCCTCTCTGGCCATAAACCTCTTGGATTGAGTTTTACCTTCCTGACCCACCGGTTCTGAAAGCATAATGCAAATGCAGATCACTGGGGAAAAAAGATGGTATATGGAACACATGTATATGATTTCACTAACCCTGAAAACATCAGTAAAGCCACATAAAAAGGTTTTTTTTGTTTGTTTTGTTTTTTAAGATAAAAGCTAGCGGTATAATGGACATTCTGGTGGAACACCAAGTGTGAAAATCAATATTCAGGTGACACCAAATGTCACCATTATATAATGAATATATGATGAATATCTTCTGAGATATTAGAATGTGAAATTTAATCAAATTTTTAAAAAACTGTATTACCATCTTAGTATTACATTTTTTAGAGATCATTTCTTAGCACTGAGAGCTACTAGGTTGATCCCATGGTCACTATACTTTCTATATGTAACACAATACAGATGCCCACTTTAAAACAAAGTCATTGGAGAATCGAGATTGGTTTGTGCTAGTGTTACCAATTTAGATACTTCTAAGAACGATGGTGTTACCAAATTACTGGACTTTCTTTCCTCTCACATAATAATTGATGAAAATTTGAAATCTCCTCTTTAATTCTTAGGTTTGGAGATTTGGTTGATGGTGACAATGCAATTTCATTGAAGTAGTTCCGTAAACTGAAGTTTTGTACATTGCTTGATGATGCTTTCTAAATATTTTCAGATAAGTCTAAGATTGCTGTTCTAACATATTTTTTTAAAATATTCTTATATGGACTTAATGGCTTCATAGGATTGTTTGAGAAAACCTGGTCTTTAAACCTTGGATCTAAAAGTTTAACAACGGAGCAATGTAAGTGGATTCCATGGCGCCAAAAAGTAATGAATTTCCATCTGTATCTATCACCAACACAGCTATTCAGTTTCTTGGTTACCTTTTGATATGCAAATCCCCCCCCCCCAGTTCATAGATGGACTCATTCACTGTAGCACCTTTAAACAAATAAAAGAACTTAACTTCATATACTAAACGTCCTGTAATTAGTAATAACCTCTGATAGCTTAATTTTTGACTTAAATTAAATTGGGTAGATAGTTCCCTGAAGTGAACCCCACTAGGCATGATTTTTTATTATCTTTTTATTAACATATAATGTGTTATTTGACTCAGGGTACAGGTCTGTGAATCATCAGGCTTACACATTTCACAGCACTCACCATAGCACATACCCTCCCCAATATCCATAACCCAACCACCTTCTTCCTATCCCCCTCCCCCAAGCAACCCTCAGTTTGTTTTGTGAGATTAAGATTCTCTTATGGTTTGTCTCCCTCCAGATCCCATCTTGTTTCATTTTTTCCTTCCCTACCCCCCAAACCTCCCACTCTGCCTCTCAAATTACTCATATCAGGGAGATCATATGATAATTGTCTTTCTCTGATTGACTTATTTTGCTCTGCATAATACCCTCTAGGTTCCATCCATGGCGTCGCAAAAGGCAATATTTCTTTTGATGGCTGAATAGTATTCCATTGTGTATATATACCACTTCTTCTTCTTCTTTTTTTTTTTTTTAAGATTTTATTTATTCATTTGACAGAGAGAGAGGAGAGAGATCACAAGTAGGCAGAGAGGCAGGCAGAGAGAAAGCAGGAAGCAGGCTCCCCGCTGAGCAGAGAGCCTGATGCGGGGCTCGATCCCAGGCCCCTGAGATCATGACCTGGGCTGAAGACAGAAGCTTAACCCACTGAGCCACCCACGCACCCCAATATATCACATCTTCTTTATCCATTCACCTGTTGATGGACATCTAGGTTCTTTCCACAATCTGGCTATTGTGAACATTGTAGCAGCATGATTTTAATCTACATAATTTGGTTTCACAATGGGGAACCCCCAACAAATGCTACAGTGAGAGAACAATGTCCTTTGGGCTTCTAAAAATAACTCAGAGCCCTGTAGGGGCTTTGGTTTTAAAAACCTTCCTAAATGACAATTTAGCATATGTAGCAAAAGCTTTAAAAGAATGCATTTTTGGGGGGCACCTGGGTGGCTCAGTCAGTTAAGCAGCTGCCTTTGGCTCAGGTCACGATCTCAGTGTCCTGGGATCAAGCCCCACATCGGCTTACTGCTCAGTAAGGAGTCTGCTTCTCCCTCTCCCACTCCCCCTGCTCACACTTGCTCTCTCTCATGCTGTCTCAAATAAATAAATAAAATCTTAAAAAAAAAAAAAAAAAGAATGCATTCTTTTCCTGAACAGTTAAAATCCTAGAATACGCCCAAAAGAAATAAAAGAATACGGAACTCTATGTATAAAAGTATTCGTTATATTGGGACACCTGGGTGGCTCAGTTGGTTAAGCAGCTGCCTTCGGCTCAGGTCATGATCCCAGCGTCCTGGGATCGAGTCCCACATCGGGCTCCTTGCTCATCGGGGAGCCTGCTTCTCCCTCTGCCTCTGCCTGCCATTCTGTCTGCCTGTGCTTGCTCTCTCTCCCTCTCTCTCTCTGACAAATAAATAAAATCTTAAAAAAAAAAGTATTCATTATAATATTGTTTATATAGCAAAACATTAGAAAGAGCCTATATATCTAATAATAGATTATGGACTGAATTATAGGAGAGCTATGTAAGGGAAAAGTACATAGCCAATAAAAATAATGGCACAGGTCTATATTGATATAGAAAGATGATCATGGTATATCTTCAAACTGATTATCACAGATTTTAAGAGAGTATATGCTATCTGTAAGTATAGATAGCCAAGTACAGATGGCTACCTATATAGATATAGATAGAAGGATCTATACCAAAATATTAATATATGATTTTATCTAGGTGAAGAATTTGAAGTGATTTTAAATTTTCTTCTTTGTAATTTTTTTTTCTTCAGTTTTTGCTATAAGCATGTATTACTTTTATAACCACAAAAGGTTTAAATACCAGTCAACCAAACACTGAACCATAAAGAATCTCAATATCTAAACTGTCCCATGTCTTAAGCACTGATAACTGCTAGAATGCCCTGGAGTAAAATGAGGCAAGTATACTACTTCTCGGGATAAAGGAGGGCCTGTAATTCACAAATTAGCCAACCTAGAGAACTTCTGGGATATTATCAACCATTACTACTTAGCATATCCCTGAGGTCCAGAAATTTATCAGATAGAGGGGGAAAAAAAACTTTCCTGATACAAGTTCTCCTTCTCAGAAACAGTATAGGTAATACACATACTTAGAGGTGGGAAAAAAAAAACTTACTGCAGTGGATAATCTGGATGCCAATGTCATTTCCAAGTTCCCTTTGAGACCAAGAAGTGCAGGAACTAAAATGAAAACTTCTGTTACCTTTTTGAATACCTCCCAGTGCTGCAAGGAAAAAAAACAAAACAAAACAAAACAGAATTTTCTGATGCTCTTGAAAAAATACTTTAGAAAAACGACATTTTAAAAAATCTTAGCCTTTTTTTCCTGCAATGTTGTATTTACATTTTGAATGACAACACAGGTCATCTAATCAGTGAACATTTAGCTTAACCCTATTCTCCACAGCTCTGAAGCCTTGAGTTGCTTTAGAAGATCGAGTTAAATTGGAAGTGATAGCTGATATAGTCACTACATCCCAAATACATCTAGCTTGCTACATGACTGATACCCTTAAATTTTACTTTATCCCTTAATGAGGACAGGAGTCAGTTTAACTAGTAGTTAAGAGCACAAACTCAAGAATGAGATCATCTGGATTTGAATCTTGGTTCCAACACTCATTATAACAACCCCACAGGAAAAGTCTAGTAATATTATATTATTATTTTATTTCACAGATGAAGAAACAAAGATTCAGTGAAGTTAAATGATTTTCCCAAGGCTAGAAGATGGGACAGAGAGGCACCTGGGTGGCTCAGTGGGTTAAGCCTCTGTCTTTAGCTCAGGTCATGATCTCTGGGTCCCAGGAATGAGCTCCACATCAGGCTCTCTGCTCAGTGGGGAGACTGCTCCCCGCCCCCTGCCTGCCTCTCTGCCTACTTGTGATCTCGCTCTATCAAATAAATAAATAAAATCTTTAAAAAAAATTTAAAAAAGAAGAAGAAGAAGATGGGACCGAGAATGAACCTTGGGAGTTCATCCTTGAGTCATCCCATGTTCTGGTCCCCATTTTAGGGAGTGAGGCAAGAGGCTGCAGTGTACAGGATCCATAAAAAAGCACTAAATTGGAAATTAGAAAATTTGTGATTCTAGGGATGGATCAGTCACAACGTAGCTGCGTAATCCTGGATGAGTCATGTCTTTCGGATCTCCATTTCTTCATCCATGAAATGAAGATACTGTCTGACAGCCCTGTCTAGTCCTTGGGAAAATACCATGATAATGAAAATAACATGTTAAAGTACCTTATAAAGTGAAAGAAATCACTTAAAACAAATCACTTAATAACACAACTTACTACTTTATTAATGCCATTAAGAGGTGATTGTTCCAGGAAAGACTTTATGGACTAATCTTGATTTATGCCAAAAAATATCAAGAATGCAGCCTTGTCATTAATACCAAGACAGGTAAGAGAAGTAAAACTTAAGTCCATCAGATAAATGAAAGAAAAATGCAATTTGTCCCCAGAGCTGCCCTAGAGGTTGTTTCAAATAGGTATAGAACTAGGACCTAAAGAGGTTAGGAAATGTTTATCAGATCCGTGTTTGGTAAAATCCTGGTTCAAAGAATATGCGAGGGAATCCTTCCAGGGTTCAAGTCAATTAAGGATGAGCCTTTAAAAAAGCACTGGGGGCCCAGCTGATCCCAGACTTCTTAATCTGCCAAAACACTAAGAAATAATCTTCCCATGTTTTACAGTGGGTTAAGAATTCTGCTGTGCTTGTGGGATATGCCTCCTTCAGAGGTTAAGAGTGGTGGTGGTGATAATGATGATGATGATGATGAAAAAGGTAATATTAACAATATTCAACATCCACTGATTGCTTGGTATGTGTCAGGCACTGTTTTCTTTAACTTTACTCATTTAAGCTTCACAATAGAACTATGAGATAGGGTCATTTTTAACAATTCAGGGATACATTTTACCTAGGTCATCATTTTAAGACATCTAGCTATATGACTTAATTTTAGAAACATGAGATATCCAGATATCTCTACCAGTCTAGCTCGCATATGTCATCACACTTTGGGTCTGCTGGGATGAACACCTTTTGGTTACTCCCATCCTTTCCAAGTTCGATTCAAATCAAACACTCCCGTGAGAATTACTGTGAAGTCACTGTCACCTTAGATTGCTATAATAAGAACACTCCATTACTGATTTCCTATCTCATGCCAAATAAATTCTATATTCTTTTCCCTACATCTGCAGGGGTATGCTTCTAAAAGTTCCCAAACTTTCCCAGTTTTCATGACACCCACCAGGGCAAAAAAAAACACCTAAAAGTCCTATTTATTAAGTAGCTGGTCCAAACAACTTAACACATATTTTCTAACAATTTTTTTAAAGATTTTATTTATTTGTCAGACAGAGATCACAAGTAGGCAGAGAGGCAGGCATAGAGGGAGGGGGAAGCAGGATCCCTGATGAGCAGAGAGCATGATGCGGGGCTCAATCCTAGTACCCTGGGATCATGACCTGAGCTGAAGGCAGAGGCTTTAACCCACTGAGCCACCCAGGCACCCCTATTTCCTAACAATTTAATAGCCATTTGTAGAAGTAAAAAAAAATACACTGAAAAAATATTTTACGTCAAATCACCATAATGACTTATTAATGGGGTGTGTGTACCTGTTGGTCACTGCACAACTTCTCAAACCTTGGAACGGGACACTGTCACCTTCATTTCTTGTTCTATATTGATTTTTCTGTGACATTTGCTTTTTTTCACAGCACCCCTGAAAATCTAGCCATCAAGAGAAATGTGTGATGCAATGCGGAAGTGTTGAACCACCCTGAGTGTGTAGAATGTCCAAGAAGTATCACTGTGCTTCCCTCAAAATTTTTTTAAAAATCCCACAGCAACCCTGGAGTGTCAAGAGACAAGCATGTGGCCTATAGAGTGGTGAGAGGTAATACAGTACTTTAGTCTAAAGAAGGACTTTGGGGTCATATTACCAAGGTTGGAATTCTGACTCTTCCTGCTTTTACTATGTGACTTGTGTGATTTACCAAAGTTTACTTAACCATTCAACTGTTGAAGGTTACCTGGGTTGTATTAGGAAGCAGTCCACTTTATTGTATTACCTGGTTGGCTATTATGAATGAAGCTGCTATAAACGTTCATGAACCAGATTCATGTGAACATGTCTTCATTCTCTGGCATAAGTGCCCAAGAATGCAATTGCTAGGTTTTATGATAGTTGACATTTAGTTTTAGTTTTTGTATGTGTGTTTGTTTTTAAGAAACTGTCAAGGCGTGCCTGGGTGGCTCAGTTGGTTAAGCATCATCAGACTCTTGGTTTCAGCTCTGGTCATGATCCTAGGGTCCTGGAATGGACTCCCACCACTTCGCAGTAAGGCTCCATGCTCAACATGGAGTTTGCCTCTTTTATGCATGCTCTCTCTCTCTAAAACAAATTAAAAAAATAAAATCTAAAAAAAAAAAAAGGCACTGTCGAGGTGCTTTCCAGATTAGCTGTTCTAAATTCCCATCAGCAATGTATGACCATTTCTCTACATGCTTAAACAGCATTTCATAGTATACTGTTTTTATTATGGCCATTCTGATAGGTGTGAAGTGATACCTCATAGTGATTTTCATTTGCATTTCTCTAATAGCCAAAGATCCTGAACATCTCATGTTTATTTGCCATCTGGACACACTCTTTGGTGAAATGTCTCTATGTCTTTTGTCAATTTTCTGCATTTTTTTAACTGTTGAGTTTTGAAGAGTCCTTTATACAGTCTAGCCTTTTGTCTAGGTATGTGCTTTGCAAATATTTTCTTCCACTCTGCAGGTTGCCATTTTATCCTCTTAACAAGGTCATTCAGAGAACAAAAATTTTATTTGGGCTTCCAATTTATCCATTATTCCTTTTATGGATCCTGCTTTCGATATCAAGTCTAAGAAATCTTTGCTTAGCCCTAGATCGTGAGAATTTTCTCCTATATTTTTCTAAAAATTTTATAGTTTCACATTTCATATTTAAAGGTGTGATCCATGTTGAGTTTACTTTTTTCTTTTTTTTTTTTTTTTGAGTTTATTTTTCTACAAAGACTTAGGTTGAGGTTTATTTCTCTGCCTATGGATGTCTAATTGCTTCAGCACCATTTGCTGAAAGGGCTATTTTTTTTCTCCACTGCACCTGTCTCCAAAATTCGCTGAATATATTTGTGTGGGTACATCTCTGGGCTATCTATTCAGTTGCACTGATCTACATGTCTATTCCTCCACCACTATCACAGTCTTGACTACTGGAGCCATGTTAATCAGCTTGACACCAGGTAAATTGATCCTTCCCCTTTATTTTTATTTTTCAAACCTGTTAAAGCTATTCTATTTTCTTGTCCTTTGCATATAAATTTTAGGATATCATCTGCAAAATGTATGCAGTTTAAAAAGTTCTGTTAAACCCATTTATCAATTTGGGGAAAACTGACATCTTTATTATGTTGTGTCTTCCAAGCCATGAATATGGTATGACTCTCCATTTATTTAGATCTTTGGTTAATTTCATCAGGGTTTTATGGCTTTCAGCATACAAGTCCTGTACATATTTTGTTAGATTTATATATAGGTAATTATTTTTTGAAAAATGTTACTGTACCTTTAATTTCAATGTCCGCCTATTCATTGTAGTGTACAGAAATAGAATTTATTTTTTGTATGTATTATGTACCCTGTGACCTCGCTGAATTAATGTGCCAGTTTTAGGAGCTTTCTTTGTAGATTTCTTGGGGTTTTCAAAGTAGGCAATCACATCATCTGCAAACAGCAACAGTTTTAGTTTTTCCTTTCCAATTTGTATGCCTTTTTTTCCCCCTTGCCTAATTGCTCTGTGTTCAATAAAGGTAATGAGTGCAAACATCCTTGCCTTGTACCTGGTCTTAGGGAAAAGACATTCATATTTCACCATTAAGCACAATATTGAGGAAATTCCACTCTCGTCCTAATTACCTGGGAGTTTTTTAATTGTTTTTTAAAAAGATTTCATTTATTTATTTGACACAGAGAGAGAGAGACTACAAGCAGGGAGAGAGGCGGGCAGAGAGAGAGGGAGAAGCAGACTCCCTGCTGAGCAGAGAGCCCGATGTGGGGCTTGATTCCAGGACCCTGAGACCATGACCTGAGCTGAAGGCAGAGGCTTAACCCTCTGAGCCACCCAGGTGCCCTCTGAGAATTTTTTTTTAAACATGAATGAGTGTTGAATTTTGTCAAATGCTTTTTCTGCATCAGTTGATATCATCATGTGATTTTCTTCTTTAGCCTGTTAATATGGTAAATTACACGATTTAATTTTCAAATATTGAGGCAGACTTGCTTCCCTCACTTCTTCATGGTACATAATTTATTTTCCATATTGAATTCTATAAGACAGTGTTTTGTTAAGGATTTTTTGTGGGGGGGGTCTATATACCGGATATTAATCTGCAGACTTAAAGAAAATTCTATTGTCTCTGGGTTTGGTATCTGGGTAATAACTTGCTCTTAAAACAAAATGGAAATTATTCCCTCCTCTTCCATTTTCCGAATGTGCTTATGTAGTATTAGTATTAATTCTGCTTAAAATATTGATAGACTTTTCAGGTGAAGCTATCAGGGTCTGAAGATTTCTTTTTTAGGAGGTTTTAAAATTACACATTCAATTTCCTTAGTGGCTACAGAGTTATTCAAATGACCTATTTCATTTTGGGTTCCCTGTGCTCGCTTCGGCAGCACATATACTAAAATTTTGGGTTCCCTGTGGTAGTTCTGCCATTCAAGGAAGCAGTCCACTTTGTGTAAGTTGTAAAATGTATGCATGCACAGTTGTCTGTAGTATTCTCTTATTATTCTTCCAATATCTACAGGATCTATAGTGATATCCCCCATTTCATCCTAATATTGGTAATTAATGTGTTTTTTTTGGCAGTATTGCTACAGATTATCCATTTTACTGATCTTTTCAAAGAACCAATTATTTGTTGCATCAGTTTTCTCTATTGTTGTCCTGCTTTCAATTTCACTGCAATTTTTGCCTTTATCTTTATTATCTTTTCCTCTCCTTGCTTCAGGTTTATTTTGTTCATCATTTTCTGCGTTTGAGATGAGAGCTTTGATTGTTGATTTAAGATTTTTTTCCTCATACTAATGTACACACTTAATTCTATACATGTCCATCTCTGTATCGCTTTACCTGTGACTCACAAATTTGGATGTCACATTCTCATTTTCACTCCGTTCAACGTTTTGTTTTTGACTTTTTTGAGACTCCCCCTTTGAACATGGATTGTCTAAAGGTATGTTGTTTAGTTTCCAGATATGTGGAAGTTTTTCTGTTTTCTTTCTGTTACTGATTTCTAGTTTGATTAAACTGTAATTGAAGAACATATTCTGAATCATTTCAGTATTTCAGATTTGAGATTTGGTTTATGGCCCAGGATATGGTCTCCCTTGATATATGATCTGTGACACTTCGAACAGCATGTGTGTGCTGCTGTTTGAGGAGGGAGTGTTCTGGAAATGTCAGTCAGATCTTGTTTGGCTGATGGTGTTAGTTCTCCTATATCCTTGCTGATTTTCTATCAGTTCTATCAACTGTTGAGAGAACGGTGTTGAAGACTCTAACCATAATTGTGGATTTTTCTATTTCCTCCTTTCCATTCTATTGGGGGCTCTCATTATTAGCCAAAAAAATTAAAATTCTGGCACCCTACATGCCCTCCTCTGATATCATCCTGGATGAAGTGTTGGGGCACCTCACTACAGCTTCTTCCTCCCCCGATTTATTGAAGTGTAACTGAAAAAAGTGTAATATATGTAAAGTGTGTAACATGATGATTTGATATGTACCCATTGTAAAAAGAGGCCCACCACTGAGTTAATTCACATACCCATTAACTCACATTGTTACCTTTTTCTTTGTTTGATGAAAATGCTTAAGACCTACTGTCTTATTTAGCAATTATCAATTATACAGTACAGTATTATCAACTATAGTCATCATGCTATACATTAAATCCTCAAAATCTTTCTGAACTATGGAAAGAACCCAGATGTCCATCAATAGATGAATGGATAAAGAAGATGTGGTATATATATATACATATATATATGTATATATATATATATACACAATGGAATACTATGCAGCCATCAAAAGAAACGAAATCTTACCATTTGTGACGACATGAATGGAACTAGAGGGTATTATGCTGAGTGAAATAAGTCAATCAGAGAAAGACAATTATCATATGATCTCCCTGATATCAGGAAGTTGAGAGGCAATGTGGGGAGTTTGGGGGTAGGAAAGGAATAAATGAAACAAGATGGGATTGGGAGGGAGACAAATCATAAGAGACTCTTAATCTCACAAAACAAACTGAGGGTTGCCGGGGGAAGGTGGGTAGGGAGAGGGTGGTTGGATTATGGACACTGGGGAAGGTATGTGCTATGGTGAGTGCTGTGAAGTGTGTAAACCTGACGATTTACAGACCTGTACCCCTGGGGCTAATAATACATTATATGTTAATTAAAAAATAAGAAAATCTAAAAAATCCTCAGAACTTATTCATCTTATAGCTGAAAGTTTGTACCTTTTAACCAACCTCTCCCCATTTCCCCCATCCCCCACCAAGTACAATTTTACTGTTTCTATAAGTTTGACTTTTTTTTTTTTTTTAGATTCCACATGTAAGTGATACTATGCAATATTTGTCTTTCTCCATCTGGCATATTTTACTTAGCGTAATGTCCTCCACATACATCCATGTTGTTCATTACAGCCCCAAACTGAGCCTTTGTTGCTCTGGGTATGTGGGCGAGACCACAGTCTTTTCTATCATGGTTGGCTAGAGTAGAACAATTCTTGTCCACAAGGTTTCTGCCTCACTAGATTGCCCCTTTCCTGGTCCTTTAGCTGGAGAGAGCAGGCTTTTCTTGTTGTTGTTTGCACCTGTTGGTATTCCCAGGTTACTGGCTTCTTTAGCTCCAGATCTGGGATACATGAAGTGAAAAGGGCCTCACCAGACTGCTTTCTTCTCTCCATCTTTCACAGAGTCTTATGTTTGTTTTATATAAAGTTTTCAGGGTTTTGTTTTGTTGTTGTACTTAATGGGAAGGACAGGTAAATGTACATTTATTCCAGCTTTCCAGAAGTCAAAGCGCATGAATTATTTTTTAAATAAAAACCAGAATAATTACATCAGAGGGTGTGCTACTGCTTTCCTGGGATCACATGTTAAAAGAGTTATTTTCTCTTTAATACAAACTCTAAAATGATCACTATGTTTTATAAGGAGATGCAAACATGCTGATGCCTTCCTAGCTTTGTATATTGAAAACTGATAAAAATTAGTCTAACATTGATACTGTCCTCCTACCTTCTCTTTGCACTTTTAAAACACTGGCATTTCTGTCCATAAAACTTCAACAAAGTATCTGTTTTCTCCCTGACCGCTCTACTTTCCGTATCAGAAAACTAGCCCTGACTCAGAGTTCCATGGTTAGAAATACGGCTTAGGCATTGCATCATTCCATCGGAATTCCAAAACACACACAGCAGTATAGTAATAAAGGACTATTTGAGAGCTATACTATCCTTTATTTCAAAGGAGTATTTTCAGCATTGCAACAATTCTATCTTCATAAAACACAATAGAATCTCAGGGTTTGGCAGACATCAGTCTTCAGTAATATTCTAACGATCAGGATAAACTTACCTAGAAATTACTGGAAGTTCCAAAGGTATTAGCTCAGTTTACATACACTTCTTCTAGACGGATAGGTAACTAACAGTAATCTCATTTTACAGAATCTTGTAATAGATGAAGTCAACGGACAAGCCAAGATACGCACATAGGTTTGTACAGAGAACAGGATTTATCCACAAGACGGGGCTCTGCCATTGACAAGCTGCACGTTCTTGGACAAATCATTTAACGATTTGCTAATTTTTAGTGAGGGAAGGGAAGACAAAGAGTTGGACTAGCATATTTCCAATTGAATCCTACAATTAAAAACTCAATCTGATTATCAATATTCAGCAATATTTGTAACAAAGTAGAGTTTATTTCATTTCATTCATTCATTGAACAAGGAATTACTGAGTGTCTGCTCTATGTAAGGAATTAGGCTAGTTTTTTTGGACCGAAGACTATGTGGATGAACTATCCCACCCAACTCCATTTACCAGTAGTAAGGGAATGTACATTACTTTAGATTCATGGTTCTCAAACTGGAACCCACATCAAAATCACCAGAAATAATAAAGCTCATTAAAAAGAGTTTGCTGGACCCGCCCCAGGTTTCTGATTCAGTAGAGGGGGGACAGTCTGAGAATTTGTGTATCTAAGTTCCCAGATGATGCTGATGATACTGGGCCAGGGAGCCCACTTTGAGAACCATGGACTCAGATAAATAAATAAAAAGACCGAGGAGGAGCCAGGTTCTCTATGGGGAGGGTCACTATACTCAAGGTGCTGTTCTTGCCTCCTGTGCATACTTCTCCATCTCTGTTTTCCTGGAAGCAGTATCTACTCCCTTTCACTTAAGAAGCAGTTAAATTCCTAATATTCGTGCTTCTAGTGAAATTGCTGATCCGAGTGGCCATCTGTCCCGAGACAGAAGTGTAACTCAAACAGGGCTCATCATGTTATCCCATCTCCCTAATCACATTGACTGTTCCCCCAGGAGTAAGCACGTGACCAAAGACAACCCAACTGAAGAGTTCTTCCTTAGGATCTTCCAAACTGAAGACAGAGGAGAGATAGCTCATCCTTTCCCTTTGTAAAAAAAACTGAAAGGATATGACCCCACAACTGTCAGGAGCTATGTGCCACAGGAGAGAATGTGGGCAACAAACAAAATGGAACTTGAAAGGAGAGACAGGGGTGCCTGGGTGGCTCAGTGGGTTAAGCCTCTGCTTCAGCTCAGGTCGTGATCCCAGGGTCCTGGGATCGAGCCCCGCATTGGGTTCTCTTCTCGGCAGGGGAGCCTGCTTCCTCCTCTCTCTCTGCCTGCCTCTCTGCCTACCTGTGATCTCTGTCAAATAAATAAATAAAATATTTTTAAAAAAAGAAAGAAAGAAAGGAGAGACAGAAGATCATCATAAGGGCGCCTGGGTGGCTCAGTGGGTTAAGCCGCTGCCTTCGGCTCAGGTCATGATCTCGGGGTCCTGGGATCGAGTCCCGCATCGGGCTCTCTGCTCAGCAGGGAGCCTGCTTCCCCCCTCTCTCTCTGCCTGCTTCTCTGTCTACTTGTGATCTCTCTCTGTCAAATAAATAAATAAAATCTTTAAAAAAAAAAAAGATCATCATAAAATTAAGTCCTTGATCTAGTTATATCTGAGGTAAGGCGGTACAACTATTCTTCCTACTTACAAAAGACAACGCATTCTTTATTATTATCGTTATTATTATTTAAATTAACTGGTTAGTTGGGTTTCAATTTCTTACAACAGAGAAGTTCTGGTGCATAGAAGGGGATCCAAAAATAAGATATGTCCCCCATAAACAAGGAGATAGTACAGTAAGTAGTTAAAAGACAACTTGGATTTAATTCAGCCAGTTATCAGTTGTGTGACCTTGGGCAAATAACTTAATATCTAACCCTGGTACATCGCCCACCTGAGTCCTCATATACATAAGGTGAGAACTCGTGCGCTAGGTACTGACAAAGAACATTCAATGAATGATGCCTGTTAATATCACATCATTTACTGAACATTGATCTCCCGGATACTATTTATTGTGCTTCACAAGCTCTTTTACTAAGTTCTTTAATTCAGGCCCAGGGTGAATAAAGCGATGTTGTAAGGCACAAGCACACAAAGGTAGTTTAGACTGGGACAAAAGCTTCCCCCTTGGGGTAAGTCTGAACATGTAAAAAGAACATTTTATATCCCTATAGGTCTTTTTGGTACTTCAGTAGAATTCCTATAGCACTCTTCTAAGTGTTCAGTCACACATTTTAGTTAAGTATTTGTATCTCCCAATACTATGAAAAGGCATCAACTTTGGGGTAAAAGCTCCAAATCTGAATTCCTAGCCTGTACTTGCTAGCTGAGGGAGCTCTCACTCAATGAGCCTCACTCAAATGCCTCATTTGTAAAGTGAGGTTAAAAACTCAATCTTGGGATTAAAACTCCCACCCAATACAGGTCATCTCAGCAGATTTTCTCAGCAAACATCGACGGACCACTCCAAGCCGGAGTAAGTGAATAAGAATAAAAGTAAAAAGCAGAGAGGCGGGGCTAGAGCGGGTCTTACATAAAACAGGGAGCCGATGTCCTACTACACAGAAAGGAGACGGTGGTCAAACAATCTACCCTAATTTGCCGTCGGCCACATATTAAAGTACTGCCTCAAGACACTAACAGCCATTTAACTCCTTATCCTGCATTTGATAATCCAGCCGGAGCAGCACATGTAACAGCACCTGCTAAGGACTGAATGGTGTCACCTTCATAATTCCTGTGTTGAAGCCCTAACCCCCATGTGACTGTATTTGGAGATCAGGCTTATGAGATGGTGATGAAGGTTATAGGAAGTCATAAGGGGAGGACCCGAATCTGACAGGGCTGGTGCCTTTATAAGAAGAGTAAGAGGCACCAGCCCCTGCTCTCTCCAGCATGAGAACGCAGAGAAAAGGCAGCTCTCTGAAAACCAGAAAAGGAACTCTCACCAGGAATAGGGTAGGCTGGGGTCTTGCTCTTGGACTTTCTAGCCTCTAGAACTGTGAGAAATAAGTGTTTAATGTTTAAGCCACCCAGTCTATAGTATTTCATTACAGCAGTCCAAGCAGACTAAGAGAGTACCAAAGACAAACTTTAGTTTTTTAGTTCTTTAAAACTGGCCCTGACCTCTATCATGTTAGAGGACCATAGCCCTTGGAGTTGTGGGTGGCTTAGTCATTAGGGGTTTGCCTTCAGCTCAGGTCATGATCCCAGGGTACTGGGATGGAGCCCTGCATGGGGTTCCCTGCTCAGTGGGGAGCCTGCTTCTCCCTCTCCCTCTGCCTGCTGCTCTGCCTGCTTGTGTTCTCTCGCTGTCAAATAAATAAAATCTTAAAAAAAAAAGAGGTATGTAGCCCTTAAAGGATTACGAAAGCTTTCACATGCATTAAATTTATATAATGTGTAGTGGTTAAGAGAACAGATATTGAGTTTGGACCAAGATCCAATCCTCAGCTCTATCACCTGATAACAAAGTTTTTTTTTTTTGTTTTTGTTTTTTAATTTTGTAAAGCAAAGACAATGGCACCTTGCCTACAGTTTTCTTGTAAGGATTAAAATAGATCATGTATGTAAAGAGCTTAGGGCAGTGCCTACAGCAAACTTTCAATAAATGGTGTCATGTTTCAACAAACATTTACTAAAAATCTACTCAACCTGATAGGGATGTAATGGTGAATTTTTTTTTTAAGACTTACTAAAATAAACACAAAAAGAAGTAGAAAAATTTGATTAGCTCTGTGACTTCTATAGAAACTCAAGCTGTAAATAAAAACATTCCTCCGCAAAAACAAAAACAAAAAAACGCATTCCCCCACAGAAAATGGTGGGGCCAGATGCCTTCATCAGGAAATTATACCAAATACTTAGGGAAGAAATAATGACAAAGTGACATAAACCTCAACAAAGAATAGGAGAAAAAAAAAGAACATTTTCAAATTCACTCATGAGACTAGTACTACCTTAATGAAAACTGCTAATGACATTATGAGGAGCACAATTATGGGCTAATCTTACATACAGATATAGATGCAAAAAATCTCACCAAAATATTAGTAAAATTAATCAGAATTGTATAAAAAGAAAACAAATCACGAACAGGTTATACTTATCCCAGAAATATAAGATTGATTTAATTAATATAATTCAACATAGCAACAAAGGGAAAAAAATCATAGATGTTAACAATAAATAGGAAGTATTTGATAAAATTCATGATAAAATTCCATTCATCATTTTTAACACAAAGCTTAGTAAATTAAAAAAAGAAACGTCCTTAATATCGTAAAGAATATTACAAATGTCAATAGCAAACCCCAGACTTCATGAGGAACTGCTGAAAGCTTTCTCTTGGAGATCTAGGACAAGATAAGTCTGCTTTCATCAGTCCTATTATATTTTTTAAATCTTTTTTTATTTTATTTTATTTTTTTAAAGATTTATTTATTTATTTATTTGACAGACAGAGGTTACAAGTAGGCAGAGAGGCAGGCAGAGAGAGAAAGGAGGAAGCAGGCTCTCTGCTGAGCAGAGAGCCCGATGCGGGCTTGATCCCAGGACCCTGGAATCACAACCTGAGCCAAAGGCAGAGGCTTTAACCCACTGAGCCACCCAGGCGCCCCTTAAATCTTTTTTTGTAAAAGATTTTATTTATTTGACAGAAAGAGAGATCACAAGTAGCCAGAGAGGCAGGCAGAAAGAGAGAGGGGAAGCAGGCTCCCCACTGAGCAGAGAGCCAGATGCGGGGCTCTATCCCAGGACCCTGAGATTGTGACCCAAGCCGAAGGCAGAGGCTTAACTCACTGAGCCACCCAGGCGCCCTCACTACTCCTATTTTTTTTTTTTTTCACTACTCCTATTTTATAGTGCTTTGGAGATCCTAGCCAGTACAGAATGCCACAAAAATAAATAAATAAATAAATAAATAAATAAATAAATTATATGAGTTTTTGAAAGAAGTAAATACTGTCATTATTCACGATAACACGGTTACGATGAAGTAATTCCAAAAGAATTTACATATAAATTATTATTAGTGAATTTAGCAAACTTGCTAGATACAGGGTCAACATACACATACACACACACAGAGAAAGTGGAATTTTAAAAGAACTGTACCATTTACAATAGCATAAAAAGTATCAAATAACTAAGAATAAGTCTAACAAAAAATGTAAAAGACCTGTGCTCAGAAACTAGAAAACATCAGAGAAGGAAATCAAAGATAACCTGATAAATGGAAAGGGCTATTGCATGTACATGTGTCTGAAGAGTCAGCATTGTAAGGAGTAAATTCTCCTAATTATCTGTAGATTCAATGCAATCTGAATCACAATTACAACAACTTTCTTTTGTGGACACTGACAAGCTTTTATACTAAAATGTACATGAAAGTACAAAGGGAAAAGAATAGCCAAAGCACTTTGAGAAGAACATGGAGAGAACATTCTCTACTCAATATTCAGATAGTGTGGTATTCATGCCAAGCAACATAAATACACCAAAGGAGAAGAATACAAAGCCCAGAAACACGTCTGCACATAAATGGGTACTTGATTTATAACAAAGAGTTTGGTTATATAATAGTGCAGACACACCTGGAAATCCATGTGGAAAGAAACAAAACAATACACAATCCTACATCAAACTCTCTATAAAAAAGTATTCCAGGGAGAGGATTATCTAAATGTAAAAGGCAAAACAACAAAACTTTAAGAAGGTAATTTAAGCGAACATCTTAATTACCAGAAAGTATGGAAAGGTTTCTTAAGCGGGAAGCACAAAGTACAAACAATGGGAAAGTAGGAAAAAAGGCACTATATCAATATTTAGAATTCCTGCTCATTAAGACTCACTGAGAGAGGGAAAAGGTAAGCCACAGAGGAAAGATATTTTTAATACATATAACTAAAGGATTTGTATCCAGAATACACAAACTCTTACAAATCAATAAGAAAAAATCTAACAAATAAGAAAATGAGCAAAAAAACCTTTACCAGTTAACGTCCAAATAAATGGTCAGTAAACATCATTAGTCATGAGGGAAATCCCCATTAAAACTACCACGCATATGCCAGAATTTCTCAACTTACAAAGACTGCTGATACCTTGTATAAATAAGAATACAGAGCAGTGAGACCTCTCAAACACAGCTGGTTAACCTGTAAATTGGTACAACTACTTGACATATACTAACTTTAAATACCTATACATCCTAAGACCCAGAAATTCCATTTCTCCATGTATATACAATAAAGATACATGTACATGTGCACCCAGAATCTGGAAACACCAATGAGTTCTATGTCCAGAATTAATACATTGTGATCTATACATAATTGGATATATAGAAATAAAAATAAATGGACTATAGTTTCATAAAACTTACGTAATGCTGAACAACAACAACAAAAACAGACACAGGGGCGCCTGGATGGGTCAGTGGGTTAAAGCCTCTCCCTTCGGCTCAGGTCATGGTCTCAGGGTCCTGGGATCGAACCCTGCATCGGACTCTCTGCTCAGCAGGGAGCCTGCTTCCCCTCTCTCTCTCTCTGCCTTCCTCTCTGCCTACCTGTGTTCTCTGTCAAAGAAGTAAATAAATAAATAATCATTTTTTTTAAAAAGACACAAAAGAATATATATTCTATGCTTCATTATATAAAGTTTTAGAAAAATTAAGTAAAACCAAACAATGGTGCTTAATGATTCACATTTATAAAGACAAAGAAGTACAGACCATAAAACCAGATTATTGATTACCATTGGTGATGGGGAATAAAGGGTAGCAATCACAAGGGACCATAAAGACAACTAATGAAAACTGCTAAGATTCTGTTGCTTGACCTGATAGTTATTTGGTTGTTTGTATCATGAAAATTCACTGAGCTGTACATTTTTGTTTTTTATACTCTCTATGTGCTAATTTTCATAATTAAAAGTTTTTAAAGCATATTTAAATGAAATTTTTCAAAACATGTTTTTGTCATTTTTAACACTAGGGTTTAATATTATAAATCAATTGTACATGTGTTATCTCAAATAGTATCAAAAAATAAGTAACCATTACACCAGAGGAAGGTGTAACATCTTTTTTTTTTTTTAATTTTTTAATTTTTTTCAGCATAACAGTATTCATTATTTTTGCACCACACCCAGTGCTCCATGCAATCCGTGCCCTCTACAATACCCACCACCTGGTGCCCCCAACCTCCCACCCCCCACCCCTTCAAAATTCTCAGATCGTTTTTCAGAGTCCATAGTCTCTCATGGTTCACCTCCCCTTCCAATTTCCCTCAACTCCCTTCTCCTCTCCATCTCCCCTTGTCCTCCATGCTATTTGTTATGCTCCACAAATAAGTGAAACCATATGATAATTGACTCTCTCTGCTTGACTTATTTCACTCAGCATAATCTCTTCCAGTCCCGTCCATGTTGCTACAAAACTTGGGGATTCATCCTTTCTTTCTTTTTTTTTTTTTTTTTTTTTTTTTTTTTTACAGCTTTATAAACATATATTTTTATCCCCAGGGGTACAGGTCTGCGAATCGCCAGGTTTACACACTTCACAACACTCACCATAGCACATACCCTCCCCGATATCCATAACCCCACCCCCTCTCCCAACCCCCTCCCCCCATCAACCCTCAGTTTGTTTTGTGAGATTAAGAGTCACTTATGGTTTGTCTCCCTCCCAATCCCATCTTGTTTCATTTACTCTTCTCCTACCCCCTCGACCCCCCATGTTGCATCTCCTCTTCCTCATATCAGGGAGATCATATGATAGTTGTCTTTCTCCGATTGACTTATTTCGCTAAGCATGATACCCTCTAGTTGAAGGTGTAACATCTTAAAGATGTTATTATCGTTCTCGATTATGTGTTGAGTGTTTCTTCAGAATAATTGGTATATCAAGAAAAAAATGTCAACCAGAAATAGTTCATTCATTTTAACAGTTGTGATACTATTGTAATAACTTGAAACAATTATATTTCAAGTGAACAGGTAGATCTGGTCCTCTGTTGGTTTATAGTCCATTCAAAAATTCAATATACTTTCTATCCCCCTTATTCTAACCTCCTGTCTCCCTCTTATTAAGACCCACCTGGAAAATAAAATCTCCTCATCTCAATATCTTTAAATTAATTACATCTGCAAAGTTTCTATTTTCCCCAACATTTTTTTTTTACTGATGGATAATTAACATATGATTATATTAGTTACAGGGGTACGATATGATTCCACAATTCTATACATTACTCAGTGTTCATCATGATAAGTGCACTCTTAACCCCCTTTACCTATTTAACCCAATCTCCCCACCCACCTTCTGTCTGGGAACCATCAGTTTGTTCTCTATATTTAAGAGTCTGTTGTCTCCTTTTTTTGTACATTTTGTTTCTTAAATTCAATATATGAGTGAAATCATATAGTATTTGTCTTGCTCTGACTTATTTCACTTAGCATTATACCTTCTAGGTTCATCAGTGTTGGTTCAAATGGCAAAATCTCATTCTTTTTCATGGTTGAATAAGATTCCACTATATATATATACACCATTTTTTCTTTAACCATTCACCCCTCGATGGACACTTGGGTTGTTTCCACATCTCGGCTATTGTAAATAGTAGTACAATAAACATAGGGGTGCATATAGCTTTTCGAATTCGTGTTTTTATTTTTCCTTAGGTAAATATCATAATGGAATTACTGGATCTTACAGTATTTCCATTTTTTAATTTTTCAAGGACTCACCATTACTGTTTTCCAAAATGGCTGCACCAATTTGCATTTCCACCGGTGCGGCACGAGAGTTCCTTTTACCCCACATCCTTACCAGTACTTGTTATTTCTTGTGTATTTGATTCTAGCCATTCTGCCAGGTCTAAGGTGATATCTCACTGTGGTTTTGATTTGCATTTCCTTGGTGATTACTGATGTTGAACATGTTTTCATGTGTCTGTTGGCCATCTGTATGTCTTCTTCAGAAAAATATTCAGGTCCAGTGCCCATTTTTAATTTAACTTAATTTAATGCTTTTGGTGTTGTGTTCTTCATATAGTTTGGATATTAACCTCATACTGGACATCATTTGCAAATATCTTCTCCCATTCAGTTGCCTTTTTGTTTTGTTGATGGTTTCCTTCACTGTGCAAAAGCTCTTTATTTGATGTAGTCCCAATAGTTTAATTTTGCTTTTGTTTCCCTTGTCTGAGGAGACACATCTAGAAAAATGATTCTCTGGCCAATGTCAGATAAATTACTGCTTGTGCTCTCTTCTAGGAGTTTTATGATTTCAGGTCTCACCTTTAGGTTTTTAATCCATTTTGAGTTTATTTTTCGGTACAGTGTGAGAAAGTGCCCCGGTTTCACTCTTCTGCATGTAGCTGTCCAGTTTTCACACCACCTTTCACTGAAGAGACCATCTTTTCCCCACTGTATATTCTTCCCTCCTTTGTCACAGATTAATTGACCGTGTAAGCATGGGTTTGTTTCTGTATTCTGTATTCTGTTCCATTGATCTGTATGTCTATTTTTATGCCAGTACCATTCTTCTTCTTTTTTTCTTAAGTAAACCCTACTCCCAATGGGGGGCTTGAACTCATGACCCTGAGATCAAGAGTCTCATGCTCTACTGACTGAGCCAGCCAGGTGTCCCCTGTTTTGATGACTACAGCTTTGTAGTGTATCTTAAAATCTGGGATTGTGACACCTACAAGCTTTGTTCTTCTTTTTCAAGGTTGCTTTGACTATTCAGCGTCTTTGTGTTTCCATATAAACTTTAGTACTATTTGTTCTAGTTCTCTGAATGCTGCTGGAATTTTGATAAGGACTGCATTCTATCTTAGATTGCTTTTGGGTATTACGGACACTTTAACAATACTGGTTCTTCTAATCCCTAGGCACGGGGTATCTTTCCATTTGTGTCATCTTCTATTTCTTTCACCAGTGTTCTATAGTTTTCAGAGTACAGGTCTTTCACTTCCTTGGTTGTTTAATAATAGGTACTTTATTATTTTTGGTACAATTGTAAATGGGATTGTTTTCTTAATTCCTCTTTCTGCTATTATTAGCATATAGAAATACAACAGATTAATTATTGATTCTGTATCCTGTGACTTTACTGATTTCATTTATCAATAGTAGTAGTTTTGGTGGAGTCTTAAGGGTTTTCTATATATAGTATCATGTCTCCTGCAAGTAGTGAATGTCTTACTTCTTCCTTACCAATTTGGATGCTCTTTCTTTTTTCTTGTCTGATTGCTGTAAAAATTCAATATACATCTTAAGACAATTTTTTTAATATCCTTTCTCTAACTAATGGTAGAAAAATGGTTTCTATCTATGTATGTTTTCCATTTAGATAAAGATGTTATATTAAAAAGTTTTTTGGTGTCACAAATGATGAGATTTCTTTCAGGGAGCAAGCAATGAAAGACAAGGGCACATAAATATTATCTAACACTTTCCCAAAGCCAATCTTTCTCTGATTGATGAATGAAAACTTGGAGTAACAGAATGCCACACTTTAACAACTTACTACTTTAGAAAGATAGTTATATAATGGGTAATTCTGTAACCATACCACAGTAAGAATTCCTATAAATCAGTAAGTAGCATATACATTTTTAAAATGAACAGTAGATACAGAAAAGCATTTCATAGAAGAAATAGTCAGAGAAGAACTAAGAATGGCCACCAGACATATGAAAACATGCTAAACTATTAATAATAACTGAAGAATGTTAATTAAAATATGAAAACATTTTCCTATCAATTACCAACGATGAAAATGAGCAAGAATATTCAACACTCATAAGGACATGAAAAAATAAAAGTACTTCTACATTGATGGTAGGAGTATAAATACTTTTGCAATCTTTTTGAAAGTCAATCTGATGCTATCTACAAAATTTTATTTTTTATTTTTTAATTTTTAAAAATATTTTATTTATTTATTTATTTGACAGACAGAGATCACAAGTAGGCAGAGAAGCAGGCAGAGAGAGAGGAGGAAGCAGGCTCCCCACTGAGCAGAGAGCCTGATGCGGGGCTCAATCCCAGGACCCTGGGATCATGACCTGAGCTGAAGGCAGACGCTTAATGACTGAGCCACCCAGATCTCCCCATATCTATAAAATTTTAAATACCTACACCTACCCTAACCCCCAGTAATCCCATTTTTAAAATCTATCCTATGAAAATATTAGTGTAAGTGCATAACGATACATTTACAAGGGTATTCATTATAGTCTTAGCATGGGAGAGTGAATAAGTAAATTTTAGTATGTCCACACAATGGAATATGAAGTTCTCATTTTATAACACAGAACATCCTTGCTATTGGTTTGGAAAGATGTCTAGGTATATTATTAAGCAATGAAAATAAGGTACAGAAAAATATATACAGCATTTCATTTTTTTCTGAAAAAGAAACCCTGCACATAGGTATATATGTAGGCAGAGAAAAATGTCTGCAAGTAAACACAACAAACTCTTAATGATGATAACCTCTGGAGGGGGAGAGAGTTTGGTGTGAAGAGGAGAACGAGGAAAGATTTTTTTTATCTTTTATTTAATACTCTGCACTGTCTGAAT
This sequence comes from Lutra lutra, assembly GCF_902655055.1. Classification (NCBI taxonomy): domain Eukaryota; kingdom Metazoa; phylum Chordata; class Mammalia; order Carnivora; family Mustelidae; genus Lutra; species Lutra lutra. The sequence continues at coordinate 127,701,106 of NC_062285.1, forward strand.
TCATTTTAACATGTTTTTATTTTAAAAATAAAGAAGTATTTAAATGTAACATTTATTGGGTTTTGCACTGTACCCATTTGGGGATTACTTTATCATTGTAATCCTTTATGTAGAGTCACCTGACAGTCAGAATGAGACTATTCTCTTAGAACCTCTAAAGGAAAACAAACAAAAAAAACACCTATAAACAGCAGATTCTCTGCTCCGGGCAGCATCCCTTCATTTCACTGAGGGATAAATTCCATCTAAAGTAAACGTCTGAGATTAGTAACCTATGCAAAATGCTGCCCGCAACAAAAGCAGTGAAGATAAACAAAGAGACAAACCCACCTGCACTATATCCAAAACCATGCCGGCTGACACTGTTCCAAAACCAGCTAGCAGAAATGGTACCAGTATTTGCAGCGCCATGACACCGCTGGATTCCTTGGGTGATTTCTGGTTTGCCTCCACAATGGCGTCTTCATCCCCATCACTAGATGCGTCTTCATTCTGCAACATGGAAGCAGCTTCTGCAGTGCCCCTTCCATCACAGTAATTGTAGTTGGCATAATCATCATACTTGGGGCTACAGCTTGTGGGTGTGTGCCCATTATTGCCATGAAAAGGCTGCTCTGAGAAACTGTGAAACTCCATGTGCTGCTCAGATCGATTGCTAAAAGTCTGTGCTGCTGTTGATAATCCATCTTGCCAAACGCCATTTGCTTTCTTGTGCCTATCTTCCTGGTTTTTCTGATAAATTACTGGAACCATACTCAACAACAAGTTTAAAAACTTATCAGACTGAATTGTATTTAAGCGTAAAGTCCAGTCTACTAAACCTCCTCCACTACTTGGACCACTACTTGTGTTATTAGTAATAGATCTTCCTTTGCTATTAGTCATATTGTCATCGCAAAAGACCCTGTACTCCTGAGATCTCAAGCTTTATGAACCATTGTAGGTAAATCAGAACCACACAAATGCTGGTTTAAATTAAGATGTTGACTTCATTTTGTAGGAAATAATGTTTCTACTAATAAAAGGTGTTTAGAAGTTTCACAGAGGGACTGGATCTGAAAAGAAGAAGATAAAATAATTTTTAAAAATCAGATTAACGATCTTGATACTTAAGATTCTCATATAAAACACACATGTTCTTAAACCAACCCTAAGGTGATGACACTATACTTTGTGGGCTTAAACACATAACTGTTTTGAGCCACACAGCTATTCTGTAAACAGAAACATAGTACAGAGAAATTGTGCTCAATCTTTATTTAAAGTGTCTTTCATTGTTGCACACTCTACCTAATTGATACCTATGTAAAACCATCAAGTCGCTAAAGTTTTACAGTGGACAAATTTATTAAATAAAGTGATGGCTTCTGGGGCACCTGGGTGGCTCAGTGGTTAAATGACTGACTTTGTGGTTTAGGCTCAGGTCATGATTTCATGGGTGGGAAGATCAAGGCCTTGTAGGGACTCCACGCTCAGCAGGGAGCTGGCTTGAAGTTTCTTGCCCTCTGCGCCCCACCCAGTCAGAAGCATGCACACACATGCGCACATTCTCTCTCCCTCTCAAATACTTTAACTGATGGCTTCTATTACTGTACAGAGGTCTCAGAATCAAATTGTTACAACTCTTCACATATGTCAGTACATAATAAGAGGTAAAGTATATGGCATTATATTTTAAACAGTTACTTTACGACTTAATGTAATATGTATTTTATCAAAATGTTATTTTTATTAAAATATGAGACAATGAGGGACGCCTGGGTGGCTCAGTTGGTTGGACGGCTGCCTTCGGCTCAGGTCATGATCCCAGCGTCCTGGGATCGAGTCCCGCATTGGGCTCCTTGCTCGGCGGGGAGCCTGCTTCTCCCTCTGCCTCTGCCTACCACTCTGTCTGCCTGTGCTCGTGCTCTCTCTCTCTCTCTCTAACAAATGAATAAATAAAATCTTTAAAAAAAATATGAGACAATGATAGGATGTGCCATAAAAATACTTGGTAAATATTCTGAATACTCGTCAGGGCATTTATTTCACATATAAAAGTAGGTTGGAGTCATGTTTGCACAATTCATTATAATTGATTGAGGAATACAATCTCTGTTATCTACCAAATAACCAAAATGAAAAGAGATTACAGATACTCACTAAATGCTCTACTTTGCAAGCCAACCAAAAGAAAGCTTATGATGCACTTACTACTTAACGCTCTTCTCAAAGTCTGCTCTGACCTTCAATCCCAGAGTATGCCCCTGAGTGGCTGGCCAGTGACCACATTCTCTCTAAAGACTTGAAACTAAGAGACACAGACACACACTGTAGCTAGTTGGATAGCGATGGACACTGAGGCTGGAGGTCATACACCACGCACCCAGGTAGAGAGCCCGAATATTTGGACAGTGTTGCCATAGACACAGAGGCTTTCAAAGATGTCTACCACAGTAGGTCTAAAGACCTCAGGTCAGGGACACCCAGGCCTGCCTTGTACGTCCAAGAGCATTCGAGATCACGAAATTGGTACTTATTTGATAATGGGTACATGATCCCACCGCCCAACTGCACTGCCCACCCACCCAGCAAGACTAAGAATTAACTGCTGTCAGTATTGCTGCTTTTAATGAAAATTATTATATCCTTCAATGTTTATTGCCAATTCCTTAGACTGTCCATCCCCACTCCTTGGATAGGAAGATCAACAGCAAGGAATGGCAAACAAAAGATAGCAAGGAAGGGCAAACAGAGCTATGTAGCAGGTGCTAATAAGGCCTGTCTCATCCACTTCATCATTTACTCTCTTTCCTTCCTTCCCTCTTGTGATTGTGGAGAAGTCTTGGAATTCCTACTGGGAAATATCTTAAAATAGATTCTAGGACCCCAAACCTACCGACTTGGAATATCTGTACATCTTTCTTTTTAAATTTCCCAAGCAATTATGGTGCAGACTTCTTGTAAACTTGCCCTGAGAATCCAATGAGTAGATCAAGTACTAGCTGCCATTTTCCGCCACTTGCAGGTTGATCGGTATACAGAAAAAGGTGGTGTTTGAAGAAAACCGGATGAATGGAACCAATATCCAGAGTAAAGCCGAGGAGAAACCAAGTAGTCCCAGGAAGAGAGAGATGACCAGAACATCTGCCTGAGAACCTCCCATGGGTGGAGAGGCTCAGCTGTACTTCTGGAACTAATGAGATTCCCAGAACGCTTAGATGACTAGATCGAGAGGGTTCTGTTCTTCAACCCATTGTGTCTTTTTTTTTAGTTTTTTTTTTTTTTAATCTATTTGAGAGAGACAGAGACAGAGGTAGTGAGAGAGAACACAAGCAGGGAGGAGAAGGAGAAACAGGCTCTCTGCCAAGCAGGGAGCCAGCCGTGGGGCTTGATACCAGGACTCTGGGATCCCATGACCTGAGCCAAAGGTAGATGCTTAACGGACGGAGCCACTCAGCCTCCCCTCCCCATTTGTGTCTTTTTAAAGGGCAAGCATTTCACTGCCTCAAGGAGATCTTCAATTAAATGAAATATAAAACAAACCTCAAAGGGGTTGAACTTTAAGACAAGTCTATACTACCGAAGGGCCTGTGATGGATACAGGCAGTTTCTTCCTCATTTTGAAGTAGAATTATACAGTTGATCAAAACGGAAATGCAGAGAACTGGGGAAATGTGATCAACTAACACTAGATAGAAAAATGAAGGGGAGGGAAGGGGAATAAAAAAAGAGGAATTTCCCAAGACAAGTCATTGATGTTAGAATATTTATAGGGCATGGCTAGGCACATAGTCAACACAGAGTTGGCCAAGCAGGATCCAGATGCAAAGATACGTCCAGCTCATACTTCCGCTCCTAGTATCCTCACGTCAGCATAAACAATTCGGAAATGGAAGATGGATACTCAACCAGGGTCTCTGTGCAAAGAGACCATGAAGGAGGGTTGAAATCCAGCCCAAGGCTCCATTCATGGGGCTGCCTTTTTCTGGGAGGCAGTATCCTACCCACCAGACCACACAATGACAAGTGGCCCAAGCAGGACCTAAGTCCTCCCCCTTTTCATATAGCTGTTTTCTTACTATTTCCCGAGGGACCACGAAATGCTGGAGTTACACCAAATTAACAAAAGTCACCATTCCTGCTTCTAATGGATTTTAACTTGTAGTGGGGAGGATAAACCACCAGGTGAGCTAACAAAGGAGATAATTTGTGCAATCTGTGATAAGGGCTATAAAGGAAACAGCTGATTTAATGAAGAGTGAGTAAGTTACAAGGTTACTTTAGAGTGGAAGGCCTCTGGAAGAGTTTTCTCACTTCTCTTCGAAGGGATGTCATCCTGAAGCTACCATTTTATTTTCCAGCTCAAAAAGTCCCCTCTACCACCACCACCTCCACCACCATCACTACCACTTGAAGTGAAACCATCCACATTAAAAGAGGATCCACAGAAAGAGAGAATCAAAGCCAGGAGATGAGTCTTGTAACAATTAGAACCTCTACTTCATGTATGTAAAGCTCATTCCGGCCCTGTTGTTCCCAATTATTTGGACCAATAACTCTACAATGAGAAAGCTACTCTGAGTGGTGTTTCTATCCTAACAGCTTTTTTAAAAAAATAATGCAATTTGGAATTAGTAGGGATTATCTTGTTACAGGTGCATGCCCTAGACTACATATCACTATTTTGCACTGAGAAATGTGTTTATTTTTATTTTATCCTTCACTTCATCCAGTTACTGAGTGATCATCAATTAGCCTAATGCTTGCTTACCGACAAGTTCCATTACCTCCCTTAAAGACTCCTTAAACTTTCTTCTTTTAAAGAAAGCACTTGGGAACTCACTGAATAATGGATTATAATCAAAATACTTTGTGATGGATATAAGATGAGTAATGTACATATATACAACCAAATAAAAATCTGTTGCTCTATACGATTTACCCATGTATGACTAAAAACAGGCAATAATTTTAAAAATAACTAAATGGAATTTGGCAAAGTCTTCCCTCGCTTTAAGGTATTTAAAGAATGTCAGTGGAGATACTTAGTAGGTTATAGTAATCTAACCTAGTTGAGAAGAAACAGCGTCTTTAGAACTTCTGCATGTCAGTTACAAAGAAGCAAATCTCTAAAAACAAAGAATCTGCTATTCTACTCACTAATGGCCAATATTTGCAAAAAACAGAAGTTACAAATATGAGGCATGATTCAAAAACCCTCGACTGAGTGGCTGTATCAAATACTATTACTTAGCAGCTGTGTTCCAAAGACTCTTTAGGTGCTGTGCACAGCCAACAACAGGGGCAACTTTATTTTAGTGCCTTGGATCCTTGTTGCTCAGAGTACAGTTTGTGGTCCAGCAGCATCGGCATCACCCAGGAGCCTGTTAGAAATGCAGAATTTCAGCTCCAAGCCCTACTCCAATCTATGAATCAAAACCTACCATGTTAATACATCCCCAAGTGATTTGTGTACACATGAAAGTCGGAGGAGCACCTCCCTGGACATTCAAAAAAAGAAAAAAAAGAATCTGATTTATAGGGCGCCTGGGTGGCTCAGTTGGTTAAGCAACTGCCTTTGGCTCAGGACATGATCCTGGAGTCCTGGGATCCAGTCCTGCATAGGGCTCCCAGCTCCACAGGGAGTCTGCTTCTCCCTCTGACCTTCTCTCCAGCTCATGCTCTCTCTCTCTCTCTCAAATAAATAAATAAAATCTTAAAAAAAAAAAAAAAGAATCTGATTTATATTCCCTATACTAAAAAGGAGATGTTGTCAGACTTTCAAATGTGAACAAGGACATGAGCACTGGTAATACATTAAACACTACTAGTGGGACAGTAAACGTTATTATACTGTTTTGGAAAACAATGGGCATTATCTACTAAAATTAAAGATGCATATGCCCCACATGCCAGCAATTCCACCCTAAGTTCATGCCCTGAAGAGACTCTTGCATGGTACATCAGGAGACACACAAAAAATGTCCTCAGCAGCATTTTCATACTAGCAAAAAAAATGGAATTAACTCAAGACCCAAAACCTAAATTGTGGGATATTCACACACTGGAATACGTGAAAGTCATGACAGACACAAATTTCAAGAGAATGGTTATATTTGGCTAAGTGGTATAAAGGCAGACAGGGGGCTTCAAAGGTATTGGTTGCCATTTTTTCAGCTTGACTGAATACCCGTTAATTACTCTCCTTTATTCATATATACACCACATGAGCGTTTCAGTATGCGTGATACTGTAGATTTTATCTTACTCCCATTATTGCCACCCTCCATTAAGAGAATTATCTCCACCTGTCGCCACCTTACTTGAAGGTACATGAGAGGGTTACACTTCCTCATCTCCACTGACATCAGATTTGGCCACGTGACTTGCATTGGCCAATGAAAGGAGAGCAGTGGCAACACCTACAAGCAGAAACAGTTCAGCTCTGTCTCCTTTTCCCTCGGTCATGAGACTGGCACATCCTAGGTTAGTGCTGCTTCTTCAGACTGGATCCTGGGACAAAGATACGCGCAGAGTCCCAGCTACGGCAGCCAATCCACAGTAACTCACAGGCAACATGTAACGTGAGAAAGAAAGAAAGGCTTATAGTTGAAAGCCGCCAAGAATTCGGAATGATTACCACAGCATGATCTAACAAAAGCATCCTAATAGTATATATGTTTAGAAAAGGACTCTGGCCTACAGATTCCTGCCTACTTTAGTTTAGGTGAATCTATGATACACTGAGCACTTATGGGTTCCAACTACGGTTAGAGTTTTAAAACAGTGGTTTGCAAACATTTAGATCTTATTAACCAAACTTCCCCTCGAATTTTACCAAGTTAAAAACAATCTTTCCCAAGGGGCACCTTGGGCGGATCAGTTGGTTTAGAGCCAACTCTTGGTTTTGGGTCAGTCATGATCTGAGCATAGTGCGAATGAGCACCATGTGGGGCTTGGTGCTCAGCATGGAGTCCGCTTGAGATTCTCTCTCTCCCCCTGGCCCCCCTCCCTGCCCTCCCCTTGCACATGCTCCTGCTCTCTCTCAAATAAATAAATAAAAATCTTGAAAAGAATCATTCCCACCTCATGATTTTTTTTTTAAAGATTTTATTTATTTATCAGAGAGAGAGGGAGAGAGAGCAAGCACAGGCAGACAGAATGGCAGGCAGAGGCAGAGGGAGAAGCAGGCTCCCCGATGAGCAAGGAGCCCGATGTGGGACTCGATCCCAGGACGCTGGGATCATGACCTGAGCTGAAGGCAGCTGCTTAACCAACTGAGCCACCCAGGCATCCCCCACCTCATGATTAGAATGGCCATCGTCAAGAAGAAAAGAAAACAAATGCTGACTAGAATGTGAAGAAAAGGGAACTTTATGCACTGCTGGCAGGGCCGTAAATTGGTACAGCCATTATGGAAAACAACATGGATGAACCTCAAAAAATGAAAAAACAGAACTACTATACGACCTAGCCATTCCACTTCTGGGAACATATCCAAAGGAAACAAAGATAATAACTTGAAAAGATATCTGCACTCCTGTGTCCAGAGCACCATTATTTATAAGAGCCAAAATATGGAAACAACCTAAGTGTCCACTGACAGGCAAGTGGACAAAGTTGTTGTGATGTATATATTACATAAACACCTAATAGATTATTCAGCCATTAACAACAACAACAACAACATCAAGGAAATCCTGACATTTGCGACAATACGGATGGGCCCTGAGGGCATTATGAAATGAAGTGAAATAAATCAAAAAGGGAAATAGAAATACCGTATGATCTAATTTATATGTACAATCTTAAAAAAGAGAGAGAGAAAGAAAGAAAGAAAAGACAAGAAAGAAATCAAAACCCCCAAACTCACAGAAAAGAAGATCAGACTTGTGGTTACCAGAGATTGGTGGTGGTGGGGGGCAACAGATGGGGGAATTTGAGGAAAGAGGGCAAAGAGTACAGACTTCCTGTTATAAGATACACAAGTACTAGGGATATAATCTGCAACACGATGACTATTGTTACCACTGCTGTAGGATATATAAAATTTGCTGAGAAAGTAAATCTTAACAGTTTCCCCCACAAGGAGAAAAAGGTTTTTTTTCCCCCATCATTTCTTTTTAGTCTACCTATATGGCATGTTAGATGTTAACTAAACTTACTGTGGTAATTATTTCACAATATTCATAAGTCAAACCTTTATGCTGTAAACCTGAAACTCACACAGTGACGTATGTCAATTATATCTCAATAAAACCAGAAAAAATTAGATATATATACAAAATCTAAAATTTTTTTTAAAGATTTTATTTATTTATTTGACAGAGATCACAAGTAGGCAGAGAAGCAGGCAGAGAGAGAGGAGGAGGCAGGCTCCCCACTGAGCAGAGAGCCCAATGCAGGGCTCGATCCCAGGACCCCGGGATCATGACCCAAGCTGAAGGCAGAGGTTTAACCCACTGAGCCACCCAGGCGCCCCCAAAATCTAGAATTTTTTAAATGATCTTTTTCTAAAAATAAGTGTACATTTTAATACCAAGAATGTAGAAGGAGAGGGGCGCCTGGCTGGCTGGGTTGGAAGAGCATGCGACTCTTGATCTTGGGGTTGTGAGTTTGAGTACCACATTTGAGGAAGAAATTACTTAAAATGAATGAATAAATTAAAACTTGAAAAATAAAAGAACGCAGAAGGGGCAAAATCTCGGACTAAAAGACAGCCTTTCCACTGAATACACTGAGATTTATAAAGAACTCACTCCATGATCCCCACCACAGTTTTGTCATGGGACAGCCCTGGTCTACAGGGACACATCAGGGACCGATCGATTTAAAGGAATAGAAATACCAGACACCCCTTATGAACTAAACTTCAGTTACAAAAATGAAAAACATTAATGTTCAAATTGCTTGTTTTTAAAAATTGGGAAAAAACAGAGTATTATATGTGTGTTGATTTACTAAACCATTATCTCAGAGAAAATCTGCTCCTTGCGCTGGAGGAAGCATCCTGTTGCATTGCAAAGGTTAAATGATAAACTTGAAAAATCTGGCAGAGCTGTGAGGCAGGCCTGTCATGCCTCCTTACTAAGAAAGGCATTAAATGAGAGCTTAATACTTTGTTATATTCCCATAAAAAAATGTTTTGCGTTCCTGGTACCAGTATTATAACATTTAATAAAAAATCTCAAAATCTGTCCATTAGGTGGGTATTTTCTATTTGTATAAGTATATTTACATAAACTGTATATATTTGTATAAATTGTGTGCACTCTGCTCCTTTCATTTTCTCTTTGAGTATATCTCTTCTGTGTTTTGTTATTCAAAAGTGGGTAGTAACCAAACAGGATGTATTAGGTGGTCAGTTAAATTAGCTTTCAGGAAGGTTATGGCAAACAAAACCAGAGCTCAGCTGATATATAAACTGTTTCCTTGTTTCACAAAAAATATTTGTTCAGGGGCCACCTGGGTGGCTCAAGACCTGCCTTCGGCTCAGGTCAGGATCCCGGAGTCCCAGGATCGAGTCCTACATCGGGCTCCCAGCTCCATGGGGAGTCTGCTCTGACTCCTCCCCTCTCATTCTCTCTCTCACTCTCTCTCTCAAATAAATGAATAAAATCTTTAAAAAAATTTGTTCATTCTTTTGAATACTCAATTAAGTACTTAACTGTCTAATCGCAGAATCGGTTCATAAAGAAGGATTATGTCAAATTATTTAAGTTGTTTGTGCAGGACCCAAACAGCAGGTTGACTTTATGGCTGTTCAGTTTTCTTTAACTATTTTCATTTTAAGCTCTAAATCTGTGTAAACTTAAATGTTCACCAACCTCTATCAATGATTAACTCCTTCCATTTAAGCAAAAATGATGTTTAATAGCCTTTTAAGTATCAGTTTCATTACCTGAACCTCAGCTTCTCCATTTCTTTTTTTTTTTTTTAATAAACATATATTTTTATCCCCAGGGGTACAGGTCTGTGAATCGCCAGGTTTATACACTTCACAGCACTCACCATAGCACATACCCTCCCCAATGTCCATAACTCCACCCCCCAACCACCCTCCCCGCATCAACCTTCAGTTTGTTTTGTGAGATTAAGAGTCACTTATGGTTTGAGCTTCTCCATTTCTTATCTACAATTCCCTTTTCCCAAAGAATTTACCATCAAATCAGCACATATTCCACACAGCTCCTAAACATATCCCTCTGGTTGTCCTGTGTTCACCCCAACACCACTGTCTGTCATTCTGCTGTGACCTCATGCCAAACCTGCCTCCCTTGGGTGCTCATCAGAATCCAGAGGACACTCTAATCCCGTTTATGGATATCAGAGACCTTGACAGCTCAACTACTGAGTTCATACTGAAAAACTTTCTTCTCCATTCAAGCTAGCCCTACATCTATTATTAAAATAATTTTCCTTTTTCAGCCCTTTGATTTCATCATTTTCATCCACTGAAATGGATTACTTCCTACATTGCTTATTTGGGGTTCCTAATGTTTCACACAGACTCAGTGCCTTCTACTAGAGTACCCAAACCAGGTAAATTATTCTCTCTTCTCTGCTTCCTTTATTCAATACAATTTCCTTTATTCAACTTTTCCACTTCTCTACTTTCTACCCAAATGTTCCTAACACCCAGGAACTTTCATCTCATTCAACAGGCAATGATAAAAGTATCCAACCTCAAAGAAATCTACCCAAATTAATGTAAGACTAAGGGTACAGAGAGGAAAGAATAGTAAAATTAAATGTCAAAAGTATAGTTAGCAATTTTCCTATCGCTTAACAGTTTAAAAAAGATAAACATTTTTAAAAAATGAAAAGTATCCATTTGGCTGTCTAATGCCCATTCCCCCATGACAGAAAGGACAGGCTGCATTACCTGTGGTATTTTAATAGACCACCTGGCCCTCAAGAGAAATCAGTATGGTGATGTAAAAGAAATCTCAAGAATTCCAAATGCACTATTGCTGCTTGGCAGAGGTATATCATTCATTGTATCCAGTTAAGAATAGATAACTAGAAAAAAAGTATACAAATGTCTTCTGCTAATGTCCTGCAGCTAAACAAGGAATAGGAACTGCCCATAGTAACAATTCTAAGGAATGCAGGTGAACCCATTCAATAACTATCCCACAGACTTTATTAAGTGTAAGTCTCAAATTGGTCCAAACAACAGCTGAGTTATAGTAATTTATGTATCTTATAAATTTTTATCATTGTTCAGCTCCTTTAAAAGTGCTTAGAAGGGCCGCCTGGGTGGCTCAGTGGGTTAAAGCCTCTGCCTTCAGCTCAGGTCATGATCTCAGGGTCTTGGGATAGAGCACCGCATCGGGCTCTTTGCTCAGCAGGGAGACTGCTTCCCTCTCTCTCTCTCTGCTTGCCTCTCTGCCTACTTGTGATCTCTCACTCTCTGTGTGTCAAATAAATAAATAAAAATCTAAAAAAAAATAAAAATAATAAAAGTGCTTAGAAACTGAGAGGTGTCTGGTGTTTCAGTTGGTTAAGCACCCAACTCTTGCTTTTGGCTCAGGTCATGATCTCAGGATTCTGGGATCAAGCCCCATGTCCGGCTCTGTGCTGGGAGCCCCGTAGGCTTAGGATTCTCTCTCCTTCTCCCTCTGTCCTTCCCCCCAAACCCATGCACACACAGTCTTTCACTGTCTCTCTAATAAATAAATAAATAAAATCTTTTTTTTTAAGTACTTATAAACTGAAATTTAAGACACACTACTTCACAAATACTGTCCTCCCTGGTTAAAAGGCTCACCTCTAAAGTACCATGAAAGTATCTCCTGCTCCCCCCCCCCCTTTTTTGTGGCTAAAATACATAATTAGCTTCTTTTAAAAATCTTGAGTTCTTTGACTTAAACTGAATGAAAGCACTCAAAAAAGTTTCATTTAGGTAGGAGGGAGTGATATCAAACTTTCTTGGCAAGTTAGGAAAAACTGGGAGAAGCAAAAGGACAATTAACTGCCATTTTAGTAGCACTGAATTGCCGTAAAATTGGTGGTCCTGATAATTCCCTAACAAACACAAAAGCTTGAGCAGTCATGGACATGATTCAGCTACTGATATCCAAAAACTAGCTGACTGCATAAAACACTCACTCACTTCCAAGACCGTCCACTGAGAGAAAAGAGTAATACCATAAAATTTATTAATTCTTTCTATATGCCTAGAAGACAACCAAACATTTGTAAAGAATTTGTTTTACACCCAGAGAAATAATCAGTGGGTATAATAAATCTTCTGTATAATAAATCTGTATAATAAATATAATATAAATCCTCCACACATCTCAATTTTTCAAAGAAAACCAGACTCAGAGCAACTGACTTTGTTTTCAGAATCACAACCTCAATGTCACTAGTTAGTTAATTTAATTATTTTTTGGAAGAATGCTTTAGAAGGATATGCCAAAACAAGCTACTGAATCAACTAAACCACAATCTGCAGTTAAACCGTTTCTACTTACTGAGAAAATGTTGACAGAATAAATACGTGTGTGTCCAAAGAACTAAGGGTACTGCATAAACAAAGTACAATTTATCCTACCAAGAGCCATCGGTTAGATTGTATCTAGTCCCTATCAAACCGACCAACTAAAAAATGAGGGGGGGATTCAACCATTTAACTAGACATTCTGATTAAATTCACAGCACTTACAAATTCTTTTTATAACACAGGAAGCCAGCTATTACCAGAAATACCCGCTAGAGCTATGATTTGAAAAAACTTGAGGAATAGTTGGATAGTGAGGAGTTCAGAGAACCCTGTTTTGAAGTTGAGAAACTGCTTTTCAATAATAAAACGGAGTATATTTCTCTTACTCTATGTTAAACATTTCTTACATGTATCTTATTTAAAAACTGCCACTTAATGACTCTCTCCTTTAACTGATGAGCAATCGACATTCATTAATTTCCTGAGAACTACTGCTGAGAACATCCCCTTCTCATCAGTCATTCATGTATAAGGTCATATGAGACTTTATTTAGAAGGCTACGCCAAAACAAGCTAATGAATAAAACTAAAGCACAATTCGCAGATAGCCTTGCTACTGAAAACTGGTATGTTTACTTTTCTTTAATAAATATTGAGCCACTTTTTTTTTCTTTTTTACTTCAGCTGTGAGGAAACTTACAGGTACATCAGAAATTCAAATCTATGATCAATTTATTCATCTTAATGTTAAACTCCTAGTTTTATTTTCTCTGGTCCCAGTTTCCAGTTTCATAATTCTTTTTTTTTTAAACCAACATTTCTTGTAGGTGTTGTTTTTTATAAACTGATTCAATGTTTCTGTGTAAAACAGTGTACATAAGAATAAAACATAAATACATTTCTGATCCAGTTTTCTCTGGCTCTTCTGAATCTGAAATACTTAAATTGAGAAAGTAAGTTGTAAGTTCATCAGCATTTCAAATGAGTAAAAATTATTATTCGGAATTCATACAAAAGTACACTTTCATACTTTTCCCTATAACACACGCTTATATTCTTAGAGAGAATTCAATTCTAAAAATGCAAACCCACTTCTGGACCAACATAAATATACACTTAGCTCTCTGTATAATTAAACTGAAAACTGAAAATGAAAGCTTCCAGAATTTTAAGGTACAGAAGGGATGCCAAAGTGCCAAAGTTTAAAAGAAAAAGAAAATCCTATTTTTAAGAACAGAGAAAGGAAGAAAGGAAGCTAACATGCCAACATTTAAAAGAAAAAGAAAACTTGTTTTTAAGAAAAGTGAAAGGAAAACGTGGTTTTCCCCATGTAAAGTTGGCATTTTTCTTCTACATTTTAAGACCTGGAGTGTCCCATAATTTTCATAGTATCTCATTTCAACTATGTATTCAAAGCACATCTTTGTGCTTTGTCTACCTCCCCATACTCTCCCCTATCTCAGAGGTGAAGCAGCACACTCATGCACAGGCCACACTAAATTACATTACCTTCCAGAGTTAGGAAACAGGCCAGCAACCCTCCCTGCGGTGTTCCTCAGGTGGGAGCCTAACATCACCTTCCCTAGGTAGGACACCCTCACAAGGGCACCACCCAGGGAGATGACGCTGGTCTTCTACCTTCCCAAACTGCACTTTCCCTTAAGAGTCCTCCCAGAGTGCTGTGGAGTTCAAGTGCACGGAGTCAGTAAAAAGGACTACGCAGATTAGGTAAATGGCAAGTACACAGTGTTATGTTACTCAATTATCTTGGCAGCAAACTGAACAATGGCCTCGTATCTTTACCCCCTGCAATCAAGTCTCTCCTCTACCCTTTGGCCGGGGCTGTGCACCTTTTTATTCAAATATCAGTTTTTTTAAAAAAAATGGGAGGGGAAAAGCTCTAAGTTCAACTTCAAGTTCAAGCTAACTACCCTCAAAGCCACCTAAAAAACAACTGCGTTGTCATGATGGTCTTTGCTTAAAAATGTCCTGACTACCATTCCTTCTTTCCCAGCTCATTTAAAATTGTGCTTCTGATATCCGCTAGCACAGAGGTTTGTTTTTTTTTTTTTAATTACTTTGCTTTTTCTCACAGAAGCAATAGGTCTTCAGTGAAAAACGAAAAAAAAAAAAACAAGGATACATAAAAATTGTTTATTCTGGAAGCCCATTATTCAGAGATAATCACTGATGACATATTCGTATATATAACTTTTTTTACAATACTTTTTCTCTATATATGTATAAAACAAAAATAGGCTCATATTGTACATATTATTTTATATCCCGCTTTTTGCATTTCATAAAACATCCCCCAAATTTCCTTATCAATAATATTCTACAAAGTTACTTTTGATGGTTATTGCAATTTCCTCCTTCTAAAACTCCTAGGAGCTCCAAAATTTCCACTTTCTTTGCTACCTCTCCTTCTCCAATCATTCCCCAGTATGACCATCGCAACTAAAAGGTCTTCATTTAATGAACACATCCTAAACACTGCCAGATAACTGACATTCTGTATTCATTTTTCCATTTTTTATAGCCATTTCATTTATATTTGTTAGATAATTGTGAATAAGTTACTGCATCTGTCCCATGACGCTCCAAAGCAAGGCCAGATTACCACCAAGTCTATGGTGTGTCTCCCCCACAATCCACCATATATATTTCAAAATGATAATAACTCCAAACACATTAAGAGTCACAAAAAGGTATGATTTTTCCAGAAAAGCTACCTCATTTTTTCTTTAAAAATTACAGAACATTAATGTTTTTCTCTCTTTTGGTGCTTCTTTGCTAATGCTGAAACGCATGCTTAGATTGCCTATACAGGACTGAGAAAGGGGTAGGTTATGTCCTAAAGAGTAGTATGATTTAATTTTCTTTCCCAGTTTTTATTTAAATTTCAGTGAGTGCAATTACACTAATACAGTGCAGTATTAGTTTCAGGTAGAGAACTTACTGATTCAAGAGTAACATGATTTTAAATTCAGATTATAAAATCTATGCACAGACTCCAATACCTGAGTATACAGATTTCAGGCAAGTATGTGATGCGAAATCACTGGCAAATGCTTTATGCTATATTTGAAACTGTACAAAGCTTCCTGAGCTATTTGCTATCCTTTCATTAAATGAATTAATCAACAACAGGACTTGCATTGAGTGATTTTAGGGGGAAATTCCAAGTGACTTATACAGCAAATCTCCACACTTCAATTGAGAGAGATGATTTTCTTTCAAAAAATCCAATGTTCAAGAAGTATCAACACACTAATGATACTGACAGTAGTTAAGAGTTTGGGCTCCAAAGTCAAACTGCTTTGGCTTAAATTCTGACTTTCATTAGCTGTGGGAACTATGCCTCTATACCTCAGTTTCCTCATGAAAAAAAACCCTCCCTCACTGGGTTTTTCTGAAGATTAAGTGACTTAATACACGTAAAGTATGTAGATCAGTGTATCAAGCCCTCAAAAAAGTTAATTATCAGCATCATTCGTCATCATTCTTTCTATACTTTTATAAAACATTCAAAACCTAATTTTCCATCCCTTTTGCCCCTTATTAAGGAATATACAATGCCATATGATCACAAAAATATTATATATCGCTGTATTGAACCCCCAGCTTGTAATCTGCAGGTCCACTGTTCTGTTCCAATTGACTTTTAAAAATCAACTGAGGTTTAATAGTTACCTTTTATATAATTTATCACAGCCCTTTTTTAAAAAAGATTTATTTATTTATTTGAGAGAGAGACAGCAAGGCGGGGATGGGAAGAGGGAGAGAGAAACTTTTTTGCAGACTTCTGTTCAGCACAGAGCCCAAAGCAGGTTTTGGTCTCACAACCCTGAGATTATGACCTGAACTGAAACCAAGAGCTGGACACTTAACTGACTGCGTCATCCAGGTGCCTCTATCCCATCCTACTTTTAATTTAATTAATTAAACTGCCAGCAAGCTATAAAGTGTTGTGTATATATACTGACCACTATGTACATACACTACACAGTACTTACATATCCCAGACAAGACAGTTCTTTAGGAAACCAGTGTTTTAAAAGAAAAAAAAGAAAATGAAAGCTGGAATAGGAAGTAGCTGTAATACCATTATTAGGTTTACATATCATCTCTGATGTATTTTTTCATTTTCATCTACCATTTTAAAAAGAGATCTTAATCCAGCAAACTGGATTCAAGTTATTTAACACAGCTGATTGCTCAAGAATGAAAATCACTCCTTCTTAAAGTTCATCCTGAAATCACAGGTGAACTCTGCATTTTCTTTAATTACTCAACTAATAAATGAGCAAGTATTACTGAACACCCAGAAATGTAGCTGTATCATAAAGTGCCTTTTTTAAATAAGTGCCCCATAAAACTGCAGAAGGAAGAGACCACTTCTTTTAGTACCTGCCCACCCCTCAATGCCCTTACTTTGCTAAAAACATTATTGCCTTTACCTACATGAAGGTCATCCTTTACTAGTTTATGAGGTTTTGATACAAAATTCTACATATTTCCCAATCTTAGTCAAAATGTGGGTGTTCACTAAAACTATGTTGAAAGAAGGAATGAACAAAACAAATGGTGAGCAGAACTTTAAAGGACAACTAAGATTTAGAGAGACGGGGGAGAAAAAGGCAGGGGTGGTGGGGGGAGGACAAGGTGACTGGTTAGCAGCGAGAAGAGTACTGGAGAAATAAATAGACAGGTCTGTATAGAACATTCCCGTCACCATGCAGCAAAATGGTAGACTGGGTAAGATCTGGAATTCCTGATCTGGAATCTCCTAGGGGACTTAGGACTTCATTTTCTAAATTAGGCCCATAGTTTCTGAACACTTAGTTTTAATGCAGAGCAATTATTTGTTTAAATTAAACCCTATGTGAAATCCCTACATATAAAATTGGAACAAACGAAGCAGTATAGGGTTTCGCAACCTGGTTCCCACCCACTTGGTCTTCAGCTACCCAACTTGAGAAGAACCAGGAGCCCCCTCATGGGAGCAAAACTCAAAAACTACTGGGTTAGAGAAAAGTCTGGAAGGACAGATACCAAAGTGCTCAGAGTATTTACTTCTAAAGCACTAGGTTGGCCTATGTTGGGGGTGGGGTGTATGGTAAGGAAGGACTTGAAATACCCTTTTCCCTTTTTAAATCTTGCATATGTTTGTATTATTTGAATTTTTGCTCATATTGAGCACTTTTTATTTTTTAATTTAAAAAGTAATAAATAAGAGACCATTGCTCAGAAATAGCACTTTTAATGGTTAAACATCAAGTGCACTGCCACATTTTAATGAATCATTTCCCTATGTGCGGAACATTTTCTTAGCTAAATTACACTATAATGAAAATGAACATCTTTGTGCATAATAATTTCCCATATTTAGAATTATTTCCTTAGCATAAATTTAGACAAGTTGGCAGTTTCAATTGAGGTTCTACGATGCACTGTTTAAAATAGGACTCTGTAGAACATAAAAATATAAAATGCAGTATCTTTAAAAACCATCCTATATTAGCAAAATTAGATTCCAGCACTCATGTTTAAGCTACATAAAATCTAATTTACAAAACTAATTAGCCAAGTTTCCACATCTCAAAAGTATACTAAAGAGAAATCTGAATCAGAACTTGAAACCTCTCTACCTTTCATGAATTTTTCATAACTTCTCTTGCCACTTATCGAAACCGTACACTTAAAGAATTTTTCCTTCACAGTTGGGTTTCACAATCGAATTCTGTGAAGTCACAATACTGTGACAGTACAATCATTCTCTGGCAACAAATTGACATCATTAGATTCTTATTTGTTAGTTCTTTGGGGTATATGGATGTTCTATTTTTACTTCTTTTAAGACCAAAATTTATTTTCTGTTGCCTCTCCATTAAGCTCATAAGATGGATACATTTTAATCTAATTTATTCTCTTTCCTCCTAGCCATCTTTATAAAACTGTCTTTTGGTGAGTGCTCAGAAAAATGCCTATCCAAACAAAATACAAACAACCACTGGGTTGCCTCCTCTCGTCAATAATCTGTCACTGCTCTGCACTCTCTGGGAAGAAAAACTCCCAGATCAGAGAGTCTGTTGTTCTTTTTCATCTCTCTGCTACTGTTTTAATATAAGAGTGCTTTTTGTTAAATTACCTTCTAAGTAAATCAGTATGGTTCTATCACTAACATGATTCCAACGGAGAAAAGAAGAATTTCCAATGAAACCTTTTCCTTTTTCCAAAAGCAAGTATTATTAGAAATGCCAAGGTCATCTAACTACTATGTCACAGTTTTAAAATTAAGACTGTTTAGACTCTATCAACAAAGACGTGCTTAGTCCCTACTGGGTACCAAGCACTAAGCTAAATACCAGCAGTTCAACATGAGTAAAACAGAAGCAAGATCGACTCTTGCAGACCTTTCCATCAGTGCAAAGGCACTGAGGCAGACTATAAATCTTTATGAAATGGGAGGTTCCAGTACCAAAAATAGTGGAAGGATTCTTTAGAAAAAATAGATTAGAACTAACTTTGGGATACCTGCCACATGGAGCTAAAGAATTTGTATTTTATATTCAAACAGAGAAAGCCTGGGCACTCAAAGGGATCTTTAGAAAATATTCATCTATTTAGGCCCTTCTTGAAACTTTCAGTGGCTTCTCACTTCCTCTAAGAGAAATGCCAATTCTTTAATAAGCCTAACTAAATCCTGCCTTATTATCATCCCCACCCACCCAAGACCTCGGGCTGTCATCACACAGGGCTTTTTCTCTGTTTCGCCTGTTGCAGATTTTCAAAGTTTACATATCACAACCTAGTAACTATGTGTGACATACGTGCTTCTATGTGATTTCTTTTTTAAAATGCAGGTCACAACCCACTCCACTGAACTGACAGTCTACTCGTGAGTGCCTAGGTGTCTGCAGTTTGAAAAATACTTTAGTATACCACCCTCTCTCTTAATGACCTTTGCATTATGTTCTTTTTTCCTGAAAACTCTTGCTTTTACGTGGCTACCTCCTATTCTACTTTGTGACCTTAGTTGGTTGTTTTTTTTTTTAAGATTTTATTTATTTGAGAGAGAGAGAGCATGAAAGGGGCGAGGGGCAGAGGGAGAAGCCAGCTCCCTGATGAGCAGAGGGCCTGATGTGGGACTTGATCCTGGGACTCCAGGATCATGACCTGAGCCGAAGGCAGTTGCTTAACCAACTGAGCCACCCAGGTGCCCGGTTTTTTTTTTTTTTTTTTTTTAAAGATTTTATTTATTTGTCAGAGAGAGGGAGGGAGCATAAGCAGGGGGAGCAGCAGGTGGAGGGAGAATCAGGCCCCCTGCTGAGCAAGGAGCCTGATCCAGGACTTGATCCCAGAACTCTGGGAACCAGACCTGAGGCAAAGGCAGAAGCTTAATCGACTGAGCCACAGGTGTCCCTGTGACCTTAGCTCTTAACCATCACTTCCCCCACCCTAGTCCTAGATGAGGTCTCCCTTCTCTGTGGTCCCAAAGTACCCCAAACTTTCTAACAATTATTATACTCTACTGTAACTGTTCTGCACTAGTTGTCTTTGCAGGCTGCAAACTCCACGAAAGCAAGGACTCATTCGTCTTCACTGCCAAATCCCAAGGGCCTAGACTAGTGCCTATTACATATTCGACAGTCTGTAAATATTCGAGGAGTAAAAAAGTTAGGATATAGACTTAATAATCTATGTATTTAACCACACAATGAAAAGATCAGCCACTTAAAAACTGTTCAGAAGTTTAGCTACTTCCAAGGAAAATAAATTCTCAGTTCCTATTTTGTAAAGTATTAAGTTCCTAGGCTAGCCTACAAAACACACACGACACAGTTAACTGATAAGAGGACCTCCGTATTTCCCGCTCTACAAAGACAACAGGACTTTCACTCCCCTAAGTAGAAGAACACGGGATTAAAGGGGCGCTTTTCTTTCTCTTTACCCCATCAGCAATTCCTGGAGAAAGTGACTGTTAAGGGCTGAGACAGGGATAAAGGTCAATACTCCAGACAGGCCCCTCCCCCGAACTCTCACTGGCTCTTTCCCACTTGGATGCCTTCAAGGAAAGTTTTCCTTTCCATTCCAACTCCTAGGAGGGCAACTTCCTGATCAAGAACTTTCCCTCCCTGCAGGGGAGACCTGACCCACAGCTTTTTAAGTGCCCCAGTTTCCTCTGGGTAGGTAAATTAAGAAGGAAAAGAGTAAGCACAGATCTAAACTAAATTCTCCAATTCAGCTTTACCAGAAATAACAATGAAACTATATTTTAACAGTATTTTAATCTTCATCTGGTTTCTTGACCCTGATCTCAACTTGACCAGAATGTGGAGACAGGGGATGTAATTAGCATACTGAAAAGCTTACACGTGAACAGTATTCAATGCAGTCTGACTTCTGGGTCCCAGGAGAAGAGTACCATGGAGAAGCAAGGTGGGGGAAAGGGGAAGAGGAGTGAAATAAAGAAGGTTCTTCTACCTTTTCCTATCTAGAATTTCTCTTGGGCAAAAAATGTCTACATAAGTTGAATCTATTTTAATATCTCACAACCTTTCCTTCCAAATTCTCATTCTTGTTTTTCTTTTCTCTTCTTTCAGAGCCTTTATGCTATCCAAAGATCTCCATTTTCAACACTCACACTTTTAGAAATACTGCAAATTTTGTCAAACCTCCGAAATGTAATACGATCCCCTACTACTTACCTCTCCTATCTTTACTCAGGTCAAAATTCCCATTTCCTCAGTGTAGCTGATCAGGGGGGAAGCAATCTGATTAAATCCATTCATATTATAATAGAATAACTGACTGACAGTCCTAGCCTTTGATCCCTACTGGAGATACATATGTTTTATTTTCATATATATTTAAAAACACACACACACACACATTATTCTTAAGCTATAGAAATGTAAGTATAGTAATCTCAGAGAAAAGATGTGAAGTGCCTAGATGCTCACTATAAAGGAGGCAGGTCTGCTCTGACCAGCATTTCTCAGGGATCCTGTCCCCAAAACTGTTCCCATTTTACACTGCCCTCGACATTCAGTTCTCAGTAAGTCCTAAAAACTCCAGAATGTGAAGAAGGCCAGCTTGGAAAACATCTGTAGCTCTGGGAGATGTTTATTTTTTATTTATTTATTTTTTTTACAGAGAGAGATCACAAGTGGGCAGACAGGCAAGTAGAGAGAGAGAGAGAGGAGGAAGCAGGCTCCCTGCAGAGCAGAGAGCCCGATGTGGGACTCGATCCCAGGACCCTGAGATCATGACCTGAGCTAAAGGCAGAGGCCTAACCACTGAGCCACCCAGGTGCCCCTCTGGGAGATGTTTATATCCATTGGGTGAGTTAGTAACAATCACTATTAGGTTGGACAGGTTATCTCCAATATTCTGATAATCATTCCATTAGCTAAAAGAAAAACAGACACTCAGGTTACATACTGAAATTATTCATTCTACTAAGAAAGTCAGTGAGGCATAAAAGGGTTAAATAACATTTCCATTGTTTTATAATTTAGTAGTTGAGAAGCAGGACTGGACTGACCTTCATACTTTTAATCAGTTGCTTATCCATAATTCCACTTGGAAATCTTTAGTTTTATTTTCTTTATAATACTTCTGAAATTTGGAAGTAAAATGTTTTTGAACAGTTACATTAGAGCAATAGGAAAATGAGCTTGAACTCCTGAGAGGCAGGTGCCATGTCTTTTTCAGTGGTTTTTGCTATAAAAGAGCTAAGGCTAACACTGAATTTGTGTGTACTCAGAAATTAACCACAAAAGAAGCCTAGCTGCATTCATTGAGCCATAAGTGGCTCTTAACTTCAGTGCCACCAAAAATATTTATTTGCCACTCACAGAGGGTCTAACTGTAGTAAAAGACTACAAAAACTTAGGAAAACAAGATCTTTGCCTGAGAAGTTAAGCAAATGAAATTTTAACTGAATAACTGGCATTTGCCATTTTTTAGTATTTTGTTTAGCCAGCCATCAAAATAAATTATTTGTAATTAAAATGATAACTGGGACTGTTTTCAAGCCAAGCACTGAATATATGAAAACACCAGCTGTGTGTGGTGTCTCTTCAATCTGGTCATAGCATACCTTTTGTGGCTTTTCTCAGGAGGAAAGATGATCAAGAATTGACAGGTAAGGTATTCTGGAAAACATTAATGGCCCTTACTCCACTTTCCCCAAGTAGAAGCATTATGTTGCCTGCTATCAGGTTGGTTGGCTTTTTTGGGTCAGTAATAGCCCCAAAACCTAAATTTTTTTCTACAAATAAATAACATAATACAACAATAAAAAAATACCCAACATGAAAGGAAGAAAGAAAACAGATAATCACATCAAAATATGTGCAAAGGATTTGAATAGACATTTCTCCAAAGAAGCTATACAAAGAGCAAGTAAGCACATGAGAAGACCCACAACACGATTAGCCCCGAGATAAATGCAAATCAGTATCACTTCACACCCACTAGAATGGCTGTAACAAAAACTAGCCAACAGATCATCACAAGCGTTGGTAAATACGAGAAACTGGAACCTTCATACAGCGTTTGGCCGGAATGTAAAAGGATGCCCCCTACTATACAAAAATTTGGCAGTTTCACAAAAAGTTAAACACGCAGACACCCAAGAGAGATGAAAGCATATGCTCACATAAAAACCTACACACAAATGTTTATGGCAGCGGCCTTATTCACAAGAGCCAAAAAGTGGAAACATCCTGAATGTCCATGAATGGATAAACAGTATGTGATATTATGGTACACTGATACAATGGAATATTATCCAGCCATAAAAAAAGAATAAAGTTCTGATACACCCTACAACATGGATGAACGTTGGAAACATTTTGCTATGTCAAAGAAGCCAGACACCAAAAGCCACATATTGTAGGATTCCTTTTATATGAAATTTCCAGACTAGGCACATCCATAGAGAAAGAAAGTAGATTAGCAACTGCCAGAGGGTGGAGTAAAGGAGAAATGAGAAATGACTGCTAATGGGTACAGGGTTTCACTCTGAGGTGATGAAAATGTTCAGGATAGTGGTGATAGTTGCAAAACTTTGTGACTAGAGTAAAAGCCACACTTTAAAAAGATGAATGTTATGGTATGGGCAGTGTATCTCAATTAAAAAAACAAACAAACAAACCAAGTGTTCACTTACAGAAAGATGACATATATATGTAACAGATTCGTAAAGGTAATATACATAATTGTGTACAAAAACGTAATCGCCCAGTGCAGATGAATGTTTGGGTTTTGTTTTTTTTTTTTTAATTTTTATTTATTTTTAAAATTTCTTTTCAGCATTCCAGAATTCATTATTGTTTTTTTTTTAATTGAGATACATTTCACTTACTTAAAAGAATGAGAGAAGGAGGTGAGACGAAGCAACTGCCGAGCCCCGAAGCGGTGGAGCTGGGGTGTGCCCGAGCCCGCCGGGCGGCGTCTCCATCCGAGCTCACCTTCCACCGGTCCCGCAGCCACCCCCCCGCTGCCGGGCCCAGCGTCCAAGGCCGCCCGCCCGCAGCTGCCCGGCATCCCCGTCCGTGCCCAGGGCCAGACCGCCGTCCCGCCCGAGGTGGGGTAGGCGCCGGGGCCCCGGGGGAGGGGACCCGGCGGCTCCCGAGGGGCGCGCGGCCGCCCCGCACAGTCCGGGCCCTCCCGCGCCCTCCCGCGGCCCGGCCGCAGGGTCCCAGCCCGGGCCCACCCCACTTCCCTCCAGTACCTGGGATGCGCCCGAACCCCGCGCCGCGGCCAAAGCCCAGACTTCCCCTCCATTATCACCTGCCCCGGAGCGCGGCCGCCCCGGCCGGTGTGAGCAGAGGGGACCCCGCCTCCTCAGACGCGACCTCGGCACCCGGGGCAGGGGTGGAAGGCGCATTCACCTAGTGCCCCCGCGGCGGCGCGGCAGCTGCCCCCGGCCGCGGCTCCTTCCTGCTGGCGCGCCTCCTCGCGCCCTCGCGGCCCCGCGCTGACAGCCCGGGAGCCGGCGCCCGCGGCTCGCTCGATCCCCGCGGCTCGCTCGATCCCCGCCCCCGCGCGGCCGCCCCGCGCACGCGCAGCCCCGCCGCCGCCCGAGGGGAAGCGAGCGCTTGGTGATGTGGCCGCGGGGGCGGCGACCGGGAGCGCGAGCACCGCCCCTCCCCGACCCCCGGCCGCACCCTGAAAGCCGCCGCCCGGGGCGCGGGTTGGAGGAGAGGACGGAGGAGTCTTTAGGGAACCGTACCCCGGAGAGAGGGACTGTGGCCTTTCGGCAGCGCCCTGTCATCCCCGCAGACCCACGCCCATCCACATCGCCAGCTGCTCCTAGGTCCGAACCCCCAAATCTATGACTCATGATTTCTGTGCTCAGACCAGGGGCCTCCTGGTGGCTGCGTTCGTGTTTCCTTCTCGCAGACTGGAATGAAAACCAAGGCGTCTGTAACTCTGTGCTTGCCTTTGCGCAGAGCCTCGCTGAAGGCGCCGTGTCTCGCCAAGGACGGAGAGACGAGGGGGTGCACCAGTAGGGCCGCTCCCAGCACCTTCCCAGGGGAGCGAGGTGTAGACGCCAAGTGCATGGGCGCAGTGGAGATGACTGGGATGCCAATACTTTTCCAAGCTCGCCACAGTCCAGGTGAAAGTGACCAAAGTTTGCAGCGCAACCCGCCCCCCCCCACCATCCCAGACCTCTTACCTAACTATTGAGCCCCTTTAGTATGACTCAGGTAATGGCCTATGCCTGCGGGATATTCCAGGGACTGTCCTCAGGCACTTATTTCCAAAGGCTGTCATTTTTAAAATTACCCAGCTAGTGGCCTTCTTTTCCTCAGAGCAGAGCTCCCACTGTCCAGCAGTGACTTAGTATCAGCTTTTCAGATGCTAAGGGACACCAGAGGGTACATTTATCCAGTTTTTTTCTTTTTTGTTTTTGTGCTTTGCAATCAGCTTGAGTTTTGACCTTAATCTTCTGGGTGAAGTGTGTTTATGTACCCGTCTTGACCATCTGCAGTAATGCCTTTTACAATGGCGAAAGCGGCTGTTCTTCGCAATCTAAACACTGTTAGGAATGAAAGGATAATTGCAAAGAATACGGAAAAACAGGGTTCTGACTGTATTTCGAAGTGGGTTTTGTTCTCACTGTTCTGAACCATATTACCACTTGCAGGTAAATAGCTGTTCTTAAAAGTTTGCCTGTAGTAAAACTCCAACCAGATAAGTGTACTTCCCTGGGACTGTACAGTTTTTGGAGACTTCTGCGCTAAGTTTTAATCAGAGAAACCACCCTCTCCCAGTTTTGAAAATCTACCACCATTTTTTTTTTTTTCCTCAATGATTCTGAGCCGGTGGTTTCAGTTGCCCTAAATTTCATTAGGTGGGAAGCCTTCTCCTTACGGGGTGCTGTCATTCTGTGTGCCACAATATAGTGAGTATTTTTTAGATATTTTAAGCTCTAAGTTGGAATCCAAATCCAAACTAAATTTCAACTCTGGAAATAGCTCAGGGTAGAATTGGGTCAATAGACACCCCTTTCTGAAAAATTAGATCCTAATGTGTGCGGGCAACAATGCTCACATCACTACTTCCTCTTCTGCCTGACAGCTGGCAAGTTAAATTGTGAAGCAAGTGGTTTAGAATTGAAGATCTGTATTAATCACTGCTGCGATGATTGCTAGAAGAAAACCTGGGAGTTATAAGAGTGTGTAACAATGGGACTTGTCTGTTCGCTCTAGGGGTAAAAAAGATCTCTTTGAGGAAGTGACATTTAATCCGAGCCTTGAAGAATAAGGAAGAGTAGGTCTGACAATAAAGGGAAAGGGGTGGGGAGTGCACTTGTTGTTGTGGAAACCGCAGGTTTGAAGGCTCTTGGGTAGGAAGGGACTCCACCTGAGGCTAGAATGAGGCGACTAGTGCTGAAGGAGATGTGGGTACATGGCTTGAGGGCCATGGTGAAAATTTTGGACCTAATCCTAAAGACAAAAGGAAGCCACTGAAGAGTTGGAGAGACTCCATCTGCGCTCGATCCAATTCGTGTTTGCCAATGACATTTCTGGCTGCAGTGTGGGAACTGAGGAAGAAGGCAGCAGCAGAGGGTGTGTGAAATCCAGTCTGCAGGTATGGGAGAGTAGAAGACGGTGGATCAAGGACATCAATCAGAATTAGATCTATAAGCGCCTAATCATTGGCTGCATGTAAAAGGTGGGGAATGAAAAGTATCCAAAAGGGTGCCTGGGTGGCTCCGTTGGTTAAGAGACTGCCTTCTGCTCAGGTCATGATCCTGGAGTCCCAGGATCGAGTCCTGCATTGGGCTGTTTGGCAGGGAGTCTGCTTCTCCCTTTGACCCTCCCCCTTCTCATGCGCGCTCTCTTGCTCTCTCTCTTTCTCACACACACACACACACACACACACACACACACACACACACACACTCTCTCTCTCTCTCTCTCTCAAATAAATAAAATCTTAAAAAAAAAAAAAGAAAAGAAAAGAAAGAAAGAAAGAAAAGTGTCCCAAAATGACTCCCAGGTTTCTAGCGTGAGTTCATCCCATTCCCCGGGATGGGGAGTCTGGAGGGGGAGGTCTCAAGGGGACAAGTTTGAGTTGCTTTAAATATGTTGAGTTCGCCATCTCTATGAGACATCCAAGTGAAGATGCTGAGTATATATTTACAAAATAAATCTGGAACACAAAGTAGAGATCTGGACGGAAGATGAAATCAAACCCAAATGTTTAGAGAGCAAGGAATATGACTTGCTTGTAAGAACTTAACCTCTAAACTTTAGAAAAAATGAACAGAAGCGAAGGGTACCTAATACTATGTGTGAGACAGTCCACAGACAATATTTTTATTTTATCCTTTACACCCTATGTGGATGGTATTATAATCGCATTTTTCATATAAGGACACTAAGGGTTAAATCTTTGGTCAAATTTACTTGAATTCTCAATTTAAAAAGACCAATTGAATAAGAATCTCTGTTAGTAATTCTGATGATCACTGAGGTTTAGAAATTTAAAAGTGCAGACTGCTTAAAAGTGGTCACACAAACCATATAAAACACCTATTTTAAACAATGATTAAAATAAGATAAAATAAAATTTAAAAAGAAACCATGATTCCAAGAACATGTAGCCGATGCAGCAAATGTTTGTGGACACACGTCCCTGTTTCTTTCACCTAAGCACCCCCCCCCATTATCAATGCCCTTCCTGGGAAACTCTGGAATGTTCATTTGTTCATTCATGCAGTAAGTAGTTATGGTGAACCTTCTACCGTGTACCAAGTAACAACAGTCATTCATTTATTCACAAATATTAATTGAGCACTTACTAAACACCATGCTGTTTCATGCTCTGGGAATATAGCAGTGAACAAAATAAACAGATGTCTGCCCTACAGAGTTTACATTCAGGTGGGGAAAGACAAACAGACATGTATGTGTATATGAATACAGGTATCTGTATACAGGTATATATATGTAGAAAGATGTATATATCCCACATGGCAATAACTACAATGACTACAAATAAAACAGGAGAAAGAGTTGGAGAGTTCAGGGTATAGAGAGGAGGGGAGACAGTTTTATACAGGGCAATCCATAGAGGTCCTGCGGTTTGAGCAGAAAGGAGTGAGGGAGCAACTATGCTATCCGGAGAAGGTACAGCCAGCACAAAGGTCCTGAGGCAGAAGTGTGTGTGAGGTGTTCAAGATACAGCAAGGAGTCCTGTGTGGCTGGAATGAGAAGTAGCTAGAGGCAGGTCATGAGGCTTGTAGGCCATTGTAGGTAAGACCTTTGGCTTTCACTGTGAGAGAGACAGGAACCACTGAAAGGGGCTGGGCAGAGAAATGGCCCACTCTGACAGTTTCAAAGGGATGACTATGGAGAGCTGAGTGAGGAGGCAAGGGTGGAAGCAGGATGACCAGTAAGGATGCTGTTCCAATAATCCAGTCAAGGGGGGGCGCTGGGTGGCTCAGTCAATTAAGCATCTGCTTTTGGCTCAGGTCTTGACCCCTGGGTCCTGAGTTTGAGTCCTACATTGGGCTCCTTGCTCAGTGGGGAGCCTGCTTCTCCCTCTGCCTGCTATTCCCCCTGCTCGTGCTCTCTCTCTCACACACACAAATAAATAAATGAAATCTTAAAAAAAAATCCAGATACAAGAGATGGCAGCACAGACCAGGGTGGTCAAAGAGGTAAGTGGTAAGAAGGTGCTGCACTCTGGATCATTTGACAGGAGAGCTCACAGGCAAGATTTGCTAATGGATTGAAAGATGGGTAAGAGAAAAAAAAGAAAGAGAAAGGTGGTTAAGGATGTCTCCAAAGGTTTTGGCTCAAGCAGTTGGAAGACTGGAGTTGCCATTTGCCAAAATGGCGGATGATAAGAAAAGTCAAGAGCTGGTATGAGAACCTCTGGGAGGGTCTACTCTTCTAAGCGCCTGGTCTGTGGGAACAAATTCATTGCTCACAACAACTCTCTAAGGTACATCCTGTTGTTATACCTATTTTATTGTTGAGGAATTGAGATATTGCTGTATACGGTACTTCAGATTCCACTGCTGTGAATGGTGATAATACTCCAGAGGTTACCACTGCATTGTCTCTCCAGGAAGGCAGACGACTATATATACAAGGACAACAAAATCTAGAGCTACAATAGGAAAGTCTGAGGATGCCATAGCTGTACAAAGCAGAAGCATCTTCCAGGAGGCACCTGGGTGGCTCAGTGGGTTAAGCCTCTGCCTTTGGCTCAGGTCCTTGTCTCAGGGTCCTGGGACTGAGCCCCACATCAGGCTCTCTGCTCAGCGGGGAGCCTGCTTCCCCCACCCCCACCTGCCTCTGCCTACTTGTGCTCTCTCTCTGCCAAATAAATAAATAAAATCTTAAAAAAAAAAAAAAGCATCTTCCAAAGTTTGGGGGTCAGGGAAACAGGCAGGGGTTGGGAAAGACTTGTAGGAGGAAGTGATTTTAAGCTCCAATCTAAAGGATCACTAGCCATGCCAATGAAAATTTTAGGAGCAGGGATAGGAAAAAGAGTAGTCAGGTAGAGGTTAGTCCTAAGCACTTTTACAAAAAAGGTGGGGAGGGGATTTTGAGGAATTTAAAGAAGTTCAGTATGATGTTTTTATTTCTTTTAGACTACCTTGTTCATTGGTCCCTTTTGGGAGTTTCTCCCAAACTCTTTCAAGGGTTTCAAGGGTTCCCTATCCCTGGTTTCTTTAGAACATACCCCTGAGGGAGCAGAGGTCCTGCTGTCCTTGACAATTCATCAGGTTCTTGTTGTTCCTCAATTGTGCCCACAAGTTCCTGCCTGTGGACTTTGAACTACCTGTTCTCATTAACAAGGACACTCCAGTCTCCTGTACACCTTCCTGGGTCCACACCCAGGGCTTAAGGCTCTCTCTGCTTCCATGACCCCCAGTGAAAAGCATGATCATAGAACTTAAAATATAAGTTATAGACAGATACTGTTTTCTTATCTGTCCATGTCCCTACTAAGTTGTCAGCAGAGTCTTTACAACTAGGCTGGCACAATGTTGTCAGCCCTGAATGGAATTCTGATTATTTTCTTCTTGAAATGAATGAATGGATACATTTTGATTTACCCTCCTTTACTTTTAGTGGTGCTGCTATTGGCTTTTTGATGATCTGTTCTGGTTCCACTCGCAACAGAATTATTAATTTATTTTAAAATTTTAGTTACATATAGCATTGTTCTAGCTTCTTTAACTTGACCTTGTTGGGTTTTCGCTGACAGACAGGCTTTGCACAATACTGGGACGCCGGTGGCTGAGCTCTTTTTCGGGGACGTCTGCACATTGATTACTCTTCTAGGGATGAAGGTGTGGCCTTGCTGATACTGTCTGGTTTAAGAACCATGCAAAACTCAGTATTTGTAACCATTCTCTTGAATGGATGCTTGTATATCCTCCGCCTCAAAACAAGACTATAGAACACTGCTCATAGCCTCGTTTCTAAGGATCATGTCTGAGAGTCAGGATTTCCAATCCAGAGACAATGGCCCTGGTGGGATGGAGCCCAATGGTATCATCAAGAGTAACCAGAATGAGGCTATTGACAGCCTGGGTGACATGAACCTTTCTAAGTCCCTTCTTTGTGGCATCTACACAAATGTTTTTGAGCTGCCATCCAGAAACAAGCCAGTCTTCCTTATCAAGGGGTATTATATGATTGCTCAAGCCCAGTCTAGGACTGGGAGAACAGTCACATTTGCCATATGGATTATGCAGCAGATTGAATTAGATCTAAAGACTATGTGAGACTCAGTCCTGACATCCACTAGACAGTAGACTCAGCAGATGCAAAGGGTATTCGTGACATTAGGACATTACAAAGGTGTCCCCTGACACACCTGCATTGGTGGGACCAACGTGCACGCTGAGGTCCAGAAGCTGGAGGTGAAAGTCCCCCATATCATCATGGGGAGCCCAGGTCACGTGTCTGATATGCTTAACTGGAAAAACCTGTCTCTCAAATACATCAAAATGTTTGTACTGGATGAAGCTGATGAAATGTTAAGCCATGGATTCAGGGATGTATTTGAAAAGCTCCACAACAATACTCAAGGGGGTTCGCTGTCAGCTGCAATGCCTTCCAATGTGTTCGAGGTAACCAAGAAGGTCATGAGGGACCCCATTCAGATTCTGGTCGAGAAGGAGGACTTGACCCTGGAGGGTGTCCACCCGTTCTGCATCCATGTGAGAGGAGTGGAAGCTGGACACACCCTGTGGCTTGTGTGACACCCTGACCATCACACAGGCAGTCATAGTCAACACTGGAAGGTTGGTTGGCTCACTGAGAAGATGCACGGCTGAGACATCACTATGTCTGCCATGCATGGCGATGTGGCGCATGAGGAATGAAATGTAATTTCATTTCAGTTTCACTCTGGCTCTAGCGGAGCGTTGGTTACCTCTGACCTGCTGGCCTGGGGTGCTGATGTACAGAAGGTGTCTGTAGTCAGCAGCGAGGACCTTCCCACCAACAGGGAAAACTATACCTGTAGAACTGGTAATTGGTCCTGGTGGATGATTTGGCTATAAGGGTGTGGCTTTTAACAGGGTGACAGAAGAAGACAAGAGGACTCTTTGAAACACTGAGACCTTCCTCAACACCTTCATGGAGAAGGTGCCCCTCGGTGTTGCTGACCTCATCTGAGTGGGGCTGTCCTGCTACCTAGCTGAAGCCAGGGTCCAGTCCTCAGGGTCCCGAAGAGGATCAGGAGGGGGGAGAGAAGGGAGCCAAGGCAAGGAATGGGCATCTTGTCTTTTTTTTTTTTTTCCTTTTCTTTTTCTTTGAATAAATGCCACATTTTGAGGCAAACAACAACAACAACAACAAACCTGTTCATAGCAGCTTTATCATAGTATTCTAATAACAGGAAATAAGCAGAAATTCATCAATATGAGAATGGCAAAACTAATTTTGGGATTTCATATGATAGAACACTACTCTGCAATAGAATGAAACAGATTATGGACTCAAC
Organism: Lutra lutra; assembly: GCF_902655055.1. Lineage (NCBI taxonomy): Eukaryota > Metazoa > Chordata > Mammalia > Carnivora > Mustelidae > Lutra > Lutra lutra. The sequence continues at coordinate 127,733,042 of NC_062285.1, forward strand.
AAAGGGGCTGAATCTCACTAACATTACGCTGAAAGAAAACTCCCTGACAGGAGAAACATACACACTATGAGCATTCGTTTTCCATTGTTGCTGTAACAAATTAGCACAAACACAGTGAGGTAAACAGAACTTTGGTTATCTTACAGTTCTGTAGGTCAGAAGTCCAATATGAGTTGAACTAAGGTGTCTGAGAGCTATGTTCCTTCTGGGGGCTTTACGGGAGAATGCTTTTCCAGCTTCTAGAACCCAACCACACTCCTTGGCTTGTGGCCCCCTTCCTCTGTCTCCGAAGATGGCAGCGTGGCATCTCTGATCCTCCTTCCATCCTCATGTCTCTCCGACTCTCTTCTTCTGCCTCCCTCTGCCACTCTAAGGACCCTCGTGAGTACCTTAGGCCCACCCAGGTAATACAGGATAATGTCCCTATTTTAAAGTCAGCCAATTCACAGACTTAATTCCCTTTTGCCATATAACCTAAGTATTCTGAATAAAAAATGGCGGATAATGGAAGGCAGACTTCCAGTGGTGCACTGCTAAACTGCCTTGGGGTGGGGTGGGGTGAACAAACTTGATCTGTAGCATCTGCTGATTGCTATGGTATAATACTCTGATGGCTGATTTCAAGCTAACATCCGCTCACAAAATTACGATTATTTAGTAATCAGCCCTTGTAAGCTGGTTCAACGTGATTCCAGCATACTACTGCAAGTTTCTCACTCTTGATGTTTTAAAATACAAATAGAGAAATAAATATTCACATATGAGGATATGAATGTACACATGTATGTTTCCTTGCCCTCTACAATGATAGAGCCCAAAAGTTAGAGCACATCTGTAGCAATTAGCACACCTAACGTCTGGGTCTTACTCTCTAAATATCATTCTGAACATTAACAGGAACCAATGTTCCTTGGAGAAAAGGTTAATTCTCAGACTGGGGCAGAAAAAGTACAAAAGGAGCCTGAAATGGCTGAACCAGAAATTACAGAAGTATTCAAAGAATGATGGTAACATACAAAAAGGAGAGGTTTGCAGATTGAAAAGGCTCCCACTGGGGACCATTTTAGTATCAAAATAAGTGATACAGTAATGGATTAGAGCCCATTAAACAGCATAAAAATCTGTGAGTCAAAACTGACATAAATAAGTTAATGGGAGAAGAGAAAGCTCTTTCTCAAAGTACAATACCAACTCATCATAAGGTACGAATGAAAGAATGAGAAAATCAAGGAGTGTAAGTTTAATGAGACAATATGTTTACACATCTCCCCATAAATCCTAGTTAACTGAAAAGACATAACTAGTAATTTTACGGTGAGGAGGTTAGACAGGTACTGCCTTCACCAAGTGATCAAAGTTAACATTACCAGTAGTGAGACAAATCCACACCACATGTCTCCAGATGTCACTGGGCAGGACCTAATATCACTTCTGTGGTATATTTGCCAAAAATATATTATCTAAGTCTAATGAAAATGTATTGTCTAAATCTAAATCATGGGGAAACAGAAGGTAGACCCAAACTTAGGGCCATTCTACAAAATCTCTCTGGTCTACCTTCTTCAAAGGTGTCAAAGTCATGAAAGACAAAAGATGACAGAGAAATTGTCACACATTGATTGGAGAGGACTGAATGCAGAACACGATCCTATTTGAGGTCCTGGACTGGAAGGAAAAATTATAAAGGACAGTACTGAGATAGTTAAAATTTGAATACAAACAGTAGATGACATAATAGTACTATAGTCATATCAAGTTTTCTGATTTTGTTCATTGCTCTCCAGTTAGGTCAAAATATATTTTTGTACTTAGGATGTATACACTCAAGTATTGAAGGATAAACAGACACAAAGGCTGCAATTTGCTCTCAAATTATTAAAAAAGAATCAAGTGGGTGTGTGGTGTGGGCAAAGGGAAAAGACTAAGATAAAGCCAAAGAGAAAACGGAGCAAAATGTATCCATTTTTGAATCTGGGTAAAAGGCATATAGGAGCTGTACTACTGTTGCCACTTGTCCATAAATCTGAAATTCTATCAAAATAAAAAGTGACAAAAGATGGAGATGGGGGACATAGGAAGCTACGTTGGCAGCGCCCCATCAATGCAGAGGGAAAAGCCCTACAAAAATATGCTGGTTTTGCTTTGATTTTCTGTAGTCACCTCTCTTCTGTATATTCTTTGCAAAGGAAATAAAGGATTTATAGCCGGTGCGTAGGTGGTCAGTTTAGAAGATTCAAAAGAAGACGGCTTTTGTGAACTTGAAAGTATTCATTCTAAATTAATAGAGACTTCTCTGTTCTGAATAACACTTTGGAGCCCTGTGACAATTTGTAATCAGAATGTGTAAACTTGCGAAACGTTCTTAACATGAGATAGATAAAAAAGGTAGTATAGGATGAGAAAAGGGGAACAGTGCAAACTATACAGAATTTACGAATGTTAAAAAAAAAAAGTTTCCTTCAAGTTCTCTCCCATGATTTAACTCTTGCTTGCACATAGTCCCTCTTCTGATTGTATCTACGAGCTTGTGTGCCTATTATCGTATGAAATAGTATTGTTAGAATGCTTAGCTATTCACCTCATTATAAACACTTGGGGGGAGATGCCAGCAGCCTAGTGCTAGACACTGTTTTGCTAGAGCAAGATCCATGTTACCAAGATCCTAGAAACATGAATGAGAGAATTAACGAATTAATTAAAAGAATTAAAATGAATTAATGTTTTAGAATTACAAGATTTAATAAATTAAAAGAATTTAGTTATAAAATAACTTAGAACTGGTTAAAATTGGAGGGGGGGACAAACCATGAGGGACTGTGGACTCTGAGAAACAAACTGAAGGTTTTGGAGGGGGTGGAGGGTGGGGCGGGCCTGGTGTTAGGTATTAAGGAGGGCACTGTGTGTGGTACGTAAACAATGCATTCTGGAACACTGAAAAAAAATTAAATTAAATTTCTTAAAAACCTGGTTAAAATGTAAAAATACTTTTCACCAAAAACTAATGAATTATGTAAAATGAAATGTCTCCCCATCCCCACCTGTATGCACATTTTCACCCTTTATTAAAATACTATGATGTTACTCCTGATTTATTGATATTTAGCAGAATTTAGGACAGGTCTTATTTTTGCCATGCCATTTATGGATGGAATCTTGAAGGAGAAATGATGCCTTGTACTACATACAAAATTCAACCCCTGAAAAAATAATTTAAAAATTCCAACAGATGAGGCAGAGAATCAAGTTAACTCCAGTTTAAGGTGGCTACTCTTTGGGATACCAGTCTGCTAGAAATAAAATTCTGCTCTCCCCTTACCCCCAACCCCCGAGTAAAAATGTTATGTTGCTAGAAAATAAAGCATTTCTTTGACACATTTAATTGTAGCCATAGGATTAAAATAGATTAACTAAGAGCCTAACCAAAATAAATTATTTGCAATATAATTACACCATAATTTTCAGCACTAAATGTGTATGACTCTAGAGATAAAATAGTTTTGATTTACCAAACCGGGCAATTAAATTAAGTAGACAATTTAATTCCCTAAGGGCCTGGGAACCAGGTAATAGCAATTTGGTAAGTTACTAGCAGCAATCATCAGTTTGATTAGTCTGCTGAAGATAAAAAGCCTGAAATAAAAATTACCTTTAGAAAAACCTCAAAATAATATATCCCAAGTATTATTGACTGTAGTAGACAGTGTGGGTGTCCCCCTCATTTTCTTGGCTGCCTCTCCCTACCACAGAAGCTCTGTCATCTGGATGATATTCACCACCCCCGCGACCCCCCCTGCCCCCAGCTAGAAGACTGGCCCTGACTGGCCTAAAGCAATCAGGATAATCCCATGCCCTTTGTTTCAGCTAGTCCAAAAGAGGGCCCATGACCCAAGTTGGTTAGCTTTATTTACATTTTAACTTTTGGTTCACAATCTTAGTTCCAACTTCTTGGGGGAGTTACACTGTAACACCCAATCAGCAATAGCGTGCTGTTCCCAGTTCCAACAGGATTAGAGCCTGCTCATCATGACAACCATAACATACATGGAAGTCAACCAGAGTCTCTTGTATTTATATGCCTTCTAAGTGTCTTAAAATTGAAAGCAGTTCACCTTCTTTTCGTGTCATTTTCCTGTTGTATAAAACAGATATTTATCTTGTTGGATTTCCCACCTTCTAGATTTGGCTGATTGCTCCCTTGAGTGGTTTCCCTTATCCTTCTACTCCTCACAGTTGCTGTAAAATAGTAGTTAGAACTTGGGGCTTGATTTAGGAAAGTTTTCTTTCTTTTTCTTTTCTTTCTAACTTTCCTTTTTTTTTTTTGTCTTGTTTTTTTTTTTTTTTTTACACGAAAACTTATTAGGTGTCAGTGTGCACTCCCTAATGCATCAAATTAGGGGCACACAAAATCTGGTTGGTCATACTTTGAGAGATGTCAGAATGAGGGGCAGAGCCAGATTTCACCAGCTTTCCCTAGTGGGAATCTCTGAGTTAGTTCCAGATTCCTTTTGCTGTGACCCCAATTGTCTTTGAGAGCCTCCTTGCTTTCTGGCCCCACGGACATGCCAAGTTTATACTCCCTGACCCAGACTTGACATCAAGCATTTGTAGAAGATGCTCTATTGCTTTTAGTGAGGAAAGGTATTTAGCAGGCAGGATCCACCCCAGGGATGCTTGTTATGGGGCCTTGTTATCATTTCCAGACCTTCCAGTGAACCAAGCTCAGGGATAAGTGGTTTTTCAGAAAGAGGAAAAGAAATCATGAATTTATACAGATATTACCAATTCAAATTTAAAATTACAGGAGGACTTTACTTTTATTTCTTTTCTTGGAACAAAAAATCTGAGCTGCAAATGATATATTTTTTAAAAGATTTTATTTATTTATTTGACGAGAGAGAGAGATCACAAGTAGGCAGAGAGGCAGGCAGAGAGAGGGGGTGAAGCAGGCTCATCCATGAGCAGAGAGCCCAATGTGGTGAATCCCAGGACCCTGACACCATGACCTGAGTTGAGGGCAGAGGCTTAATCCACTGAGCCACCCAGGCGCCCCTGCAAATGATATTAATATAAGTCCTTATTTGCTTTATCCAAGAATATACTTATAGCGGTTTCAGAATGACCGTACTAACAGTGCTACTAAAAATTAAGAGGATTGGATACATTTAAAAATTTCTATGTGGGTATGTAGTCATTGTCTTTGCCCTTAAGCTATATCTTACTAAGGATGTACCATCCAAATATTGTGTTTTAAAGTCACCTCAATCGGTTCTTTTCCATGTTGTTATATAAACTTGACATACATAGTTGAATTCAGTTATTGCAGTTTGTTTTGGAGGGGATTTTCTTTCCTTTTGTTTTTATTTTTGTTTTCAAGTAGACAAGGTATTTACATGAATCCGAAGTCAAACTAGAAAACCCAATATATTCTGTGAAGTTTAATGTCCTTTTCTTTTCCTTCCTTTCCTTTCCAGGTAACTATTTTATTCAATTTTGACTTATCCTCCATTGTCTCTTGTTGAAAGTAGAAGCATATGTGCACGAACATGTGTGTATGCACATATATGTGTGTATGTATGTGTGAATGTATGTGTGTATACACATACATAGGTATTTTCCTCTCTTTATCACACAAAAGGCAGTATACAATAAAGCTGTTTTCCAAACTGCTTTATTAACTTAACGATATATCCAGAAGGTCACTCCATATGAGGACATACAGATCTCCCTCATTGCCTTTCACACTGCATGTGGTACTCTGCTGTGTGTTCATTCAATCAGATCCCCGCTGATGGACATCTTGGCTATATCACTTTCTCACCATTACAAATAGCCTATCCACAGGGGTGCCCGGGTGGCTCAGCTGGTTAAGTGGCTCCCTTAGGCTCAGGTCATGGTCTCAGGTTCCTGAGATTGAGTCCTACATCAGGCTCCCTGCTCAGTGGGAAGTCTGCTTCTCCCTCTCCCTCTGCTGTTCTCCCTGTTTGTGTGCTCTTGCTTGCACTCTCTCTCTCAAATAAAAAAAATCTATAAAAAAAAATAAAATAAAACATGCCCCTTAAAAAAAAGTGTATCTTCCACCCGCCCCCACCTCTGAATATTGTTAGAAATTTCTGAGTAAAAGGGTAGATGCACAGGGGTTCCTGGGTGGCTCAGTTGGTTAAACATCTGACTCTTGGTTTTGGTTCGGGTCATGATCCGAGGCTCCGGAGATCAAGCCCCTAATCAGGCTCCCCACTCAATGGGGATTCTGCTTCCCCTCTCTCTTTCCCTCTGCCCTACACACCCCCTTGCCCATTCATGCATTCTCTCTCTCTAATATAAATAATTCATCTTTTTTTATAAAAGTAAATGTATAGGTAATTTTATTTGATAATGGCAATTCCTTTCCATAACAATATTACCATTTTGCATTCCTAACATTAACGCATGACAGTGCCTGGTGCCCCACAACTTTGCCAACAGGTAGCTTGTGATTTTTTAATAGTTCCAATTTGGTATATGAGAAATAGTTGAAAATGAGTGTCATTTTCTTTTGCACACATTTTAAAAATATGAACGAGCTACAACATCTTTATATGTTTAAGCACCATTTTTATTTCTACTTCTGTGAATTATCAGTTCATTTCTCTAAACTGTTTTTTCATGACGTTATTTAGTTGTTTTCTACTAAGTTTTTAGAAGCTCTTTATGTTATGGGTATTGAAAGTTTCCAGTAGTATTGTAAGGGCCTATGTAGCCAGAGTGATGCCATCTGGTTAAATAATGACTTTGTCGTTTATACAGTAAAATTTAAACTGTCACCGCCCCCCTCCCCCTTTCTCCAGGGAACTTACTTAAAACAAATCCCGGAAACTAGTCCCAGGTAACAAAGCCCAAATACAAGGATGGGCCAGGCCAGGTGGAGGTATTCAATCAGTGGGGGCAGCATACTGTCTCCTAGATACCAAGGAGTATGGGCCCCGCTCTTTGGGTACCTTTTAGGCACCCATTCTGACCAAGGGGATAGGCTAGTTCAAATATCTACTATAGGGTAAATTGTAATTCAATCGGTCACTTATGTGTGACCTAGCAGGACTGTGCAGCTTTCTCTGTGTTACAATCTCATTGGCCACCTGTGCATGGCCAGGCCCAATCACATGGCCTTTGCCCTTAAAAGCTAGAGGGGGGTCACCTCTTTGTAAGAGATGTTGCTGGCTGGTCAGTTTGATTCTCAATGCTTGGTTCGAAATAAAGCTTTGCTTGACCTTCACTTTGTATCAGTCTTGCTCCTTTGACCATGGACCCAATAGTATAAGTTGGAAACCTTGTTTTAAAGTTTATTTGCCTTTTTACATTGCTTATGGTGACTTTTCTTAGGTAAAACTTCCTTCTGAATTTTGATGTAGTCAAATTCATGGATTGTTTCTCTTACTGGTATATGTTTTCACATATTTCTGGAACATTATCCATTTCAAACGTTTCCTATAGGCTTTCAAATTTGTTTTCATAGAGTTGTACAAAGTAGTCTTAATACATTTTTCTACATTTTCTCTGCTTTTATAGCCATTATTGCATTATCATTTATTTTATATATTTATACCTATAAACCTTTCGTCCCTCCCCTCTTCTGGTTTAGGTAAGCTACAGTTTGTCTACTTTCCTGACTTTTAAAATCCTTAGCTTTGGGACGCCTGGGTGGCTCAGTTGGTTAAGCAGATGCCTTCGGCTCAGGTCATGATCCCAGCGTCCTGGGATCGAGTCCCACATCGGGCTCCTTGCTTGGCAGCGAGCCTGCTTCTCCCTCTGCCTCTGCCTGCCACTCTGTCTGCCTGTGCTCACTCTCGCTTCTCTCTCTATGACAAATAAATAAATAAAATCTTTAAAAAAAATAAATAAAATAAAATAAAATCCTTAGCTTTGAGGGCTTCCTCTTGATACAAGCATGTTTTTATAGTTTTAGGTGGAAGAGACTTTTTAAAATGTCATTATTTTCTAGTTATATTGAATCAAGTGTGATCACAGAAGGCCATTTATATCATTTGCATCTTTTGAATGCATTGAAATTTTCTTCACAGATGCTGATATGTCAATTTTGTGAAATTTCTATGTCACTTAGGTTTAATTTGTATCATTAGGATTCAGTCCCCTCTTATTTTGATATCGTCTTTCTACTATGAACACTGTTATAATTAGCTGGTTACCTCCTCTTTCTCTTTCTTACTTTATCCCTAATACCTAATTTAAAGTATTATACTTTGGCTGGCTCAGGCAGTGGAGTATGTGACTCTTAATCTCTGGGTTGTGGGTTCAAGCCCCAAGTTAGGTTGGAGATTACTTAAAAATTAAAAAACAGCTAAAATAAATAAAGTATTATATTTTATTCCAGGTTTCAAAAAGTAAGATTTTCTCTGCATTTATCATCTCTGCTTTCTCCCCATTTTTGATATTTATATTATATCCATATTATCAAAACTATAAAAAAAAACACATACTATTCTGTGAACCTTATTCTCATCATTCTATCCTGAATTCCACTCTAAAATGCTTACCTCCAAAACTGAAATTGAATTTGTCCAATCATTTTCTGAACCTTGTTCTCTGGTAGATACCTCAAGAAGGCCGGGAGCAATATTTCCTGTGTCCTTAACATGTTCATAACTGTCTACATCTTGAAAACTTTTATACCTGAAAAACAGGTAATGTCTTCTGTCCATCTCTTGACTGGATTATTTGTTTTTTGGGTGTTGAATTTGATACATTCTTTGTAGATCTCAGATATTAGCCCTTTATCTGATAAGACATTTGCAAATATCTTCTCCCTTTCTGTCGGTTATCTTTTGGTTTTGTCAACTATTTCCTTTGTTGTGCAAAGCTTTTTATCTTGGTGAAGTCCTGATAGTTCATTTTTGCTTTCGTTTTCCCTTGTTTTTGGAGACGTGTCTACCAAGAAGTTGCTGTGGCGGAGGTCACAGAGGTTGCTGCCTGTGTTCTCCTCTAGAATTTTGATGGATTCCTATCTCACATTTTGGTCTTTCATCCATCTTGAGTTTACCATTGTGTGTAGTATAAGAAAAAGGTCTAGTTTCATTCTTCTGCATGTGGCTGTCCAATTTTCCCAGCACCATTTGTTGAAAAGACTATCTTTTTTCCATTGGATATTCTTTCCTACTTTGTCAAAGATTAGTTGACCAAAAGTTGAGGGTCCATTTATGGGTTCTCTATTCCATTCCACTGATCTATGTGTCTGTTTTTGTGCCAGTACCATACTGTCTTGATGACTACAGCTTTGTAATAGAGCTTGAAGCCTGGAATTGTGGTGCCACCAGCTCTGGTTTTCTTTTTCAACATTCTTCTGGCCAGTTGAGGTCTTTTCCAGTTCCATACAAATTTTAGGATTATTTTTCCAGCTCTATGAAAAATAGATGGTATTTTATAGAGATTGCATTGAATGTGTAGATTGCTCTGGGTAGCATAGCATTTTAACAATATTTGTTCTTCTAATCCATGAGCATGGAATGTTTTTCCATTTATTTGTGTCTTCCTCAATTTCTTTCATGAGTTCTATAGTTTTCTGTGTAGAGATCCTTTATATATATGTGTATGTGTGTGTGTATGTATATATATGTGTAACACACACACACACACACACATGAATATTACTCAGCCATCAAAAAGGATGAAATCTTACTATTCACATCAACATGGTTGGAACTGGAGGGTATTATGTGAGGTGAAATAAGTCAATCAGAGAAAGAAGATTCTAAGGTTTCACTCATATATGGAATTTAAGAAACAAAACAGAAGATCATAGGGGAAGGGAGGGGAAAAATAAGATGAAATCAGAGAGGGAGATAAACCATAAGAGACTCGTAACTATAGAAATAAACTGAGGGTTGTTGGAGGGGAGGTAAGTGAGGGGATGGAGTAACTGGGTGATGGGCATTGAGGAGGGAATGTGATGAAATGAGCACTGGATGTTATATGCAATTGATGAATCCCCGAACTCTACTTCTGAAACTAATGACACACTGCATGTTAATTAATTTAACTTTAAAAAATGAGTTAAAAAAAAGGAAAGAAAACCAGTGAAGCTAAGTCCTTAGCTTTAATTTACTTCCTTTGATTATCTTATATATGCTATTTACTTGCACTCTGGCAAAAATCTTTCTGTAGGAATGTCAAATGCCCATCTTATTTTCGTTCCTCATGACTTATTGGGTCTTTTTGCCAAAATACTCTGGACAGTGTTTCTTCTATTTAGAGTCCAAGAATTTTACTAGAGGATGTTTTGGAAGTAACTAGTCTGGGCTGAGTTTTCTAGGTAAATGATACAGTCTTTTGATATGTATGTTCAAATTTCCACACATTTTAGAATAATTTTCTTGAATTACTTTTAAAATAAATTCTTTATCTTGCAATAGTTTTAATTTTATGGGAAATTCTCAAAGATACCACAGAGCGTTCTCATATGTCTTTTATCTGGTTTCCATCCTTTGTTACTATTGTACATACCGTGGTACATTTGTCAAAAATAAGAACTGACACGCTGATAGGTCAATTTTGTGAAATTTCTATGTGACTGAGACATGGTAGTAGTTTGTGTTTTTCATTGAATCTGTCCATTTCATCTAAATTAGAAAATTTATTGGCATAATTGCTTAGAATATTTCCCTTATCTGTTTGATGTCTATAGAATCTGTGGTAATGCTCCTCTTTCATTTCTGAGATTAATAATATGTGTGTTCTCCAGTTATTTTCTGATTAGTTTGGATAGAGACATCAATGTTACTGATTTTTGCAAGTAATCAGCTTGGTTTTATTGACTTTTTAAATTGTGTTTATTCTTTTATTTTATTGACTTCCATTATCATTATCTTTCTTCTGCTTGTTTTTAGTTTAATTTGCTCCTTTTTTTCTAGTTAATGTGGAAGCTTAGATAAATGAGACCTTATATCTTCTCAAATATAAGCACTTAATGCTATAAATTTCCCTCCTTGTACTGCACTAGCCACATTGCCTACATTTTGATATTTTCTGTGTTTATTTTAATTCAGCTCAAGATATTTTATAATTTATTTTATATTTTTTATTTGACTCATGGGTTATTTAGAACTGAAATTTTAAATTTCCAAATATTTGGAGATTTTTCAGATATCTTTCTTTTATTGATTTTTAGTTTACTTTTGATAACCTAGATAAGGTTTTTAGTTTTGTTGACAACAGAGAAAAAACATGGGATGACTTCATTCTTTGAAGTTTTTTGTAACTTGTTTTATGGTCTTGCATACATATGATCAATCTTACTGATTTTTCTGTTGCTGTTGAAACAATATATATTCTGCTGTTGTAAGGTCAGGTGTTTTGCATGTCAGTTAAGTTGGTTGTTGGTTTTGCCCAAGGCTTCTTTAGGTATATTTATTCTACCAATAACTGAGAAAGGAGTGTCAAGGGTGCCTGTTGGCTCAGTGGGTTAAGCCCCTGCCTTCAGCTCAGGTCATGATCTCAGGGTCCTGGGATCGAGTCCCGCATCAGGCTCTCTGCTCAGCGGGGAGCCTGCTTTTCCCCCCCTCTCTCTGCCTGCCTCTCTGCCTACTTGTGATCTCTCTCTCTGTTACATAAAGAAATAAAAAAACTTTAAAAAAAAGTGTCAAAATCTGGAACAATCATATTAGGATTGTCTATTTCTACTTTTATTTCTATTAGATTTTCCTTCTTGTGCTTTAAAGTGTGGTTATGAGATTCATTCACAATTATTATTGTTATATTGTCATGATGAATTTATCTTCTTATCCTTATGAAATTTGTGTCTTTATTCTTGGTGTCTTAGTCTGCTCAGGTTGCTATGACAAAGTACCACAAAGTGGGTGGCTTAAACAAGAAAAATTAATTTTCTCACAGTTCTGGAGGGTGGAAATTCCAAGATCAAGTTTCTAGCAGGGTTGATAACTGCTGAGAGGTCTCCCCTTGCGTGGCAGAAGGCTGTCTTCTTACCATGTATTCATATGGCCTTTCCTTGGTCGTGTGCATATAGGGAGAGAAAGTAGTACTCTGGTGTTTCATTATATAAGGGAACTAATCCTATTGGATCAGGACCCCACACTTACAACCTTATTTAATCATTATTACTTCCTTAGAGTCCCCATTTCCAGATACAGCCACTGTCAGGGGTTAGGGCTTCAACATATAGATTTTGAGAGGATACAAACTTCAATCTGTAACACTTGGTAATATTCTTTGTTTTGAAATCACTTCATCTGATAGTAATGTAGCTACTCTAGCTTGATTTTTTGTTTCATATTTGCATGGTTTATCTTTTCCATCACTTGACCTTTAACCTATGTATGTTTTTATAGTCAAAGGGAACTTATTGCTGACAGCATGCAGTTGGGTCTTGTTTTATCCAGTATAAGAATTTTTGCCTTTTAAATCTTAGACAAATGTACATCTAGTCTAATTACTGATATGGGTTTAGCTTAAGTTTACCATCTTTTTTTGGTTTTCTATTATCCCATCTGTTCTTTGCTCCTCTTTATCTTTTAACCTGTTTTCTTTTGGATTAATTGATTATACTTTACAGCTCAGGTTCTATCTCCACTATTGGCTGAACAGCTATTTCTCTTTTTAGGTTTTGTTTTTTTTTTTTTTTAGTTGCTCTAGTATTTATAATATACATCTTTAACTTATCACTATTTTAAAATCCTATTAAAATACTTCACATGAAATATAAGATCCCTACAACAGATTTACTACCTCCACCTTCTATGCTATTCTTCTCATACTTACTTTACTTCTACATTTGTTGTAAACTCTGTAATTAAAAAAATCTAAACAATCAATTATTTTTAAAAGATTAAAAGTGAGAAAAACTATGTTTTACATTTATTTTCATATTTTATAAAATTGCTTTTCTGGTTAACAATGTCGCTTCCCGAGGGGGGTGGAGACTGAATTCTGCCAGTGCATCTTCTACTCTATCTTGGCTAAATATGAATGTCTTAATTTCTAAGTTATTGTTACAAATAGCTCTATTAGTTTTGTACCTATGGAGTGCTTCTGATCTCGTCAACAATTCACAACAGAGATTTGAGGACATTTCTAAAGGCTACAATCCTGTTGTACAGGGGTGATCCATCACTCAGTGAAACAATTCACAATTATTCATTTGTTCAACTTTTCTCTGTTCAGTTAATAGTTAAACACGGATTAATCATTAAAGATGTGCCTGACTCTAAGTGAGGCACAAGAAAAAAAAGGTGCTGTCCTTTCCCTGAAGGATCTCCAGAGTAGGTTTTAAATAGAGAGTGAAATCGGCTTCTAACATGCATGATCAGGTGTCTTCCTCCTCAATGCCTACTCTCATTTCTCCCATGATTCCTTGTGCCCTCTTTTTTATAACTTGGTTGAAATACAATGGCAAGTCGTTACTAGGATAACAATAAGGGAGGGTTGCTCGATGGATAGTTTCAGCTTTGCAAGGTTAAAAAATTCTAGAGCTCTGGTACATAACAATGTAAATGAAGTTAACACTTCTGAACTGTACACTTGAAAATGGATAAGATGGTAGATTTTATATCGTGTATTTTTTTAAACACGACCTAGAAGTTAAAAAAAACAACAACATTAAAATGAGGAGAAAGGGAACCCCAGGGTGCACTGCTCTCAGAACTGTTTGGCTAAAACTGAGTTTTGTCTGCTCTTTCATCCAGCTACAGGACCCGAAGCCCCAACCTTCCTTTTCCCACCACAGGAATGGCCTCCCGGCTCCGCCAGGTGTCGCCATGGCCGCAGCCGCCCTCGCCCCGCCTACCGCCAAGTTTCGTCCAGTCGCGGCCCTGGCCCCGCCCCCTGACCGAACCTCTTTCCTGCATCCGGGCCTGGGCGGGCTGGTTCTCAAGTCTTAGCGAGGGGCATGGAGGTCCGCGGTGAGCCCCAGTCTGGCGCGAGCTGTTCGTCGTCCGCCCGAGACTGCTCAGCGGTCCCGGTGTCCAAGGAGCTGCTGACAGCCGGGAGCGGCGGCCGCGGAGGTGACGGGCGGGTGGGCGCGGCGTGGAGTGTGCACGTGCGGCAGGGGGCGTGTGGCCGGGGCAGCGGCGGGGGCCGGTCGGCGGCTCCGTGTCCAGGCCCAGCACGGCCAAGGGGACGCCCAGGGTGGCCGCGGGTCTCAGCGAGACCGCCGCGGCGGGGGTGGGGCTCGGGGGCCTCGGGGCGGGCACCCGGCCTCGGGCCCGGGCTGGTTCTATTCCGCACGGTTGTGGGCGCCCACTCCGTGAAGTGCAGCAGCAGGACACCTCCCCTAAGGGCAGGGCCTGGGGAAGGCCTTAGGTCGACTGTCGGGGTCCAGCTCCGGGTTGGTGGGGGAAGCAGGTTACTATTATGGACTGACCCCCCACCCCTACCCTTCAGTGCTCACAGGACCACCCCTTAATGCCTTGCCTCTCTCTTGTAGAGGGACACTTGGGTCTAGGAAGCCCACATAGGATTTCAGACACTGTAGTAGGGAGTTGAAAAGCATCGATTCAAATCCCAACTCCACGATTGATTAGCTGTGGAACTACAGCAGAGTTGTTTACATTCTCAACGCTCAGTTTTCACATTTGGAAAATGGACGTAGTAGTACCTGTTGATTTTTTTTTTTTTTTTTTTTTTTTTTTTTTTTGAGGAGAAGGAAAATGTGTTTAAGGTCTTGGGCATGTTCTTGGTGACTATTACCTTGAAGAGGACGTTCTGTGAGAACCCAGAGCATCCGGAGGAGTTATAGTAATAGCCAGAGCGTATGTAGTGCTTACTGGGACCCAGGACTTAATTAACTCATTTAATCCTCACAAAAACGCTGTGCAGGAGGTTCTATTATCTCTGATTTGTAGGTGAGGAAACTGAGTCACAGTGTATCATACAGATAACTTTCTGGAGATCATGTGGCTGAAAAGTGACAAAATTGGGAATCAAACATACCCTGTTGGATTCTTTATGCTAATCCATTTGCTAGACCTAAAGTACTAATCAAAGAATATTTGTTGGGGCGCCTGGGTGGCTCAGTGGGTTAAGCCGCTGCCTTCGGCTCGGGTCATGATCTCAGGGTCCTGGGATCGAGTCCCACATCGGGCTCTCTGCTCAGCAAGAAGCCTGCTTCCCTCTCTCTCTCTCTCTGCCTTCCTCTCCGTCTACTGTGATCTCTCTCTGTCAGATAAATAAATAAAATCTTTAAAAAAAAAAAAAAAAAAAGAATATTTGTTGAGCTCTGCTTTGGGGGGGGGGGCGGTGAATAGGGTTTTTGTACTTGAGTGAAGAGGTTTTCCAGGCTTTGGAAACAGGGTAATCAAAGCTTTGAGTTTGAAAGACAAGTCCTGTCCTCTGGGCTCTGATGGGCTGAAGAGTTTGTTGATTTGAGGAGTAGTGAGTGATGGGGAGGAAAATGTTCGTGGGGGTGGGGGATGGACAGAAGTTCTCCAGAGGGTTTCTTTGTCCAGGTTGGACATCCTTAAGTGAAGGTCCAGTAACAAGGCAGGTATGCTTTATAAGCAAACGAGTGCTCCAAGAGGGTGAGTAATTTGCCCAATATAATGAAGTGAGTAACCATTTCTGGCTTCACTTAACCCTCATTGTACTCTGTGCTGCTTCCTCTGTCCCTTCGTTGCAGACACTCATTTGTCCCTGGGGGGTTTCTGATCCAAGAGGGTGCAGGTTAGTTCCTTATTACTCCTCAGCGCCGGTGGCACATACAGATGTATGAGACAGGCCTAAGGAAGGGGAGGTGGGTGGGCGTAAAGAAGTAAAATGTTGTCGTGGGACTTGTGGAGCCTCTCTTTCTACATATGCCTGGGGGAACATGGAACGTTCAAGACTTGAAAGTGGTCGGAGGAAGTTTGCTGACGGGCCCCCATTCTTCATGCTGTAGTAAACTAAGTGTGTGTGTGCTTTCAGGTATATGGGACAGGTTACTCATCAGCCCCAAGCCTAACTGCAGAAAAAAGTCCACTCTTCAGACAGTTCGGATAGAAAGGAGTCCCTGTAAGTATTTTTCCCTTTCTTCACTCCCCTCTTCTCTTAAGAACTTTCTCTGATATTCAATTGTGCCCAGTGAAGCACTGTGAAATCCACAGTGAACCTCAGTCCGGCCGGAGCTGTTCATTGCTCCCCCTGGGACCGCTTAGGGATGTCAGTGTCTTAGGAGCTGCTGACAGCATTTTCATTCGTGGAGTTCCATCCGAGTCTTTCTTAGATCTTTCATTTCTTTCCTTACTGTGATCGCCATTGTGGGGGGCTTGTATTCTAGGACCTCACTGCATCCTTCCAGCAGTCCTATTTTATCATGAAAGGCCATTTCTTGACCTTTACCACCTTTTTCTTTTCTTCTTCTGTACTCTGGACGGTTCAGTCACGTACTGTGTGGCTGTTAACAAGTCTTGAGAACTCATTACGTGCACAGTTATCTGCTGGGCCTCTTTTGAGAGCTAAAGAAATTAGACCTACCTTGTTTATTGATTCCCCTGTATAGTCCTCATTCCTGTTTTTACAGATGAGTACATTGAGGTTTTGAATGGTTAAATTTATTATTTAGGACACCTGTGATTGCAAATGACTAAAATCCAGCTCTGATTGCCTTAAGCCAAAAAATAAATTATGTTGGCCAATTTTATTGAGGAGGGGGGAGGCGTGGTGACTCCAGGTATATCTGCATCCGGGTGCTTGGGGTCCTAGAGGTCTGCTGCTCTGTATCTCTAGCTCTCCTTCTAGGTGTTGGCTAAATCTAGAGCGGCCTCTTCTCACCGTGCGGCAGGTTGGCCGGTTTATCAGCAGCTCAGCCAGTCATTTCCTCACTCAGAAGGAAGGGATCTCTTTTACACAGTTCCAGCCAGAGTCCCGGGGTGATCTCTTACTGGTCTGACCAGATCACAGTGTCACTGAATATGTCACTGACCCAAATCATGTTGACCAAGGTTATGGAACATACAGACGTGAGAAGGACAAGGCACCAGAGTGACTAAGAGTGACAGAGCTTAAAAGGAAAGTCAGGGTTATGTTATCAGAAGAAAGAGGAACAGACACTGGACAGGTAAAAACACCCGCTACTTAGTTAACTTGCCTAAGGTAAATGAGAGAGTAAGGGGTGGAACTGGGGTTCTGTTAATAATCTTGTCAGCCTGACCCCAAAACCTCAGAGCCCGATGCAGCTAACTATTAAGTCATATGTTCTTATTCAGTTACTATTGGTCTGATGCCAGCCGTCTAGGAATGTACAGTTCTGAGGATATATGAAAACACAAATAAACATTGAGAAATACTCACTAACTTGTGTAGTCCTCTTTAAGGACTCAGAAGAGGGTGGAGGTTTTTAAAATGGAAGAAATTTTCAAGTTTTTTTTTTTTTTTTTTAAACTTCTGTTACTGTTGTTACTGTTGAATTCAGGAGTGTTTTACAATAAATTCCGGATTTTAAAAGTTGAAGTTTTGGGGCACCTGGGTGGCTCAGTCGGTTAAGTGGCTGCCTTCAGCTCAGGTGATGATACCAGGGTCCTGGGATCAAGTCCCACATCGGGCTCTCTGCTCAGCAGGGAGCCTGCTTCTCCCTCTTTCTCTGCCTGCCTCTATCTACTTGTGCTCTCTATCTCTCTGTCAAATAAATAAGTAAAATCTTAAAAAAAAAAAAAAAAGTTGAAGTTTGGCCGAAGAGTCACATAAATATTGATAAACTATATTTTCTCCTTAGTGTTGGACCAAGTACAGACCTTTCTACCACAGATGGCTCAGGCGAATGAAAAGCTAAGAGAAGAAATGGCAGCTGCACCACCTGGTCGTTTCAATATTGAAGACATTGATGGGGCTCTTGGAAAAGTTATACAAATGGTAATGATGCTTTGTTTTCATTTCATAAAGTAAAATTACCAGTATGCCGCATCATCTATAAAGGAGAGGACTTTTCCCGTTTTAATTCAAGTGTTATTTTCCTTCTTGCGGACTCAGCAGATGTGCCCAGTATTGCATGGGAACGTGGTTATTTCATGATTAGGGATCTTACAGATCAGTAAGCTTCTTTGAATGGAGTTTAGGAAGTTAGCAGTAGAGAAGAGGAGGGCTTGTTCAAGTCAAATATTACATTTGTTATCTTGAAGCATTAATTTACTGTGTCCCAAGTGGATTGTTTTTTCCTAAAAGAAGGCCTGAAAAAAGTAATCATAACCTGTTTCATTAAATATGTAAAAATACAGGATGCATTTAACAGACCAATAACCTAAGCTACATGATAAATCTTCTCCACATGGCCACATATCTTCTTTCTACAGTAGAGTTCCCTTTATAACACTTGTGTCTAGACTGAGCTGACACCACTGCGGATAGTAATCTCATTATTGGCAGCTCCAGGCAGCTCTTTCTCTAGAATATGTCTCCGATCCAGCCACTCTGCACGATGTCCCCTGCTGCCACCCTTGGTCCATGTCATCGTGGTCTCCCTGTGGACTCTTGCCATGATTCCTCAGCAGACTCTCCGGTTTCTGCCTTTGCTTTCCTAGAATCTGTTCTCCACACCGTGTGTGGCCCACATTCCCATCACCTTTCTGATGAGTTTGGAATCGTATGATCCTGCCTCCAGCTCTCCATCTAACTTACCTCCCATCGTGCCCTCTCTTTCCTCCAGTCCCATTCAGTCTCCTTGCTCCAGGTTTTTTTTCCCTCTTTGTACAAGGCTCCCCTGAGATTTCTGCATTGTCACTCCCTCCATCTCTCATCACTAGTCACCTCAGTAAGAGGCTTCCCTGATGTCCCTGTTAGAAGTTTATCCTGTCCTTCTTTACTTTTCTTCATTTTCACAGCCTTACACTATGCCTTGTATGTAGTTGATCATTGCATTTCCTTCCCAACTAGAACAGAGGTCAGCAAGTATTTTGTGTATGGGGCCAGCTAGTAAATACTCAGGTTTGTGGACGCGACTGTGTCTGTTATGACTGCTTATTTCTGCCATTTTAGCATGAAAGCAGCTGTAGATAATATGTATGAATAGGCAGGTTTTATCAACTTCTTTATGGACACTGAAATTTGAATATCATAGAATTCTCATGTTTCGTGAAATACTACCCTTTTGATTTTTTTCTTCTACTACTTAAAAATTAAAAAAAAAAATTCTTAGCTCAGGAGCTAAACAAAAACAGTTAGTGGGCTGGGTTTGGCCTTCAAGCGGTAGTTTGCTAATCCTTTTCAAAAACGTAAGTTCCAGAAGGGCAAAGATTTTGTTGCTGTTCTTGTGGAGTTTCTAGGACCTAGTGTGGTACCTGGTTCATGTTAGTGTTTGTTAATATTTGTTGGACACATAGTGTTGAACATGTTCAGGATATATAGAATCAGGTTTGGGGGGACTTCTTATACCTGTAAATCATCATGGTGGACTTTGGCAACTGAAAGGAAAAAAGTACCATATTGTATTAAAAACATTTCTTGTCCTGTGTGCTTCAGGATTTGTGTTCAGTGTTGTTGGTTCTTCGCAAGGGTGTTATTACAACTTTCTAGGGGTCTGCCCTGAAATGAATTTCTCACATGGTGCTTTTGGCAGGACGTGGCCTTGTTTGAGATGAACCAAGATGATTCAAAAGAAGAGGACAGTTCAGAAGAGAGTTCGCAAGACAGCTCGGAGGACAGCTCAGAATCTGATGGGGAAGATGACGGCACTTCTGAAGTCACCATAGATAACATTAAGCTTCCTCATTCAGAAGGTGGAAAAGGCAAGATCGAGGTTTTGGACAGTCCTGCCAGTAAAAAAAAGAAATAGTAAAATAAATGAACAGGTGATACACGCCTGCTAATTCTACAGAAAAAGAGTATGGCTTGCTGGTTATTTTGCATTTCAGGTATCTGTGGTGCTTTTATGTATTTTTAGATGTATTTTGTTTCTCAGAGAAACAAAAGCTACCTTTTAAAGAGCTGGACTAGGTCGCATTTGGGGATCCTCTAAGAGCAGACTGTCTTCGATCTCATGCTAAAGAGATTTCACTTAGAAAGCTTAAGTTTATGTATGGTAACGAGTGAATTTGTTGGCATCTTCTTACACATAGACTTTAGTCATAGCACACTTATTTTATTTGTTTAAAGATTTTATTTATTTATTGGACAGACAGAGATCACAAGTAGGCAGAGAGGCAGGCAGAGAGAGGAGGAAGCAGGCTCCCCGCCGAGGAGAGAGCCTGATGCAGGGCTCCATCCCAGAACACTGGGATCATAACCTGAGCTGAAGGCAAAGGCTTCAACCCACTGAGCCACCCAGGCGCCCCAGAAATAGCAAACTTATTTTAAAGTAAAAATACAAATCATCTGTTTTAAATTTATTCTCTCGAATAAAACAATCTGGTGTTGTTGTGTTTTTTTTTTTTTTTTTTAGGTCATTAGAAAGTCACATTTGTTAACATCACAGTAGGTTCAATGGGGGAGAATTTTTTTAAGAGAAATTTTTTTTTTTTTTTTAGTTTGACAGACAGATCACAAGTAGGCAGAGAGGTAGGCAGAGAGGCAGGCAGAGAGAGACCGGAGGAGGAGGCAGGCTCCCCGCTGAGCAGAGAGCCCTATGCGGGACTCAATCCCAGGACCCTGAGATCATGACCTGAGCCGAAGGCAGAGGCTTTAACCACTGAGCCACCCAGGCACCCCGTAAGAGAAATTTTTTACAAAGGAAAGAATAACACATTCAGCTGCCCTCGGGCGTCGCTACTTTCATTAAAAGAAGAGGAAGAAAGTCCTTTCCAGTTTGAGCTGGAAATCTGGCACTCTGTGGTTTCATCAGCTCTGGGGACTCTGCAGCCAGCCGCTCTGCATATAGAAATCACGGGTTGGAGAAATTCATGGGTTTTTGTTTTTGTTTTTCCTTTTCTTTCATAAGGCAGATTTTTTGTTTCAGCCATTAAAACTATTGTACATAGTTGCCCACAGTTTGAAACCTATCAAATGTAGAAAATAAGGGACCTCACAGAAAAAATAGGGAGTGGTACAAAACGAGTTATAACCACTCTTTTTTCCTTTCAAGGGTCAAAATGATCCTCTGCTGGAGTAATCTGTTTGCCTCATTCTTGACCTTATTAAATTTGTTTCAGATCTCATCTGCCAAGGGACTGGCTTTGCTCAGGATATAGGCCTGAGAATTTAAAAGATCATCTCCAAGTTGGTTGAGCTGGGGGCTCTCTTTTAACCCTTTTCCCCCCACTCCTCTCGTTAGCTCAAGACATCTTGTAAATACTCTGAAGATAATTCTCAAGTTTCTTTCTGGTATTTCCCATTGGAAATTGGAATCAGCTCTTCTGGGCTGTGCCTCACTAAATGTACGAAGAAATGAACAGAGCTGGAAATGAGACTCCTCAGTTAGAAAGGTTATTGTACTATATTTAGTAGCACCGAACATAGCTGGGATGAATTGGTGTAAATAGTTAAAGATCCCCTCCTACTAGCTCATATCTTCTGCTACATTGGGGGAAGAGTTGCATTCGTCTGGTTCATGACTTAGCATGGCGGATGGTACCGAGTAGGCACCGGATAATGTTATTAAACGACTTAATGGATATAATGAGGGTAAATAGGAAATTTCAAGCCATGGTAGGCTGCTACAGGCGGGGGGTATGAAAGTGTAACTTCACAGGAAATACACATCCTGGTGGAAATAATCTGAATGATCAGTGAGAGACCAGTCAGTCTAGAAGTATATACTAGCGTGTAGAATTTTAATAGTTTCCTTCTGCTGTGGCTAGCTCGTGTGCTACAGTGAGCCTCCCTGTACAGTAAAGGAAGTCAACTAAATTCAGGTCCTTTGGACATTCTTAGGACAGTAGAAAAAAGAAAAACATGAAAACAGTTTATGATAAGGATGTCATTTTAAGTGTAAAATGGATGAATTATTCAGTGTACAATGTCAGAACTGGCTATTTCAAGCAAGATTAGATCTTAGCCTCATACCATGTGCTAAGATAAATTATGTGTGGATTAAAGACTTAAATATAAATCATAAGAGTTTCATATTAAAATATGGGTGAACGTTTAATAGCGAAATTGGGGAAAAGTTTTTTTTTCTTTTTTCAGGAAGTAGGAGTCAAAAAGGTTTTTGTTTTGTTTTGTTTTGTTTTTTAATTTTTTAAACCAGAATGGCAAAGTCTGAAATCACACAGGAAAAGAGCAGAAAACTCACCTGTATAAATATTCAAAACTAAGTGCATAGCAAAGAAATTTTAAAGGCAAGGGACAAACTGGGAAAAATATTTGCAATATAAGATTGAGTATCAATATATGAAGGGCTCTTACAGATTACAAAAAGGACTAATATCTTAATAATGAAAAGGCTGTAAGACAAAGAATTCACAGAAAAAAAAAAAAGTTTAACCCCACGTATCAAAAAAAAAAAGTGCAGATGAAAGTAAGATCGTATTCTTGAGTTGGCAGATTGGCAGATGGAAGCATGGCCGGTACTTGCCAAGCCTTTCCTGTGTCACCCATTATGTCAGTGTCTAACATTTTGAGTCACCACCACTCAGTAGTACATAAAAATATATTGAGTTGCACATTTAACATTTGTGCACTTTGCCATCGCACCTTTATTAGATGTTTTGTTTGTCGGCATTTGGCCCTTCAGGCTGCTGGAAAGTAAATCACCATTGTGCTTTGGTTAGTCTGACCCGTGCTTTCTCTGCCTGGTGCTGGGGTGTGAAATGGGGCAGCCCCTTGGACAGCAGTTCTGTTCCTGCTAAGGTTGATGAGGGGTACCATGCTCGTGGGGGTCCCATCCTTCTGAGGCTCTGTGAGAGTTATAAATCCGAAAATCTGGTGTAATGGTGTTTGAAGCAAAAATTTCATTCTGAATGAAGCTCTTGTCCATTCCCATAACATTTTAATTGTGCATTAAATACGGTAATTATGAAAAAAAAATCTCTGCCTTACAAAGTAGCTTGTATTATTGTATCTGTATCCCCTAGTCTGGTAGGAAAGGCAAGGGGAGAGGCTGAGCTTATTTTCACTTGTATTTCCCAAGGTGCCTAGAAGAGGGCCTTTCCCTTGGTTGAAATGTATAATAAATGTTCATTTCGCTACTCTTTTTTTAATCAGTAAAGTAATTCATTTTATTTCATTATCATTATTTTTAAGATTTTTATCTATTTATTTATTTGACAGACAGAGATCACAAGTAGGCAGAGAGGCAGGCAGAGAGAGAGGGGGGAAGCAGGCTCCCCGCCAAGCAGAGAGCCCGATACGGGGCTCGATCCCAGGACCCTGGGATCATGACCCGAGCCGAAGGCAGAGGCCTTAACACACTGAGCCACCCAGGCGCCCCAAAGTAATTCATTTTAAATGTCAGTGATTCTCGATCCTGAAGAAATAAGATGGGGTAATTATGATTAGTAGACTTCCAAAGAGTTGAATGCTGGGATCTTTGTGGTTGACTCCCCACCACCTGGTCACGGGAAACCTGCCAGTGACTGGAGTGGGATTGAGCACGTGACACCAACTTTCCCAGTGAGGTGTAAGCAAAGCCTCATTCGTAGACTCTGGGAAAGGAAAGGATTCTTCATTTCTAGAAAGGAGGCACAGAAGAGGTGGTTCCTTTCTTCTTTTAGAAGAAAGGATTGAATATTTCATGACTGGATAGGATTCCCAGGAGTCCTGTCTAGTGGTTGTAACTGGAGCCAACTCTTGAGTTTGTGCCCCAGGGACAGCAAAGCAAAGCAGGGGACCATGAAGTCACTGCATGAAGAAGCAGATGGAATCACTGGACTGTTCTGTGACAGAGTAAGTGTCCCAATTGTTTTAAAAAACAACAACAAGGGGCGCCTGGGTGGCTCAGTGGGTTAAGCCGCTGCCTTCGGCTCTGGTCATGATCCCAGGTCCTGGGTTCGAGCCCCACATCGGGCTTTCTGCTTAGCGGGGAGCCTGCTTCCTCCTCTCTCTCTGCCTGCCTCTCTGCCTACTTGTGATTTCTCTCTGTCAAGTGGATGAATAAAATCTTTAAAAACAACAACAACAACAACAACAAAATAAAAAACCACCACCTTCCGAGAAAATTCTGCTTAGATCCCCTTCACAGATGAGAAAAGTGGCCTGCGGCTGCTACGTACCTTTCCTAAGGCCTCACAACAGGTAAGTGGTGGAACCAGGTGTCGCCCAGCCGGTCACAGCCAGCCACTGCGGGCCCACCAGTTGCTCTGCCAGCAGCCCGGACCCCAAAGCTGTGTGGACCAGACCCCGGCCTGGCTGTTTATCTCCGTTTCCCCACCTGCAAAATGGGGGTAACCATCTCCCTCATGGGGTTTTGGTAAGAAACGGATGAGTTGAAACACAGCACGTGTTTAGAACAGTGTTCAGTAAATGTGAGGTATCATGATGCTACAGGAATAATGTGCTGGGATGGCAAGAATTTGGGGGGAAACTTAGTAAGATTGTAGGTTCTAGGAATTTCTCCTAGTTAACAGCTCTGTCCACAGATTTCTATATAAGATTTATTGCCAAGTTTAAAATAGCAGAAACCAACTATGTCTGGCATGTGTGTAAACGCGCACCAACAGAGAACAAGTTAGCCACTGAACATATGAAGAAGTATGTTTATTGACACAGAAAGATGCTTGTATATTGTTAATTGCAAAAAGGTAACAAAGTTAATGTACAGTATTCTAGTAATTCTGTAAAATACACATTCATAGGAAAAGTCTGGAACAGTCTCAAATGTCTGGTTCTTTCTGTGTGGAGAGTTTATAGCTGAATCTTACCTTCCGGTTTTATGTGTTTTCACATAATTAGGTCTTATTGAACCATTTTAAAAATCCACTTAGGTATTATTTGTGTAACCACAGTGATAATCACCCCATCCACCAAGTCTCATATCCGAGAATCTCCTTCGGCCCAGTTCCTCTCTACAGTCTTACTTTCCTGGAGGGCAGGTATGGGGGAACGAGTTCGGCTTCTCACCCTGTCTCTAGCCATTTGCACAACAGCTTCTGAAGACAATGACAGATGTTCAGCGTGTCCTGCTGCTCACCATGCAGGCCCTGAGTTAGGCATCGGCAGTAAAAGGCCACCAGCTTGGTTAAGATCACCAGCTTCTCTGCCAAGCGTGCCTCTTCTGCCACTTAACAGATGTATGATTTGGGCAGGTTGCTTAACCTCTTTGTTTGAAAGCAAGTATTTCTTGAGCTCTTTGTACATATTAGGAATTGCAGATGCAGCACTGAACAAAAGAAGCACCTGTATATTCTGATGGGGAGAGACTGACAATAAATAAATACGCCAGATTGTGATAAATGCTATGAAAATAATGCAGGATAAGAATAAATAATAGGGCAGATGAGGTATGAATGTGGGGACTAGAAAATCCGTCTCTTCCGAGATGAGACTGGGGACGAGACATGAAGGGAGTGAGGCAGCCAACCAGGAGGTTGTATGTAGGAATAGAGTTGCAGGCAAAGGTGTGCTGACACTGACTTACTCGTGTTCTGATTGCACTCATCTCTACAGTTCACAGTCAGCCCTGATGGGGGCATTTATACATAGAAGTGAGCGACTGCTCCAAGAATTGTTTCCGCCAGAGAACCATTTAGTAGATATTTACCAGCACACCACTGAGAAGAGGAACAGTAAATGCAAAGGCCCTCAGGTAAGAGTTTGCTTGGCTGAGGAACATCTAGGAAGGCTAGGCAGAACAAGAGGGAAATTCATAGGAGATAGAGTCAGAGGTAGCTAGGAGCAAGATCGATAGGACTTTATAGACCCCAGTAAGTACACTAGACTTTAATCTGATTGGGGGCCATTGGAAGGTTTGAGCCAAAGGAATGACAGCATCTGACTCAAACTTTGAATAGATCCACACAGGGAGGAACCAGGAAGACAGGCTGGGAGACCCGGGCATAACTGGGATCAGTTATAAGGTTGGCTCCGTAGCCGGGGAGCTAGTAAGAAGAACCCCAGAACTTACTCATTTTTCTCAGACGTGTAGACATTTACAAAGTGCTTAGTAGAGTATCTAGCACACAGGAGGCCCTCAGTACATGACAGCTGTGTAATAGTACATGACTATTGTCCAAAAAAAGGCTGATCCTGGAGGTGGAGAAGGGGTGTTCCTACCTGGTTAGGAAGGCAGATAAGTTCAGCACCAAATGGTAAACACTGTTCCCGACAATGAGAGCATGGAAGGGAGACCCTCAAACTGAGCTGGAGGTAGGAAGCCACAAAGGGTATGTGAGCCAAAGGTGACTGCTTTAGGAGAAGGCAAGCAGAAGAGGATTAGAAGAGCCTTAGAACCACTTGGGAGTGTCCACACCTCCCCATGCAGGGACAGTCAGATCACAGCTTTATTCTTTAGCCAAATCATCTGGGATCTGAAAGCACAGTGATAATCTTTAAAAAAAATTTTTTTCTTAAGTATTCTCTACATCCAACATGGGGCTCGAACTCAGGACCCCAAGATTAAGAGTTGCATGCTCCACCACCTGAGCCAGCCAGCCAACCGGAAAAGTGATCACCTAATTATTCCTGGTGTTAATTAAATCACCTGGTAGGCTGTGGGTCATTATGTTCCACTTCAAATTCACTGGTCATTTTGTGAATTCCGTGGAGCCTTGGATTCGGATCAGCACTCAGATACAAAGACTCAAGCCAGTAGGAATTTTAGATCTTACTATGGAAGAAGTGTAAGGGCCTACCTAGCCAGAGCGAGCCATTTTGTTGTTTATGCAGTAAACTTGGATTGACCGTGCCCCCCCCAAAGGAACTTACTTAGAAACAAGTCTGGGAAACCAGTAAAATATGACTGACCAGCCCCTGATAACAGAGCCCATATACCAGGACATGTCAGGTCAGGGGGAGGTAACAGAGCCCAGAATACGAGGATGAGTCAAGCCAGGTGGAGACATCCAATCAGGAAAGCACCTCCCTAACCACCCAAGAATGTGGGCCCTGCCTTTTGGGCGCCTTTTGGGTGCCAATTCTGACCAGAGTGATAGGCTAGTTCGAATAGCTACTATGGGGTGAATTGTAATTCAGAGTGATAGGCTAGTTCGGATAGCTACTATGGGGTGAATTGTAATTCAGTCAGCCACCTGTGTATGGCCAGGCTCAACCACATGACCTTTACTTTATAAAGGTTAGTTGGCTGGCCGGTCAGTTTGATTCTTGATGCTTGGTGCGAAATAAAGCTTTGCTTGACCTTCGCTTTGTATCAGTCTCGTTCCTTTGACCATGGACCCAACAGAAGGAGTTGTTCATCTCTAAGCATCGGCTTTAGGAGATCTGCAAATCCCTTGAAGACACTTGCAGAATTAGGTATGTGTGTGGGAATTCGGGTAGAAACGGCACGGAGGGGCTCCACAGCTTTTAGCAGATTCTCAAAGAGGTGTATGGTCAAAGAAAATGAAAAACACTGCTACTGAGATACATAGTAGGGGGTAAAATTAGTCCAGAAGAAATGGACATGGTTTTGTTTGCCATTTTATCTATCATTAAAATATTTGGGGGCACCTGGGTGGCTCTGTTGGTTAAGCGTCTGCCTTCAGCTCAGGTCATGATCTCAAGGTCCTGGGATCAAGCCCCACATCAGGACGGCAGGGAGCCTGCTTCTCCCTCTCCTTCTGCCTTTCCCCCTGCTTGTGCGCTTTCTCTCTCTGTCAAGTGAAGAAATGAAATCTTAAAAAAAATACATTTCATAAAATGATATTTTAGTTCACATGAAATCAGGTAAATGCTGCATTTAAAAGTGGTTCCTTCTATCACTCTTCGCAGATGATATGATACTCTATGTGGAAAACCCAAAAGACTCCACTCCAAAACTGCTAGAACTTGTACAGGAATTCAGTAAAGTGTCAGGATATAAAATCAATGCACAGAAATCAGTTGCATTTCTCTACACCAACAACAAGACAGAAGAAAGAGAAATTAAGGAGTCCATCCCATTTACAATTGCACCCAAAACTATAAGATACCTAGGAATAAACCTAACCAAAGAGACTAAGAATCTATACACAGAAAACTATAAAGTACTCATGAAAGAAATTGAGGAAGACACAAAGAAATGGAAAAATGTTCCATGCTCCTGGATTGGAAGAATAAATATTGTGAAAATGTCTATGCTACCTAAAGCAATCTACACATTTAATGCAATTCCTATCAAAGTACCACCATTTTTTTCAAAGAAATGGAACAAATAATCCTAAAATTTATATGGAACCAGAAAAGACCTCGAATAGCCAAAGGAATATTGAAAAAGAAAGCCAAAGTTGGTGGCATCACAATTCCGGACTTCAAGCTCTATTACAAAGCTGTCATCATCAAGACAGCATGGTACTGGCACAAAAACAGACACATAGATCAATGGAACAGAATAGAGAGCCCAGAAATGGACCCTCAACTCTATGGTCAACTCATCTTTGACAAAGCAGGAAAGAATGTCCAATGGAACAAAGACAGCCTCTTCAATAAATGGTGTTGGGAAAATTGGACAGCCACATGCAGAAAAATGAAATTGGATCATTTCCTTACACCACACACGAAAATAGACTCAAAATGGATGAAGGATCTCAATGTGAGAAAGGAATCCATCAAAATCCTCGAGGAGAACACAGGCAGCAACCTCTTCGATGTCAGCCGCAGCAACATCTTCCTAGGAACATCACCAAAGGCAAGGGAAGCAAGGGCAAAAATGAACTTTTGGGATTTTATCAAGATCAAAAGCTTTTGCACAGCAAAGGAAACAGTTAACAAAACCAAAAGACAACTGACAGAATGGGAGAAGATATTTGCAAATGACATATCAGATAAAGGGCTAGTGTCCAAAATATATAAAGAACTTAGCAAACTCAACACCCAAAGAACAAATAATCCAATCAAGAAATGGGCAGAGGACATGAACAGACATTTCTGCAAAGAAGACATCCAGATGGCCAACAGACACATGAAAAAGTGCTCCATATCACTCGGCATCAGGGAAATACAAATCAAAACCACCATGAGATATCACCTCACACCAGTCAGAATGGCTAAAATTAACAAGTCAGGAAATGACAGATGCTGGCGAGGATGCGGAGAAAGGGGAACCCTCCTACACTGTTGGTGGCAATGCAAGCTGGTGCAACCACTCTGGAAAACAGCATGGAGGTTCCTCAAAATGTTGAAAATAGAACTACCCTATGACCCAGCAATTGCACTGCTGGGTATTTACCCTAAAGATACAAACGTAGTGATCCGAAGGGGCACATGCACTCGAATGTTTATAGCAGCAATGTCTACAATAGCCAAACTATGGAAAGAACCTAGATGTCCATCTACAGACGAATGGATAAAGAAGAGTGGTATATATACACAATGGAATACTATGCAGCCATCAAAAGAAATGAAATCTTGCCATTTGCGACGACGTGGATGGAACTAGAGGGTATCATGCTTAGCGAAATAAGTCAATCGGAGAAAGACAACTATCATATGATCTCCCTGATATGAGGGAGAGGAGATGCAACATGGGGGGTTGAGGGGGTAGGAGAAGAGTAAATGAAACAAGATGGGATTGGGAGGGAGACAAACCATAAGTGACTCTTAATCTCACAAAACAAACTGAGGGTTGATGGGGGGAGGGGGTTGGGAGAGGGGGTGGGGTTATGGATATTGGGGAGGGTATGTGCTATGGTGAGTGTTGTGAAGTGTGTAAACCTGGCCATTCGCAGACCTGTACCCCTGGGGATAAAAATATATGTTTATAAAGCTGTAAAAAAAAAAAAAAAAGAAAGAAAGAAAGGATGAATCCCCAAGTTTTGTAGCAACATGGACGGGACTGGAAGAGATTATGCTGAGTGAAATAAGTCAAGCAGAGAGAGTCAATTATCATATGGTTTCACTTATTTGTGGAGCATAACAAATAGCATGGAGGACAAGGGGAGATGGAGAGGAGAAGGGAGTTGAGGGAAATTGGAAGGGGAGGTGAACCATGAGAGACTATGGACTCTGAAAAACGATCTGAGAATTTTGAAGGGGTGGGGGGTGGGAGGTTGGGGGCACCAGGTGGTGGGTATTGTAGAGGGCACGGATTGCATGGAGCACTGGGTGTGGTGCAAAAATAATGAATACTGTTATGCTGAAAAAATAAAAAATTTAAAAGTGGTTCCTTTATAATAAGGCCTTTGTCATTTAACTCATATATGGACCGTCAATTTGGACTCCGAATACTCATTCCAATTTAGAATTTCATCTGTGCCTAGCTCCTAAAAAATGCTCACAGGGAAAATATGCTCTATTGATCATGCCAGGATCACACCTGGTATTCTTCCCTTTGGATGTTTTCTGCCTCTGATTTGGTTATTGTTTGTTAATTCCCCACTTTCCCTTTATGATAAGCTGCTGGAGCCTTGAGCCAAAGTACCAAGTGTTCCCTAAGGGCTTCTTCAACGTCAGAGATAGGAATGTTTACTGAATTTTACTTTTTTTTTTTTAAGATTTTATTTATTTGACAGAGAGAGAGAGAGAGAGATCACAAGTCGGCAGAGAGGCAGGCAGAGAGGGGGGGAAGCTCTCTGCTGAGCAGAGAGCCTGATGCAGGGCTCGATCCCAGCACCCTGAGATCATGACCTGAGCTGAAGGCAGAGGCTTAACACACTGAGCCACCCAGACACCCCATGAAATTTTACTTTAAAAGAGGAATAATAGAAGTCCATGGCTCAGACCATCCTCCAATGTCCCTGGCATTCAGAAACTCACCTTCTCATCACATGTGGTTGGTGGTAATTTACTCACCTAACTGTTTTTGTCTGACAACAGCCAATTTTGTGAGTCCTGCATGGACTGTACTAATTCCCATTCCTTGGGTGTGGACTATGATCTACACAGCTTGCCACGTGCGTTATGCACATCAACCCACTGAATCCTTCCAACACCTAATGAGACAGAGACTTTATCCCCATTTATAGATACTAAGACTCTGAGATAGTAGGTAACTAACTTGCCTAAGATCACCCAACCAGTGGTCACACAGCAGATCCAGTAGGTAGAAAAGTGGAAAACGAGATGTTTAATGAAGAACAAATGAGCTGTGGAAAGAAAAGCAGTGCATTTCCTCGTACCATTGCCATTTTTCATTATATGGTATTTTCCAGTGCTGCTGCACTAAGTACCGTGTCAGAACAATGAAGTATAGAAATCAATGACTCCTGAAAAGGACTGTAGGGAAATTAGGTCATCTAGTTTAGTTTATCTCAATATATTTTTAAAATAGTGATGGGGAAACAAAGTTAATTTTTTTCTTGAGTACCATGAACATAGCACAATCCAAGTTACTTATACTATGTGTTGACTCCTCAAAATAAAGCTCCAGAGGAAGGCATTATTATCCCTATTTGACAGATAAGGAAACTGAGGCTGGGAGTAGTTAAGGAAGCTTCCCCAAGTCACATGGCAGACATGAACCAAGACCTCCAAACAATAGCCTCCAAAGGCTATTTACACTCTATGTCATACTGTAAAATTAACTTTTAAAAAGCTATTTATTAGAATTTAAGCTATGTGGGGCCAGAGATGATGTCATTAAATTCTGTCTACTCCTCAGAACATTACAGAGTGCCCATACCTAGTAAGTACTGAAGCACCATTTGGGGTTGGTTGTCTGTCACAGTGGGTTGAAAAATAGAACATCAAAAGGCACAAAGATGTATCTTATTTCCAAATATGAAAAAAAAAAGGAATTGACTTCACATCCTTTACAGGATATACTGTTTCTTGAGAGCAAAATTATGGAAAATCTTTTTAATAGCCCCATAGATATAGTTCAGAGGTTAAAACCTGCATGTATCATGCAAAGTTTCCCCCAAATGCACCTTGTGCATTATAACTGCCTGATACTGACATTTTCCAAGATGAACAACAATGGTTAGATGAGTCTGGGTGGGGAGGAAAAGCCACGTGGCAGTTTAGAAACACGTGGGACAGACAACAGAGTCAAACCCCAACAACGACAAATTGGTTTCAGGTATAAAAGGTGTAGCAGAAAATATTCAGGCACAGATGTAAATGCTTGGACGTGTGGCCTGGACCCTCTTTATGGTCCTCGGGTGCGTGTTTCGGCTCGTGGCCGGTACCTCTTCCCTCAGCACACATGGGCTCCCAAAGCGCGTGGAGGGGTCAGGAGGGGCTGTGGTCCGCTAAGGGCTCCTGGTGATGGCTCCGCTCTAGTACTCCAGCGTCACTGTCTTGGTTTTGAGGTATTCGTTTAGAGCTTCCTCCCCTGGGGAAGAGAAAAGCAGGTCATGGGCAAGGGGGTGTGATGTCATCAGACTTCGGACACAGATATAGGTGCGTCGGTCACTAAGCAACTAGAATGTGGCCGAAGCCAGGGCTTCCCAAACTGTAAAGTTCATGTGAGTCACCTTGTGAAGCAGCAGATTCTGATTAAATCCAGCGAAGTCCCCAAGATTCTGCATTTGTGCCCATCCACCCGATGATGCGGTGCTCGTGGTCCATGGACCACACTCCGAGGAGTAAGTAAGGCCTTAGACCACTGATCAGGTCTTTGGAGGAACAGTGCTGACTTGGTCAGTCCCCACCAGAAAACATGCTCCCTTATTTCCCTGCCTGATGACCAACTCCTCATCTCTATCCTTTCCTCATTTAGGCTGAATGGAAGTGACCAACACTCTGTCCTTCAGATTATGTTAAATGGAGCAGAACTGAGCAGAAGAAAGAAAGTTTGAGATCCTTTGGTGTAATGTTATTTAAAGATAATACAGTTTTCCTGATTTATATAGTATAGAGTATAGCCAGGCTAGAAAATCAGTAGGTTTGCCTTTCTGTTTCAATTCTACTTTGAGCTCACACAAATCATTGGTTTCTGGGGTGCCTGGGTGGCTTAGTTGTTGAGTCTGTTCAGGTCATGATCCCAGTGTTCTGGGATCGAGCCCCACATAGGGCTCCTTGCTTGGTGGGAAGCCTTCTCCCTCTCTCACTCCCCCTGCTTGTGTTCCTGCTCTCTCACTCTCTCTGTCAAGTAAATAAATAAAATCTTTTAAAAAAATCATTGATTTCTATGGCATTGAAAGGGCACAAATAGCACAGAGACAAGTAATGAACATATGATCTTGGAAGTTGAGCTAAAACAAGGGTTCTTAACCTTAATGAAGGATTGCCTTGGGAAGCTTTTAAAACTCCCAATCCCAGGTCACACCCTGGACCAACTGAATCAGTATCTTTGTATTTTTTAAGTTCCCAGGTGACTCCAATGTGTGGCTAAGGCTGGGGACCCCCTGGGCTTAGGGAGTTTAAAATTGGGAAAGAAAGAAACTATTTGGGTAAATTCTGTTATTTTATAATAAACACCATTTACCTTCAACTCAATGGAATTTAAAATGAGAGCTACTTTTATTGTGGCAAATATATTACCATAAGTCACCAGGAAAGAGAAAATGTAAAAATACCCCATATTAACCAAACTTATATTAGCGGACTAATAAATCAGTAAATTACAAATATTTCCATTTTTGAAACAACACTCCAGACTGTGCAGAGTCGGAACATGGGCTTGGCAGCCAGTCTGCCTGGCTTGAAATTCTCTTTCCAAACAGTGGCCAGCTGTGTAACTTTGGGCGAGTTACTCAACCTCTCTGAGCCCCAGTTTCCCCATTATTAAATAAGGATAATAATAAAACTTCCCTTCCCAGGGCTATTGTGAGGATTGCTTGTGCTATTACAGGTAAAGCAGTTAGCAGAAGATCTAGTCCATACTTAGTGTTCAAAGTAAGTTGTTACTTGAAATGTGATGGGGTCATTGCCTACAAAGAATTATCTTTTGGACTTTCTGCAACTCTAAATCCCAGACTTCCAGATACCCTTGCCAATTGTAGTATTGATTCTGAAAGACTGCCAGGCAGCTTATAACAGGATTTCTCCTTGGAACTAGCTGCGGATTACCCTCCACTGAATTCCCTTTGTTGGTTTCACTTAGTCCCACAAGAGCTAAACGAAGGGCATGCTGAATGTCAGGTAAGAAAACCGAGCATACTTTAGCTAAGACATATTGCCAGTGTTTCTTTTTCCTTTCAGCATTAACCTTGTTCTTTGAAAAACACTTTTCCACGCAATTTGGGTACTTTTCTGTATGTACATTACCTAAAAATGTTTGACATTAGGACACAGTTAGTACCCATATAAACTCGGATCCAACTCCCGTTCAGGATATGTCCTTCAAAACAAGACAAGAGTTTTGCAGGAAACGTCAAACAGACTGCCCTGTGACAGGCAAACAAAGGGAACATGGAGGAGAAAAGCAGAGCATACCTAAGTCTTTCCCAAAGCCAGACTGTTTGACTCCCCCGAAAGGGGCTGCCACATCCGTCTTGTTGTATGTGTTAACAAAAACAGTTCCCGCTTCTAGTTTTTCGCTCACATAAAAGGCTTTACTTATGTCTCTTGTAAAAACCCCGGAGGCCAGACCGTACTCTGTATTGTTCGCTCGCTGCAACACTCCATCGATGTCCCTACAAGATATTTTCAGGAAGATAAAACTTCACTGAATGCAAACAAGTCACTTGCATTTTATGTTCTAACATCTCCCCCCGGAATGCTAGAAACAGAAAAATGCTAACTCGCTTAAATATTTATAAGTGAAATATTCCAGTCTTACACCAAAAGAAACTCCCAATGAGCCCCTATAGCTCAGTATTATATTTTTCATGTATATCATGCAACACCTTTTAAAATCTGATCTGAAGTCATCTTTTCCATTTTCTTCTTGGTTCTCCTTTATGACTTCTCACCTCCTCCCCCTCTGCCTTGAGTCCCACTTCTAGATGTATTCTCAGAGCACCCCCCTTCCCCTCCATCCGCCCAGATTTTGCACACAGTTCCAGGCCCATTCATTCAGTCCCTTGCCCTGAAGCCTTCTCAGCTCCCACCAGTGCCATGGGGGAGGCAGTAGGATATAGTGGCTCAATGAGAGGGTTCTGCAGCCAGGCTGCCTGGGTGACGGGCAAACAGCTTCACCTCCACATGACTGTGTTTATTGCAAAACATAGCAGTAATAAGAAAAGGACCTTTCTTGTTGTCATGAGGATTAAATGAGCTAATAGTGCCTGGAACACAGTATAATGCTCAATAAAAGTCAACCATAATCAGGGGCGCCTGGGTGGCTCAGTGGGTTAAGCCACTGCCTTCGGCTCAGGTCATGATCTCGGGGTCCTGGGATCGAGTCCCACATCGGGCTCTCTGCTCAGCAGGGAGCCTGCTTCCCTCTCTCTCTCTGCCTGCCTCTCTGTCTGCTTGTGATCTCTGTCTGTCAGATAAATAAATAAAATCTTAAAAAAAAAAAAACGTCAACCATAATCAGTATTTTGCTTTAACTCTGTATTTGTGGTAGGGCCCTGAGGACAGGGGTTATCTCTTCTTCTTTATACCATGGCGTTAGATCATCCTGTGAGAGTGAATTCAGTTGATACAATTCAATAAAAGGAAATACAAATTATCCCTTCAATCATGATTTCCCTGCCTTTTGGCTCCGTATGTGTGCACTCATGAGTAAGTGGAAACGTGACCCCGTTCATCTTTTGGTTGGGTCTGGTTCCAACGTGTCTGTCATGGTATGAGTATCTCATCTTTATGAGTGTCATTCTAATGTTTAAAACTGCATGAATGTTCTACAGCATGGCTGGTGAACGCAAGCCAAGTGTTTCATCTGGCAAAGAAAGAGGATCCGTCCCCAGATGGGAGGAAAAATTAATCCGAGAGATAGACAGTGCATTCAATGTGGTGGCCTCTGAAGGGATTTTCCAAGTAGACTATACATAATTGGAAGCTTGTACAGGAAATTTGGAACTCAACCTAGAGTGAATTGAGTCTCTGCTAAAACTCTCACGCTTCTTGATGCATTGCACCTGGTAGGGACCCAAATATTTATTGACTACAGGAAAGATGCCTTTATGTCATTACTTGTTGGGGACTATTGAGATGACACAGCTTTCCAGGACACTTTGCCTACTTCTAGGAGATGGAAGAGAATAATGAGCATAGCAATGGCAATAGCACTATTAACAGACATAACTTATGTAATTCTTAGAATGACACCAAAGGATAGATGCTATTAATCACCAAACTTCTCAAATAAAGAAACCAAGGGTCAGGTTGGCCCACAGAGGTAGTCAGGTGCAGTGGCAGAGTGCTGGGCATACTCCACCCACTGTGGCTGCCTCTGGCCCTCTGTGGTTAATTGCCCAACTCCTTGTCTGTCTCCCCCATTAGCTGGTAAATTCCTCAAAGTTATCTCAGTTGATATCCCCCAAATATGCCTTCTAAAATCTGCATGTTTAACACAAAGACTTTCCTATGGGGAGACTTTTTGGAAAAGAAGATTAATGGGGCATCCCTGGATTGTAAGGGCCTATTCAGCCAGAGTGGCCCCACCACGGTTGAACTGCCATTTTGTTGTTTATGCAGTAAAACTTAAATTGACTCTGCCCACCCCTCCAGGGGAACTTACTTAAAAACAAGTCCTGGAAAAAAAAAACACAAAAAAAACAAGTCCTGGAAACCAGTCCCAGGTAACAAAGCCCAAATACAAGGGTGGGTCAGGCCAAGTAGAGACATCCGATCAGTGGTGGGGGGGGCATACTGTCTCCCTAGTTACCAAGGTGTATGGGCCCCGCCCTTTGGGCACCTTTTGGGTGCCAATTCTGACCAAGGTGATAGGCTGGTTCAAATGTCTACTAGGGTAAATTGTAATTCAATTGGTCACTTATGTGTGACCTAACATGCTGTGCAGCTTACTCTGTGTGTTACAATTTCATCGGCCAACTGTGCGTGGCCAGGCCCAACCACATGGCCTTTGCTCTATAAAAGTTAGTCTGTGAGGGAGAGAGAAGTCGCCCTCTCTGTAAGGGGTGGCCCCAGCCAGTTCGTTTGATGATCGGTTTGATTCTTGATGCTTGGTGCGAAATAAAGCTTTGCTTGACCTTCACTTTGTATCAGTCTCGCTCCTTTAATCACGGACCCATTATTGGGGAACCCAACATTGGGGACCCAACAGGATCAGTGTGTCAAAAGGTTGCTAACTATAGCTTAGTGTCCCCAAATATGTCTTACAATATGCCTATCAAAGACGAAGAAGTCCTCTGAACTCTGAGTTCTGTTTTTTTCTACCTTCTCATTGGTTGAAGGAAAATTCAAGCCAGAATTCTGAGGAATTTTGCCCAGCATACCATGTCGATTGTACTAAATATTCTTATATGAGATCAGGTACCATATGCCTCTCTCTGACATGCTAAACACTTTGGAAAGTTTCCTGCACTATAATGGACCATCACTGATAGTTGATTATATGGTAATTGTGGACATTTAATAAAAAGTTGAGTTTTAGGTCTTGGGGGCATAATCCCTACGAAGGCAACACTCTTTCCTTGGGAAAACTACATTTCACAGAAGTTGCCTTCCCTAGGAATGTAAATGTAAAAACTAGTTCTGTTTTTCTTAGTTATTTATCTTATTTGAGAGACATTTCAAGTATTGGTTATACAAAAACTAAATTTAGTCAGTTAAAATTCCATACTGTCAGCTATTAATTTCAGCTAAGAAGCAAGAATATATAACGATTTACATTGGTTAGCCTTCTCTTCTAATTATTTGAGTCAGTTATTGTTATATAATTGAGCATTACATGATCATTGATTTCATGATCTGTATATAGGACAATGACAGAAGAAAAAAACACTTATCTAGTTTAAAACTGTTAAATTGTGCCTGAAGAACATACCCATTCTGGAATTTAGAAATGACCATAATAGGCCCAAATGATTCCTCTTTGGCAAGATACATGTGGTCTTCCACATCTGTGAAAACAGTTGGTTCCATAAAAAAGCCTATTTGAAGAATAGAAAAGATAATCAATTATAGGATAATTTTAAATTAATAGTTCTCTCATTTAATTACTTATAATTTTTTCCCTTCCCTTTTGGGTCCATAAAACCAAGCAGACTTTCCTTTTCCTATCTGGTATTAGCATTCCTAGGTTCTTGGGGGTTTTTTTTAGCTATTTATTACAAAAATTTCAAACACATGTCAATATAGAGAAAGTAGTATCATGAATTGTACGATAAATATCTACTCATATTTTGCTACCTTTGATTCATTCTTTTTCCTTACTGAAATAATTGAAAGCCAATTCCAGAGTTTATAACTTTCACCTTCATGTACTTCAGGACAAATCTGTAAAAAAATAAGGCATTTTCTTGCCTACCACAACGTTATCACATCTAACAAAATAAGTGCTAATTCCTTCTTCATGCTTTACATTTCCACTTTTTTCTCGAAAGTATCTTTT
The DNA here is from genome assembly GCF_902655055.1 of Lutra lutra. Classification (NCBI taxonomy): domain Eukaryota; kingdom Metazoa; phylum Chordata; class Mammalia; order Carnivora; family Mustelidae; genus Lutra; species Lutra lutra. The sequence continues at coordinate 127,771,299 of NC_062285.1, forward strand.
CTCAATGGATGTGGTTGATTCAGGCTTCCAATAAATTCTACACATTGCATCCACCTGTTAGATCTCTTAAGTGTTCTCTCATCTAGAACATTTCACCCCTCATTTTTCATGCCGCTTTTTAACAGAATGAGTCAGTCGTCCTGCAGAATATGTTGCGTTTAGTTTTGTGTTTGTTTTCTTGGGATGACATTCAATATGTTCCTCTAGTCCCTTTATGTCTCGTAATTGGGAAGTTTGACCTTAAGACACAATTGGATTCAGGTTAAACATTTTTGGCGAGAACACTTGCAGGGGTGATGCTGCGTGGTACACGCTGTCTCCCTCAGGAGACACGTCATACCCAGCTGTCCTGCTTTTGCTCTTGCTCCAACTGACCAGTGTGGTTCCAGGTGACGACAACTTCACCTCTCCCTTGTAAAACTGTGTTTTCCTCCTTGAGACCGGTAAGCGATCTTGGTGGAGAAACTTTGGTACCTTGTACATTCTCAGGTCCCCATCAACCTCTCTCCGGATCCCTGCGGCCCTCCCTTGATGATAACTGCCTGAACCAACCATTTCATTCAATTAGGGGTACAGAGTGATGATTTTTCTATTCCATCATTTTTTTCTACATTAATTAGCAGGAATTCTTCTGTTAAAAAACAGTTTCCTTTATCAGCTATGCAGCTTACCCAGAAATTCAGTTCATACAAGAAACACAGGTACATGTTAAAGTTTCCCCTTCTAATTATCAATTTTCAGAGTAAGGTGCTGCAGCACAATTCCCCTATAAAAGTGAAGAATGGGGTTTTGAAGTTGTTGTCTTTCTCTCCTCTGGGGTATCATGACATGGAGCCATTCACATATTTCAGTAACAGGTATGGCTTTAGACAATAGGCATAAATCCTTCCCAGGCTATCCTGGCTGAGATTAAATCTCACAGTTCCAGGAGTCAAGGTCGCCAGCACCACAATGACACAGTTGCCCATCACACCTGCTTACTGGACCGCCAAGGGTCTGTCATGTCCATTTTGTGATTTGATTTCCACAGCCTTGTAAAGCAGGTGTGCACATCTCATCCCTTGTTACACAGGAGGAAACTGAGGCTCAGAACAATTGTCAAGTCCAAGGTACCCAGTATATAAGTAGTATCCAAAAAATAATTATTGTGATCATAACACAAATGCTAGTCTTTTGAGGCAAGATGGAGCTGCAGTGAAAACCGTTACCATCCATTCCAGCTTCAGAAGCCAGTGCCTGGCTTGGAGGTGTTCTTACCTGGCCTGTGTACTTGTCTTCCCCCGTACACCAAGGTGGCCCCCTCTTTCACACCAGCTTCACAGTATTGCAGAAGTTTCTCCAGATGGGCCTGATGGTTTTGGGGCCCGTGGTCAGTAGATCTGTCAAGTGGATCACCAATTTTCATCTTTTTAATTTCTTCCACCTGTTTGTCACCCAGTTCACAAAACACAATTGTCAGTTAATAATAGTAATAGACACCCTTGGCTAGCTTCTACCATGCGGTGGGTGTCATACTAAGCTGTCAAAGGATGTGTTGTTTTTTAGTCTTCACAGAAGCACTGGAGGTGGGTATTTATTATTTCCATCTTACAGGTGGAGAACCTTAGACAGGTTCACTGACTTAACACACACAACCACGAAAGACAGTAGAGTCTTCCTGACTTGAAAGCCCACGCTGTTAACCACTCAGTTCTAACAGACTGTAGAGTACGGATGTTACATTCAAATTATCCTGAGTGTTAATCCATTAAAATAGCAAACCTGAGGTTCTGGAAGATTTGTTAATACAGCACCCTTGTACTCTTCAGGGCAGAAGAATTTCTAAAATGGCCGCATGGTTATCTTCATTTCTCTCCCCTGATGTAGCAACCTGCTCTTGTGAAATGTTCATGGCATAGCCTCTGTCAGTGGAACTGCTAGAATGTTTCGATCTTTATTGTGCAGTGTTCATCCCTGACATCTCTCCGTGGTTGTCCCTGTGCCCCTCATTTATCTTAATCTACCTGTGCATTTTCTAATGTTAAGTCCAACTCTAATAAGAAGAAAGAATGAGAGTTACCACAACCCAGCAGGGCCATGAATTTGAATTTGGGTAGGGCAAGAGTTCCCCCAGTAAATGCTCAAGACAGAGCTGCTGAATGAGTGAACGAATGCCAATTGCACGTGTGCAAAACATGTTTACTGATGGACTGATGAGGTCGGCTCTTGACACTTTAGGTCTCAGCATTTGAAATATCCACACACTGAAATCGTGAGAGCCCTGTAACATGTATTTTATTGAAGCACAAAATTGAGTTAGAGGGATGTTCTAGAGGGAGACACCACCCACCATCTGCCCCTCCGTATGTCTTCTGTGTTTTCCATTCTCACAAAGAAAGAAAGTCTTTGCTTCTTGGCATTGGGAGGGGGAACTGACTGAAAAAAAGAAGCTGGGTGCTGGTTTTTCGAACATAAACAAGTTCGTAATTACTGTTTCCATAATAATGACATAGTTTATTATAGTTTAGTTTATATTAGCCACAGAATTTATCTTAATAGTTAATGAGGCTGTTGGTCTCATGTTTATAGAATCATGACCAATCTATAGGGGGTAGGTATGGATGTGTGTGTATGTATATTATCTATCTATGTATCTATCTGTATAATGTTAGTGGAGGAAATGATATTCTGTCCTAGTAACTATGTACTGAGGATTTGCAAGGATCTAGTGGTATATCTCTCTTAGTCAATTTAGGAATTTACAAAAATCTAGGAGTATATGTCCCGTAAGCATCAAGGATAAAATTTACTAAAAATGCAGAGCAAGGTATAGGTAATAAAAGCTCTTAAGGTTTTTTTTTGTTTTGTTTTGTTTGTAGAGACCTATACCTTTTTACTATGAAAAGTTATGAATACATATAAAAGTAGATGATATAGTGAAATGCAATGTACTTATCACCCAGCTCAACAACTACCACTCATGGTCAATTTACTCCCCCGATAACTTACTTCCTCCTCTCCTGGGTTATTTTGAAGCAAAGCCTAGACATCATATAATTTCTTCTGGAACTATGTCAGAAAGTAGCTCTAAAAGGTAAGGACTATGTTGTTTCAAATATATCTATATGCCACAGTACTAATATCACACCTAGAAATTCATCAATAACGCCAGAAATCCTTTTCAGGTAAAAGCAGTTTCTGTACAACTCCTAGAGCCAATGTGAAGATGTCTTACCACTCTCGTCACAAATTCATCGTGGATGGATTCTTCCACAAACAACCGTCCGGCGGCAATGCAATTCTCTCCTTTGTTGAAAAATACTGCCCCCATGCCCTTCAGCAGCAGAAGAGAAAATATTAATGTCGCACACCCCGAGAATTAGATGTTTTTGGAAGACAGCAGACAAACAGAGAAATCATAGAAAGAGGCAATGCCGTGGCCTATAGCTAGTAAGGAGAACTGCTTAGAGACACTTAGAGTTTTGACTTAGCATATTTTCAAGAATTTTGTTTCTCCTTTACCCTTTTTGGTCCAGGAGCACTTAAAAAAAATGTGGGTGATCATAAGGACACACTACTGAGGACAAATTTTGTGTTGTAAGAAAATCTGCATTGTTCTATACATTTAAATGTAATATATGTATACCAAATTTTGCTTTTAAAATCTTGACATCAGTTTGTATAAATTATGAATGTTTAGAGTCTCCTGCCCCTCAAGTTTTAAAAACACCTTAATGATCCAAATTGTAAAGATACTCTTTTTAAAATTAAGTGCTTTGGGCAGTCCCAAATTTAAGCATCAAGAGAACAGTTTCTATTTATGACCAAACGAAATCAAATCTCACGTTGAGATTTTTTTGTTTTTGAAGATTTTATTTAGGGGTGCCTGGGTGGCTCAGTGGGTTAAGCCTCTGCCTTTGGCTCAGGTCATGATCCCAGAGTCCTGGGACGGAGCCCCACATCAAGCTCCCTGCTCAGCAGGGGGCTTGCTTCCCCCCTCCTCCTCTGCCTGCTTCTCAGACTATTTGTGATCTCTCTCTCTCTCTATCAAATAAATAAAATCTTTTTTTAAAAGATTTTGTTTTGTTTTGTTTGTATAAAATCTTTTTTAAAAAGATTTTGTATAAAAATCTTTTATCCAAAGATTTTGTATAAAATCTTTTATCTTTTAAATCTTATAGAATTTTTTTATCTTATAAAATCTTTTATCTTTTATAAAAAGATTTTGTATAAACTCTTTTTTTTAAGATTTTATTTATTTATTTGACAGAGAGAGAGAGAGATCACAGGTAAGCAGAGTAGCAGGCAGAGAGAGTGGGGGAAGCGGGCTCCCTGCTATGAGCAGAGAGCCTGATGTGATGTGGAGGGGGGTGCTCAATCCCAGGACCCGGAGATCATGACCTGAGCTGAAGGCAGAGGCTTAACCCACTGGGCCACCCAGGCACCCCATCATGTTGAGATTTCTGATAAAAAGGGAGATGAGACACGTTTTAGCAGTAGGCATCTATTTGACGGGATCTGACCCCCTCTTACCATTCTCACGGCCTTGTCAAGCTCACAGTCATTGAATATTATAAGTGGGGATTTGCCACCAAGTTCCAGGGAAACTTTCTTCAAGTTGCTCACAGCACAGCTAGAAAAAATAAATGGGAAATGAGCATCCTCTGTCTCACCTTTTTAGCTACAAATTACCACCGAGCGTGCAAAACACAACTGAACCTCAGAAATATTAAGAAACGTATTCAAAGACAAAACAGGAGTGGTAGAATGGTGAGAGCTGCTGAAGCTTGGTGATGAGCACATGGGAATTCATGACACTATTCTGTGTGCTTGGTATGTATTAGAAATTTTCCATAATAAAATTTTTTTTCTTTTTAATTCTGTGGACGAATAAATAGAGATCCTCATAGGTAAATTTGGATTCTTGAGGTGTAAGAATTTTGGTTACATAAGGCCTGGCAAGGAATTTAACCTCTAACCAGATTCCTGGAGCATTAGGGAAACAAAATATCAATTTTTAGAAGCATCTTATTTATTTCCCCCTACTCGCAAAAGCATTGATACTGAAAACATTAAAAAATACCCCCAAAAATTCAGAAAGAAGAAAGAAAAATCACAAAATTCTATTCATGTTTCAATGCCCATTGTTTTTTTTTTTTTTGTTTTGTTTTTTTGTTTTTTTTTTTTTTTTTTTACCATTTTGACATTCTTATTTCTGATCTGTGTCCAACCATGGCCTTTGCCTTATTCAACATGGTTGGGATCACCCAATATATAAAATTGTGTGCCTTACTTTTCTTTCTATTTACCTTTTAACAACATTTTTCAGTGTTACTACAAATTCTCCATGACCATGATTACACAGCACTCCACTACACTGGCATGCTTCAACCACTGCCTTATTTTGGACATTTGGACATAATTAAAAAAAAAAAAAAGAATGTTACTGCTTTTTAGGAATTCATTTTATAAATAATTCATATTTGTCATTTATATCTTGGTTTCTTACTTATGCTCCAAAACCACTCTGGGCCACAGCTTTAGTACAGAAATTTTTTTTGTGCTGCATTGTCATAGCTACCAATGGGGTAGAATTCCAATACGGCTCTGGTTTTTACTGATTATGGGCTTTATGCTTTGGAAATATTTTATTATATGACAATAGTTCAACACCCAGCAGTGATAAGTAGATTTCTCTTCTAAATCAGATGTGGGTTTTCTCCCTCCAAACACACTCTGTATAAGAAAGCAAAAAACACAACGAAAACTGAGGTTACTAGGATCTGCAGCAAATCAACACATTAAAACCAATACCTCTTCATGATCTGTTTGCCGATAGCAGTGGACCCGGTGAAACCAAGTTTGCGGATATCAGGATGTTCAGAAAGGCGTTGCCCTGCTATGCCACCTGCAGAATTAGGGAAGAAAACATGAATTAAAACATTCCACAAGCCTTTATGGTATGAGTGGCTTTGAATTCACTGAAATGGATTTCCAAACTTTCTGAGTTTTGCATTTTCTCTCTTAATTACAAACTTGACAAAAGTCTAGATGATGTCCTCCATGCAATTATCAGCCCCCCAAAAGATGGGTAAGTCTTGGTTTTTCATCTTCCAGAGTAATTTAAAAGAGTTGAAACAGGCCTCATTATGGTAGTTTTATAATGTTGTACAATTTTTGCTCCTCTCACCCTACTCACCCATCATTATACTTCTACTTTAAGAATTTTAGCACATGGCAAATACATTTATCCTTAAGTTAACTTTGGTGAACTGTATTTAGCTTTAATAACTTAACTTCAAGTTTTTATAACTAGTTATAAGTCAGGACAAGATTCCAGTGGGAAAATAGCTACTCAGCTTCTCCTGTACCATTCATTAGTTGCAGCCAAGTGAGTCCTTAGATGGCTTACCTGAGCCTGGAATGATGTTGATTACCCCCTTCGGAAAGCCTGCTTTCACAGAGAGCTCAGCAAACTTCAAAGCAGTCAAGGGTGTGACCTGAGCAGAAGCAGCCCACAATTAACTTCTTCAGACCCTGTCTTGTCCTTTAGATCAGTACCCTACTTTTCCCTTCTGGTCGCACTGCAGTTCATTTTAATTTTTCTTTTATTCGGACGTAATTTCAGACTTACAGCACAGTTGCAAAAATAGTACAAAGAATTCTTATATATCCGCCGCCCAGATTTCTCACATGTTAACGTTTTGTTACATTTGCTTTATCCTCTTATCTCTTTGTCTTTCTCTGAACTGTGTAAGAGTAAGATACGGACATGCCTTGTTACCTGTAAATAATTTGGGGTGCATTTTCTAAAAACAAACAGTTTCTTGTATGATATAACCACATACAACGATCAAAATCAGGAAATTAACAACACATTACAAAACCTAATTTACGGACATTCCGTTTTTACCAACTGTCTCAATAATGTGCATTACAGAAAAAGGAAATCCAAGCTCATACATTGCATTATCATGTCTGTAGTCTCCTTCAATCTGGGAGAGTTTCTGAGTTTTTCTTTTATGTTTTGTTCATGATGCTGACATTCTAGATAAGCACAGGCTAATAATTTTGGACAACGTTCCTTTGTCTGGATTTGTCTGCTGTTTCCTCATGATTTAATTCCTCATGGTTTAATTTAATTCCTCATGAATTAATTCCTCATGATTTAACTTAATAACACTTTGGCAAGAACACCCCAGGGACGATGCTGAGTCCCTCAGGGCACCCTCTCAGAACACATGCTATCAAATAGCCCCAATATTGGGAAATATTAATTTTGATCATTTGGTAAAGGGGGGTGACCGGGTTTCATCACTGTGAGTTACTATTTTATGCTTTGTAATCAATTAATATTTTGTAGGAGGATACCTCAAAATTATTTAAATGTCCCATTACTCCTTCAGCTTCCATCCCCTAGCGTTAGAATACATTGCTAATTCTTCCTGAATCAATTATTATGAGGACGGCTGCCAGATGGTGATTTTCTATCATTCCTTCCACATGTATAAGTTGGCTTTCCTCTCTAAGAGCTTCCCCTTCTCTTCAGTTAATTAACTAATTAATCCATGAGAACTCATGGATTCTTACTTTATTCAATAGGTTATAATGTTTTACTATTGTTACTTCTGTGGTGTTCCAAGTGTTCCAGATTTGGCTGATGGAAGACCCTTTAGGATAGCTGTTGTGTCTTTCTAACATGTCCCTATCATTCTTTGAGCATTTACATGCATTTTGCCTTAATAAGATGTTCCGAGCATTCTTGTATTTTTCCTGTTCCAGCTCTTTCTTCAAGGAACCTAGATTTCTTTCAGTGAAGAATGATATTTAACAATTATGATATAATGGGAAATATATATTTGGTCTTTGTCTCTGGTTCCTGGCACACAGTTTCTAAAACACTTGGAATCTCATGTAAAAAGTGTCTTTTGTGTACTTATGATGGGACTGGGAGCTGGGGGCTCTGAGGTAGGACTCTGGATGGACTCTGGTCACCAGAAAGACCCGGCCACGGTGAGAAGGTTGGAATTTTCAGCCTGACCCTGAGGAATTGGGAGTAGCTGGAGGTTGAGTTCAATCATCAAGGGCAATGATTTAATCAATCTTGCCTGTGTAATTAAGCTTCCTTAAGGACGCCAAGCCCATGGGGTTCAGAGAGCTTCAGATGGCTAAGGCATCCTTGTTATGGGAGGTTGGTGCACCTGAACTCCACACGGACTGGGTTCCTATGTTCACGGTCCTTCCAGACCTCATCCTATGTACCTTTTCACCTGACTGTTGATTTGGATCCTTTATAATAGAGTCATAGTAAATAAGGTACTTTCCTGAGTTCTGTGAGCCATTCTAGCAAATCCCACCTGAGGAGGGGTCATAGAAACATCTGATTTACAGCCATTGGTCAGAAGTGCAGGAGGGCCAGGGCTCAAAATTTGCATCGGCAGTGGAGGCAGTCTTGTGAGACTGACTAAGCCCTTCACCTATGGGGTTTGTACTAAAGCTCTGGTCAGTTAGTGCCACAATTGACTTGAATTGTAGGACACCTTGTTGGTGCCCAGAGAGTTAGAGAATAGGTAGGAATGGGGGAGAGAACCCCAGACATTTGGTGTCGAAAGGGTTATGAGTAACAAAATTTTGGAGTTTTAGAAACCAAGATCTGGACACTATTGAAATGTTGCTTCTGCTCTCAGGAGACAGAGCTGGGGAATAGTGGTACATGTGCTTATACACCCATACATCTGTCTATCTATCTTCCTACCTATCATGTATACCCACGTGTACTTATACCCATTTCTTTATCCAGCTGTCTAAATATATTAAAACCCATGAGTTGTCAAATACTGCAATCCAGTATCTTAGAGTTCATTCAATAATCTTTTCCCTTTTTCATGGCTGTAACTCTCTTCCCCAACAGTGAGAAACATGGCTTTCAATACCCACAGAACATTCACTGATTTGCTCAATTCAAAAATGTATAGAAAATAATTTAGGAATTATTAAGCCATGTCCTTATGAAGAGGAAGCTACTAACTAGAGTCCAATACTTATTTGCAGCACTTTTGCCATTCGTCTGAGAGCATTCAGTCCAAATGTCTGTCAAAAGTTACTTGGATTAATGTTTCCTTGCTTTCTTCAATGGGATCATGATATTCATTTGAAATATGGCTTAATTTGGTTTTATTTGCATTCAACTTTAGGGCTTTTGCCCCATCTGCGTTGATTCTATTTCTTTTGTTTGTTGTCATTGGTGAGCATGGGAAACATGCTTTCAAGAGTGAGGAACAGACAAAACGTACATTCAGAGAAGTGGTGTTCTCTGCCTTCTTTCCCTCTATCTCTTGTACCCCGTCTCCCCATGGACTATGAGGAATAATCAGCCTCATTAGTCTACAGTAGGGTCTCCTTCCTGTTTCTTTTGCTCAAATGAGCATATATATATCTTCTTATTTTCCCTCCCTTCTTACACAAAGATGACATAATACGATCTCATTTTTAACACCTATTACGGTGATGCGTAACTCAGAAGCAAAATGAAAGTCATATTTTCACACTGTTAAAAAACCAATGCTGATTAAGTCTTAAATTAGCACTTTTTCAGTGTGGTCTCAATAAATGGGATGTGCAAGAAGTTCCGTGGAGGCGTGGAAAGAGAACAGTGGAACTTCTACGCACATATTTTAACTGACAGAGATAGGCAACAAGTCAAACATGACATTTATTATGTGGCTGGCTAAGGATGCTCTCACTCCGTCTGCATGAAGGGCAGAAGGTCATGGGTCATAAAGGGATGTCCTAGGGCAGAACAAGAGCTCACAAGGCCAAGGGAACGACAGTGGTTTCTTCACTTGCTCATTTGCTGTCAGGATATTGCCATGTGTCGAAGTTTATAGGCCTGGTTGCGTGGATCTGCAGACTATATTGTTACTTTTACTCACCCAGCCTTCATTAAATGGACAGGTGGCTGAAAAAGAATCTCTACGGAAACTGCATAATAAAAATAATACTTCCAAGGCAACAAGCAAACAGCAAGAAAGAGGCAAGACTAACACTTCCCCCCGCTTCTGGTAACAGGTCCACTGCAGTAACACTGTGAGATTTTCAAAATGGCAGTCTAGTTAGACTTGATGAGAAATTGGCCTCAAACACTTGAAGTTATCAAAAAGATATCCAACACGGTGGTTTTACATCTACTACCGTTACAGATGATCCTAGTGCAAAGTGTATATTATTATGCCTTGATACGAAATCATGATCAGAAAAACATTTGAAAACTAACTACCCTGAATTAATGATAGTTCTTTTCAAGTAAGAACAAAAAATATTTTTATATTATTAATAAATACAATAAAACAAATTGTTTCATCTTTATCTCAGCCCTTATCATTTCTATTGGTTTTCTTCCATTTGGCCACTTAGTTCTCCCAGCAGGACTATTGCTTTAAATGATATCTAGGAAAGCAATTAGCAGTGTTCTGGGCAAGAGTAGGTCATTGCTAATGTTATTATTAGGTTTGATGAAGTGGTCAGAACCCTTCAGACCTGGACCAGTCTAGGCCATGGGAAAGAGCTTCCTGATTCAGACCTTTGGACAGTCACATGAGGACTTCATGTGGGAAATGGTTGCATACCATCATCACGTAATATTATGCAACAAAGTAAAAAGATATCTACAATAGAACAATAACAACTTTGGGCCTTTCATTTTCAGGATTAAAAGTATCATCAATCATTTAACTGTCAGTTTTACTTTTTTATGTATTTTAAAATATTTTATTTATTTATTCGACACAGAGAGAGAGAGAGAGAGAGAGCGTGCACGAGCACGGGGGAGGGGCAGAGGAAGAAGCAGACTCCCTGCTGAGCAGGGAGCCTGATGTGGGGCTCCATCCCAGGACCCTGAGATCATGACCTGAGCCGAAGGCAGACGCTTAACTGACTGAGTCACCCAGGTGCCCTAAACTCTTCATTTTAAATTGCATGTGGTGACAGAAACTATGTGTGTCTTTGTCGCTGATAGATGCTTGGCAAGTAGTACGCCCTCAATAAGTATCCTTAATTTTTGAACATAATATATAATCACTGGAGTTCTTCAATGCTTAGCACTCTCATTGGGTATCATTTAATGACTCTCAACTCTGTCTTAGAAACAAATGTGAAGCTTTCAAGTAATACCAGTGCCTGGGCTCTGACCTAGACCAATTACATCAGTGTCTCTGCCAAGAGATACCAGTATTTTATTTTTTTTTATTTTTTTATTTTTTAAAGATTTTATTTATTTATTTGACAGAGAGAGATCACGAGTAGATGGAGAGGCAGGCAGAGAGAGAGAGAGAGGGAAGCAGGCTTCTTGCTGAGCAGAGAGCCCGATGTGGGACTCGATCCCAGGACCCTGAGATCATGACCTGAGCCGAAGGCAGCGGCTTAACCCACTGAGCCACCCAGGCGCCCCCCAGTATTTTAAAATAAGAACTCCAGATGATTCTAATGTGTGGCCAGGTTGAGCACCCCAAGCCTAGGTTATCTGCCTCTTCTCTTCACTCTACCGGCTTCCTGCTATTTAATGGGGAAACAGCACTTCTATAGAAAGTTGCTGAACTGGTACCATTGCCATGGAAGGATTTGTCAATATCTATTTATCTAGCTATCTATCTTTTAAAGACTTATTTATTTGAGAGAGAAAGAGCACACATGTGTGGGGTGGGGGAGGCGGACACACAGGGGAGGTGGGGAAGGGGAGGGTGAGGGACAAGCAGACTCCTGCAGAACCCAGAGCAGGACATGGGCTTGATTTCAGGACCCTGAGATCATGACCTAAGCTGAAACCAAGAGTCAACGCCCAACTGACTATGCCACACAGGAAACCCCTCCCCCGCCCGCCAACACCTTTTCTTTCCTTTTAGAGAGAGAGAAAGAGGTAAGATTGTGTGAGCAGGGGGAAGACAGGGAAAGGGAGAGAAAATCTTAAGCAAACTCCATGGCGGGGCTCAGTCTCATGACCCTGAGATCATGATCTGAGCAGAAGTCAAGAGTCAGATACCCAGCTGACTGGGCCACCCAGGTGTCCCACAAATATATGTGTCTTGTAACTAAGTGATGGTGCTATTAGAAACATTTCCTTTAAATACACGTGCATATGTGCATGATGTCATATTTACAAGGGTATTAACTATAGCATTGTTTATAATTGCAAAAGGGCAGGAAAATCTAAATATCCATTAATTAGGGATTGGTTAAATAAAATATGGTTTAGCTATACAAGGGAATATTATAGGACATTATTTATTTACATAATGGAAATTGTTTAATAAAAAAGGAAGATTTTTTTCCCTTTTGCTAAGTATGTATAGAATGCTACTATGATATTGTGTTGTAAAAACACTTAACACAACATTTACCCTCTTACCAAATTTTAAGTGTATGATATAATATTGTTAACTGCAAGCAAAACGATACACAGCAGATCTCTAGAACTTATTCTTGCATAATTGAAACTTTATACCTATTGATTGGCAATTTCCCGTATCCCCCTCTCCCCTCTCTGTGATTTTTTAATGGGTTAAAAAAAATATATATAGGGACACCTGGGTGGCTCAGTTGGTTAAGCAGCTGCCTTAGGCTCAGGTCATGATCCCAGCATCCTGGGATCGAGTCCCGCATCGGGCTCCTTGCTCCGCAGAGAGCCTGCTTCTCCCTCTGCCACTCTGTCTGACTGTGCTCACTCTCTCTCTGACAAATAAATAAATAAAATCTTAAAAAATATATATATATATTTATTGCATATCGTATTTTTATTGCATGTTATATATATAAGTTGTTTGCATATACACATATTTGTACATGCATAGAGTATCTCTGGAATTACCGAAGAACCTAATAAATAATAATTAATAACAGCAGTTGCCCCTGGGGAGGTAAATTGGCTGGTTGGGGGATTAAGAATAGGAGGGAGATTTTTTTTACCATCCACCTCTCTGTACATTTCTATTTAGAAAATTTTTAATGTATAATTATTTTTTAAAATGAAAGTGTTTCTGACGAGTAAAACAAGATGCCTCTGGTCAGTATGACTAAGTAGCAATAACAAATGAAACTGTAATTTCTTAAGTTCTAAAAGAAGAAATAAAGGAGATGTGACAGGTAATGTAACTCTTCTAGATTAGAGACCAAGTTTTCTCCAGGACGTGTGCACCTTAGAATGTCTACGAATGTTGACGTATACAGTCAATACTCAGTCAGGTATAAAAGTTGGCCAACGTATGCTTTTTCCTGAAAAGCTCCTGTAGCATTAAAAATTTTTTTGAGAACTCTATCATTGGAATTATTTTTATTAGTAATTATTATTTCCTTATTATCCACATGTACATATTCTTACATAGTTGCCACAATTATGTACATTCTTTTGTATCCTTTTCCCTCATCTTCCCTATCTTTAAAATACTTTTAATAATTAAAACTTGAATGCCTATATAATACTTTTTCTTTTGATGTCTCATCGTTACTCTAAATAAGTACCCAATTATTGGGCATTTGGCACTTTGTAAGAATTGAATTGGCTTGTAGAAATGCAGTGGATTTCACCAGAGCATCCTATGCTTGCTTCCCTTATCATGGAAATTTAAATTGTGGGATATATATGGGGTGCATTAGGCAGCTATTAAAAAAAGAACATTTAATATGAAAAGGTGCCTATGATATCTTTAAAGATGTCATAATATACAAGCCTGTTTGTTTTTATTTTTTATTTTATTTTATTTATTTATTTTTTTATGGACCCTCAACTCTATGGTCAAATAATCTTCGACAAAACAGGAAAAAATATACAGTGGAAAAAAGACAGTCTCTTCAATAAATGGTGCTGGGAAAACTGGACAGCTATATGTAGAAGAATGAAACTCAACCATTCTCTTACACTGTACACAAAGATAAACTCAAAATGGATAAAAGACCTCAATGTGAGACAGGAATCCATCAGAATCCTAGAGGAGAACATAGGCAGTAACCTCTTCAATATCAGCCACAGCAACTTCTTTCAAGATATGTCTCCAAAGACAAAGGAAATAAAAGCGAAGATGAACTTTTGGGACTTCATCAAGATCAAAAGCTTCTGCACAGCAAAGGAAACAGTCAACAAAACAAAGAGGCAACCTACGGAATGGGAGAAGATATTTGCAAATGACAGTACAGACAAAAGGTTGATATCCAGGATCTGTAAAGAACTCCTCAAACTCAACACACACAAAACAGATAATCATATCAAAAAATGGGCAGAAGATATGAACAGATGCTTCTCCAATGAATACATACAAATGGCTATCAGACGCATGAAAAAATGTTCATCATCACTAGTCATCAGGGAGATTCAAATTAAAACCACATTGAGATACCACCTTATACCAGTTAGAATGGCCACAATTAGCAAGACAGGAAACAACGTGTGTTGGAGAGGATGTGGAGAAAGGGGAACCCTCTTCCACTGTTGGTGGGAATGCAAGTTGGTGCAGCCACTTTGGAGAACAGTATGGAGATTCCTCAAGAAATTAAAAATAGAGCTTCCCTATGACCCTGTTTGTTTTAAAGAGATAACGTTTATAAACGTGTGTCTCTGTTTTCAAGTGGATAGGTGAGAAGGAGATCCTGCCCCCGGCCCCTTGCATCTCACCTGCGCTGGCTTGAGCACTAAGGTATTGCCTGCTGCCAAGCATGCCGCGCTCTTCCACGCCAGCATCATCAGCGGGTAATTCCAGGGTATGATAATGGCACAGACGCTGCAGGGGTAGAAAGACAGCATCCTTAGTTGTCTCCAACCAACACAACTCACACCGGTCACCCAGGGCACTCTCCTTGTCTTACCCAAGTGGCTCCTTCTTGGTGAAGGTCAGATTGTGGTTTGGACGGGCCTGGTTGATTGGAATGGTAGAACCCTAAAAAAGTAAAAAAAAAAAGGGGGGGGTGATTTCTATTTTACTAATTCAAATGAGTAAATCTAATCTCAAGGAATCCATTTTCTCCCCACCTGTCTTAACTTTTCGTAGCTGGTATGAAAAAGGCAGTGTTTAGTTTATAAGAAATACATCCACCCCAAGAAAAGGAACTGCTATTTCTTTCTGGAGGGAAGTAAGACACAGGAGAATAAACATCCTTATATCTATCTATCTATCTATCTATCTATCTATCTATCTCTAAATACTAAACATAGTTCTTTTTCTTAAGATTTTGTTTGAGAGAGAGAGAGAGCATGAGGTTGGGGGGAAGGGGCAGAGGGAGAGGGAAAAGCAGACTCCCCACTGAGCAGGAAGCCAGCCATGGGACTTGATGGCAGGATCCCAACATCATGATCTGCAGAACGCAGACACCCAGCTGACTGAGCCACCCAGGTACTCCTATATATCAAACGTAACTCTAATTTAATTACCTCCATTCCTAATTTCTTGACATGGCAGAGAATGTTAACTGCCTGCCCAGTATCCATTCTTCCCTCTGTCCTTAGTAACAGAAACCCTATATTAATAATGGTAACAGCCATGTGCCCAGATAAAATTCTGTTTTCCAGTTTCCAGCAGACAGGGATGGCCAATGGAAGATAAAAGTACAAGGCATCGGAAAGGGAACACTCTTTACAGTAGGCTGACTCACTCTGACCCGTGCTCTTTTACCATAAACCCCCACACTCTCTTGGGCCTTCTTTCTGCTCAGAACATCCCTGAAATGGCTGGTAAGTGCAGTGTTTATCAGGAGACCATGTCACAGCCTTGAGGGCGCCAGTCGCCAGTGCTAAGGATGGTCTGGCAGGAAGAGAGGGAAACTATGTGTCATATACCAGCGCTGACTACTTGCCTTGTGCTCCTTGAAAATTAGGTAAAAACAAAGTCCTGCTTGAGTTTCTGTTACATGCAGCCAGACATAATCCCAGCTAATTCACAACGGTAGTCTTTAAATGAAGCTATTCATTTGTTCTGCCACAAGAAAGAGTAAGCTGTTACTAATTACATGTGTCCATCTCTTACCCGATATCCTTGGGGTCAAGTGTGTTTTGGGATTCAGAATGATTTGGACAATGGAAACGTAATATAACACATATACCTTACGTTACATTATCGGTGACGCCCAGTAGGGTCTGGAGCAGCCCCTCATAATCCAATTTATGATTATTGGGATATTTATTTAGCGAAACATATGGATATTCCCTCTAAGTGATAGAAACACAAATTATCAACAGATCCATGTTGGTTCAGGTCAGTTTTTGGCAACAAATGAGTTTGAATCACCCAAACCAATTAATGTTCAGGTTTGGAGCTGTTTGGATTCCATGATTGAGGATAAAGGATGGACCCAACCCACCACTACTAAATGTTTAATATGTATGACTTTGTGACGGAAGAATCATAAAACCCACGTTCAAGTGCAAGGCTTCGTCTGTTGCAAACTTGACGCTAAGACTCACTACATAACATGCAGCATTTGTATTAGTGTGAACATTGTATGGAAGGGGAAAGTGAGGTTTAGAGAAATAAAATAACTTAACGACGTTAGCTGGTAAGTGGCAAAGCTGACACTTGGACCCAGGTCTCTCTGACTCTATATATTAACAGTGCTGACAGCAACTTATCCAAATAAAATATTGTTTCCCAGTCTTCTTAGCAGACAAAGAAGGTCAATGGGAGATATAAGCACAAGGGAGGGTGGGATTGCTTTTTAAAGCTCCTTTGTCTCTCTCTCCCTGCTCCACTTCCTCTTCTCTGCTGGGAGGGTGGCTGTGACCGGGTGCCACTGTGGTTATCATGAATCTATGAGTAGCATACATGCTTTTCTTTGTTATGAACCTTTCCTTTAACTCTTATATCCCCAGTTCTGAGATCAAGTGTAGTTGCCACTTATCATCATACATGTTCTATTTACTTTCTTTTTTTTCAAAAAGTTTTTATTTATTTATTTGACGAGAGAGAGAGATCACAAGTAGGCAGAGTGGCAGGCAGAGAGAGAGAGAGAGAGGAAAGCAGGCTCCCTGCTGAGCAGAGAGCCAATGCAGGGCTCCATCCCAGGACCCTGAGACCATGACCTGAGCCGAAGGCAGACACTTAACCAACTGAGCCACCCAGGCGCCCTTCTATTTACTTTCTTATAGTAAGAAGGGAAATGAAATTTTTGTTGTACCTAAATCTTAGAAAATTATTTTTCTTATACCCAGCTGACTTACACCATGTACGTTGGCTCTCTGGCTTCTGTTGGCATTTCAGTTTTCAATCTCTCCCTGACACCCTCTGTCTAGAAGACTGTGAGATGCCTTTAGAGATGTGAAAGTATAAGAAACATCATTAAACTTTGTTTCAGAAAATATTGAGTTCAAATCCTAGGCTCTATGGTTTACTTACTAACAATGTGACCGTATACAAGTCATTCGTTGTACTAAAGCATCTGTTTCCTTACCTGCAATAAGGGATAACAGCTATCTACCTAACACAGACGACTGTTAGAAAGATGAGATGAGAAAACCCAGTAGGTGGTTCTAAAACAGTGCCTTTAAGAATGATTAATGTTTGGCCCTTTTCCTTTTGGAATGATCTCCAAGGTGACAGGTAACCTTTGTGCTTACCTGAATCTTGTCACACCAGCCAGCAAAGTATCTGAATGTTTGCACAGACATTCCGATGTGAGTCTTCAGAGCCAGGGTGTAGACAGCACCCGAATCAAGGGCTTCAATGGTTGCCAACTCTTCTTGGTTCTCTTCCAGTAGGTCTGCAAGTCTGTATGGTCAGGGAAAGAAATTCATTCAACAAATACTGACTGAGCTCCTACTAGGTACCGGGCACCCTCCTAAGGGCTGAGAATTCAGAGATGAACACACATGCACGAGGTCTCTGTCCTCATGGTGAATATGGTCCGGCAGGGAAGACAGGAAACAAATCATCTCATAAATTTGTTTCAAGAGTTACAAAAAAGAAGTGTGGGAAGCCTCTACCATTTGCCCCATACACGTATAAGAAGTAGAACAGTGACTGAGCCACAGTAATGCAAGGAGATCGATGACAGAAAACAGTGGGAATGTGGCCAGTTCATGAATATATAAGGAGATGTTAGTGAGTAAAACCCATAAGAATCCATGAACACGAGGATTTCTGGTTGGTACGGGAATGTTTCCAGCACTAACTGATGAGGACAAGATAGATAAATACATGGGGTGAATTAGAGACACCACAACAGATTTCTGTTAGGTGTCTAGATTCTGGGGCAAGATAAGTCAAGGATTGTCTAATGGCTCTGAAAGAGTCAAAATTCATCCTTTGTGCTCCCCTCAACCATTGGTTTTCTTTTCATCCTTCAGTGGTTCTCTGAGTTGTTCTTTTGGACCATTCTAAAGTTGGGCTCGGAAGCCGCCACCCCCTCAGTGTTTCTTCCAGTAAAGCCTCAGTGTTTCTTCCAGATCCTACTAAGGTCAATGATTTGGCTCTGGGTAAGGAGAAAAGTGAGTTTATGCTCGCATCTAATCAATCGTGGCATACTCGGTTAAGGATTTATAATACGCTTTTCAGGCCTTAGTATTTTTCCTTCTCACTCCTACTCCCTACAGGTCAAGCAGATTTGAGATTTGTCTTTGAAAACAACAAAAGTGCTACATATTCCCTGTTTGCTGTTCTGTATCCACCCTCCACACCTCTCTGTGACCTGGGAGGATGACCTTTATAGATTCCATCCCCTGGATCCCATGCTCTGTCACTGGGCTTGACAAATGAGAAGCCAGTGGGTAGTATCCTCAGAGAGAGAAAGAGATCAGGGATTCCATTCCTCAGCTCCCTCACAGATAGGTTGTGGTTCAGCCGCTGCTGGGTCCCTCCATCAAAAACCACTAGACCGTGGTCTTCCACAGCTACAGATCTTGCCAGGTTCCAGCAATAGCCCCTTCCTCTGTCCCAGACCTTAGGGTACGAATAGCTTCCCCCTGTTGCTGCCCCTAACTGGGTACTTCATTACCCCTCGAACTTACCCACATCTTTTAAATGGTTCTTTACTGAACTTTTCTGCCTACTGGAACCCTGACTGTTACAAACAATAACACAAAAATCAGGAACTCACATATATGGAACTTTATATGATGTGTGTAACAGAAGGCATATAGTAGGTGCGTATGAGAATTTTTGGGTGAAATTTTAAAAATCTTGGCAATGTTAGCCAATATCCCAAGATAGCAGATCTGTGTTTTTATTTTTTTTTATTTTTTTAAAGATTTTATTTATTTATTTGACAGACAGAGATCACAAGTAGGCAGAGAGGCAGGCACAGAGAGAGGAGGAAGCAGTCTCCCCGCTGAGCAGCGAGCCCAATATGGGGCTCGATTCCAGGACCCTGGGATCATGACCCAAGGTGAAGGCAGAGGCTTTAACCCACTGAGCCACCCAGGTGCCCCAGATCTGTGTTTTTAAAAACCACACCTGTACATCAATCTTCCTCTTTCTCTTGCATTCATTCTTCCCCATTCGCCTTTTTCAAAGGCATCTTTTGCAGCTGCTACAGCTTTATCGACATCCACCAAAGAAGCATAGGCTACTTTGCCTATTGTCTGTTTCAAGATAAAAATAGGGTAATAGGTCATTTATTTAGAGATATATAAATATGCCTCTTAAAATTAATATCATATTAATAGGAAAAATAGGGTGTTACTTATAAAATCCAAAGAATTAACAACAGAAAATCAATACACTCAGTAATATAGTAAAGACAAAATTTAACACGGAAATTGTTAGCCTGAAATTTGGGACTCCTCATGTCACACTACACTGTGGAAAGGCACATTTAGGAAGACTATGTCTATTTCTTCTGGTGCTTAGGGAAGCTGAATTTCTTGCCACGAGCTTGCGGAATCTGAAAACTCTTTTCTGCATGTAGTTTTATTGAGGGTGTGCCTCTGATGTGTCTAGGTATAGTTATCTGTCTAAATTCAACATAAATAGTCACTCAATAAAATAGGTTATTATAGCTAGCAACCAATACCAGAATTGAAGAGTTGAAAGAAATACACAGAGAGCATATAGAGTAAGTGTTCAGAGAGGCAAAGTGATAGGATAAAGTAACTTCTTAAGACTGTCAATTTTACAACTGTGCATAAATTAAAAATTCATGACCAGTGGTCACTGCACACACTAAGGAATTACTCACAGATCCATCTGTTGGGTTGATAGTATCATAGGTCTTTCCGTCCTCAGCATCTGTGAACTGTCCATTTATGAAACACTGATACGGCATTTTCACTGTCATTTCATTGACCTCCTTCAAAATCTAAGATAGAGAATTATATTTATAGATTCAATGGATTTCTCTGCTTATCCATTTGATGCCAAATAGCAATAAAGAAGTTTACTTACTCACTAATGCAGCAGATGTTATGTTGATAGGATTTTAGTTCCTACTCTCCAGAAGAGACAAGCATATGTAAGATTTGGGCCTTATGATGCTCAGATTGGCCACTGAGCCAGGAGGCTACCATCTCTGATGACCAAAGTGCCCGAGGTTCAGCCTTAAAAACACCGCAGATTTTCTTCCTTACGCAAATGAAAGAACTCGAAAGACCTCCAGATAATGGAAACATCACCTCTAGTGGCAACATCTATGGAGGCACAGCCATTGCTTTCATTTGAATCCTTGAAATTGCCTTTGTGGATTAAGTTTCCTTTTAGAATGGTGCTGTTTTAAGTTTTGTTTCCTTAAGTTCCTCTTCATTTTTCACTTTCTCTCTCTCTTACAAATGTGTTGCCTTAATTCTATTCTCGACCGTTCCTTAGCAAATGAATTTAGGTTAGTCCATTAACTACTATGAGCTTCAGTTTTTTCAACCGTGCAAAGGAGAGGGGTGCCTGGGTGGCTCAGTGGACTAAGGGACTGACTCTTGATTTTGGCTCAGGTCATGATCTCAGGACTGTGAGATCAGGCCCGGTGGGTACCCCATTTAGCAGGGAATCAGCTTGAGATTCTCTCCATCTTCCCCCAACCTGCACGTGTGCACTTTCTCTCTCTCTCTGTTCTCTCTCTAAAACAAATAAATAAAATCTTCAAAAAAAATTAAAAGGGGATAATGCTACCTACTACATACATTTATGAAGAATAAGTGAAAAAACAGGTAAAAGAGCATTATTAGAATAAAATTTCATAACAATGAGAGGTATAAACAGTAAATATAATGATTTTCAAACAATTTCATGTAGAGAAATTGGTAATACTTAAAGAAGAAATAAAAAATATCAAGATGGTACCTACTCTTATCCCACAGGTAAGAAATATTTCTGTGAAAAATTTCCATTGTGTTTATGTAGGATATAATGAAGGAATCTTCATCTGACTTGATGTGTCTAGTCTCTGCATATAGTTCACTTCTGTAAAGTCATCATTCTGGAACTATGTTAAGGGTCTTACATGTATTGTCTTTTTTTTTTTTTTAAGATTTTATTTATTTATTTGGCAGAAAGGGACAGAGAGAGCAAGCACAAGCGGGAGAGTGGCAGGCAGAAGGAGAGGGAGAAGAAGGCTTCCCATAGAGCAGGGAGCCCAACTTGATCCCAGGACGCTGGGATCAGGACCCGGGCTGAAGACAGATGCTTAAGTGACTGAGCCACCCAGGCGCCCCTTACATATATTATCTAATTTGATTCTCCCAACTACTCTGTGAGGTAGATATTACTATTGTCATATCCAATATGAGGAAACCAAGGCTTAGAGAAGTGAAGTAACTTGCCACAGGTCACACGGCTGGTAAGCAATGCTGCATGGATTCAATGTTTACACCAAATTGATGTTCTTAACCAGAGGATGCTTAACTGCTTCCCAAATTTACCTAAATTTTATTAAAAACACATGGGTGAATTATTTCTGGAATAATAGACTATGGACCATTAAAAATCTGCTCCTTCATAAAAGCCACAAGAACATTAGAAACTATTGTCAAAATCATGTTTCTTAAGACTCTGGAAATTAACCAAAAGCTTGAAAGAATCCATTTATTCAAGAAGAACAGCTGAATCTCTGTAAGCTCAGTGAGTTCTATGGTGTATTAATGGCCCTACTCTTTCCTATCTTTCTCGACAGCTCCGCAGTAACTTGAAAAACAAAATCCTTATAACCACAGTGGCTATGAAAACCAGCCGTCTGTTAGTCACCAGAGGGGGACAAGTGGTGCCCAGAAGCTCCCCAGAGGTCTTATCTCCACAGAGCTTCCCAATGTCAAGCTCTATACTCCATGTTTGTCTTTATGTGACCTGACCCAGAGCTTGCTCTACACAAACTACCTGAGACCTTCAGTAAAGGCTCAGAGACTTACCAGTTCCAAAAATTTAAGGAAATTGATGTCTGATTATTAGCTGATGACTAAGTTAGCACTAAGTAGAGACTTCGGTGGCAGCAAACAACAAAGGATACAGGCTTTACAGGATTAGTCTGAGAAAGTCCCTAAACAAAGAAAAGGCAACAACAATAATCCCTGGGAAAAGAGGGGTCTTATTTCCAGAGTTGCCACATTCTGTTATTTAAAATGGCTGGTTTTCGACAAAAGATCACAAGATACGTGAAGAAACATGAAAGAATAAAGAGTGGCCAATACATAGGACAGACTACAGCCAATAGAAACCATCCTGGAAAAGACCTAGATGCTGGATTTATCAGAGAAACATTTTAAATAAGTTTTTACAAATATGTTCAGATAACGAAAGGAAACTACATCTAAAAAATTAAAGGAATGTGAAAGAACAATGCCTCACCAAATAGAGAATATCAATAAAGAGATAAGAATTCTTAAAAAAAAAAAAAAGAACCAAAGAGAAATGCTGGAGCTGGAAAGTGCAATGACTAACATTTTTTTAAAAATTCACTATATGGGCTCGGCAGTAGATTCAAGCAAGCGGAACAAAGAACTAGCAAACTGGACAATAGGTCGATAGAGATTATCCATTCTGAAACCAGGAAGACAAAAGAAGACCTATGGGACACCACTGAATGTACCAACACATGCGTAAAGGGAGTTCCAGAAGGAGAGGAGAGGAGGATAGAGGCAGGAAGAATATTTGAAGAAATAATGAATGAAAATGTCCCAACTTTGATGAAGAACATTAAGCCATACGTCCAAGAAGTTCAGGCAGGATAAACTCAAAGAGATCCATTTTAGAAACATAATGAAATGGTTAAACGCCAGAGATAACGAGGGAATCTTGAAAGCAGCAGGAGAGAAGTAACCTGTCACATAAAATGGATCCTTAATAAAATTAACAGATGACTAATGCTCAGAAACCATGGAGGCCAGAAGACAATATAATGGCATATCCAGAGTGCTGAAAGGAAAAGACTGCCAACCAACAATTCCATACATAACAAAAACAGCCTTCAAAAACAAAGGAGAAATTAAGTCATTCCCAAACGAACAAAGACTGAGAGAATTCACTGCTAACACACTGCTCTTCAGAAAGTTCTAGACGGGGTCCTTCAGGCTAACATGAAAGGATCCTACACAGTTCTTGAATCCACATGAAGAAATAAAGCACACTGATAAAAGGAAATATATGTCAGTATACATGTATTTTGTTTTTAACTCTTCTCCTATCTGATTTAAAAGACAACTGCATAAAGCAATAATTATAAAGTTTGTTGGTGGCCTTACAATGTATAGAGATGTAATTTGTATGGCAATAGTATCACAAATGTGGGGATAGGAAGCAGAACTAAATTACAACAAAGTTTTTCTTTACTATTGTTATTAGGTTGACCTTAATCTGAACTGGAAATGTTTTAAACAAAAATGTTCCTTATACTCCTCAAGGCAACCACTAAGAAACTAACTAACAAAATATAGTAAAAGAAACAATAAGGGATTAAAATGGCATACTAGACTGTCTTTAATACAAACAAAATGGAGGGAAAGAAAAATAGAGGAGCAAAAAGGGCAAGACAAGACGTACACAGGCTTCCCCTCAGAGACACTGAAGGTTCAGTTCCAGACTATTGCAATAAAGAGAATATTGCAATAAAGTGAGTCAAATGAATGATTGGTTTCCCAGTGCATATAAAAGCCACGTTTACACTATACTGTAGTTTATTAGGTACGCAATAGCATTATGTCTAAAAAATCAATGCCTATGCTTTAATTCAAAATACTTTAGCAATAGTGGCACCTAGGTGTCTTAGTTAAACGTCTGCCTCTGACTCAGGTCATGATCTTAGGGTCCTGGGATTGAGCCCCACATGGGGCTCCCTGCTCTCTCTCCCTCTGTTGTTCCCCTGCTTGGGCTCTCTCTCTCTCTCTCAAATAAATTAAATAAATAAGAAAGTATGTAAATAAGCAAGTACACAAATAAATAAATAACATGTTTACAAAGTACTTTATTAGGGCACCTGGGTGGCTCGGCGGGTTAAAGCCTCTGCCTTCAGCTCAGATCATGATCCCAGAGTCCTGGGATCAAACCCCACATTGGGCTCTCTGCTCAGCAGGGAGCCTGCTTCCCCCCCCCCTGCCTGTCTCTCTGCCTACTTGTGATCTCTGTCAAATAAATAAATAAAATCTTTTTTAAAAAGTACTTTATCAACTATACTTCAATTAAAAAATATTTTATTGCAAAAAAATTAACCACCATCTGAGCTTTCAGTGGGTCATGATCACTGATCACAGATTAACACTGATCCCAAACTCTAACAAATATAATAGCAAATGAAAAAGTTCGAAATATTATGGGAATTACCAGAATGTGATACAGAGACAAGGCATGAACAAATGCTGTTGGAAAGAGGGTGCCAGTAGAGTTACTCGATGTACGGCTGCCACAAGCATTTAATTTGTGGAAAATGTACTACCTGTGAAGCACAGTAAAGCAAAAAGCAATAAAGCAAGGTATTTGTAGTGGCAGTGGAAAAGAATAGATAAATTCACCTTAATCAAATAAAAAACTTCTGTGTGTCAAAGGACACTGACAAAAAAGTGAAAAAAATAAAAGCCCACAGAATGGGAGAAAATATTTACAAATCATATACCTGATTAAGCTCTAGTATCCAAAATATAAAAAAGCCCCTTACAACTCAACATTAAACAGACACAATCAGAAAAATCCTAATTAGAAAATGAGTAAAGGATTTGGGTGGACATTTTCCCAAGGAAGATATACAAATGACCAATAAGCATGTGAAAAGGGGCTTCTCATTAGTCATCAGGGAAAGGTAAGTGAAAGCTACGATGAGATACCATTTCATACCTGCAGCTAAAATAGGAAAGGCAGACAATAGCAAATATTGGCAAGGACGTGGATAAATTAGAACCTTTCTATATTGCTAGTGGGATTGTGAAATGGTGTAGCCACTCTGGCAAAGAGCTTGGTAGTTCCTCCAACAGTTAAACAGAGTTACCATATGACTCATCAGTGGTACTCCTAGGTATACACCCCAGGGAACAGAAAACAAGTGTTCACACAAAAACTTACACATGAATTTTCATAGCAGCATTATTTATAATAGGCAGACATGAAAACAACCTGAATGTCCATTCAATGAGAGATGGATAAACAACATGTGGTATATCCATACCACGGAATACTATCTGGCCAGAAGAAGGAGTGACGTACACAACACACACGACAACATAGATGAACCTTGACCACATGGTGCTCAAGTGAAAGGAGCCGATCACAAATTATGTGATTCCATGTATAGGAAATATCTACAAGAGGCAAATCCATGGAGACAAAAAGGAGATTAGTGGTTTCTGGGGGCCAGGGGTAGCGGGGAGAGAACAGAGGATGACTATCAGTGGATTCAGGGTTCCTTTATGGGGTGATACAAATGTTCCATAATCAGACAGACGTGATGAACCTGAACCACTGAACTGTACATTGTAAAGGGTGAATTTGGGGGTGCCTGGATGGCTCAGTTGGCCTACTCTTGATTTCAGTTCAGGTCATGATCTCAGGGTCCTGGGATTGAGCCCCGGGTCAGACTCCGCACTCTGTGGGATGTCTGCTTGAGATTCTCTCTCTCCCTCCCCCTATGCCCTCCCCCTGCTCGCTCACTCTCTCTTTCTCTAAAATAAATAAATATTTTAAAAAATTCAAGGGTGAATTTTACAGTGTCTGAATTTTATCTCAATAAAATACCTATCTCAAAAAGGTCATAGATGTAAAAACAAATGAACAAAAGGCATAGCCTTTCCTTATAGCTTTTGAGTCTTAGTGATGGAGATTTCAGGCAGCATGGAGAAGCTTACATAATCCACCACTAGCTCCACTTCTTGATCTTCTCCTCTCAGTTTCCTCACAACTTTTTGGATGAAGTCTGCAAACTTGGTGGCCATGTAGACATCTTCGTTCTGTAGCTGAAGCCCACCACACTTCTGTCTGATCTCTTCAACCAGCCTTAAAGTTAAGAAGCAATTCATATTACTTACATTTTTAAAAGGGTTTAGGGGAACCATATTATTACGTTTGTCAAGTTGCTTTGAGATTAAGACATGTCACATGCCTATTTATAGCCTATGAGATCATCCGTGATAATACCTGGAGAAATTGGGTAAGAACGGGAGAATAAAATTAAAAAGCTGTCTTGAAGGACAGTGGCTATTCTTTGTTTTTTAACTTTTTATATGGCTAAAATGAAAAGAAACCAAGGCAAAAATATTTTACCTATTGCAAGCAAGATTATAAGGATCACATAAAATCCATTCCCTTCGTTTCAAAGGTAAGCAAGGAATGAGAAATAAAGGAAAGTCCCTCACTGTAAAGATTATGAAACAAAAGTCATATTGTATAATATTGTCTCTAGATCTTGTATAAGAATGAAACAAACAGGGACGCCTGGGTGGCTCAGTTGGTTGGACGACTGCCTTCGGCTCAGGTCATGATCCTAGAGTCCCGGGATCGAGTCCTGCATCGGGCTCCCAGCTCCATGGGGAGTCTCCTTCTCTCTCTGACCTTCTCCTCGCTCATGCTCTCTCTCACTGTCTCTCTCTCAAATAAATAAATAAAATCTTTAAAAAAAAAAAAGAATGAAACAAACATGTCCTTGCATTACATGGTTAGTGTAGCTACTAAGTAGAATCAGGCAGTAGGTCAAGATAATTTTTGAAGTCTCTTCCAACCCTTTGATTTTTTGCTGTTCATTTTTCAAATTACTGCTGCTATTTGCATTTGTGGAATAGCACCGGTGTGCTAGATGCAAGACAGAAAGACCCCCATGGTTGTTGCTCAGTCATTTCTTCTGCAAAAAAGATGAGGTGCTTTGGCAGTTCAAGATAATAGTATCAGGTGATTATTCAGATACTCAAGCGGAAAATGGGCAATTTGTACAGGAGCATCTTGCTGGTGAAAAATATATAGTATTGAAATCTTTAGTTGAGAAATTAGAAGTTTTGGGAAACTGATGAACCATAGCTGAGAAATTTGTAATTTGAAGAACCAAAACTCTTGACTTTGATAATGCTGTTTGCTCTGGAGATGACTATTTGGATTAGTGGAATAAAAATTCCATGAATGAAGGAACTTTTTCCCGTTCATGACTGTCTGTATTCCCAGGGCAAAAACTGTTCCTAATATGTAGTACATACTAAATGAATTTTGTGGAATAACTGAGTGAATAAACAAATAAACAGAACAGCCATCAAGAACACTCACTTTTTTTTTTTTAAACATCAGGAGTGGCATTCTTTAACTTATTAAATTAATGAATGGCCATAGTGTGGCCCTCAATGAAAAAAATACCTCTGAGAGACTCTTCGCTATTAGGATCCTCACAGACTTACTTTTTTTTTTTTTTTTAACCATAGAATAGAGCCTTCTGGGACTCTAGCTCTTTCAATTTGCCATAAACCTCTGTAGAGAAATTTTAACTACAGGGTAATTATTCTTCCTCTTGCAAGTATCCTGATAGTCCTTATTCTAGATATATCTTACTGGGTAATTCTGGGGTATAGGAAAAAAAAAGATATTGGGGGAAGCATAATCGATGTTGGGTCTCCTTCTGAATCAGACTATGTAGGTAATTACTGATAAATGTTCTCATCTAGAACTTCCCATTCCAATGCTGTATGGGAGGAAAATTAGCTAAGAATTGTGAGGACAGATTTTTAAAAGAAACAAACAATTACAAGCATTGGTTTTCTAGGTATATAGGAGATATGAAAAACAACTTCTGGCTAGCAACAAAGAGGAAGGAGCAAATATATGTGTTTGACCATGGAAAAAAGCAATCCGAAAAGGATGAAGAAAAGAGAAACAGAGTATAGTGGTTATGGTACAGCAATAACATCTAGAACAAAGGATTGGATTTGAGTTTCAAAGTCAAAGTCAAAATCCCTAGAGGAGGGGTGTGAATCAATAGGGTGACTGTTTTACCTGACAACATCCATTGAGCTCGCTCCAGATTTAAAGAAGTCTGTTGAGTCTTCAATAACAGGGACATTGCTTAAAATTCCAGCCCAGATGACCTATACAGCAAGGGTAATTTTAATGAAGGATGTGCCATGAAGAACACAGAGGCAGAGACTGGCCAGATCCTCAAACGAACCTACTTTTTTTCATCTTGGATACATGGCTTAACTACATTTTTCAGCATCTCTTCAAGTTAGATGTAGCCGTATGACCAACTTCAAGCCAATGAATGTGAGCAGAAGTAAACTTGACTCCTAGTCTTGACCCATGAAAAACCTCCTTCACACTATTCTAGTCTGCTCTTTTGCCCTTCTTAGCTGTCTGGGAAGTAGATGACCCGTATGGTGACCTTGAAGATAGCAGAGCTTGGGTCCCCGAATGACTCCACTCCTAATCCTTACATTCCAGCTTTACCCTTCAACCTCATGTCGACCTAGAACTGCCTTACAACATTTTGTGAATGAGAAATAAATTTGCATACAAATTTTGGAGTTGATTTCCTACTGCAGCTAATACAAAAAAGAGGCAAGACAGTGTGTGCTCACTATTCTGAAGACTGAGGGTTCAGTTACATAACTGCTGCAGTTTCAAGGTCAGAGCAACATTAAAGACATCACATGTTCACCTTGATGGTCCCTGCCACTTTCATCTCTTCGGGGGTAAGTTCTACCACGGATGTCTCCCCGGCTGAAAAGTACTGAGAAGCAGGAATCATTCTTCCATCTTCAAACTGCAGATTTCTCACCATCAGCTACAAAATAGCAACACAATAAGCCAAAGGATGGAAGATTAGGACAATTCAAAAGTGAGGTCGGTGGGAGAAGGAGTGTCACATATTTTAGGAATACAAAGATCAGCGTATTTGGCAAATACAAAAATGTGGATTGAAAGCACTCACCATTATGTGTAAAAGGATGGAAATGGCATTTTACTAATGACAGCAGAAAGGAGAAAGTGAAGTCTAGGGGTAGATACACATCTCGAAATGGATAATTAGCTCCTGAAAAAATGGACACTTGGATGTATATATTTAGACTAAAGCCTATTATAACTCCTCTTTCTCCTCCCACTACTACAATGATCTGTTCTCTTTCTCTTATGGCCATCCTCGGCTGCAGGCACAGTGCTATAGGTATGTGCATACATAGGTGTCTTATTTAATCTCATAAATCCTGGTGGAAGCAGGTACCATTATTATTCCCATGTTCCTGATAAGGAAATGGAGGCTCAATGAGGTTAAGGAATTTGCTCAATGCCACACAGCTAGTTAGTCACAGAGCTGGGGTTACAACCCAGAACTAGCTGGACTGTGCAGCCTACAATTTTAATTATTGATCAGGCCTGCACGCTGCCAGAATATATGTGCAAGCTGCAAATCCCCCTTTGCTTTCTTCAAAGAGTTCACTGAAGCCAAGAGCCCCTGCTCTCAAGCACAGGCAGTGTGAGGGGGCCTGCATGAGGGGAAAGGCAACTAGCCTCTGAAGAGTCCCATATCCATCCTATTTATCCTGCCAGACTCTAGTGGTAAGGCAAACCTATGAGACCACACTCTGTTTTATAGACCGGGAAATGAAGACTCAGAGGGGAGAAGCACACTCCCCTCAACTGGTAAGTGGCAGAGGAAGGTTCTCATCATGTTTCTTGACTAAATTCCAAGCTCTTTCTACTATATCACAAAACAGACCATGCACATCCTTGAGGCATATCCCGGGGAGCTTCCTTCTCATCCTGGCACCCTGAGCTGCCTCAGAAACAGGGCACAGATATCTTGAGCTCCCCATATCACACTGTGAAACCAGATTATCTTGTGAAAGATACTCCCTTAGCAGCTGGGGTTATAGAAGGAAACCAAAAATGTTACTTTGTAGGTGACAGTATTGACACTCACTGCTTTTCCATCATTACCAAAAAGAACAAGTCCATTTTTGGTAACAAGACCAGGCTTCTTGGCACCTTTAATTTCCAGTGGTTCTCCAGGAGGGACAGAGCTTTTCAGTAATGATGAGCCGTAGAACGTGACCATCTAAGAGAGAGACCAAACCCAGACTGTGAGAGGAGGGAGTTACACCTACAGACAGGGGCATGTGCCAGCAGCACGCCTTCTAAGCAACCTCAAGCGGGGATTATCATTTATGATAAAATTGGAATACCTCAATGTGGGAAATGGTATCAAGCATCTGTAGGGATGACACAATTAAGAGATAATTTATGAAGATGTGACTGAAGAAATTTAAGAATGCCTCACATCCGGATGACTTTTATCATTTATTCACATCGATTCAAAAGTGAATGGGACAAAGAGTTCTCGCAGACTTCAGAGCCTGAAGCAAGGGTTTTCAGAGCGGTGTGGAGGTGGTGCTGGGGAGTCAGCGAGAGCAGATATGGGGACCAACACTGGACTGTTGCCATCCAGTGCGTTTACTGGTGGGAAATATAGGGTGGTCTGTGGGTCAGTTAGTGGAAACAGGACTGGATTCAGACTAATCAAGAGAATGTGATGCTAATTGATTTGTGATTATAATTCTATGGCAATTAGCTATCATTTATTGAGCACTATGATAGTTAACATTTATTGAGTACTTATTGCAGAGACTAAGTACTTCAATGAATTAACATGTATTGACCCATTTAGTTTTCACAGTGACCTATAACCAATAAAAGAGGCACTATTATTAGTCCCATTTACAATAAGGAAACCCGATGGGTAAGTAACCTGCCCCAGGTTACCTAGCAAAAGTGGATCTATGTGTAATACCTCTTAGAAAGGTAACACACACACACACACACACACACACACACACACACACACACAGAATTGGTCCCTAGAACGTACCTGTCCATTTATCTCTGTCCAAGCTCCAGGGACTTTATCATGACCTCGGATCCAGTTATGTAAAACCTCAGCCGACTGATCCCAAGAAATCTAGGACAGCACAAAGCACAGGCTGCACTCCTAATGCTATGAATGTCAAAGGTAATAGAAACATTTCTCCCCATCAGTGGTAGAAGTAGGGTTGGGGCAGAATAGGACAGGGAGGCTTGGAGATCTACCTTTTGGCCAAGAAATGGTACATTGGGAACTACTTAAAAGTAAAGGGCCAAGAACATTAAGGTATGTTATTGAGTTGATATAAATACCTCAGCATTTTCCTTTTTCTGGATACCTTCATATGTTGCCCCTTCTTCCAGCTGGGGAATCCGAGGAGCTTTCCCATCAGCTATGAGTTGGACAGCTTCCACCTAAAGTCAAAAACATGATCTGTGTCGCAGCCCAGTGGTCAATAATGGCATCGTTTGTTTAACTGAAGCTTACGCTAAACAGAATTGCTACATTTAAATCTGTCCGGGGCTCCTGGCTGGCTCAGGCGGAAGAGCATGTGACTCTTGATCTCAGGGTTGTGAGTTCAAGCCCCACACTGGGCGTAGAGATTACTTAAATAAATAAAACTTTAATAAATAAATAAATAAATAAATAAATTTGTCCAGAGAATCAGACTATGACAATAACTACCTTTTCTTCAGTTCCATCTGTGTCCCAGGCAATGTGGTAGTTACTTTATATAAAATATCCTTTGCAGACATCACACCAATCCTGCCAGGTGGATATTATTATTCCAGCTTTCCAGATGAGGAAACTGATTCTTCGAAAAGTGAAGCAACTAGCTCAAGATCACAGAGGTAGCTACTGGGTGTCAGAAGCAAAATCTGCATCCGAGTTTACCTACTGCCAGTACTGAGCTGTTACTCTTAAAAATGACTCCCTTGTTGAAACAAATTTCAACTTCCCCTTGGTGACCTAGTGGGAATTTCAGTAATCGGATTGTAAGGTAAGTCCGTGTGAGTGATTTCTACTCATCAAGATGATTCTAGAAAGTGATGCATTGTTATATTTAAATAATTCAACTTGCTTTCTGGCTCAGGACACCTGGAATGACAAAACAGTTAAATCTACGCATGAGTTTAATTGCCTTTGGGATGTGTCCTGAACTCTTTCTGTGCCAGATTCATGTTTGCCTGGAGTTGAGAGCCTCTCTCTTTCACAGGGAGGCCTACGTGAGCTTGAGTTCTCGGACCTCTCAGTATTTATGGCTGCTGACCAACCTCTCTAAGAGCTTAGGGGCAACCTAAGCACAGGGTCAGTTCATAGCTCCTTCATTCACCCACTTCAGGCTGTGATATCATCAGGTGCATGATCTGGGCTTGAGCAAATGCCACTGAACACACATAATACAATTTTGATTGTCATGATCATTTTTGAGCACCTACCATGTGCCAAGTGCTTTACACAAATGCTACTTAATTTCTCAGCAGCCCTTATAAGTCGGGTATTATCCACAGAAGGAAACCAAGGCTAAAGAAGGCAAGTGACTTGTCTGTTGTCATAGAACAGATAAACAGTAGAATGAGAACTCTGATCTCTTTCTGACATCAAAGCCTTACTCTCAAAACCTTTAAATGACGCAAACCAGACGGCTCTCCTCTCTCCAGAATTAATAGCTGCTTCTTTATACCATCTTAGCATCTATCTCCATGTCGCTACTTCTTCCATATCCAATTCAGAAAACATTAAATGATGCTGAAATTATCTTTCCATATTTTTACAGGCTAAAAATATATTTTTACTTTGTGGTGCACACGCTTTGAGCTTTTTGCCCAGAGCACATCTGAATAAATAAAGCAATGCCAAATTTCACCCTGTTATGCAGACTGAGTTCAAATACTTTTGAAGCCCAACATCCACAGAAAAATTTCTTGAGATTCTGTACACTTCTTTACCATTAGTCAATACAAACTGGGTTGGCAATTCAAGTATTTGGCAAAAGAAATCAACCGGTTTCATTATTGGTTCATTTCAAGAAATGAACCAACTTCATCCATCTGATCACTGTTCTCAGAAAAACAAGCTTCACAGGCTAAGAAATTTTTTTAAAAGATTTTATTTATTTATTTGACAGAGAGAGATCACAAGCAGGCAGAGAGGCAGGCAGAGAGAAAGAGGAGGAAGCAGGCCTCCTCCTGAGCAGAGAGCCCGGAAGTGGGACTCGATTCCAGGACCGTGAGATCACGACCTGAGCCGAAGGCAGAGGCTTAACCCACTGAGCCACCCAAGAGCCCCAGGCTAGGAAATTTTAATGTTTGGATTTCCACCCTAAATATACCATCCTATTGGCAAATATAAAATCTAATTTTGTTTTCAGTTTTATACTTTTTGTAAATCAACATGAGAAAATTCTCAATAATAGAAAAGTATTTCTAAAATATTAAAGCTTTACTAAATTCTTCTGGATGGTGTAGATATACTAACCATGGCCTTGATTCCTTCAGGAAAAAGAAACCGATTATAAAGAGCATCCACTGTATCGTTGGGTTCGACGTCACATGACCTCTGAAGAAGGATGGGTCCTGTGTCTAAACCATCATCAGCCCAGAAAACAGAAAACCCAGCTCTCTTATCTCCCATAATTAGAGTCCTGTGAAAAGAAGAGCTTCAACTTACAATGGTGATTTAACATATCACAAAGTGATGAATTAGTGATATTAAAGTGCAAGGGAGTGGGGCCTCTGGGTATCTCAGTGAGCTACGTGGCCAACTCTTGATTTTAGCTCAGGTCATGATCTCAGGGTCAGGAGACTGAGCTCCATGTCGGGCTCACTGAGCTTGGAACCTGCTTGAGATTTTCCTCTCACCCTCTCCCTCTGCTCCTTCCCCCCACCTTCCAACTCCCCCCTCCCCAAGCTCATGTGTGCTCTCTCTCCCTCTCTCTCTTAAAAAAAATAAATAAATAAAGTGCAAGGTAGTTCTAGTGGAAAGTAGACAGTGAGGGAACTACTGTGAGAAATGAGCAGTATAGCCAAGAGATGTCAGTATTCATAAAAAGCACTACTTGATGGTACCGCTATTTTATACATAGCTATAGTCTTTCTTGTTAATACACACTAACAACTTCTAGTCTACTCAAAAGGGCACTAGAATCTGTCATTACTGCCACTCATTATCTTCCAGTTGTCAGCTTTCTGCTGTGGCATCAAGCAATTTTGCCCACCTGGGACCAATTCCTACATTGTACTTGACCCTATGTTAGGCAGAATGAGATAATGGAAGATAAAAGAGAGGATGCTCAGTGGAGGAGAACTTATTAGTTCTCATAACTATTTATCTAGGTTATGTCATTTGGATGTAATTCAGAGCTAGAATTAGCTCTAGATCGTCTAGGTAAATTATAGTAAAAGATGGTTGAATTAGTCTTTGTATATTATGTTCTTTGTATTCGTGCTTTATAAAGCTTTGCCTAGGGGTGCCTGGGTAGCTCAGTTGGTTGAACATCTGATTTCGATTTTTGGCTCTGGTCATGATCTCAGGGTCCTGAGATCGAGCCCAGGTAGAGGGCTCAGTGCTCAACCAGGAGTCTGCTTGAGATCTGAGATCCTCTCTCTTCTCTCTCCCTTCTCCTGTTCCTCTCTCCCCGCTCTGCCGCCTCCTTCCCCACCCCCAAGGGTATATGCACACACACTCTCTCTCTCAAACAAATAAATAAGTAAATAAATAAAATCTTGGGGGGAAAAAAGCTTAGCCTAAGAGAAAATGTTTCCCCATAAGAGCTTATAATACAAACAATGAGCTGAATATGTAGACATATCAGATAAAAGCATATCAGAGGCTCAGGTAGTATCAAGAGAGTATGAAGTAATACATCATACATGCTCATGACCTAAATAACTTTTAAATCTTGGAGCTACTAATCTAGCAAGACCTATTAATCAATCACTCTTTTCAGAAATATTGAGAAATTTATTGGCATTATGTTATCAAGAGGCTTGAAAACATTCATATACTTTGTTCTTTGTTTTAGATTTTATTTATTTATTTGAGCGAGAAAGTGTGTGTGAGAGAGAGAGTATGAGCAGGGATGAGGGGTAAAGGGAGAGGGAGAAACAGGCTCCCCTCTGAGCAAGGAGCCAGATGTGGGGCTTGATACCCTGGGATCATGACCTGAGCCACAGGCAGACACTTAAATGACTGAGCCACCCACGTGCCCCAAAACATTCATACACTTTGATCCAGTGACTCTGTATGTGGAAACAATGTGAAATGAGAAAAAAAAACACACAAGTTTAAGTGTAAAGATAGCCATACAGTACCATTACAGGGGCAAAAAAGAAATTGATTCATGCCAAATACAACGAAATGTCATTCACCACATTTAAACTAAGTGTAATTTTCTGCCCATTTAACAACTTGACACTGAGCCATATCAGGGTGATGTATAGGGAAAGGAGAGAAGGTAGAAAAGCATACCTGTGTATTTAGGACTTACAGTGTACCTGCAGCAATAAAAATGTTAGACCATAGTCGCTTCCCTCAAGAACCTTAAAGTTGAAGAGGATAAGACAGAACGAAGATAATTTCAGGTAGCTTGGCATTCCTTGAAATGTACTTGAGATGCTCTAGGCAAAAAAAGTTCTAAGATCAAATAAGTTTGGGAATGCTTTGTACTCAGATTCCCTCTTGGATATTATGATGCTCTCACTAAAGCACATCTAAAAGGTTCTCAGAAGTCCTGTGATCAAGAAATCCAGCATAAACCAAACCTGTCTGAATTACCTAGCTATCTCCAATGGAGCCAGTACTCCATAGACTGACCTTGAAAATGCTGTCTAGCCCATGGAGTACTGCTAAGTCTCAGGGGGAGTTCATGCAGGAGTAGCAATCAGTCAGGGCCTCACAATTGCTCAAGCATACCTATTTTCTTGATCCCCTACATTGAAAACAGAAGGATTAAAAGCCATAGAAATAGGCCTATCTTCTCTATAATTAAGAAAATTCTCACCAGTTGATAGCAGAGGCTCCTCTGTGCCTGGGAAGGATGGAAGGGTGATATATGATAGAACCGTGCTTTGGACTGTCAATTATATCCATGGGGATAAACTGTGTGCAGAAGGGTAGCACATTGAGCTCAGCACCCACAGATTTGTAGGCTTCCGCCACCTCCTTGATGGTCTTGCCCTTGACTCTCCATCTGGGGAACTTGAAAACAGGGGTCCCATCTTTCTCTGCAGCTAGAGCTGGGCATGAAAGAGAAAGTTATTTTTATTAAAATAAAAAATGGCCATAAGTTAATATGGCTATGGATTCACACATTACAGTTTTACAGCTTCAAGAAACATTTACAAATAAAACATGGTGAAGGGCAATTTAGATTGAGATCAGAATTTGACCTGTTATAATTTTATCATGATCCATCCATTTTCCTAATGTGACTTTTATCTATAGATTTGAGACATAATATATTCATACTCAGAAGTTTGTAGCTAGATAACATTTTAAAATTTTAACTGAAGCTTTTTTGTTTTATAGGTAAAAAAATTATACTATTATTACAGATATAGCCATATAAAGAATATTGTTATATTTGGAGCCAAGTGTTGGCACATGAGCATTTGGGCTCTGGCACAGATGGAAAACCATGAGCCCCTTCCCAAGCCTATTTCCTAGAGGGAAGTCTCTTTGAAAACAAGGCAAACTATAGATCCGAACACATTCTCCCTGCCAAACAGATAGATCCCCAAAAATAAAGAGAGAAAGTTTTTGAGCTGAGCTGGGCTTGTCTAGTTCCTTCTCCCAAATTCACCAATGAGATAAGTTAGTGGACAAAAGAAGCCAAGAATGGAGAATACATGCTCCTTGTGAGGGTTTTGCCATACTGGAGAAGGTCCAAGGCTCTTTCCCACAAAAAATGTCCTTTCCAAAGGAAGGGCTCCATCTGCTTCTGTGTGGAAAAGGAATGGCCCTCCCAAGTGCAGACAGCACTAGCTCATTTTTTTCCATAATAAGATATTACTTCTACTAACTATATACCTTATGAATATTAAGCATATATATTTATTTTTCTACCAACAACACAAAGCAAGTATATTTTAGGCAATTTTTAAGAGCTTTAAGTAAGGCTTTTTAATCTGTATTTTTGGGCTCCCTTTCCTTTCTCCCCCATTGGATCATCAACCTTCACTGACTTTAGATGGGATGATGGCTGCACTAGAAAGCCACTAGAAAGCCTAAATTCCAAAATCTAATCTAAATTCCAAAATTCCTAAATCTCCACAAGAAAGCCTAAATTCCAAATCCTAAATGAGTCCTGAAGGAATCTTGCCATCAAGCCAATGCCTTGATCAATGGGAGATACTGGAAAAATAATGTGTACAAAATGTGAATGTTCATAAAATGTTTAAAAAACTATAAACAACTCATTTTCAGATGATAGGAAAATTAATAAATGGTAAAAAAAAAAGGTGAAATTGGGAGAAAATTGTATAAGTTTAGACTGGAAAAAAAAATGGGTTGAGAAACTTAGAAGTCTTTGTTTTAAAACTCTACACCACGGAGATAGGCTTGTGGCGTTCACCTTCCGTACTGATTTGTGGCTATTTTTGGCTGTTCTAGTTGACTATTCTGACAACAAGAATAGTTAACCACTGTCATCTTGACCCCATTTCATCAATTAGGCACAGGGCTGAGCACACTATATCATTATTTCAACTAATCTGTTTAAGATGGGTGTTGTTGAACTGCGGTTAGTGAGTTTTAGTAGCTTGCCCATCATCATGCAGCAAGTAAGTGGCAGAGGCAGAATTAGTTCCTTGACTCCAAAATAAACACTGTTAACTATATGCTGTACCACATCCCAGGCTGCTCTACAAAACAGATTGGTATTTTTTTCTTACCTATGTTATGCCAGCAGCCAGATGGCCATGACCAATGGAAAGGAGGTCCCAGCCCTGGGACCAGACACTAGGGAAAGTTAGTTTCCCCGGACATCCTTTGGAAGGAACTTTATGAGTCACAAGCTTGCATTTCTTCTGAAAGTCATACACAGGGCAGAGACTGCTAATTGTTCCCCTTCATTCTTTAGCAAAGATTCCTGTACTTTGGCAGAGCACATAGACGCTCTGAATAAAAATCTACATTTCTCAGTTTATTAAGCAAAGAGATTTGGCCTGTGACCGAGTTCTAGTCAGCGGGATACAAGTGGGACAAATATGTGCAACTTCTGGATGATATCCCAAATAAAGGCTTGCCCTCTGCTTCCCCTCTTTCCTTGCCACTTGCCAGAATGCAGACTTGTTAGTTGGGGCTAAAGCAGCTACCTTGGACCATGAGATGGAAGTCCAGTGTTGATAAGGACAAAACAAAAAGGGCAGGATCCTGCATTGTGATGAACATAAAGCGGTCACAACAGCACTAATGGCCAACTCAGACATGAGAAATGGACTTCTGTGTTACTTAAGCTAATTTTATTTGGGGTTTCCCTGATTCGATAGCCAATCTGATATCCCAAATATAAGTCCTCCCAAATATCCCCGTACAAAGCTGATGGGAATAGATAATAATAGCACAGATAATCTCAGTAATAGGAACCTGTCCCCTTCAGCCCTTGGAGCCAGGTCTAAATTGATGAGGCAGATTCCCTCAGAATTCCCCTGGTTGGGATAACCTTTTTCTGAAACAAGGGTAATTTCTAAATCAAGTGATTAGGTTCATATGTGCGTATGTGCTCTTGACCCAACTTTTTTAGCTTGAATCTTGAAAAACAGTGTTAAAATACAATAGTTATAAAAATAGTAACAAGAGGGGCACCTGGGTACCTCAGTGGGTTGAGCCTCTGCCTTTGGCTCGGGTCATGATCTCAGGATCCTGGGATCGAGCCCCGCATTGGATTCTCTGCTCAGCAGGGAGCCTGCTTTCCCTCTCTCTCTGCCTGCCTCTCTGCCTACTTGTGATCTCTCTCTCTGTCAAATAAATAAATAAAATCTTAAAAAAATAAAATAAAATAGTAAGAGTTAGAATAAACCTCAGAACTGCTGCTTCTGAGGAAAAAAAAAAGGATAAAATTTAAGGGATATCACAGATCACTGTTTTACAACCAATCTGTCACATTATGCCAGTGATTTATGAAGATCTCATTCAAAAGCCAAGATGTCTGGTTGCTCACTTATTCCCTGTCCATACAGTTTGTAGACTGTTTCTATCTCTGTGTCTTACACGTATTCTCAACATAACTATAGTTGATTCTTGAAAAATACAGGTTTGAACAATGTGGGTCCACTTACATGTGAAAATTTTTTTGATATAGTACTGTAAATGTATTTTCTCTTCCTTATGATTTTTAAAATAACATTTTCTTTTCTCTAACTTACTTTCTTGTAAGAATACACTATGTAATACATATAACATACAAAAATGTGGTAATAAATTGCTTATGTTATTGGTAAGACTATCCTCTGGTCAACAGTAGGCTATTAGTAGTTAAGTTTCGGGGGAGCGAAGAGTTATATGTGGATTTTAGACTGTGTAGGAGGTCATTGCCTCAAACCCCTGCATTGTTCAAGGGTCAACTGTTTAGCTTGCAAATCAGAATCCCACTGCAGATTTGCTTTGAGGGTGGCTATCTTCTTTAACCTTACCTTAACAGCCAAGCAGCCACAGCTCTAATTTGTTCTGACATAAATGCATTCTTTATGACCCCACATCAATTTCTGTTCTTAGATGTGGCCCTCCCTTCA
This sequence comes from Lutra lutra, assembly GCF_902655055.1. Taxonomy (NCBI): domain Eukaryota; kingdom Metazoa; phylum Chordata; class Mammalia; order Carnivora; family Mustelidae; genus Lutra; species Lutra lutra. The sequence goes on from NC_062285.1 coordinate 127,811,207, forward strand.
TTTCCACTGGCACCCCTGAATCAGACATTATTCTGATGTTCCATGATGTTCTGATGTTCTAGATGTTCCATAACACCCTTGTAAAGTTGCAAGTGTAGTTCAGAAAAAACAGATGCGTGGAAATTCCTCTGATGGACCTGGTGATTACCTTGGAAGTAAGTGGAGAAACTCTTAATATAATGGGGCCATGCATCTTTTCTTGGGGTCCATGGAGAAGGGAGAATTGAGTCTATTCTATCATGCAAATAGACTTAGCTTGAGAAGGCTTTCAACAGGTGGAGTGGATGTGGCAGAACCCAGAGGGGAGGTCGGTAGTCTGGGTCTTTGGAGCCTGTGGCGAAGTGTAGAAATGCTAATGAGGGGTAAGGGGTCTGAACTGGGGCCTGTGCTGGCTGGGTTGGTGCAGAGTACCTGGTTCAGTAGTTCTAAGATATACTCACCCAGCGGGTCAGCTTTTCCATCCTTGTCTGGAACAGTGAACACGCCTACAACACGGTGGCCCTCTTTGCAGAGGTGGTTGTAGACTTCCTGTCCAAAGAGGCTCTGACCAATAAGTGCCAACTTCAGCTTGTTTTTGAGATAAACCTATGAAACAATCCAACAACGGCAGATATTGGCATGGATAGAAGACATATGGATGATAAACACTCTTTTCCCAACCAGACGAGATGACTTGAGGACCAAAAAACCCTCAAAGATCTACAAAATAAAATTTGCATTGACATACACTGGACCCAGGCTGGATTATACGTAGTTAGTAGTGAAAATAATTTCACATGGAAGAATTCCTCTTTTCCCCTTTGCTCTAATTCTCCCAGTTATTCATTGTAATCATTGGGATGGCATATATTTTACAAGTCATTCCAACTCCTTGCTGAAATGAAGCCAGATGTTAGCAAGTGTAAGTCTCATAGTTAAAAGGAGTTTAACTCTGAGCAAGATCTGCATCAACATGACGATGATTTTATGAGCTAAACTCATCTCTTAACTTCCAAAGGAGGCCAAGAGCTAACATGTGGTCTAGAACACAGGGGTCAAGAGCAGACCCTAGAGCTAGACTACCTGAAGTTAAAATCTAGTGCCATTCTTGTTTAGTCATGTGGCTTTAAGCAAGTGACCAATTTCTGTTGCCTTTTTTCCCTCACCCATAAAGTGGGAATAATAACGCCAACCTCACACAATCTTGATTGAAGTAGAGGACTTATTAGGCAATAATAAGTTTAGTGCAGTGTCTGACACAAAGTACTGTTTAAGTAAAAGCTTCAATAATGTCTTAGAGGTTTTGCCACAGTTTTGTGTTTCTTCGTATGGTCCAGAATTCCAAAATCCTTGATAAGTGGCCCAAATCCATTCACCCTCAAAACCTGGAATGCTCTAACAGGATGTTCTTTATCGTCCTTATAGGTTTCTTGTAAGTTTGTGCAGAGTCCTTTGGCTTCAAACTTGACCTGGACCGACATACTGCTGTTTATAGTCTTTATTTATAGTATTTATAAGGACTATATGAATATTTATATGTATTGCTACAGAAAGATCAAGTGTTTGGTTACAGATGCTGTTCCAGACCCTACAGTGAGTTGTATGGAATGTACTATCTATGTATCATGTTAAGTTTTTAACATGTGGATAATTCTGAACCCTAAAACATATTTGGTCCCACAGGTTTCCGATACAGAATTAAGGCCTGCACATCATTTCATTTCATTTAATCACTGCAACTATCACGTTTTATTATCTCCCACTTTACACTGTTTTATGAATGAATAAACCAAGGCTTAGAAACGTCAACTATATCTCCACGGTCATACTAGCAAAAGGAAGGAGAGGTGGGATTTAAATCCAGATTTGTCTGGCTCTACAGCCTACAAATGTACTTAAAAATAAGATAATTAAGGGGTACCTGGGTGGCTCAGTGTGTTAACCCTCTGCCTTTGGCTCAGGTCATGATCTCAGGGTCCTGGGATCGAGCCCCACATCAGGCTCTCTGCTCAGCAGGAAGCCTGCCCCCCCCACTTGTGATCTCTCTCTGTCAAATAAATAAATAAAATCTTTAAAAAAAGATAGATTGAGTTACCACCATCACCCATCCCTTTTTTCTCCCTGTTAGAAGATTAACACTGATGCATGAAAGTACATTGATTATCAAAAAATACAGATACCATATAGACAAGAGTAGCACTAAGGGGTATAGTCTTAAAGAACACTCTTTAAGCAACTTTACCTCTTGTAAATTCTCCTTAAATAGGACCCTTTCACGAAGGTAGGGTAATAAGTTGACATGATGATTGTTAAGACAGAAATGAAAAGCCACAGGTGGAACAGTCTAGATGCAGGATTGCAGGTGTAGAGACAGTCATCAGAGGGTCATGACTTCATATGCACATTCCTCCCTGGTAGAACATGGCTCCACAGGATTCAGAGTTGGGATATTTTTTTTCAAAGATTTTATTTATTTATTTGACAGAGAGAGAGAGAGATCACAAGTAGGCTGAGAGGCAGGCAGAGAGAGACGGGGAAGCAGGCTCCCTGCTAAGCAGAGAGCCTAATGTGGGGTTGATCCCAGGACCTGATATCATGACCTGAGCTGAAGGCAGAGGGTTAACCCACTGAGCCACCCAGGTGCCCCTGGAGTTGGAGTTTTTCCCCCCTTCACTCTAAATGGGATTCTTTAATGTTCTAGAAAGTCATTCTAAATTAGTCAAGCCTCACTGTGAAAAGTTGATTATGAGGAAACAATTTTCCCTTATTTCCTACTTTATTAAGGGTGTAGACAGCATCCCCTTTTAGGTATGAACATAAAAGCATACGTGTTGGGGCTCCTGGGTGGCTCAGTGGGTTAAAGCCTCTGCCTTCGGCTCAGATCATGATCCCAGGGTCCTGGGATCGAGCCCCGCATCGGGCTCTCTGCTCAGGGGGAAGCCTGCCCCCTCCCCTCTCTCTGCCTGCCTCTCTGCCCACTCGTGATCTCTCTCTCTGTCAAATAAATAAATAAAAATTTTTTTAAAAAAGGCATACGTGTTCACATGTTCCCTGTAATTGAGCTGATAATTAAACTGTGGAGGCCAAGAAAAACAAGGCTGTACCCACCTCAAGTCTAGCCCTGACAGAAGTGCAGCCATCTTGATGTTCCAGATTATCACAAAATATTTCTTGGGTTCTGACCTATACAGATTAGCACTTTAAAAAGTCCCTCTCTCTTCAACAAGTGGTGCTGGGAAAATTGGACAGCCACATGCGAAAAATGAAATTGGACTATTTCCTTACACCACAGACAAAAATAGACTCAAAATGGATGAATGACCTCAATGTGAGAAAGGAATCCATCAAAATCCTTGAGGAGAACACAGGCAGCAACCTCTTTGACCTCAACCGCAGCAACTTCTTCCTAGGAACATCGCCAAAGACAACAGAAGCAAGGGCAAAAATGAACTATTGGGATTTCATCAAGATCAAAAGCTTTTGCACAGCAAAGGAAACAGTTAACAAAACCAAAAGACAACTGACAGAATGGGAGAAGATATTTGCAAACGACATATCAGATAAAGGGCTAGTGTCCAAAATCTATAAAGAGCTTAGCAAACTCAACACCCAAAGAATAAATAATCCAATCAAGAAATGGGCAGAGGACATGAACAGACATTTCTGCAAAGAAGACATCCACATGGCCAACAGACACATGAAAAAATGCTCCACATCACTCGGCATCAGGGAAATACAAATCAAAACCACAATGAGATACCACCTCACACCAGCCAGAATGGCTAAAATTAACAAGTCAAGAAATGACAGATGCTGGCGAGGATGCAGAGAAAGGGGAACCCTCCTGCACTGTTGGTCGGAATGCAAGCTTGTGCAACCACTCTGGAAAACAGTGTGGAGGTTCCTCAAAAAACTGAAAATAGAGCTACCCTATGGCCCAGCGATTGCACTACTGTGTATATATCCTGAAGTTACAAACATGGTGCTCCGAAGGGGCACGTGCACCCGAATGTTTACAGCAGCAATTCCACAATAGCCATAACTATGGAAAGAACCTAGATGTCCATCAACAGATGAATGGATAAAGAAGATGTGGTATATATATACACAATGGAATACTATGCAGCCATCAAAAGAAATGAAATCTTGCCATTTGCGAGGATGTGGATGGAACTAGAGGATATTATGCTTAGCGAAATAAGCCAATCGGAGAAAGCCAACTGTCATATGATCTCCCTGATATGAGGAAGTGGAGATGCAATGTGGGGGTGTTGGGGGGTAGGAAAAGAAAAAATGAAAGAAGATGGGATTGGGAGGGAGACAAACTATAAGTGACTCTTAATCTCACAAAACAAACTGAGGGTTGCTGTGGGGAGGGGGGACAGGAGAGGGTGGTGGGGATATGGACATTGGGGAGGGTATGTGCTATGAGGAATGCTGTGAAATGTGTAAACCTGGCGATTCACAGACCTGTACCCCTAGGGATAAAAATACATTATATGTTTATTAAAATAAATAAATAAATTTAAAAAGTCCCTCTCTCCTTTAATGATTGATTTAAACTCCTAGACTGGAAAAAGGTTTTTTTTTGTCAAATAGCAAAAAACTTATTTGAGCTTCATTTTCTTTTTGTTACACTAATCATGTTTTGCTATTTTCTCCCATGTCTCCTCACCTGACTTCAACTCCTCCGCTGTCATAACTTCCACAAATGATCCTTCCATTTGGGAAGATCACCTGAGCAGTCTGCCTTGGACTCAGCTGCCTCTGTCTTTCATAACTCCCCTACACATTCCCCAACTGACCAGTGTTGACCCGAGTAGGTAGGGACAACTCTACACCCCTATTCAGCAGGAAGAAGTTACAGAAGATGAGACCTTCCACCTTCAACAACCTTAAAGATTTAAGGGTCAAAATTGTTCAGGGGGAAATGTGGAGGCCGAGAAAATTAAGGCCATCCCACCTCAAGTTTAGCTGATGTGGGAAACAGAGGCAGAAGAAAATCATTAAAATTCCTTACCTACTGACAAGCCCTTGAAACAGACAGAGTGGCTCTCCCCTAGGGACTCAACTGTCCTCACCTTGAGGTTTTGCTAAGGACAATCCTAGCCTGACTGACCCCCTACTCCAACAGGTCCAACCAGGATCCTGTAAGTCTACTTTAACAATTCCTTTAGGAAACTTTTATCTCTAAATCTCCAAGAGAGTGTCGAGAATCATTCCCAAGCATATGGCCCACTGATATACATCTAAAGGGTCTCACGAGAAGATTTTTATTATTGGTAATAAATAACCTTTCTCCCAATAATAGCTAGCCCCTCAAGGTCCTGGAGACCTTGCTTCCAAAATTCCTTAGAGACTAACATCAACCCCTTTGTCCTCACCCACTGCCGAGTCCACCCCTACTCTGCCTTTAAAAACTCTGACTGTAATCTGGTTCGGGGTCCAAGTCCCTACTCTGCTGTGCCGGGTATGCTTGGGCCCAAGCTTAAGCTTGTCAAATAAACCCTTGTGTGATTGCATTGGTGCTTGGCTCCTTGGTGGTCTCTCGGTTGCGAAAACTTGGGCATAACCAAACAATTAAGGTTTTAGTTAAAAAAATTCTTTTCCAGGGCCAAAGTTTCTATCCTCAAAGAGCCTAGAGCCTCAACATCTAACAAATATTTTTAAGGAAACAGATTAACTCTGTAACAATAGCACAGCTTGCCTATAGATAATACATGATTATTTCACCTGTTCTTATCAAAACATCAAAATGTGCCATAAATATTCTACCTCCAAATCTTATCATTAATGTTGTTGTTTGAAACAGAACTGACCTGTTGGCTATCTTAAAAATCTGGCTTTACCTCACACTGCGACCAACACCAGATATTTTAAGACCTCTAAAATACTACTCTTAGGATGCAAAAGAGCTAAGAGGCTGGGCTGACTCAAAGGAAATGTTACAAAGAGTTCAATTCCAGATTCAACACTCCCTTAGAAAGACAGCATTTGGAGAAATGTCAGTATCTTTGGAAATGCTACATTCATTGAGACACTTTCTGAGCTTCATGCTAAAGCTAAGCTACAGAGGTGAGTGTCCAACACAGAAACGCTCAGATTTTAGGATTATAAGTGTGTTTTCAGTGAGTTAGCCTAATTCCAGAAGACCAGACTGGGATACTCTACCTTGGTGTTATTTCTCCAGCTATGATCTTATTAGGACTGATTGCAATGCTGGTGGAATCAGCAGGGAGGATGTGCTGAAAGTGTGGGTCCCTGGGCCCTGTCCCAGATCTACTGAGGCATCCTGGGCCTAGGAAGTTGTGTTTTAACAAGCTTCCCACTGACTCAGAAGGACACTTGAGTCAGAGACTCTCTGATGCACGGAGATCGTGTGCCTATCCGCTACACTAAAAGATTCTGCACTGGGGAGTCTGGGTCAGGAAGCAGGGCTGGAAGTGGTAGCAAACATTTAAACGAGACCCTAGTATGTGCCAGGCATTTCATATATATTTCCTCATTTTGATTGCCCAATGACTGCTGAGACAAGCATTCCGAAGCCACTTTGTAAATGGAGAAATTAAAACAGAGAGAAGTTAAGACACAGCCTGGAGTCAAACAGCTACTAAATGACAGCCTTCAGATTCAACCCCGTTATTAGTATCCATTATTTTCTCATAACACAGATTCTTTGATTTTGAGCTGGGTCTCATCAATTTAAATCTGAAAAATAAAAGTATCTATTTCATAAGGTTGCTATAAGGGTTTATCAGGATAAAGCAGGTAATGCATTTGGGCAATGTGTAGCAGTAGGGAATGCTCAACAAATGTTAACTATAATTATTATTCATAATAATACCATAGGTAATACCTGAGTAAATAAAAAAAATGGTGATGATGGATCTCTCTTGTTAGAAATGTGCTATAAAGAGAGAGTCAATTATCATATGGTTTCACTTATTTGTGGAGCATAACAAATAGCATGGAGGACAAGGGGAGATGGAGAGGAGAAGGGAGTTGAGGGAAATTGGAAGGGGAGGTGAACCATGAGAGACTATGGACTCTGAAAAACGATCTGAGAATTTTGAAGGGGTGGGGGGTGGGAGGTTGGGAGCACCAGGTGGTGGAGGGCACGGATTGCATGGAGCACTGGGTGTGGTGCAAAAATAATGAATACTGTTATGCTGAAAAAAATAAAAAAATTAAAAAAAAATTAAAAAAAAAAAAGAAATGTGCTATAAGCCCAGCACAGCACTGAGTTCTGTACATTAATTTTAAAAAACATATCAACTAGTTATCATATGTCTCTAGGACTCACAGGAATTGTTTTTGCTGATGAGAATACACAAGGCTCCAAGGAGTCAAGTAAACTGCTAACGAGGGGCAGAGACAGAAGTCAAACCCAGATCTGTCTCACTTCGGTAGATTAGCTTCTATGGCTTTCCTATGTTGAAGGTCTGTCCCGCCCCCGCTTATTAAAGAAAAATATGGCAACAGGTTGATGGTGAATTGTGGCAAATAGTTCCATCTTTAGACTTTCTAAAGAAATACCCTGATGGTCCTGACAGGAGGGATGGCACCATTCATTTGTGGAGTGGGTCTGGTGACAGAGAACATTCTTTGAGGCACACTTAAGTGCCTGTTATATTGGTGAGCAAGAACAGGGTGGGGCATAAAATGACCCACAGCATTTCTAAATCTGGGTGGTAAGTGCTATTATCTTGGGGTTCTCTGCTGATAACATTCTGCCTTGGAAGAGCCTATGGCATGCAACAGAACTTTTCCTTTTTTAAAAAAGACTTTATTTTTAAGTAATCTCTACACCCAACATGGGGCTTGAACTCACAACCCAGAGATCAAGAGTCAAGGCTCTATGGACTGAGCTACTTAGGCACCCCCAGATTTTGTTTTTTTAAAACTATTCAATGTTTCATTCCCAGGCTATCCACACCCTGGTGGAATCCTTTAGGAAGCAAACTAAGGGGACTCTGATTATGCTCCAAAGATTAAAATCCAAACATGATTTTCTGTAGAAAACTTAAAGACTCAGTGCTACTAGTTTGCCCTGATCCAAAGTGCTTTTGTGAAGCAAATGCTACCATAATAGAACAGTAGGGGGTATAATCCCCATCAGGAATTGTGAGACCGGACAATTTTACATGAAGAGCCTTTCTATAAAAAAATAAAACAAAGTCAATTTTTCAGAGAAAGCGAGGTGCCTAACACTTCAGAGAAAGGCGAGGAGCCTTTGGCACACGGTGCCCCAAATCCTGCCTGACAGTGTGTAGGAGGTACTCAACAAGCATGTTTTGAGTATTTAGCATACTCTGGGCCCAGAGCATGGGGGGTACTGCAAATCAGGTGCCCAGCAAGAATGTTTTATTTGGCCCACAGAGCATTTGTCAAAAAGCTGTGATAATGTTTTGGAAGCTTCACTTAGCAGGCTGAATTTCTGACTTCTTTTTAGAAATCAGGAGGTTTGTCAACCATGGTCTACATTTCCACGTAGCAACAGTGAGCTAGAGCTGAGCAGAGGCTACCCCCATTCCTCTGGCTGGACATGACCTTTCCTTCTATCTGGATCAAATCCTTCATTTGTTTCCCCTGTTTGGCTTCTGTGGGCATTTTTCTTTGGGCATTTTCTTTTGCAACAGTCAAAGCACAAAGAAGACTGGTCCCTGTCCTCAGGAGATTACCAGTTAGCACGAAAGACACACAAATAAGGACATACTGACATCATAGTGCTAGGACAGGAGAGCATAGTGTGGGTGTGGAAGCCTAGTAGACTTCCCAAGAAGAGAACTCCATAACGGAATCTTAGAGCACTCATTTAGGGGTTGGCCAAGAGAACGGTGGGGATTATGGGAGGTCCTTGGGAAACTTCAGGCAGAGGGGGCAGCATTTAGAAAAAGATGAGTAAGTGAGCAAAGTGGGTTCAATACTGGAAAGTGGAGAGTGACGACAAGTGACACTCTAGAGACAGTCAAAAGACCAACTGGGGAAAGTCTTGTCTATACCAAATAATTTGGACCTTATTGTGAAGACAGTGAGATCTACTGAACGACTTTAAGCAGGAGAATGACATTGTCTTACTTCTATGTTGACACACACTCAGGTGAGGCATAAATTAACTTTGGATGGGCATCCCTCTAGTGTTTGAGAATTGAGCAGATAGTGAAAATAAAAAGCCTACCTAATAATCCGCTTCCATATATTGACAGGATGTAGCTTGAAATAGTGTAAAAGCCCATGTTACTTATTGTAACGAACCCTCAGACTAATAGAGGAAACAGATGTAAATCTGTGTAAGATTCCAACAAAACTCATGACACACCGTAAAGGGCAAACTTGTGCAACTTGATTTTCCTATTGCATAATCATATAAAGAATGTATTCATGAGGACTTTCTGGGATATCTGGCCAACATTTTTTTTAATCACAAAAAGGATAACAGATTTTTAAAATAAGGATGTCTATGGACTTTTTTTTTAAAAGCAGGGACTGTTTCTTTCTTGTTTATTGTTTTGTCCTTTCTGGTCATGAGACTCTAAAAAGGTTATTTAACTTCTCTGGGTCTCAGTTACTTTATCTGTAAAGTGGGTATAATAATAGTACCTACCTCATTGAGATGTTAAGCAGGTGAGTATATATGTAAAGCATTTAAATTAGCACCTGGTACATACTAAGTGCTTTATCAATGCTATTTATTATTATAATAATAATTATTTATTTATTAATCATATCCTCAGGATTTAGAACAAATGCTCAGTACATAATACACAATTAAAGAGGGTTTGAAGTTGAATTTGAAGGTCCTAAAAACAAACTAGATACCAAAGCAGGGGGTTGGGTAATTCAGAAACAAGGATGTGGTTGCTAGAACTAGGGTATAAAGCCAGTACTTGGTTCCAAGAAGCAGGGATGGGTCCAGACTCCTGATTTGGGTCGTAAGGTAACCTCAAGTTCTGAAACCAGGCTACGAACCCAGAACCAGCACCCAGACTTGTCCCAGACACTGGTAGAGGAAGTTGAGTAACAGTGCCAAATAAGTATGAAGGCCAAATAACACCCACCATGGGGAGAAGTCAAGAGGCGATGAATCAGGCAAGATATTGGAAGTGTATGGTAATAACTAATAGACAAAGGGTTTTATTATTTATAGTTGCAGTGGTTAAAAAGATCCAGCCACGTCATTAAGCTGAAATCATTACATATTTCTAAGTCCATTTCTTTAAGACAGGGAATGGAAAAATAGATTCTGTCAGGAAGTGTTATAAACTAGTTTTCCTGTTGGATTTTGCTAGGTTCTAAGAAGTTTGTTTTTTTTTTTTTTTTCCATTCTGCTTTAGTACCAAACTCAAAAATACTGCGTAATTTTTTTTCTTTTTTAAAGATGAAGGTATAATTAACACACAGTAAAATACACCCTTGTCAGTGTATAGTTCTGTGAGTTTTGACAGACACCCAGTCACCTAACCACTGTTACAATCAACACAAAGGACAGTTCCATCACCTCCCAAAATTCCTTCATGTCCTTTGCGAGATAATCTCTTATAGTCAATTCTTCCTCTAGCGCCAGCTCCTGATAACACTTTTTTCTATCACTATAGTTTGACTCTTTCTAAAATGTCAGGTAATCAGAATGCTATAATACATAGTCCTTTGAGTCTGTCTTCATACACTTAGCATCTGTATTTGAGTTTTATCTATGCGGTTGTGCTTATCAGTAGTTCACTCCTCTTTTGTTTGAGTATGATTCCCTCTTGTGGATGGATTTATCCACTGTCTATCCTGTCACTAAATGAAGGACATTTAAGTTGTTTCCAGTTTTTGCTAATAATGAATAAAGCTACTGTTGACATTCATAAATAGGTATTTGGGTAAATACCTAGGAGTGCCATGGCTGGGTCATATCATAGATGTATGTTTAATTTTATAAAAAATGGCCAGTTTTCCAAAGTGGCTGTACCATTTTATGCTCCCGCCAGCCATGTTTTGATTCTGAACAATTCTTATAGAATTCCATCCAAAGAATGGCTCCCCATTTCCTATGGAGTAAAATATCCCAAGTACTCCACTTGTCATTCCACATCTTCCTTTTGGCCACGGGAGAACCTGTCTTCTTCCCAGTCAAATGTCACTGCTCTTCACATGAACTCCTGGGTACAGTCAGACTCAGACCCATGACCCCTGACCATGCTTGGTGCTTCCCCACATGCATGTTTTTGTCTCTATCATTTGCCAACCGGCATGTTCAACTTTGGTTACTGAAATCTTATGTACAGCCCGCTATTGCCATCTTGCATTCCTCAAGAATCGCTTCTGCTCTCCAAAAAAGGCAAGTCAATGAAAGATGTTGATAGAGGAGGGCCAATAAAACAGGAAAGCACAAGCGCTTGTCTCTGTGCCATCCTCCCCAGATTCCCAGATGCCACGTGGCAGGAGAAAGCTAAGGAGGAGTCCCGAGCAAGCAAAAGTTCATTAAGAGCAGCTCTCGTTTTCCTTATTTTTTAAAAAAGGTGACTACTCCCCAAATAACTAGGACTGGATGGGGTAAAGTGAATCCTCATTATCTGGGATTGCCTGGGAAACAAAAGCTTTTTCCATGTATGCACCACTCAGCTGGTTTTGGGTGCTATTCAAGACTTCTCCCTGCCTTCAAGATTTTTTTATATCTGTATATGTATACATGCACATGGGACCTTTGCAAAGAAGAGGAACCGAAAAGCAAATTCCTTCACAGCCCAGAAAGCATCGACTTCCTATAAAAGAGATAATGTACGTGAGATGGATTGTTTTTCCTTCCCTAAACAGCTTTGAGTCTGCTTAGATGCAGCGAGGCATCTCTCCCCGGGCCATATGCAACGTGTCTGCTCTCTTTCCATTTCTGGAGGAGCTGATGCAATTCCAAGGCGTTGGGCTGGGCCACTGCTCCGTTCTTGGGCTACAGTTAAATAGTGTTCCAGCGTGGTTGCTTCTGCAGCGCCTGGCAATCCTAGCAATCTTGCCGCCTGCAGCTCGAGAAAAATGAGCCTGCAGCCACCAGCTCCGAGGGCCATTATCTGAATGGGCCCTGAATGCCAGTCTGGAACGCTCACACCTCTTAGGCCGCCCAGAAGGAGCCGGCTGATTTGAACACTACTCTCCCTCGGTCCTGTACTTCGGCTCCATCTCCAGACCAGGGATCTCATGATTGAAATGAAAAAAAAAAAAAAAAAAAAAAAAAGAAAGGAAGCTGACTCCGTCTCCGCTGCCAAGTGGCTGTTCCCACCCTGTCAACTCCAGCCGGACCGTCCGTAGATGTTCAAAAGCCGCATCCTCAGCCCCTTCCCCCAACAAGACAAAGACCCGCCTGACAAGCCTTACCCAAGACCCTCTCCGGATCCTTCTCTGCAGTCTCCCAGTTTTAAAAACGCTGTCTTGGCTTTTAGCCAAGTCTCAACACCGTGCTCCCCAGCCCCGCCGACTGGCCCTCCGGCCCCGGGGTCTGGAAAACAGCCCCGGGTGACAGCCAGGAAGCTCGCCCGGGCCGGACTCACCTGGCCGGTGGAGAAGCGCCGGAGCGCCTGGCTGCCTCTCCACAGCATGCTGGAAGGGAGCCCTTGGGCGGGCCGCGCGACAGCGAGGGCTCAGCCTGGACGCGGCCTGCAGCCTGTGAGCGCCTGGCGGCCGCAGTTGCAGCTCCCAGGGTCCGCGAGTCTCGGGACCCGCCTACGGCCCGCCCCCTCGACTGGCACGGCCCCGCCTTCTCAGCTGGCGGGGCTCGGATGGCCAATCCCCTGCGACTGGGCGGGGCCCCAGTTCGGAGCCACGCTAGTACCTAGCGGGAGGGGCGGCTTCCAGTCTCTGCCCGGGTTCTTAGCAGCTGGGGGTCTTCTACCAGTTAATCAAACCCTGTGAGGTAGACAGGGATTTGCCTTACTAATGGTGGATCTGACATCCCAAGTCATGGCCATAACATCGCCCTGAGGAGGCAAAGATATGAAAGATAAGGGTGGAGACACTTGGCTATGTAGGATCCTGGTACCTATCTTGTAATAAAAGGATTTTAAGAAAGACTGTGTATAAAGCACTTGGCAAAGTGCCTGGCACAGAGCTGGTCCCCAATAGATGACAGACAGATAGATACCCACCCTTTCCCCTTATCTCTCTAGAAAGAATGCTCAGACACGCTTTAGCTAAGCGCTAGTTGCAAACAGAACTCCTTAGCCTGGCATTCAAGGCCATTGGCAATTTGGCTTTTTTTTTTTTTTTTTTTCCTTTCTCATTTTCTTGCTGCTCCTTTGCACATGTAATTTAGCTTAACTCTCTAGTATATGCTGATTCTTCCCTGGACAATGATTCCCTGAAAAGCTTATCATCTGTCATTTGTCCCCATCTCAGCATGATCAAATTCCTTCTTTTAAGGTATAACTCAAGGGCTGCCTCCTGGAGGCATTTTTCCTGATTTTCTCCTCCCTTAACCCCCTTATTTCCCCTAAGGAATCTTTCACTCCTCTGAAACGAGGAAGATTTTTGATTATGCGTCTCTTCTGACATCTCATTCTCTTATTGGTGTTTGTGTACCTATCATCTGCTCTACTAGAAGCTTCTCGCAGGTTGAGTCCATGTCAAATTTATCAGGATTTACAATATCTAGCACTTAGCAGAGCTCAAAAAGTACTTGTTGAAAGAGAGAATGAATGAATGAATGAATGTGTTTAAGAAGGAGAGAGAAAATAAATCCTTAAAGCCTGGAGAATGGCAGCAAACATGGAGTTTTGCTCTGAAAATTGCTCTTTGCCAATTCAGCCCATTTCCCTAAGAGCATTTTGTGACTTTTGGCTAGCTTCCTTTAAGCTTCCAAATGCTAATAATCATTTTATTTGTTGTGATCTGTGTATACTGGGAGAGGTGGGCAAGAAGTGTGGTTTTTTTCTGAGTAGGGGTTCCATAGTTATATTCTCCGACTCCCAACTTCAGGAAATGTAGACCTTATGTCTATCCACATATAATGAAATATTAATGATGTCTAAGATTTTCTTCTGTAAGAATTAAAGATATTGTTCTCTTTTTTTTTTTAAAGATTTTATTTATTTATTTGACAGACAGAGATCACAAGCAGGCAGAGAGGCAGGCAGAGAGAGAGAGAGAGAGAGAGAGAGAGAAGATGAAGCAGGCTCCCTGCGGAGCAGACAGCCCGATGTGGGGCTCGATCCCAGGACCCTGGGATCATGACCTGGGCCGAAGGCAGCAGCTTTAACCCACTGAGCCACCGAGGCGCCCCAAAGATATTGTTCTCTTGATAACTAGTGGTTAGACCAGAGGCAATTCAAGTTTGACAAACAGAAAAGCCCTGCCAACCTAGATTTCTAGACACAGCAAAAATGAAGGTGAAATAAAGTCATTTTTGTGTCTCCCTAAAAAAAAGTTGAGAGAATCTGAGGCAGGAAAACTTCCAGATTCATTCTATGAGCCTAGCATTACCCTGATACCAAAACCAGACCAAGACATGACAAGAGAAGAAAATCACAGGCCAATATCTCTGATGAACATAGATGCAAAAATCCTCAACAAAATATTAGCAAGCCAAATTCAACAATATCTTAAAAAAAATCATTCAGCATGGTTAAGTGGGTTTTATTCAAGGGCTACAAGGGCGGTTCAATATTTGCAAATCAATTAATGTAATACATCACATTAACAGGAGTAAGGATAAAAACCACACAATCATCTCAAATAGATGCAGAAAAAGCATTTGACAAAATACAGCATCCACTCAGGACAAAAACTTTCAACAAAGTGGGTTTAGAGGGACTATACCTCAATACAATAAAGGCCATATATATAAAAAAGCTCATAAACATTATACTCAATGGTGAAAAACTCTAAGCTTTTCCTCTAGGATAAGGAATAAGACAAGGGTGTCCACTCTCCTCACTTTCATTCAACATACTACTGGAAGTCCAAGGTGCAGTAATCAGACAAGAAGAAGAAATAAAAGGCATCCAAATTGGTAAGGAAGAAGTAAAACGGTCACTATTTGTAGATGACATGATACTATATTTAGAAAACCCGAATGACTGTATATAATGACAATATAAAACTACCAAATTAACAGAGTGTAAAATTGTAAAGGTAATATGTAGAATTATTTTTAAAAATCAGTTGAAAAGAAGGCGAGAAAGGAGAGAGAAAGAAACAGAATAGCTGGGGGAAAAAATGAAAAGAAATTAGTAAAATGTTAGGGTTAAGTTTAAATGTACCAGTAATTGCAGTAAATGAAAATGGGCTAAACTCTTTAATTAAAAGGCAAAGATTGTCATTGCTTCAAAAACAAAATTCTTATGAGAGCCATAAAATAAAAAGATTCAGATAGGATGATTTTTTAAAACCCACCCAAACACTAAAAAGAAAAAATCATACTATTGTAATAAATAATTATTTGCTCTAGTACTTGGCAGATAGCAACAGTGTGATCTGCTTGACTGCAAATGACCAAATGACTGGCTGGTATACAAACTAGGTATTGCTTTTTCGACCTACCATCTAAAATCCGCTTCTCAGGATAACTATCCTCCCTTCCATGTGAGGATGTGCTTCTCCCCCTGTCTTAGGCCTTGTGGTTCCTATGAAGTTTTCTTTCCCCCTTATCCCCCTGAAATTCAGGGGTGGGGCATATGACCTGCACTAAGCCAATTAGTACATCTCTCCCATCCCCTTAATTATGATGATTGGTTCAAATTATGCACAAGATCCTAGTAAGGCTAATGAAGTCCAGCAAGATCTAATTCTAGGACTTCTGTTTAAACTTTCAGTTAAGTGTACCATTTGCATCACTTTTGTTGTTGTGATAACGTGAACCTGAAACTACCAAGAGCTACCGTATGCGTCCTAAAGAATGTAGCAAAAATTGTGGAAGAGAAAGAAAAGAAATAGTGAAAATCCAAGACCTGACATCATTTGAGTCCTGAAGCCAAACACATGTGAAGGCCTATCCCACCACTACATGTTTTAAAATTAACAATTGATTTCATTTTTGCTGTATGGTTTTATGCGTTTTAATGTACATAAAGATTCATGTAATAATACTGTAGTCAGGATACAGAAACATTCCATTCCCTACTCCAAAACTCCCTTGGCCCTTTGCAGTCATGGCTAACCAATCACTCTTCTCACCTTGAGAATCTTTGTCTGTTCTCTGTCCCTGTGGTTTTATCTTTTCAAGACTATCAAACAAATGGAATCTCATAGTGTATAACTTTGTAGATTTTCTTCATTCTGCACAATGCCCTGGTGACTTGTGCTCAAGTTTAGGGATTTTCCAGAACAGAAGAGGTTCTTCTGTTATTGATTTCTATGTGATTCCATTGCAGTCAAAGAATATAATCATCACATTTCAGTCCGTTCAAATGCATTGAAATTTGTTTTATGACCTAGGAAATGGCCTTCCTTGTATACTTGAAAAAAAGTCTGCTTTTACTGTTGTCGTGTAGAATGTTTTGTAAATATGATCTAAGGAAAGTTGGTTGAGTATTGTTCAATTGTTTATTCTCTTATATTCTGTTTGTCATATGAAATATTGAGATAAGTATTAAGATTTCCAACTATAATTACATCTATTGTTTCTTTCTATTCTGTCAGGTTTTGGTTAACTAAATTTTATTGTTCACCCACCCAAAAAAAAAGAAAGGAAAAAAGTTAATTCATAGTCTGGATTCTGTTACATTCTTAAAAAAAACTACTGGGGGATTGATTGATTGATTGATTTATTATTTTTTTATGATTTACTTATTTGAGAGAGAGGTAGAGAGGGAGAATGAGCAGGCGGGGCAGAGGAACAGGGAGAGAGACTCTCCAGCAGACTCCATGCTGAGCACAGACAGAGTCCAACTCAGTGATCCTTCTCATGACCCTGAGATCAGGGCCTGATCCGAAACGAAGAGTCAGACACTTAACCGACTGTGCCACCCAGGTGCCCCAGGGGACTTTATTTAGAAAAGAGTGAATTTGCTTGGACTCAAACCCTGCAGAGGGCAGCAGCTTATATTTCTGTTCAATTCATTTAGACAACAGTTTGGCCAACGTTTTTGCTCAGATTTTGGGGTTCACCTCCTTAGTAATTCCCTTGATTATCAGTTTTCTCTTCTAAATTTCAAGCTGCTCTGCCAGCCCAACCTCTGTTTTCTGCCGTCTGGAACCCAAAGGGCTTCAGGTTTTTCCTACCCAAGGTGCACATCTGGTGGGGAATATATGCATCATCAAAGGGCAGCAAGCATGCCTCTCAGCTAGTGCAGGTGTTTTTAAGGACTCTTGACTGTGATTTCAGTAGGCTCTCTGCACGTAGTTTGATGGTTAACCAGGGATCTGCGCAATGTTTACACTAAGGTTTTGAATCTCATCTCCTCTCTGGGTCCCTCGAATTTCCAGTTTCTCTGCCAACAATTCTGAACTTGGTTTGCTGCCCCCTTGAGCTGGTAGGACAGTGTTTCATTTCTTGACTTGAAGGGGTGGGGGACACTGTTAGGCAGAAAACCACAAACTCATAATTCTCAACCGCAAATTCTGAGTACACTCAGAATTCTGAATCATTTTCCTGTGCTTTTCAGACTTCATTATCTTTCAGATCGTTTTTATTTTTTAAAATTTGACAGAGATCAGAAGTAGGCAGAGAGGCAGGCACAGAGAGAGAGGGAAGCAGGCTCCCTGCTGAGCAGAGAGCCTAATGCGGGGCTCGATCCCAGGTCTCTGTGATCATGACCTGAGCTGAAGGCAGAAGCTTAACCCACTGAGCCACCCAGGCGCACCTCTTTCAGATCTTTTAAAGTAATTATTATACTTTGTCTACTTCTCTTAGTTTTTAACTGCAAGTAGGTTTACTTGTCTACTTTTTGCTTGTCCATTTCTAGATGTGTTCTTGTCAATTGCTTTAACATGCTAATTAAAAGATTTTTCTAAGGTATGCTTTTAAAAAAAGACTTTATGTATTGATTTGTCAGAGAGAGAAAGAGAGCACACAAGCTGGGGGGGGGTGGTCAGCAGGCAGAGGGAGAAGCAAGTTCCCTGCTGAGCAAGGAGCCCAATGGGGGTTCTTTTTAATCTCTAACACATACTCTCCCAGTAGACCACTATCCTGTTAGTGAGATTTGAGTTATCTTTCTATGCAATTATACCCACATATGCACAAACACATTTACATGAGTATAAATGTAACCACAAATACACACTACTCCGCAATCACCTTCTGTCAGTTTCCCATGTCTCTACAAACGTATTTCATAATATGGATGTATTAAATTTTATGTTATTATTCCCTATTGATGCCTTTTAAGATCATTTCATTAGTATACATACAGTAATATGTATTAAAGACCATGCAGCAATGAACGCTACTGTGCAAACATCCGTATACATGTAGAATTACTGGGTAACACAGTTCCCCGCTTGCGGAAAAGCCAGTTAGGAGGTACGAGCATTTTAGAATACACTTAAATAGCGCTTCTTCTTCCCTCTCTGCCTTTTTAAGAGGAGAGGGCGGAGGATCCGTGAGGGCAAGGTAAGCAGAGTAGTAAAATTCCTCGCTAGGGTGTTCGTAAAGTAACTCCGCCTCTCACACACCGTTTTATTCTCAAGAACATTCAGCATAGGACTTGCAAGAGGAGCGACGCAGGAGCTCGGTTGGTGGTGACGGAGAGGGCGTTGGCAATTCCTGCTTCTTCTTAGCGCCTGGACGGCGACCCACTCGAGGACCACGCCCTCCGGTTGAGCCACTACCCCATCACTTTTACCCTTCCCAGGCTAGACGATGGAACAACTGCCCAGGTATTAAAAATGGCCTGGGGACAACAGGGCGAAGTCAAAGGCATCGATATGGCTTGAGATGTGAAGTGAGTGGTGTCGAGGCCCAAGTCACCACGGGAGGACGCCGCGAGTGCTGCAGAAGATGTAACGGCCGCCTCTGGCCACCCCAGCCGACTCGCTTTCCCAGCAGCCCCCGCGGCTCGCTGGGGCCTTGAGCCCGGCCTGCCCTCGCGAGCGGGGGCGGGGCCCGGGCTGGGCCCGGAAGTCACGTGCCGTGACAGCAGCCGGGGTGAGGCCGCCGTGGTCGCCCGGGCTGGTTGGGGCTGTGACTGGGGGAGGTGCCGGGGTGATGGCGGTGGAGACTCTTTCCCCGGACTGGGAGTTCGACCGCGTTGACGACGGCTCACAGAGTAAGAGAGCTGCAGGGCAAGGGCTGCGGGTGGATGCTCCCCGGCCCCCCTCAGCTCCGGCAGCGCTCCTGCGGGAGGGCTCTGCGTCGCGGTCGCTGCGCAGCCCTCCGGTCCGGGACACTTGCTGCCCCTTGGGGTGCGAGAGGGACGCGCTCTCGAACGTTACTTTCGGGGTTGGGGTCCCGGTGGCGGTGCGTCAGGCCGGGTGAGGCAGGGCTTGGCGTCTGGGGCGGCGGCTCTCAGTTGGAGCCCGCGGTACCCAGAGCAGCGGCGTCCGCTGTCCACAGCCCGGGGCCGGGCGGGGCGCGCCCAGGGCCCAGTAGCCCAGGGAGCCGAGGCCGGCCTTGCCTACGGCCTCACGGCGCTTTCGCCACCTGTGCTGAGCGTTCAGTTCTAGAACGGGCAGAGGTCGGGTTCCTGTTTTCGCTTTCCTGTTTTTCTACTTTTCCTCCAATCAACTTTTGGAAGTTTGAGTATTTTTTTTCCTGCATATTCATACAACCTACAAGACAGGGAGAAAGCGCTCTTCACACGGTAAAAATTAGCCAGCGAATGTCAATTTATCTCCTCCTATGCCTTTTACTTAAGATAAGTGGTGTTTTTCAGGGATGTCATAGAGCTTCCATTGCACCTAGAAAGGCTTCAAAAATTAAGCAACTTTTACTTCACAAAATCGAATTGTTTCATTTTGAACTTAGAAGTCAAAGAACCGTACCAGATTAAGTTCCATGCAGCAAAAGTTAGAGGCAAATAATTATTTTAGTGAAATTCTATTTAAGATTAATACAAGTTGGTAATCTGTCTCTTCTGTTTAAGTGATGTAGGAGAGATTGGGACCTACTGCTTGTGAATTTGTTTTTTTAAACGCAGTTTCCCAAAAGGTGAATGTAATTTTTTTTTAAGAAGGTGAATGTAGTTTTTTAAAATTCCACGTGAATTTTGCTTAACTTTACAAAGAATCGTGTAAAAACTTACATGTAATTAGGTTTTAGTAGCGTCTTAGAGAAGCATGAGCTTAATTTTTAATGGTTTGCAGTTTTTCATAAAACATTCCATAAGGTATTAGCTCTTATGCAGCATTAAAAAAAAAAACATCTTGGGGGCACCTGGGTGGCTCAGTGGGTTAAGCCGCTGCCTTCGGCTCAGGTCATGATCCCAGGTCCTGGGTTCGAGCCCGGCATCGGGCTTTCTGCTCAGCAGGGAGCCTGCTTCCTCCTCTCTCTCTGCCTGCCTCTCTGCTTACTTGTGATTTCTCTCTGTCAAATAAATAAAATCTAAAAAAAAAAAAAAAATCTTGGTAATAACAAATTCCTTTAACTTTTTTGTGGAGAGGACTCTGTATTTACTGTTACAGAGTGAACTGCACCTTTTCGTATATGGAGTTTATGGACAGAGTTCTCCTACTTCCGTATCTTCAAAAAATTGTAATGAAAATAAGTTGCTAGGTTTGAAAATGGTTCAGCTGAGAGTAGAATGATGTGATTCAGTCAACAGACCCTATCAGGAACTGTACTAGGCATTAGGGATGGAAAGATAACAAAGAATGTAGAGATGAGCTGAAAATAGGGTTTCTGGGATTTTACTCTTGAAGAATCACTGTGGATTCCTTATTTCAAATCTTTTTATTGTAATTTTTACTATTTTTACAACTAATCATTATTTTATCAGCAAGAAACTTTAATGTTACTGCAGGTTTTCTCTTGCTTACTATTTTGTGACTTCCCAAACAGACTGAGTGCCAGCATGCTTTTCTGGCATTGTCATTAAGAACTCATTTGCTGATTAAATGCAGCTTTGGTTATTTCCCATGTAAATGAGAATTAGGCATGAACTTGCGATTTCAAGAATCTCTAGCAGTTATTTAATTTGAGCTTTAGGGAAGAGAAGAATTGCCATCCATTCAGTGCGCCCGGTTTTGTTAATTTTTGTGCTATGAATCCTATCTAGACTGTCGTCCAGAATTGCTTAGATTAATGCTATAACCAGATAGCAATTTTAATAATTGATCCACCTGATAGGGAGCATTAGTGCCAAAATAAGGGTGATTGGAGAGCTAGGTCTTTATCTTTAGTCAGAATGTACTTTATCTAAGAATTGCTTTGTATTGCTGATTTGAGGAGACAATAATTTTACCTTTTTTAAGACAATGATTGAATAGTTGTTCATATCAATAAAAGAGGCTGAATTGGATTTGCTGCCTTTGCAATAGTGAATTCTTATGTATATAGATAATGTTCCCTTTCTTTATTAACTTTGATGACTAGACATACTTCTATTGTTTAGTTTATTTCAATGACTCCTTAGAGTCATCTATTTAATGTGGAAATTTGTTAAATATTAGCACAGTATCTTTTTTCATTCTTTTTAAAAATTTAAATTAATTAACATATAATGTATTATTTGTTTCAGACATCAAGCAGATGTCTGTGATTCATCAGTCTTATATAATACCCAGTGCTCATTACAAGACATAAAGGGACACCCTCCCTGGTGTCCATCACCACTTACCTCATCCCTCCCATCCCTCTCCCCTCCAGCAACCCTCAGTTTGTCTCTTATGGTTTGTCACCCTCTTGGTTTCCTCTTATTTCATTTTTTCCTCTCTCCCCTGTGATCCTCTGCCTTATTTCTTAAATTCCACATATCAGTGAGATCATATGATAATTGTCTTTCTCTGATTGACTTATTTTGCTTAGCATAATACCCTCTAGTTTATCCATGTCATTGGAGATGTCAAGATTTCATTTTTTGATGGCTGTGTAATATTCCATTTGTGTGTGTGTGTGTGTGTGTGTGTGTGTATGTGTGTATACACACCACATCTTCTTTATCCATTCATCTGTTGATGGACATCTGCGCTCTTTCCATAAGCACAGTATTCTGTACTCAGTGTTCTTTACTGACTTTTCCAACCCTATTATGATAGTTAAATAATTAAAATATCTTAGTAAGTTTTTGGCATTACAGAAATAACATTCATTATGATAAAGCAGATTTAAAACTGTTTTAAAAACAATATTTAGATTTATTTTAGACAGTTTACACTATAGAGACTTAAGGATTATGTTTTTAAATTTTGCTTCTATGACAACACAGATTTTTATACTTATTCAGGTCTTATTTATTTATTTATTTTTGCAAAAAAGTTATTTGTGACTAAAACATAGAATCAAGATGTTGAGTTATCTAAGGCATTATTCAAATTGTTTAAAAGCCCCAGCTTATGGGATAAATGGGACATTAATTTTTTCATAGTGCTTTAAAGTTATGGTTTATGGTTAACCAAAGTTATGGTTATGGTTAACATCTCTAGGTTTTAAAATTATTTTATTATTTGGAAGAGATTAAAAGCTGAATTATTGTTTAACTTTGAAATTTTATTTTCAAGAAGTCCAGACATACTAGAGTAGTATATTTAAAAATGCTTAGTAACTACCTTGCTGTGACTTTTGAGTTTATTTGAAATAAATGTCCTGCAATTTATTACTTGTACATCTTACATACTGTTTTAAAATTTAAATTTAGAAATTCATGCTGAAGTCCAGCTTAAGAATTATGGGAAATTTCTTGAGGAGTATACATCTCAGTTGAGAAGAATTGAGGATGCACTGGATGATTCAATTGGTGATGTTTGGGATTTCAATCTTGATCCAATAGCATTAAAGGTTTGATTTTGTTATATTTTTAAATTTACGTATATATTTTCAGGATGTACTATATCTTGAAGACATAATATTAAAAAATAGAATATACATTTGGCCCTTGAATAATGTGGGGGTTAGGCGTGCTGACTTCCCAAGCAGTTGAAAATCTGCGTAGAACTTGAGACTCCCCAAACTTAACTTATAGGCTGCTGTTGACCAAAAGCCTTACCAATAACATAAACAATCAATTAACACATATTTCGTGTATGTATTATGTATTATATTCTTACAGTAAGCTAGAGAAAAGAAAATGTTATGATAAAATCACAAAGGAAATACATTTATAGTACTGTATTTATAAAAAGATAAACCTGCATCAAAGTGGACCCACGCCATTCAAACCTGTGTTGTTCAAAGGTCAACTGCATATTTTCATTATTTGGAATCTGGAGAACTAAAAGAAACTTGGAGAAAAATTATTAATTTCCTTATCTTGAAGCCAGGCAGATGTGTGTGTTTTTGTTTGTTTGTTTGTTTTGTTTTTAATGAATGACAGACTTCTGGGGTAGCCTTTGTTTTTCATCAAGAAAATAAACAGGTTGGAATAGAATATTCCAAACTTTATTTGTTCCTTATTGAGATTATTTTACATACAGTGAAATGCATGGATTTACAATATACTGTTCAGTGAATTTTTGTCAAACACATATATCCATATCACTCATATTCTAATGAATATATAGAAGATTTCCATCGTTTTCCCTTATGCCATTTAGGGTATCTTAATGTGGAAGTAATTTTTTTTTTTTAAGTTGTTATTTAAATTCAAGTTAGTTAACATGTACTGTAATACTAGTTTCAGTAGTAGAATTTTATGTAGGAGTAATTTTTTAATGTATAAAATAAGCCACTCCTGGGGCGCCTGGTTGGCTCGGTCAGTTAAGCATCTGCCTTCAGCTCAGGTCATGGTCCCAGGGTCCTGGGATCAAGCCCCATGTTGGGCTTCCTGCCCATTTTGGGAGGGAGTCTGCTTCTCCCTCTCCTCCCCTGCTTATGCTCTCTGTCTCAAGTAAATGAATAAAATCTTTAATAAAATAAAATAATTCACTCCTCTATTCCATTTTGAGATCATTCTATCTTTTTTAAATTTTTTTTGAGATCATTCTATCTTGTTTTATCTTTGAAACCATAGCCTGTTACCACTTAAATAATAATTAACATTTACTGAACATTTATTATGTATTAGACACTGTTCTGAGTTACATATTGACTTTTTTAGTAACAGTTTTCTTGAAATTCACATGTCTCATATTCTTTTTTTTTTTTTTTAAAGATTTTATTTATTTATTTGACAGAGAGAGATCACAAGTAGGCAGACAGAGAGGGGGAAGCAGGCTCCCTGCCAAGCAGAGCCCAGTGCAGGGCTCCATCCCAGCACTCAGATCATGACGGTAGCGGAGGGCAGAAGCTTAACCCACTGAGCCACCCAGGTGCCCCATGTGTCTCATATTCTTGAAATTCACATATCATGTAGTTCTTTGGGTTTTAGTGTATTGACAGAATTGTGCAGCAGTCATCACCAGACCCAATTGAAGAGTCTTTTCACCACCTGCAAAAGAAATCCTATGCCCATTAGCCGTCAGTCTCCAGTGTGTGTTAGTGCTAAGTACAGGGTCCAACACAGGTTTAAATAGAATGGAGCTAGACTCGATTTGTATATTTAAAATTTCCATGATTTTTTTCAAATTAAAAATGATTTTTTCCCTTTGTTTCTATAGCTTTTGCCTTATGAACAGTCTTCCCTATTGGAACTCATAAAGACTGAAAACAAGGTATAGATTTCTTAACCTAAAAATCTATTTTTAAAATGCTTTAGCTATCTGCTATAACTCATCTTTTTATTTTATGTTTTTATTCATGAAACTAGGTCTTGAACAAAGTCATCACTGTTTATGCTGCACTTTGTTGTGAAATCAAGAAATTAAAGTATGAGGTAATTATTTGTACTCTTAAGTTATTAAAAACATGATTTTAAAAGCAAATTTATGCTTATATGTATAGTGTACATAAAGATTTAATGCATGTTGAATTAATTTTTTATTTAATACTAATAATAGTGGTTACCATTCACTGAGTGTACTAATGGTGTGCCAGACACCATACTAACCCTCTTCATACTTAGAATGAGAGGCAGATAATGTGAGGAATAGATGAGGAAACAGGCTTAATTTTACTGGTAGTAACTGTTTGAGCCTGGGTCTATATACCTTCCAAGTCTGTGTTATTTGCCATATATACTGGCTTTCTAGATATAATTGATTTTTTACATTTTTTTTTTTAGTAGTCTCCACACCCAACATGGAGCTTGAACTCACAATCAGGAGTTACATGCTCTACTGACTAAGCCAGCCAGGTGTCCCTAGATATAATAAATATAACTGATTTTTTTTAAAAAAAGGTTTGAATTTTTAATATGTTTTGCATTTTCTTAGCCACGGGTCATTAAAACTCTGGTAGAAGTTGGTAAACTTCCTCTTTTTTCTGTACCTTTTTGATACTTTGTGATTGCTTTCTATCTCCCATGAACTAGTGGGAAGATGTAGGACAATTAGGTCAGAAAAGACAAAAACAGGGGTAAAGAAATTGAGAAATAACTTTGAGTATCAACGATATCTTTGGTATTCTAAAGATCATTTGAATTTACCTGTTTTGTAAGCAGTTTTTGAATTTAAATGAGTTTGTATATGTGATATAGTCCTCTGATTATTATTAAATATAGATAACTAAGAGAGCCTAGGAATTTAAAAACAAGACAGCAATCTTTAAAATTATTTAATTTTTTTTTAACAGGCAGAAACTAAATTTTATAATGGT
The DNA here is from genome assembly GCF_902655055.1 of Lutra lutra. Classification (NCBI taxonomy): domain Eukaryota; kingdom Metazoa; phylum Chordata; class Mammalia; order Carnivora; family Mustelidae; genus Lutra; species Lutra lutra. The sequence goes on from NC_062285.1 coordinate 127,836,879, forward strand.
CTCTTGTTTTATGGAGAAGGAGGTAAGTTTTAAAATTTCATATTATAGTGTCATGATGCCTTTTTTGAGATTGAAATGAATGAAAAGTTGACAGTTCTAGGACTACCATGATTAATTAATGTATACCTTGAGAAAATAAGCATTCAAATTTTTTTGTTGGTTTATTTGTTTGATAAGCAGGTGGAATAAACCTGAGTGATGGAGCAGTAGCAAATTCTCTAAAATCTATTTGTGATATTTTTGTAAGTTAAAAAGAACTGTGACTAGATAAGGATTTCCCTTGAATTTGTTAAATAGTGAAACAGATGGTTATTTTTAATTGAATGATTAATGACTGTCTTATGTTTCTTTTCAATATAAAAATTCTGTTTTTAATATTATGCAGATTAAAAGATATACTAATGAATAAAAATTGTATTTATTTTTCTTTTTGGGTCTTGACTAAGTTTAAATTAAAAAACTGAAATATGATTCTTCATGTTGCCTTTTAAAGCTACAGATTCCAGCATGGTGGAAGGTGATTGCCAAATTCAAATGGGAAGATTTATTTCATTCTTACAGGTGACTGTTTTTTACTTTCCATTTTTTTTTTTTTTTTTTAAGTTTGGTAAATTACACAAAATGAAAAAGATTTCTGAAACCTTCAAATGCTAACTAAGAATAAGTACTTTGAATGGTAAAACACTCAGTAGACATTGGATTGTAGTTTAAGAGGTCATAATTCATGAAATGTTTTCATAGCATTTTATGGAAATAAGGTCTCAAAGTAAGGTTTTGATTTTGTTTTTGTTTTTTGTTTTGCAATAATTTAATTTGTGAACAATTTGTCACCATGCTTTTTAAGATAACTTAAACTTTATGCCGTGTAGGAAGATAATTTATGCCAGAAAAAGTTGTTAGTGGAGATGGTTACGCTAGTACATGAGCAATGATAAGGTTTTTAAAAGTAGCACTTGATGCTTCTAACCAGATGTTTCAAACATTTCAAACCAGATGTTTTCATCACTGCAGTGTTAGTTATTCTAGTTTGGTTTAGTTTTGTGAAATAAATGAAAGAACTTCCCATTTCTTCTCTCTCCATTATAAAAACAATGCTAAAACCATATGAAAAAAGCAAAAATTGGAGATAAGGAAAAACTCCCCCACCTCCTGATTGTTAAGTTCAAGACTTGATGTATTTCACGGAATCAAGCATACTAACATATTGTTCAGTTCACTTATATCTTTACTACCCTTTTTTGTCTCCTTGTTGTAATTGAGAGCATTTTGTTGAACTTGACCTCTATTGTGTTATGTGTCAGTCAGGGGCTAGTCCAGAAAACGAATCACAGCTTCAGAAGAGGTGATTTGATATAGAGGATTGGTTATATAAGTGTTGGAGGGTTGAAAGAAAAGAGGATAGTGAGGTCATCCAGAGGAAGGATTGGGGTTACCAGAATATGGGAGCTTGGAGCAGGAGCCCTGTGGAGTTATTGTTTATACTTGTGAACGAGGCAGTGCTGGCTGGCTGGCACCTCTGAGAGGGCAATACAACGTCGGTTCTGGAGTTCTGAGAGAAGCTGGAGGTGGAGCAAACTGCCCTTGCTGGGGTGGAACTGCTCTTGCCTGGGTTATGTTGGTAAAAACACCACGAGTACTTATTGTGGAAGTTAAGGCTATAAGGGGAACAAACCAGAACTTTGGGAAGTTTCTAGAAGACCTGATGATTTCCCAGGTGTCAAAATGAACTATAAGGTCTTGAGTTAGATAACTGGGGGTATGATTAACATCTTTGTAGGGTCTGGAAGATATTATTTGTATGTTTTTCTGACTAAAGGTATATTGAAATTTTCCCTCATTGTTTTGACTGATGCACTTTGGAGATGGGCCAAACCTATACTGCCTTTTAGCTAATGACATTATTAAGGCATTTATTATGACATTGACACATGAATTACTAGGAATGCTTCATATTTAATGTTCAGAGCATCCTAGTGAAGTAATCATTTTTCTCTTATTTTTACACATTAATAAATGTAACCTCAGAAAGAGAGAAGAAAATTCCCACAGTCTCTGAAAGGAATTTAGACTTAGGTCTTTGTATCCCTTTCCTTCTCCACCCCTACTAGGAGTTAGGTATGTTTCATGCTTTTACTTTGTTGGAAATACAGTCCTGTATGATTTCAGGAGTGTGGGTTAGAGTTCTGCATCATTCTGTGTGGTTCTTGAATCATTTAACTGTCAATTAAATCATATACCACCTGTAAAAAAAAAACCCCAAAGCACCAAGAAGTAGAAAGGATGTCCTTTTCCCATCTTTAGTGTCCTTTTAGTGCCATCTGTTGGCAGTACTTAACAGGAAGCCTACTGGCAGAAGTCTAAGAAATGTAATTTGCAGGTCCCAGTGAATGTGTCAGTTTCTCCCTCTAGTTTTACCAAATTTTGCATTTCTTATTTTAAGGATATTCTATTTGGTGCATACAAGTTTAGAATTGTTCATCATTCTTTATAAATTGAATCTTTTATTATGTTGTTATAGCAGTTGACCCTGTTCAACTATAATTATGTATATAATATGCAGTTACATAAATGTATATCATATATAATAGCTGTGATGTGCTAACAATTTTGTCTGATATTCTCACTGCCTCAGCTCTGTTTTAGTTAACATTTTCTTGGTTTATCTTTCTATATTTCAACCTTTCAGTATCATTATGTTTTAGTTATGTTTTTTTAAAACCACATGTGTCTGGATTTTGCTTTATTATGCAATCTTTTAATCTTTTAATTGGCTAATTCATTCTGTTTTTTTTTTTTAAAGATTTTATTTATTTATTTGACATAGAGAGAGAGGTCACAAGTAGGCAGAGAGGCAGGCAGAGAGAGAGGTGGAAGCAGGCTCCTGCTGAGCAGAGAGCCCACTGTGGTGCTTGATCCCAGGACCCTGAGATCATGACCTGAGCCAAAGGCAGAGGCTTAACCTACTGAGCCACCCAGGCGCCCCATATTTCTATCTTATGTAAATAGTCTGTTATATATCTGCACTTGTTTCTACCTTTTTTTACTTTGTGCTGTTTATCTGCATTTTCTACTCTTTGCTTTTATTGAACTTTTAGAAGTTTAATAAGAAAGATAAAACTAGAGTTATTTAAGTAAAATTGAAATGCATTATTTTCATTTTCAAACATTTTCAATTGTTTTTGGATCTCATTGACAGCTGCATAAAATTCCATTTTTAAACCATAACCCTAGCATATGTTAGCAACTGTTCTTAGTGCTGGTATATAGCAGTGCACAAAACCAACAGAAATTCTTGCCCTCGTAGAACTTAAAATCTGGAATAGCCACAGGTTTAGTCATGTTTTGAATACTTTAGGATACAAACTGGTTTTTTAGGTTTAAGCATCGAGAGCTTCTGAAAGAAGTTTTCCGAAGGTGTGGGACATAGTAGATGCGAATTAATTAATTGACAAATATATTCCTGCAATAATTAAAATCTCCCTTTCTCTGTACCAGGCTTGTTTATAGATGAAGTTAAAAGTAATAAACATTTGAAGTTATTTCAGAGGGACTTTGGGAAAGCCTTTTTCCTCATATCATACTTTCTAAATTGGCAGTTTTTGAGCTTTTTCATTCAGATGTTCACTTCCTTATTCATTTAATAGGACAAAATATATTGAGAAGCAGTTGAGGGTTAGCCACCATGCTGGCCAATGGATATTTAAAGAAGGAATAAGATGATCTCTGTTAATTACATGAGTAACTAAAATACAAGACTTAAAATAGAAGTGTGAATGAAATGCTATGGGAACAAGCCAGTAGAAATTACTTTGACGTTCAGGAGAGGAGTTAAGAATGGATTGCTTGAAGGATGCTTGAAGTTCTCTGGCTGCAGGCTAACTGGAAACTGTTTTGCTTTTGTTTAATATGTTACCATAAAGTTGAGAAATGGTGGCATTTAAAAAGCAACTATGTAACATATACTCCAACTTGTCATTTCAGGAACTGTCTTGTTTTGTTACAAGGTGCTATGAAGTGGTGATGAACGTAGTCCATCAGCTGGCTGCTCTCTATATCAGTAACAAGTAATGGATTTTATAAATATTTTTGCATTTGTAATAGAGATGCAGGGAATATTTTCTAAAACTAGGCATTACCTGAAATAGTTTTTTGTCTCTTTGCTCATTTATTTATTCATTCTTTCATTCATTTATTCACCATCCCTTGAAGTCTCATAATGTTTCAAAAACTAGGTGTGTAATATGTAGGCTAATAAGTCAGTTTCTGCTGTGGTGAATGATTTGTTATCTGTCTGAATAAGAATGTTGATAGAATATACTTAAATTTGATTATATAGAAAAAGACGAATATGGAATCAGAACATGTACCAAATTCTCTCTCCATATTTCTCCTTTACAGTGACTGTTCCCTGGCTTATTAGAATCACATGGGACTTTCCTTAAACTACAGAATCTGGGGGAGTGGGACCAGGGAATCTACGGTGAAAAAATTTTGGTTTTATTCAAATGATCTTCTGAGTTTGGGAACCACTGTTCTAAATCAGGAAAAATGATCAAATTTTGATAGACCTTCCTGTTCTTAATGACCACAAAGTAATATCTCACATTCAATTGATACTTTATAGTTAAAAATTTTCCCACTTACAATTTAACTGTGATCTTACAGTAACTTTGTTTAGTAACATGACAAGGGGTTCTCAATTATGAGAAGAAGTAATTGAGGCCCAGAGGAATTGTATGAGATTTCACAGCAATTTAGATGCTGTTCTTTGATCACCAGTCATTCATTGTTGTTCTTACTATATACCAGGCTGCATCTTAACTCTCTTTATAAACTGGGAGACTGTGTTAACTGCTTCTCATTTTCATGTTTTTCTCCTCAGTCAGGCGTTTATTTTGTGTTCTGTTCTTTCACTGAAGCTGTTCTCATGGCAGGAGGGAATGAGAGCATAGCTCCTCTAACCCCTGCAGTACCTGATGTGTAATTCAGAGAGTACTCCCCACCACCACACCCCGCCCAAGAAAGATGAAATTTATTTGTATTTTGTATTTAATTTTAAAAATATTCTATCTTGTGGAATATGTATATGTCCTTTGATATACAAGTACTACTTTAAATTATTTACTGTTGAGTAGAAGATGTCTAGGAAGTAAAATTGAATTATCCCAGGGCTTTTGACTTTAGTACAGTGTTGGTTTGATGCATTGTTTTTCAGTAGGAATGGGAACTCAGAAATAAATCTGACTAGTTTCCAAATGCCAGTTTGGGTAGGATAACAAAGATTCTGGTTGGGAATTGAGAAATTCTAACTGTTTCGAAAGAAATAAGTATCAATTTTGTTATTTCTCCGCCTCTATCCCAAACTCAGTCCTTTAGGTTTAAATGGCTAGGGTTATTCACGGGCCACATATTGTTATTTTCGTGCCCATTGAGTAAGGTGTGGGCAGGGATAGCCTTGACTCTGCATATACAAGTTAGTTAGTTCTCTTCTAGTTAGTTAGTTCTCTTTAGGCTGATGACAGCCTAAATAATGATACATAGGTGTTAAAATCCCAAGACCTTCTGCTGCTGTGTGTTTTCCTTAAAATAAAAATGGACTGTGGTAAAAAAGGAGTTTTTTAAATTGGATGTTATTTTATTACAGGATTGCACCCAAAATTATAGAGACAACTGGAGTTCATTTTCAGGTAAAAGTAATTTAGGTTGAACTGTAAAACTATAATTTTTAGTATAGTTTGCTGTGGAGTTTATTTGATTGGGGAGTAAAAAATTATAGCGAAACTCTTAAAGAGGTTTTTTTGTTGTTGTTGTTTTTTGCCTTTTTTCTATTTTATCTGTGAAGTTGATGAGGTATAACTGACCCACTATCAGTATAACTCTTTTTTTTTTTAAGATTTTATTTATTTATTTGACAGAGAAATCACAAATAGGCAGAGAAGCAGGCAGAGAGAGAGGGGGAAGCAGGCTCCCTGCTGAGCAGAGAGCCCGATGTGGGGCTCGATCCCAGGACCCTGAGATCATGACCTGAGCCAAAGGCAGAGACTTTAACCCGCTGAGCCACCCAGGCACCCCAGTATAACTCTTTTTTTCCCCCAATTGTGGCCAGTGGAGGTTCTCTTAAATGGTCTCTTTAGAGAGTGAAATAATTCAACAATTCTGTAAAATCACAATTAAGGATGAAGTAGTGGGCAAAGTGTTTCTCTATTTAAGGCTTGTTGTTCCATCTGAGGATTAATAGTTTCATCTGTGTATTAATAAACTGATTCATCCACTGCTTTAATTCAGTAGTAATTAGCCCAGTGTGTTTAACTTTAAAAATCCATAAGAAGCTTAACCTGTAATTAGTGATTAAATGATAATCATTAAAGGTTTTTTTGACAGACTATGTATGAGCACTTGGGGGAGCTGCTAACTGTTTTGCTTACTCTGGATGAAATTATTGATAATCATGTCACATTGAAAGAGCACTGGACTATGTACAAAAGGTGAGCCAGTTAAAATGGTTAAAATAGTCTTTACTTTGTATAGTTAATATATTAGTAAAAAGGAAGTAAACGTAAATAATGCAGATCTTTTAAAAGACCTGGAGATCTGTATTTAGAAGGATCTCATGTTAAATGTTTTTATGAATACAGCAACCATTTTTTGAGAGTATGATATACTTGTATAAAGCCTCCTAATTCTTAAAGTATAGTAGAATGTTATTTTGAGTATCTTAGAACTCAGGTTTGTTTTTTCCTAGGGTTCTATTCAAGTGACCGTTGTTTTTCATGAACTTGGTTTTATTTCACTGTATATTCTTAAGACCTGTTTAAGTTGAGGCGTCTTATGTCTGGTATCTAGAATATCTGAGTTTAGGATGATAGAAAAATATATGATTAGAAAATTAAATATATTAGCATTGTTTTTATTCAGATTTTCAAATGTATAGAACCAAACAGGAAATACAAATATAAAATTTTGATTTCTTGAAAAATTTTCAATTGAAGACTTTATTAGGAAAATTGAAGGTCTTTCTCCTAATCTTCCATAAGGTTACTGAAATCTGTTCATCACAATCCTTCAAAATTTGGAATTCAGGAAGAAAAACTAAAGCCATTTGAAAAGTTCTTGCTGAAGCTAGAAGGGCAGTTACTTGATGGAATGATATTTCAGGTATGAGCACTTTATCAGACTGTACTGAATGGGTTCCTTAGTTGAGCCAGCTTAGAACTACAGTATGACGCTTTCATAGCATATTGTTGAAAGATGTGTTCTTTAAAAGTGCTGTGGCTTAAACCATTGTTAGTGTACTAAAATATAATTATTTTAGTACCAAGTAGTAAACAAAATTAATAGTACTAGTTATGTTTGGGGTGAGGTTTTTTTTTTTAATTATGTAAAAGGATGAAACTATTCAAGGATCAAGATCTAAGCAGTTATGTTAATGTTTGTTGTTAACCTCTGTATCTGGGTTTGTTATACTGCCTTTTAAATGTCTGGTTAATTCTTCCTGGGCTCAGGGAATATAATTTGGGTTTGTTCAGTCAGATAGCTTCCTACCATTTAGCAGCTTTTTAAAGCTTAAATTAATTAAAATGAAAGAAAATAAAATTTCACTTTCCCCACCACTTTCAACTGCTTACTAGCTGTATGTAATCTAATTATTGCACCATACACTTCAACTTATATATATGTCAATAATATCATAATGAAGCTGGGAGAAAAATAGCCATAATTAGTTTGTGGCTAGCTATCATACTAGCACAAATGTAGAATATTTCTATGATCACAGAAAGTTCTTTTGGCTAGCACTGCTTTGGGTAATATTTATCAGAAATTGCAATATATTTATATTTAAAATCTGCTTCAGGGTTTTTTTTTTTAAATATTTATTTATTGACAGGCAGAGATCACGAGTAGGCAGAGAGGCCGGCAGAGAGGGTGGGGGGAAGCAGGCTCCCTCCTGAGCAGAGAGCCCGATGCGGGGCTCGATCCCAGGACCCTGAGATCATGACCTGAGCCGCAGGCAGAGGCTTTAACCCACTGAGCCACCCAGGTGCCCCTTCAGGGTTATTTTTTAATATATTTTACATAATCACAGTTTTTAAAAAATTGATGTATAGTTGACACATAATGTTACATTAACCTCAGGTGTACAACATAGTGATTGACAAGTCTATACATCATATTATGCTCAGGATCACAGTTTTTACAGATCGATCTGAACTCTTGTTTATATCAGTTTAATGGCTAGTGTATTAGATTCAGAAGGTCTTTTTTTGTCATTGATTCTTTTTCCAGGAGATTTTTTTTTAAAGATTTTATTTATTTATTCATTTATTTGACTGAGAGAGCACGAATCAGGGGAGGGGCAGGAGGAGGACAAGCACACTCCCCACTGAGCACACAGCCTGACACAGGCCTCTATCCCAGGACCCTAGCATCATGACCTGAGCCCAAGTCAGACACTTAACTGACTGAGCCACTCAGGTGCCCCTCCAGGAGACATTTCTATACATTCTGTAATAAAGTGCTAAGAAAGTAACTGTAATCAGAAAAAATTTACTCTTAAAAGTGCAAAGTAAAATAATAAAACATGTTTTCCAGTGTTGCATCAGACATATCTTCTTTACATCATTGAATATTCCTGTGTGTCTCTTCATGTAGAATTATGGATTTGTGGGGTGCTAGGATGGCTCAGATGGTTAAGCTTCTTGCCTTTAGCTCAAGTCATGATCTCTGGGTCCTAGGATGGAGCCCTGAGTCAGGCTCCCTGCTCAGTGGGGAGTCTGCTTCTCCTTCTCCCCACACCCTGCACCTCTCATGCCCTCTCTCTCTCAAATGAATAAAAAATAACTTAAAAAAAAAAGAATTACGGATTTGTGGTTCAGTTTTATTGCACTAACTGGTACTCAAATATGCACATACATACATATTCTAAAGGATTTAGATATTAGATGACATTAAGGTAAAAACTTGAGCCTCATTGTTAGTAAAATTAGAATGATGAATGTAGATCACACATACTATATTTAAATCTGTTTAATAGTTTATTATCCAGGGTCTAAATTTCTCTTTAAATGTTTCCTGTTTAGGCCTGTATAGAACAGCAGTTTGATTCTCTGAATGGAGGAGTATCTGTTTCAAAAAATAGCACTTTTGCTGAAGAATTTGCACATAGTATTCGCTCAATTTTTACAAATGTAGAAGCCAAACTCGGTAAAGTGCATTTTTAAATTTTTGTTGCTAAAGTTTGCATTTCCTTGAACATAGAACTTAAATGTTATTTGTTTCAATTTTCTCTCATGCTTTTGTTTTTATAAGGAGAACCTTCTGAAATTGACCAGAGAGACAAGTATGTTGGAATTTGTGGACTTTTTGTACTGCACTTTCAAATTTTTCGAACTATTGATAAGAAGTTTTATAAGTCTTTATTGGACATTTGTAAGAAAGTAAGAACTTGGAATTTTTATTTTTTTCAATTTCAATAGATGAAAAAGATTTTGGATAAAATTGGATATTCTAAAATGTATTTTATTCCTGCTTATAAAAGTGGTAATTCTTGTAATATTTTATAATAATTATAAAAATAATATTATAGTATTCATTTTTAAAAACCAGGCATTCCAGAAATAAGTACTATATAATTCCACATCGTATAAATACCTGTTTGTGGAGGTTTTTCCTATAAATATAGGTTTTTTTCTATAAATTAAATTCCTATTACTGTTACTACTTTTTTCTCTTCTTTTTCTTCTATTCTTCTCCTCTTCTTACCATCCCTTTTCATTATTGAAGTAGAAAAAAAATTGAAATCGGTTTTACATCTTTGTTATTTCCATGATGTGACATCTGATTTCAAAATTGAAAATTTAGTTTGTGTGTAGAATCAAGTGATACATGACTATGAGTACCCAGCCATCTTGGGTCTTTTATTTTTTCACTAATGTAGAATAAAAGTAAAAGTCATGAGGATTCAAGTTTCTGTTTGCTTTTTGCATATTTTTATCTGAAAATCTGTGTGTGTGTGTGTGTGTGTGTGTGTGCGCGCACGCGCGCACGCGCGCGTGTGTATGTATTTAATATTTAGGCAGAATAAAATTATTTTCATGCTCCACATCAGATACTGGGATGCCTTAATTGTGCCACAGCACAATAATATGTTTCATGATCTATAGTGATTATAAATTGTCTTCCATTGCATATGATAGAACTATTAAATAGCTTATTGTTTAGCCTGTATTTATTAATTTCCCTTCCTTATGTTTATTATTTCAGGTACCAGCCATCACTCTAACTGCTAATATTATTTGGTTTCCTGATAATTTTTTGATCCAGAAAATACCAGCAGCTGCCAAACTTCTAGACAGAAAAAGTCTTCAAGCCATTAAAGTACACAGAGATACTTTCCTACAGCAGAAAGCTCACTCACTTACCAAGTAGGTTTTATAAGTGCTCATAATGAATATATTTATATACTTCATATTCTTGGATTTTATATTGACTCAAAATATGTGGAAAACACTTGGTTATAAGAATAAATTTATTTATTACCAGAGGAAAATGTTGGACAATCTCCAGGAGACTTATTTTTTAGGATTTTTTTTTTTGCTTTACATGATGTAGGTTTAAACTCTGCTAAAGATATAGGAAAACTATACTTTATGGAGATGTATGTGTGCATACGTACGTACCCAAATATACGTGCATTTGCACACATGGATGCGTGCACACATAACTTTATATCGATACATTAAATATTTTTTGTGTGAAGTGTAGTTCCTGTAGTAGAGCCATTTGATGACATTAAAAGTATTGTGTGTCCATGATTCAGTGACGGTTTTTCGGAGTTGATTTTAATTTGATTCACTCCTTTTTTAAAATTTTTATTTTTATGAAAGTAATATATGTACGTATTTAAAAAGTCAAGTACTAAAAGTTTAAAGGGAAAAATAATTGTCTCCAGCCCACTTTCACCCTGTATCAGATCCTAGTCACTTAAAGAACACTTTTAACTTCAGTTTCTTCTGATATTTACATCCTTATATTTTGTCCAAGTCTTACTATGTAAAATTTCAAATATGCACAAAATAGAGAAAACAGCATAATGGACCCCCATGTTCTCATCGCCTAGATTCAACATTTAAATTAACTGCACATTCTTGAGTGTGCTACCAAAAGCACATGTTGAATGTGGATGAAGATTTTAAGTCAGGTGATCCAGGACTGTGCTACTGGCCCTGTGCTGGAGACAGTTTTTTTGTCACATGATTAAAAGATAATAGGGAAATTTATCTACTTCCTTTTGATTTCGACCATCAACGGGAAATAGGGCCACTATTGCAGAGTAGGGAAAGAAGGAGTTATGTCAGGAATGTAGGAGGTCCCCTGAAGCATCTCTTAGTACTCCCAAATCCTGTGATTAAAGTCAGTGGAAAATGACAATTACTCAATTTAGGCAGAATTATTCACCGCAGAGATTCCTGAACTCTCTCGTACATTTTAAAACAGAACTGAGAAGGGAAAAAGACATAGTTTGGATTTAAGGAAATGAATCCAATAAGATGGAGAGATAGGGATGAGGTTTAGTAGCAGTAATTAAACGGATATTTTGATTATCAGACGCATAATGTTCTTTAACAGTGTGATGTAGTTGCTAAAAATGCCGGTATATACTTGGATTACATTAATAACTATACCTGGGTTATGGGAACTGATAGTTATATCTATGCCATGTGAATTGGTAGTTTTGTTGAAGTTTTATTCATCAGATCATAGTCAGTATTTGGTGGTGTCACATTTAAGAGGGACACAAATGCAGCAACCCTAAAAGAAGCGGTCAGGATATGTCAGAAGACCTGACTACCATGCCCTTTGAAGAATCTCTATATAATTTGGCCTTTCAAAGAGAAATCCGAGGAATGCTCCTTAAATATTTGAGGGGTGTTCAGATAGAAGAGGGAACAGATTTGATCTCTGTGGCTCCAGAAGGTTGAACTAGAACCAAAAGATGATGACAGATCATAATAATTACCAATATTATTGAGCTCTGTGTAGCAGGCATTGTGCTAAAGGCTTTAAACACTTTGTCTCATACAAACTCTGTAGCAGTCTTCTCATATGGAAAATAATAAAGGTTGCATCTAATATTAACCTGGTCCTTTCTGTAAGCCAATAACTAAAATATTTCAGGAACTTCACATGTATCATCTCTTTTAATCATCTGAGAATTTTATGAGGTAGATACTGTTGTTATGGCCATTTTATAGGTGAGAAAATTGAAGTAGATTAAACTTACCCAAATTTAAGCAGCTAGTAGGTGGCGGATCTGGACAGTCCCAACTCTAGAGCACAAGCTGTTACCTGCTACTCTATAGTCCTCGTTTTATCCCATTTTTAGATAAAGAAAATGAGGCTTAGAGAAGTGAACTTCACCAGATCACACAACTAAGTACGTGTTAGAGAAGGCATGCAGACCTGTACCAGACCTACTGTAGCGTGTCTGGAGCAGAGTCATACAGGCTGCTCTGAGAGCTAATGCGCTCTTTTCCTAGAGCTGAATAGGTAGACTGTAGATGACCAGTGGTCCAAGATGCTGTAGAAAGGGAGGCTTATCAGGCGGAAGACTGAAAAAGTTGACTTTCAGTGACACCCCCCCCCCCCCCCCCCCCGATAACATTTTATGTTTCTAAATTATTTGATTCTAAAGATACACAGTCACCACTGAGCTCCAGGGAGCTAAAGTGTCCTTTCAGGGAGCTAAAAGGGATAGTGTCCTTTTCAGTCTCCTTGCAGTTCTCCCAAAGAAACCTCGGAAGAGAGGAAACAGTGTGATCAGCATGAGTTTTGTCTAATATTTTAGGAAAAGTTGAGGGAGTTACTGAGAGCTCTCCCGGTAAGGTTCCAGAGTTCATTACGTAAGTGAGAAGGAAGCAGTGGGGGACAGTTTCCCTGCCCTCCGACTATGCACTAGACTCTAGCTGGCCAAGTGCCCCAGCCACGTTCTTGACTGGGGTTCAAGGTTTGTAGATGCATTGCTACATTTTGCTTTTCCTTCACAACCATTTCGATACTGGGAACACTGACTTTAAAGGATAGAGGTATGAACCTTCATTTCAAACCTCTGTTGACATACAAATGTTGACACCATTTTGTGTTTTATATTGGGACAGGAAATTTTTTCTCATTAGTATTTTTCCTGTTCATACTTTGAAATGAAGCTGACCCATATGACAGACCTTTGGCTATTTTTGGACACCCTTTGTCAATGAACTTGCTTTTTAAGGCTTGAAGCAGTTTCATTTTTATGTATTTGCAAGAGATGAAGATCATCTGGTGTCTGGAGGGAGTAGTAATGGGTGGAGTAATAGGCAAACCTCTGCTTTGTTTTGCACAGTCTGATCTAAAACCGAGTGAGAGTGCCTTTGACTGTGTTATTAGCCTTCTTCCTAATGTTATCAATTATCGTCAGGGAGCACTCCGTAATGTAGGCCTCTTCCTTCTGTCCTTGCTTGTGACTTTTCTGTTCCTTCCTGTATGTTATGTCCCTGCTGAATACTGATCACAGCCTCCTCAAAAGTGGAGGCATTGCCCTAGGACTTTACTCTTTCTCTGTGCTCCACATTTTTAAGTTGAATAATCCATAAGTCAAATAATGTTAGCACCATTCAAGGCAAAGCCAAAAGTGCAGCGGTTGCTGTTATTTGTTTAATGGAATCCTGGCTCAGCAGAAATTTTTCTGAGATTTGATGCTAGGCTTCACTCCTTAAAACACAGTCATTAAAAATTTTGGTGTAATACCTCTTCAGGCTGAGTTCTTGAGATTGTCAGACAGCTTGGCAGTATTTTTTGTTTGCTTGTTTTTAAGATTTATTTACTTATTTTAGAAAGAGCAAGCTTGAGTGAGCCTGAGTAACCCCTTCAGTGGGGTTAGGTGCAGAGGGAGAGGGAGCAAGAATCCTTAAGCAGACTCCCCACTGAGTGCAGAGCCTGATGTGGGACACCATCCCAGGACTCCGAGATCATGACCTGAGACTAAATCAAGAGTCAGCGGCTTAGCCAACTAAGCTGCCCGGGTGCCCCTGAAGGAGGTTTTTAGAAAGAGTTGGTAACATGAGATCCCACAAAGGGGAATTGTTCATTTTTTTCCCACACTTTTGGCTTCTGGGCCCAAAATTCCCATCTTGAGCAATTTGAGATGCATTGATAGAGTGATTCAGTGTTTGTAATTGGGCTGCATAGGAAAATTATGTTATTGATTTAGTCTTTCCCGGATGGGAAATCTTTCTAGATTTGGGCTTGTATCTTGGCTCAGCTATGTACCCGTTGTTTGATCTTGGGCACGTTATTAACTTCCCTGAGTATCAGTTTCCTCTTCTGTAAAATGGAGATCATAATACCTACCTCCTAAGGCTAATGTGAGGATTGAATGAGTTACTTTGTGTGAGGTTCTCAGAACAGTGGCTGACATAATAAGTATTCAGTAAATGCAGCTTTTATGACCAGATTTTGACCACTTCCAGTCTCCCATTCTGGTTCAAGTTGTTATCCCCTTTCTTCTGTATTATCACAGTAGCTGCCTAAGTGGTTTTCCAATATTACCCTTGTTCCCTTTATAGTTTATTTTTAGCATATCAGCCAAGGTGATACTGGTCCTCTGCAAAGTTAGATTAAGTCACTCTGTTCAAAGTCACTCTGTTCATTAAGTCACTCTGTTGATGGCTTTCCATTGAAATCCTCCCTAAAAGTTCTTACACAAATCCTGTTCTACTCCCCGTCTTTCCCACACCGCCCCCTCCCACTTCTCTGATTTCCTTGTTTCCTCATCTCTGCTCTCTGACCTCCAGCCAAACTGACTTCTTTGTTATTACTTGAACATGCCAGACTTACTTACTGTTTTAGAGCATTTGCATTTGTTATTCACTTTCCTAGAATTCCCTTCTCATATATTAACATGGATTACTCATTCATCTTCTTCAAATCATGGCTCAAAATCTTTTCAATGAGCCTGCTTTGATCACTGTATTTAAAATTGTATCTGCCACTCAAGTCCCTATCTCTTTTCCCTGCTACATTTTTTCTATAGCACATATCATCTAACATCTTATAGATTTTAATTATTGATTTCTTTATTAAGCCACTCTCCTTTCTAGAATGTAAGTTTCATTGTGGCAAGAATTTATATCCATTGCGTTTACTGCTAACTTTTGTTTTTAGTACTGAGAAAGAGTGCTTCAGCTATATGGGCATTCTGTAAACATTTGTTGAATGAGTAAATTATAGATGTATGTAGGATGTTTATAGTTTGAAAACCGGAAAGGTGGCTGCTACAAGGAAATATTTTATCCCAACCAGTTCAAAGAAATGGAAGTAAATTTTCTTTCCTGTGCTGAGTAACTGCAATATTTTCCTTTGTTAGAGATGTACAGTCTTACTACGTCTTTGTGAGCTCATGGATGATGAAAATGGAATCTATTTTATCTAAAGAGCAGAGAATGGATAAATTTGCTGAAGACCTCACCAATAGATGTAATGTTTTTATACAGGTAGTTGCATCTTCTTACTTAGAATATTTTGGGGGTCATTTCTTTGTTAATCCAATGTATAGAAGTAACCCTTTAAAAAAACTGGAAAGGATAGGATATATTTTTGTTTTTAAAAACTGAAATTGATTTGATTGCGTTTGGATCTGTGTGATTTATTAATTTGTATATTCTAATACATGCAATTTTATTCCCTTCAAAGCATGACTTTTTTGCTGTTTTGATATGTTTTATTTCCATTATCCTTTAGTTCAAAATATTTAAGAAATTTTATTGTGATTTCTTTTTAGGTCTCTGAGTTACCTTGAAAGATATTTTTTAATTTCTAAAGATATGAGGATTTCCTCGTTACTTTTTATTATCGGTATCTAGAAATAACAAGATAATTTCGGTAATTTGAAATGTGTTGAGATTGGCATTATGGCCCGCCCTGTGGTCAACTTTGGTAAACTTTTCATGTGCACTTGAATATCTAATTTGCATTTGTTGGTTGTAGTGTTCTGTATATGTCAAGCAGGTCATGTTTGTTAATGATTTTGTCTGCATATTGTATCAGTTACTGAGAATTGGTTTAGAATCTTCCTCTGGCATTGTGGATTTGTCTGTTTATTCTTTGTCAGTTTTTTTTTAGGCCAAGTGAGTGTATAACATTCACAGTTGTTTTATCTTCCTGGTGAATTGAACCTTTTATCATTGTGAAATGTCCCTTTTATCTTTAGTAGTGCTCTTTGTCATAGGTCTTGTGTGTGTGATAGTAACATAACTATACCAGTTTTCTTTCAGTTAAGGTCTACATGGTATTTTTTTTGATCCTTTTACTCACAATCTGTTTGAACCCTTATATTTAATGTCTGTCTCCTGAAGCAGTATAAATTTTTCTTCAGTCTGATAATCTTTGTTTTTTCATTTTTTAAAAAGATTTTATGTATTTATTTAGAGATAGATGCATGAGTGGGGGGAGGAGCAGAGGGAGAGGAACAAGCAGACTGTGCTAAGTGCGGAGCCTGATGTGGGGCTTAATCTCACAACCCTGAGATCATGACCTCAGCTGAAGCCAAGAGTCAGATGTTTAACCAACTGAGTCACTCAGGCATCCCTTTTCATTATTTTTTCTGTCATTGCTGATGTATTTGGATTTAAAGTAGCACCTGACTAATTGCTTTCTGTTTGTCTCACTTGTTCTGTGTCCCTTTTTCCTTTCCTTTCTTCCTCTTTTGAATTAGTTTCATCATTTTATTTCTCCCACTATTAGGTTTTTAATTCTATATACCTTTATTGGTTTTTTTTAATAGTTACTGTAGAGATTTTAAGATACATCATTTAACCTTCAACTCCAGAATAAATGAGTAGTTTTATCTCTTTCTAGACAGTGTAAGGATCTTAAGCCAACTTAATCATATTTATCACTTTCTCACCCCTGCTGCTATTGTTTATTTTTATTCTCTATATTAAACTTCACAAGGTGGTATTATTGCTGCTGCTGTTTTTATAGTCCATTTAGATTTACCCACATATTTATCTGTTCTGTCTTTCCTGCATCTCTCCATCCTTCTATTTGTGGAATATCTGTTAGTATTTCATTTAAACTGTCTCTCTGATGATGAATTATCACCATTTTTTTGTCTGAATATGTCTTATTTCAATTTCATTTTTGAAGGCAGTTTTGCTACATACAGAATTCTGGGTTGGCAGGATCCCTTACCTTCCTCCCCACTTTATTGTCTTCTGTCTTCTTTTATTTTTGTTGAGAAGTCAGCTGTCAGTTTTGTTGCTTTCTCAATGTGAGTCTTTCTCTGATTGCTTGTAAGATCTTTTTGGTTTTTAGTTAATATTACTCTGAGGTACCTAGGTGTAGTTTTCTTTGTGTCAGTGCTGCTTGGGATTTGTAGAGCTTCCAGGATTTATGGAAAACTCTCAGCCATTAAGTCTTCAAGTGCTCTTTTTGTTTTATTTTCTCTCTCTCTCTCTCTCTAATTTTCTCTTCAGCTATCTTTAATCTACTGTTAAACCTATCACTGAATTCTTATTTTACTTTTTAGCTTTTTGTTTTTTATAATTTCCAGTTCTCCTTTTGAATAAATTTTGTTTCATTTCCTTCAACATATTCAGCATAATTATTTTGAAACCCATGTCTAATAATTTCATTATCTGGCTATTTCTCTTATCTCTTGTTTCTCTGGTTTTTGGATATATCTCATTGCTTTGTATGCCTGGTTATTTTCTTATAATGTGTGGCACATTGTATATGAAAAACTGTGGATATAATTGAAAGATCTGGATATTTTTTTTTTCTCCAGAGAAGATTTAATAATCTTTGTTTCTGATGTACAGCTAGTCTAGGACAACTAGCAACCCAGATCACCTCAACTCAGTCATGGATTGTGATGATTTGAAATGGGTCCTAAATTCCATGATGGCTGTTTTTTTGAGTTCACCCTTACTTTTTAGGTAGTTGTTCAGGATCCCGATCCAGAACCTAGGTTTACAGGACCTCCATCCCTCTTTGATGGGCCATGAACTCCTATTTTCATCCCCCTTTCCTTTCTGTGAGATGTTGAAAGATAACATTTGGCTTCTGTCTTTATTCTCTTTTGGAATGGGCAGATGTCTCTCTTTTTTTTTTTTTTAAAGATTTTATTTATTTATTTGACAGAGAGAGATCACAAGTAGACGGAGAGGCAGGCAGAGAGAGAGAGGGAAGCAGGCCTCCTGCTGAGCAGAGAGCCCGATGTGGGACTCGATCCCAGGACCCTGAGATCATGACCCGAGCCGAAGGCAGCGGCTTAACCCACTGAGCCACCCAGGCGCCCTGGAATGGGCAGATGTCTCTTAAGGGAAAGTGGCCACAAATGCCATGCTCACCTCTCTGGGTTTCTGTCTTCTAGATTTTGCCCTTATATTACCTTATTTTTGTGGTAGTTCTTTGATGCCTTCTAAGAAATTTAAAAACATATTTTGCCCGGATTTGCTAGTTGTTCTTTGTAGGAAGACTGGTCCAATTTATTTATTCTGCCATTAACAGAAACAGGCCCTAGATCTCTTCCCTCCCCATTTAGATTTTTAAATGACATCCTTTTAAATGATGCAAATTAATGGCCATCTGAATGGTATGATATCAACCTATGAGTTTTTTCTCCTCCATTACCCCTCAAAGAAGAAGCTCCCTTTTTCTCCCTGCCTTAGAGTTACACTTTTGCTGTTCCTTGTGTCTGCTTTTTAACTTTTCTAAGTGCTGCGTTAGGGCGGAGTCTAGTGTAATAGACCTGTATCTGACAAGGTAAGACTTGGGGCTCTTTCCTGTGTGTATGCCCCAAGCTTTAGTATTATTGTCTGTCACCTTTCTTAGGATGCTACCTTTTTTTTCGTTTCTTATTCTTTAATTTAGCACATCTCTTTATCACAGAGCCATTATTGGTTCAGAGAAACTCCTCCCTCCCATCTGTATTGACTATCACTCCTTTACTGGGTCATTGTGACACTGATGCCAGAGAGTTCTGGCATATCTCTCACATATGATAGAGGAAAAGAAAGAAAGTTGAGAATCAGTACCATATCACTTCTGCCCAACTCCTTGGATATATCCACAGTAGTATAGTTTAGGTTCATCTCTAAACTGTAACATGTATCTTTTTTTTGGTCCTTGATAACCCAAAGAATCTTTATTATTATGTTTCTGTGTGGTTTTTTAGATCTAAATGAAAATATATCTGAGAGATAATATTCTTTTTCCTGATTTCTTATTCCATCCTATTTCCCTGGGTTTGCAAGCACTCAGAATATTTTTTAAACCTCACAAGACCTGTGTTCTTCCTTTGTGAATACAAGGATAGGAAGAAATTTGTTCTAATTGGGCCAGGAGGAGAAAAACTCTGATTAGTACCAGTATAGGCAGGGGACACGGTAGCAGATGGACAGTGGTGATCAGCTTTGGTGAAAAGGAAAAGGGGAATTGGCTTGAAAGTGAGAAATACCTTTTGATACGTGTGCTGGCCAGAGAGCAGCTATCCTTCTCCTTCTCATTTTTCAGTTCCTAGTTCCTTGGAGTCCTTAGCTTTTGTCTGCAGCAGATAGGAGTCTTTATGCTCTTGTCTGGCAGGTAAGATAAGGATGAATAGATATCTTCCTGACATTCAGATAATTTCTCTGAAGGGTTTGTGTGTGTTTTTAATGGGAAGATTCTTTAACTATAATTACATACCATAATTTTAACAGTACTAAACTTATGGTATGTAATGGGTTAAATACACTTTTAAGGGTTACTTTGAAACTTCACCATCGTGTGTATATTGTATGTGGAAAAGTATTTAAAAATCTTAAGAGCAGACTTTAAAATGAACTTTACAAACAATAGTTATTGGCAAGTTGAGGAATAATTATTACATAGAGAATGAAATGTTCAAGAAATGAAAGTTTTTATTGTAATTATAATCAGTGTTTTATTTTTTTATAGGGCTTCTTATATGCATACAGTATTAGTACCATTATTAAAACCACAATGAATCTCTACATGTCAATGCAAAAGCCAATGACCAAAACCTCAGTTAAGGCATTATGCAGGCTTGTTGAACTTCTCAAGGTATGTTTAAAATTATTTTACTTGCCATTATAATTGAAAATTGACCTGTGCTTAAATTAAGGTGCGTTTGTAATATTAGACTTCTTGATTATGAGAGTAAAAAATTGTGGGAGTGTCTTGGCTGCCTCGAGGGACTAGTACAAGTTTGCACCTGTGGTGGGAAGGGTCTGAAGCCCACACCGGGGAACCTAGTGAGGTAAAGTTGCGTCTTGGTTGTTGAGGCAACAACTTCTCTGATTCCTTGGCGGTGGTGGTGTCTGGAAGTGCTATGGCTCAGAAAACCTGGGAACTGGCCAACAACTTGCTGGAAGCCCAGAACATCGACGAAATCTACAAATACGACAAGAAACAGCAGCAAGAAATAACGGGCGGCGAAGCCCTGGACTAAGGATCACCATTACTTTAAGTACTGCAAAATCTCAGCATTGGCTCTACTGAAAATGGTGATGCATGGCAGATCGGGAGGCAACTTAGAAGTGATGGGCTTAATGCTGGGAAAGGTGAATGGTGAAACCATGATCATTATGGACAGTTTGGCTTGCTTGTAGAGGGCACTGAAACCCGAGTAAATGCTCAGGCTGCTGCATATGAGTCCATGGCTGCGTATATAGAAAATGCCAAACAGGGCGGCTGCCTTGAAAATGCAATTGGCGGGTATCACAGCCATCCTGGCTATGGCTGCTGGCTTTCTGGGATTGATACTACTGCTCAGATGCTCAGTCATCTGTTCCAGGAACCATTCGTAGCAGTAGTAATTGACCCAAAAAGAACAGTATCAGCAGGGAAAGTGAATTTTGGAGCCTTTAGGACATACCCAAAGGGCTACAAACCCCCTGATGAAGGACCTTCTGAGTACCAGACTATCCCACTTAATAAAATAGAAGACTTTGGTGTACATTGCAAACAACATTATGCCTTAGAAGTCTCATATTTCAAATCCTTAAATTGGATCACAAATTGCTTGAGCTTTTGTGCAATAAATACTGGGTGAATACACTGAGTTCCTCTAGTTTGCTTACTAACGCAGACTATACCACTGCTCAGGTCTGTGATTTGTCTGAAAAATTAGAACAGTCAGAAGCTCAGCTGGGACAAGGGAGTTTCATGTTGGGTTTAGAAACACATGACAGAAAGTCAGAAGACAAACTTGCCAAAGCTACAAGAGACAGCTGTAAAACTACCATAGAAGCTATCCATGGATTGATGTCTCAGGTTATGAAGGATAAACTGTTTAATCAAATTAACGTTTTTAAACAATCACCAGGTAGTACTTTTGACTGAAAGCCAGTATGAGAAAAATACCCAAGTAACACTTTAAAGCCGGTTACCAAAAATCTTATTAGAAATACAGGGTGTTCTGAAGTGTCCTGAATATTAACACCGTGTAATAAAACTGTTTAAAATGAAAAAAAAAATGGGAAAGTGTACTTATCTCTCAGTTGGCTAAAGAAACTGGCCATTGAAAGAAATTTTCTGAGTAACTTCTTGTGAATTACCAATGTATTTAAACTTTATTAAAAATTAGCATTTAGTGAGAGAGAGAAGGAGGACAATGACAAGGTTAGCTTAAGTATTAGTAAAGTTTTACTCAAGTTTTAAGCATGTTCCCTGAATTATGAAAGAGTATGACCTGGCCCAAAAATTGATACATAGGTCAGGGAACAAAATGGGGACCCCAGAAATAAACCCACAATTATATGATCAGTTATGACAAAGGAGACAAGAATATACAGTGAGGAAACAGTCTGTTTAATAAATGGTGCTGGGAAAACTGGACAGCTACATGTAAAGAATGAAACTGGACCACTTTCTGATGCCATACACAAAAATAAACTCAAACTGGATTAAAGACTTAAATGTGAGACCTGAAACCGTAAAAATCCTAGAAGAGAGCACAGGCAGTAATTTCTCTGGTATCAGCCATAATGTTTTTCTAGATATGTCTCCTAAGGCAAGGGACACAAAAGCAAAAAATAAACTACTGGGACTATGTCAAAATAAAAAGTTTTGCACAGCAAAGGAAACCATCAACAAAACAAAAATACTGACTGAATGGCTGAAGATATTTGGAGTTAATATCTGAAATATATAAAGAACTTACACAACTCAACACCAAAAAAACAAAACAAAACAAAAACAACCACAATTAAAACATGGGTAGAGGATCTAAGGAGACATTTTTCCAAAGAAGACATACAGATGGCCAATAGACAGTTGAAAAGATCCTCAACATCACTGATCAGGAAAATGCAAATCAAACCAACAATGAGATATCCTCTTACATCAGTTAGAATGGCTAATATCAAAATGACAGGAAATAACAAGTATTGGCGAGGATGTGAGAAAAAGGAACACTCATGCATTGTTGGTGGGAATGTAAATTGGTATAGCCACTGTGGAAAGTAGTATGGAGGTTCCTCAAAAGTTAAAAATATAAATATCACATGATCCAGTAATTCCACAACTAGATATTTACCCAGAGAAACTGAAAACTCTAATTCGAAAAGATACATGCCCCCCCATATTCATTGCAGTATTATTTGTAATAGCTAAGATATGGAAACAACCTAAGTATCCTTCAGTAGACAAATGGATAAAGAAAATGTGGTATATATGTAATGGAATATTACACAGCCATAACAGGATGAGATTTGAGACAACATGGATGGACCTAGAGGGCATTATGCTAAGTGAATTAAGTCAGATGGAAAGATAAATATCATATAATTCCATTCATAAGTGGGATCTAACAACAACAATAACAAATGAATAAAAAGTCAGAATCAGTCCTATAAATGTAGGAAACAAACTGATGATTATTGGCAGGGTGAGGTAGGTGTAGAAGGTTGGTTAAAATTGGTGAAGGGGAGAGGGCAGTACAGGTTTCCAGTTATGGAATGAGTAAGTCATGGGAATAAAAGGTGCAGCTTGAGCAATATAATCAGTGATACTGAAATAGAAATGTAATGGGGTAGTTGGTAGCTATACCTGTGGTGAACATAGCATAGTGTATAAACTTGTCAAATCACTAGGTTGTACACCTGAAACTAATGTAACATTGTATGTCAACTATACTAAAAAAAAAAGAGAGATCCATTTTGTGTTGAAATGCATATGAGGCTATCAAAATGAGGCTATTATTATTATTTATTTATCTGAGAGAGAGCATGAGAGGTGAGAAGGTCAGAGGGAGAAGCAGGCTCCCCATGGAGCTAGGAGCCTGATGCAGGACTCAATCCTGGGACTCCGGGATCCTGACCTGAGCCCAAGACAGTTGCTTAACCAACTGAGCCACCCAGGTGCCCAGAGGCTATTATTTTGTAATACAGAGAAAGTGCTGTGATCTTGTGATTTGAATACTTTTGAAAATATGATAAAATTGTTTCTTAGCATATTCTATATAAATAAATAAAACCCCTTCTAGGCAGGAGAATCCACTTAACTTTTGTAAAAATTGAAATTAAAAAATTTGCTAGCGGGGCGCCTGGGTGCTTCAGTGGGTTAAGCCCCTTTGGCTCAGGTCATGATTTCAAGGTCCTAGGATTGAGCCCCACATCAGGCTCTCTGCTCAGCAGGGAGCCTGCTACTTCCCCCTCTCTCACTGCCTGTCTCTCTGTCAAATAAATAAATAAAATCTTTAAAAAAAAAGTTGTTAGCTATTTCTGCTAATGTCTTTAGATTTACTTAAGAAATTAAAATTTGGGGCTGATTTTTAGTCTTTTTTAAAGATATAATTTATTTACTATAAATGCAGAAATGTATGTATAGGTATGTTTATACATATGTATTTAATAAACATAATTAGAAAATAGACACTTAAAAACACACCATCCCATTTAGGAAATATTAATATTTTTACAAACCCCCTGTGCCATCCCTTGGTGATTACATCTTATTCTGCTCCCTCAGAGGAAACCCTTGTCTTGAATTTGATGCTTACATTTCCCTTGTTTTTCTTTTTGGTTTATCAGATATGGATGAATCTATAAATCATTCATTGTTCAGTTATGTTCTTGAAGTTTATATTAATGAAGTAATACTTCATATATTTTTGACTTGCTTTTTTTTAAACTCAGAATTTTGTATTTGAACATGTTGGGATGATTTTCACTTCATTTCATTTCATTTCATTTCATTTTCATTGCTGTGTAGTTTTCCTATGGGTGGACCTTTGGGTGGTTTCCAGTTGTTGCTCTTACAAACAAAGTTGTTGTTCTTGCATATGTTTCTTGGTGTAATTGTGCCAAGAGTTTTTCTGAAGTATTATGTGTCTATAGTGGATTGCTGGGTTGTGTGTTATGTACATGTTTAGCTTTTCAAGAGGATGCCAAATTCTTCCCTATATTCTGTAAGCTTACCTACCTTCTGATGGACTAGATTTCCCATTGTTTCCTAACTGACCAACACTGGTAGTATCTGGATTTTGTTTTTTTTTTTCCTTTTTGGTGGGAGGCAAATTTTTGGTGGGAGGTAAATGATTTTATTTGTAGTGTTTATTTCCCGGATTGTTGATGATGGGGTCTTTTTCAAGTGTTTATTGACTGTGTTTTTTCTTTTGTGAAAAATCAGTTCTTTTGTTCAGTTTTCTATTAAATTATTTGCCATTAAAAATGTTCCATTCATTTATTTATTCTGAGTACTAAATCCTTGTGTGTGGCAAAAATTTTCTCATACTTAGGCCTTTTTATTTTTTTAATAGTGGCTTTTGATGAACAGAAATTCTTTAATTTTAATGTAGTTGAATTTATCAATCTTATCCTATATCAAGTGCTTATGGATCTCATTTGCAAATTCCTTACCTAACCCAAGGTCTTCAAGGTATTCTATAATTTGCCTAAAAGCTTTAAGTTGATTTTCACAATATTCCTTGTGGTTCTTTTAAGGCAATAGAGCATATGTTCTACAGAAGAAGCATGGTTGTGGCTGATTCAGTCTCACATATAACACAGCACCTTCAGCATCAGGCTCTTAATTCTATATCTGTGGCCAAGGTATGAAGTTTATTATGTATTCAACATAATTATCTTTTTAGTTTGCTATTCTGTTGTTTTATATGTGTTTTTTTAGTTTAATCTGTTTACTCCATGCCTTCAAACATATTAATTCTTGGCCCGTTTCTCCGTGGTATTTTATGATTGTTACTTAGAGTGATCAGGGTTGTCTTAACTCTGAACTTGCAGCATGTAATATATTAACACTCCTGTATTTAAAAATGACATTGTGGGAGCACCTGGGTGGCTTAGTCCATTAAATGTCTTCCTTTGGCTCAGATCATGATCCTAGGGTCTTGGAATCGAGCCCTGTGTTCGGCTTCAGAAGGGAGTCTGCTGCTGCTTCTCCCTCTACTGCTTACCTTGCTTGTGTTCTCTTGTTCTCATTCTCTCTCTCAAATAAAAAATCTTTTTAAAAAAATTACATTGAGTATAGTTTTTTTTTTTAAGATTTTATTTATTTGTTAGAGAGAGAGAGTACACGCAAGCAGGCAGAGAGGCAGGCAGAGGCAGCGAGAGAAGCAGGCTCCCTCCTAGCAAGGAGCCCAAAGCAGGACTCAGTCCCAGGACCCTGGGATCATGACCCGAGCTGAAGGCAGCGGCTTAACCGACTGAGCCACCCAGGCGTCCCAATATTGAGTATAGTTTTAAAATATGCCTTTTTAAAGAAATAATTTCCTTCTTAAATTAATATGAAAATTTTAGAATGTGGCCTCTGCTGTTATCTTGAACTGCCTCTCAAAAAGCCTAATATGGAAATTTTAAAAGATGCTTAATACATTTTCTTTCCCTGACAGCACTAAATGGTAATGTTATAGAAATAAAGCATATAGGGGCGCCTGGGTGGCTCAGTGGGTTAAAGCCTCTGCCTTCCGCTCAGGTCATGATCCCAGGGTCCTGGGATCGAGCCCCACATCGGGCTCTCTGCTCAGCAGGGAGCCTGCTTCCTCCTCTCTCTCTACCTGACTCTTTGCCTACTTCTGATCTCTCTCTGTCAAATAAATAAATAAAAATCTAAGAAAAAAAAAAAGAGAGAAATAAAGCATATAACATCAGAAAAAGATGAACAGGGAAAGCATTTGTCTAAGCTCTCTTAAATTGAACCATGGAAATATTACCCTTAAGTTTTTCCTCAGAATCTTTTGTTATTGATTCAAAAATAAAACTGTTATTTCTTGTTCTCTCCTTTTATCTTTTAGAAAAGAGTAATTTCTGACAAAAAATACAGCGAACAGCGTCTTGATGTGCTCTCTGCTCTAGTTTTGGCTGAAAACACTCTTAATGGACCAAGCACAAGGCAACGACGACTTATTGTTTCTTTGGCACTAAGTGTTGGCACACAGATGGTAAGTATATTGCTATTTTGGAGGGAAAATGAAATCTGAGCTTTCACAGTTCCCTTATTACTGACCTAAGAAATCTGTCCTTACTTTTGCAACTTCTCTGTCATTCTTTCCCCTTCCTGAAAGAAAACATTTAAAGATGAAGAACTTTTTCCACTGCAAGTAGTCATGAAAAAGCTGGATCTTATCAGTGAGCTTAGAGAAAGGTAAGTAGGGATATGTAATGATATTCGAAAGAGAAGGCTAATAGAAACAGCAATTTGCTGTTCAGCATAGCAAGAGAAGAAATATAACCTAGATAGACCATTAGTTCCTCCTTGTCAGTCCTTTAGCATGACTGAAATGAGACTATGACTACGGATTATATTTTAGTTTTGCTTCTACAATAAAGAGGTGGCTTCTGAAAGAACTCTCACGAGAACATGTGATACCTAGAGCATCTGCTAGACCCTGATGTAATTGTGATTGCTGTGATTGTCCACTAGCCTAGTGGACTTCTAAAATTGCTGCTTTATAACAAGATTTCATCTATTTGTGAGGGTCTTAGAGATTCATGTCACATGTCACATTCTGTAATTTTGTTTTGATACATGAATTGGAATTCACTCAAATGAATTAGTATTTGGAAGCCCCTTGTAACTTTATTATTTTCTTTTTATTGAGGGAGCAGTAAGTTTCTTGAAGGGAAAATGGGTCTTCTGAATTTGATTCCCAGGTGAATTAAGGTTACAGCACAGTTTTCATTTAATGCTTAATTTTTGAAACTTAATGTTTTAACTCATTTAAAACTTACTGTTTTCTGTTCTGAGAAGCTGAGACTTTTATAGTTAGTAGCATTTAACTTTCTATCTTTGGAAGAAATAGTGACCCTACTTCATTATAAGATACTCAATGATCATTTTGTTGCCATAGAATCGTGTGAAAATGTCACTTGGCAAAGATTATAGACAGACAGGTTAAGTGTAACTGGGTTTTTGGTTTTGTTTTGTATTTTGTCACAATTTTTTAAAAGTCTGCTTTTCAGCTTTGGGACAGGTAAAATGGTGCATGTGGTACAAGTATTATAAGTTCAGTCAT
Organism: Lutra lutra; assembly: GCF_902655055.1. Taxonomy (NCBI): domain Eukaryota; kingdom Metazoa; phylum Chordata; class Mammalia; order Carnivora; family Mustelidae; genus Lutra; species Lutra lutra. The sequence continues at coordinate 127,864,390 of NC_062285.1, forward strand.
ACCAAATAATACTGAAAATTTTAACTATTTACAAGTTATACATATTGTTTTTCAAGTATGCTTTAGAATTTTTCTGATTGAAAAATACTTATTTTGTGGCTTTTCTGTGCTAATTTTGGGTTATATGATACAGGGAATAAAAAAATGGGTAAGACTGAGCTCTTGCCATTATGGTATAGAATGTTGTTCCTTTCCTTATTTTTGGGGTGGGGGGGTACTTCAGTTTTGCTCCCACTAATTACTACTTTACATTGTAGAGTCCAAACACAATGTGACTGTTGTTTTTTATACTGGCATCGAGCTGTCTTCCCAATTTATTTAGATGATGTATATGAAAATGCCGTTGATGCAGCCAGATTACATGTAAGTGAAGAATAATGTAAAAAATAATCCATCATTTTTAGTCACCATACCAACCATTCTAATTTGTTTTAAATACAATCATTTGACTTAATAAATCATTTTAAAATTGACTCTAATGTTTTTATAATGCTGTACATATTTAATAAGCATTTAGTCTAGTTAAATTTGATATTAATGTTAATGAACTAACTTTTTTACTCATATTCCTGATTATTCTCATTTCACTTGATTTTAGTTTATGTCACAATAGTCTGACATTTACCTGTCTGCAAGGTATATGTTACTGAGATCTGTTTCCTTATGGAAATAAGTATTTCAGTGTTCAAGACAAGAAAGGATAAGTGAATATGAATTTTTTTTAGTTTAAAGTATTTGCTTTAGAGAATAAAACCTGGCTCTTTTTATTTAGGAAAGTAAGACATGTCAAAAAAAAAAAGTCTTTAGATTGAGATTTTTGTCTTTAAAGATAGATAATTAACCTGTGTGATATTCCTTTTCTTTTTTTCCCCCCTTTGTGATATTTCTTAATTAGAGCTCTGGTTTTTCTAAATTCATGAACATTCTAATTTTCTTCTTAGTACATGTTCAGTGCTTTACGGGACTGTGTACCTGCTATGATGCATGCAAGGCATTTAGAGTCCTATGAAATACTTCTGGATTGCTATGACAAAGAAATTATGGAAATTTTAAACGAGGTAACATCCTATTCGAGATTGCATTCCAAATACATGTTATAAGTTTTTCAATATTTGGAAAAACTTCCTGGATTGAAGCAGGCTTTCATTTACATATATACTGTATATTCATTTTTATATATGTCATAAATTATTTATGAATCACTGTCTAGAGCAAAAGATTTCTTTTTATAGTATCACTATTGTGTTAAATTGGTCTTTACTAATTTTTTTAAAAAATATTTTTTATGTATTTATTAGAGAGTGCACACAAGCAGGGGAATGGAGAGGGACAAGTAGACTTCCCACTGAGTGTGGAGCCCAAGGCAGGGTTCAATCTCAAGACCCTGGGATCACCACCAGAGCCAAAATCAAGAGATGCTGCTCAACTGACTGAGCCACCAGGCGCCCTAATTCCTAATTTTTAACAGAAATTCAGACGAGGAATTTGGAAAATTTTTTTCACTTTAGTAAATAGTAGATTTGAATTTATTTATTTTTAAGATTTTTATTTATTTATTTGACAGGCAGAGATCACAAGTAGGTAGAGAGGCAGACAGAGAGAGGGGGGGAAGCAGGCTCCCTGCTGAGCAGAGAGCCCGATGTGGGGCTTGATTCCAGGACCTTGAGATCATGACCTGAGCCAAAGGCAGAGGCTTTAACCCTCTGAGCCACCCAGGCACCCCTGTAGATTTGAATTTAAAATTCTGTTTATTAGAAGAATGCAAATGCAAAATTGGTTTGAAAATTGAGTGCTGCTAATGGAAATGTAGTTATTGCAACTTAAACTGATTTTATTAAATTATTTGAAGCGTCACTGACTAAAATTTTCTGTTTATTTAAATATTCTAAATTTAAAAGATTTACTTGTGTTACAAATCAAATGCAGTGTAGTCTATACCTTCTTGTTTTAATGGAATGCATATTATAAACACTGATATCTTATATTTTCATCTAGCAATATTATATGGAGGGAGAGATTAAGAATGAGTGAACTCACAATATAAACGATATTCAGGTTTGATAAAATTCTGAAAAATTTTATATAATTTCTTGTATTAACTATTCTTATTTAAAAATAACATACGTGGGGCACCTGGGTGGCTCAGTGGGTTAAAGCCTCTGCTTTCAGCTCAGGTCATGATTCCAGGGTCCTGGGATTGAGCACTGCATCAGGCTCTGTGCTCTGCAGGGAGCCTGTTTCCCTTCCTCTCTAGCTGCCTGCCCCTCTGCCTACTTGTAATCTCTGTCTGTCAGATGAATAAATAAAATCTTTAAAAAAAAACAATAAAAATAACAATAACATACGTGTCTGGCCAGTATTTAGAACTTCATGGCAGACTAGAAAAGATGATTAATTTCCTTACCTTTAGGGCAATGAATTTTGTGATCTTTAAAAAAATGATTATTATAATAAGGAAGCTTTTTTTTTTTTTTAAAGATTTTGTTTGAGAGAGAGAGCGTGGTGGGAGGGACAGATGGAAAGTGAGAGAGAGGATCCCAAGCGGACTCCCTGCTGAGCATGGAGCCCAACATGGCACTTGATACCATGACCCCAAGATCATGACCCAAGCCAAAATCAAGAGTCAGACGCCCAACGGAGCCACCCAGGCACTCCTATAAGGAAGCTTTTAAAAAATTTCTTTTGCTCGTTTTCAGGACCTTTCTTTCTTAGTTACTGGTTTCCATAAATGTTATACTTTATATTGTATGTTCATGTTCCTTGTAATGAAGTCATCAGAGAGCTTTTGAAGTTCTTTTCAAAGGTTTTAAGTATTAATGAAAATAAAAACTTAGAATTTATCTAATTGCTCCCTGGTCAAAAAATCATTGGTTTATTTTCTTTTTAAAAAAAATTTTTTGAAAGATTTTTATTTATTCGTTTGTCAGAGAGAGAGTACAAGTAAGGGCAGCTGGTAGAGAGAGAAGCAGACTCCCCATTGAGAAGGGAGCCCCATGCAGGACTTGATCCCAGGACCCAGGGATCATGACCGGAGCCTAAAATAGACTCTTAACCAACTGAGCTGCCCAGGCATCCCCAAAAATCATTGGTTTAATATGGAGAATAGGGGTGCCTGCCTGGCTCAGTCAGTGGCATGTGTGACTCTTGATTTCGGTGTTGTGGGTTCAAGCCCCACATTTGAGGTAAAGATTACTTAAAAAGCTTTTAAAAAAAGTAAAATGGAGAACAAAGTAATTTCCATCTTGTCAATAAAAATATTTTACCATAGCTTATTTAGACTTTTAAACCAGTTTGACAAATTTTTTCATCATTGCACTGATTATAAAACTCTAATGGTCAAAGCATAGATGCCTTGGAGGAACAATGCAGTCGGAATATTATTTTGAAAAATTAACATATGAATTCTTTTGTGAATAGCATTTATTGGATAAATTATGCAAGGAGATAGAGAAGGATCTACGACTTTCTGTTCACACTCATTTAAAGCTGGATGACCGAAATCCTTTCAAAGTTGGCATGAAAGACCTGGCCCTTTTTTTCTCTTTGAATCCAATTCGATTTTTTAATCGTTTTATTGACATTCGAGGTGAGTGTTCTGCTTTCCTTCTTAAAGTCATGTTCTATATCTGTTTGCCCTTAACTATTAAAGAACAAAAACAAAACTTTGAGAGTATTTTTATGTTATTCATTTTTTCTTTAGTTCCTTTTTGTTTCTTCATTTTTATTTTCCTAGTACCTTATTTTAAAGGAAGAAATTTAATGTTTAAAGACGTTCCAAAAATTTTATTTCTCTTCTATTTTCATGAATCAAAAAGTTTTTTATTTATATATTTTTTGGTAGCTTACGTAACTCACTACCTAGACAAGACCTTCTACAATCTAACAACAGTAGCTCTTCATGACTGGGCCACGTACAGTGAAATGAGAAATTTAGCTACCCAGCGTTATGGATTGGTTATGACAGAGGCTCATCTTCCTAGTCAGACTTTGGAACAGGTATAGTATAAAGTGTTTTTAGCAGAGTGTGTTTGTAGCATAACAGCGTTTCTCTAAATCGTCTTTTTTTTTTCTTTTTACTTTATTTAGCATGTGTTTATATCTCAAGAAAATATTTGCTATAAAAACTACATACTTGACAAGAATAAAAAATTAGATGATGCTAATTTGCTTTATGAATAATTTACCACAGGCTTCCTGTTTACACTCTGCCTTTTGTTGAACATCTGAAAGCTGTATAGATTGAGATAGTGTTTCAGAAACATTGGATTGTGAGGTGACTTGTGCAGAATTGTACAAAGTTAAGATCACAGCTAAGGATTTTAAACGTAGGTATAACATATAAGCCTTAATGTCTTAGGAAAAAATGGTTAAATGTGTATAATTATAAATATATTCTTAAAATGACGAGTGCCTAGAAGCATTTAGCTTTGCTAATTCAGTGAGCTAATTTACAGTAAGGTAGTATCTCATGAGTACAAAAGTTTATGTTTTTAGTTAATTTGCATATATTTTATCTAAGAAAACCCAGATATCATATTTATCAAAAAACAGTCATTCCCAAAATTTTAGGATCATAATTTTTCCTACATCCTACTGCATTTCCAGGATCAGTTTGTATATCCTTTCATTCATTTATACATTTAGTATTCACTGAAAAGATGCTAGGCACTGAACTATGTTTTGGGATATAGAAATAAAAAGAAACAATTTCAGCTCATGTACTTATAACCTAGTAGGAGAAAAAGTGAGTAAACAGAATTTTAGGTTGAAACATGAGGAAAACGATAATAAAAAGTTTAGTGGATATTGTGATGCTCCTTTGAGCCCTAGTTAGAAGAGCTGTGGGACAATTTATATGATGCCATTAGACATTAGATTATTAACTGGAAAATGAAGGATTCTTCATAGGTAACTTGGATGTTAAAAGTGGTCTAGTGTAATTAAAAGAAGCATAAGGATTCGAAATTTGATTTTCTAAAAATTTCTGGGGTCTGCCTCTTCCTAGCCACTTGACTTTGGAGAACTCCTTTAGCTTCATTTTTCTCAGTTGTGGAATTTATAAGACTAATACCTCATGTTTTTTGGAGACTTACATGTAAAAAACCTTGCACGGTGCCTGAAAAATAGTATGTATTTTATAAATATCACCACATATCCTGACTACTTTTTAGAATCTGGCCCTTATTTTATTTTGTAAAATGTACAGAAGATCTTTGGGAAGACAAACAAATATTCTCAAGAATGATGGTGAAATGATTGAGTAACGAATCTCTGAAATTCTGAACATAACTGTTGTCTTTCAAAAGGGGTAAGATTAACAGGCAGCCAGGTTTCTCCAAGGAGACAGTGCTGATTGTAGCAGTTAGAAGGCTCCTTAGCCTTTGGTCATACGTTTGTATAGTTGTTTTTAAAAGTAATTTAAAAATCTTGGTAGTAAGTCACTGCATTGATACAAGTCTGTCTTCAAGAATAATAGAACTGTGTGGGTTGTTTTGTAGGGCCTGGATGTTTTGGAAATTATGAGAAATATTCATATATTTGTGTCTCGGTACCTCTATAATCTCAACAATCAGGTGAGTAGGTTTTAGAATTCTTTTTAAATGTGGGTGGATGTATAGTAGGAAGGCTGAGTGGCAAAGAATTGATTCTCATTAGTGAAAACTAGTGAAATAAAGCAGAAAATAATTGTTTAGAGATCATCTTCTTATTCCTTTGCATTGATTACATTATCTTCTTGAATGACTTTCCAATTAAATTATCTCTAATGAAATAGATTGTAAAATTTTCTTTGTGTAACTGGCCAGTGTTTGCGATGGATTGTGTTGTTACTTAGCATAAGTTTGTTTCATTGCAGATTTTTATTGAACGAACAAGCAATAACAAACATTTGAACACTATTAATATTCGGCATATTGCTAATTCAATTCGAACACATGGCACAGGAATCATGAATACAACAGTAAGAAACTTTGTTGGGGGTTGGGTGGGTAATAGACTCCTATTTAATTTGGTGGTTTGGCAAATAGCATTCTCATAGAATATTCTGGTAAACATACACTGCTGCCTATTTATATTCTACCTGAATTTCCATTCTTCTGGTTGGTGTAATTAAAATGTCTGGGGGCACCTGGCTGGCTTAGTTGGTGGAACATGCAACTCTTGATCTTGGTGTTGTGAGTTTGAGCTCCATGTTGGCTGTAGAGATTACTTAAAAATAAAATCTTAAAAAAATATCTGGCACTAAAATTGTGTTGGATGTGATGGAAGCTCAGTGGTACAAAAGGCATTTTTTAATATCTTACCCTCTCAGGATCATCGTTATAAATAGCATTGGAGATTTGAACACATTGACATAAATATATGTATCTGTGTGGATTGTCTGATATTCTTTGAAAGTTGCTTTTGCAAATGAATCATTGATAGCATTTTATTTAATATCAGTCATGCTCTTTTTTGGGGGGGCTTACTAATTATTTAAAAGTAGAAATTTACTAAAAAGACTTTGAGTCTTAGAAGTTGGCATCATCACTTGAGAGAATCTCTTGAATTTGTATGCTATTTTTTCTTTTGTGTACAAGAAAAGTCTTCGAATTTACCAAGTTTTCAGGGTACACTTAATTTCTCCTTGAAGAAGGCTATGAATGCTTAAATACTAAAATATTATTAAGCATGTTTGAAAGTAAGGGAATAGGGAGGAGTTATGTAACTGGAAATTACACAGGGGTCATTTTATTATTCTGTGGGGGAGCCATTAAAGTATTTGAGCTGATAGGAGATGTGATTGGAGTTCTGTTTTAGTGGTTACCAGTATAGAAATGAGATGGAGTATATAATTTAAAATAAGAAGTCATCCAGGTAGAGGTCATGTCTGAACTTTTCCGGATAAGTAAACTTTTCTTTGACCTCATCTGTCAGATACTCATTCGTGTACTAGATATAATTATGTGTGTATTTTATCTGTCTGAGGCACTGTGCTGGGCACTAGGGTGAGAAAAACAGTTCCTGCTCTCATGGCAGTTACACTCTAGCATGGGATATAGTCATTAATCGTTGGTCACACTAATGAATGTACGTTCCTGATGTCTGGTGATGACTAAGTGAGTATATAGAGACAAGATCAGAGACTGGCTGTACCCATTATTAAGAGTGGGAAGGATAAAGAGACTATTTCTACTAATATGAATAGTAATAAGGAGATCAAGAAAAAGCAGTGTTTGAGGATCATAGGGAAGGGAGGGAAAAATGAAACGAGATGAAATCAGAGAGGGAGACAAACAATAAGAGACTCTTTTTTTAAAAATTTATTTGACAAAGTAGGAGAGAGAGAGACAGTGAGAGAGAGAACACAAGCGGGGGGGGGGGGGTGGGGTGGGTGAGGGAGAAGCAGATATGCCCCACTGAGCGGGGAGCCAGGACCCTGAGATCATGACCTGAGCAGAAGGCAGGTGCTTAAAAGACTGAGCCACCCAGGCACCCTCTTAATCATAGGAAAAAACTGAGGGGTTGCTGAAAGAAAGGGAGATGGTGGGGGAATGGGGTACTTGGGTGATGGACATTAAGGAGGGCATGTGATGTAATGAGCACTGGGTATTATATTAAGACTGATGAATCACTGAACTCCACCCCTGAAACTAATAATACACTATATATTAATTAATTGAACTTAAATAAAAAATAATAAATAGATAAAAAGAAATAGCAGTGTTTAAGCCACAAGAAAGGTTACAAGAAAGCACCTATTTCTAAAACTGGGTAAATGAAGACTATTAAAAATGGCATATATTTGCCAAAACAGTAGGCTGGAGGAGGGTGGAGGAGATGAAAATTAATACAGGACTTCCATTTCTAGGTCAGAAGTAATCCTATGTTATGGCTTTAATTTCAGCTGAAATTCAACCTTTTCAGGATTTTCTGAGTCCAGGTCAGGGCTTTTTATTATTCAATCTCAAAGTATTGGAACTTCTCATTGTATGAATTATGTAGTAGATACTTAATAATTTATTTAACATATACTTGCTTAAAATGTCTGTCACTCCTGCTAGAATATAGACTTCATGATGACAAGCACCATGTATAGCATGAGAGCAGAGAGACTGTGCTGTGCACATAGAGGTGCTCAGAATATTCCTGGGTAAATAATTGAAAGTCTTCCTTCAGAAAAGTTCAAAGAGCACCGTGTTTCTTATCATTCTAGACATGTAGATTAGTAATAAGTAGTCTTGCAGATGGAGGAACAGAAACTTCTGATTGTGGTTGATGACTTAAAAACTAAAGTGTTGAATCTGAGTTTTTGATTCTCACTATAACTCTTATTTCTGGTAGGAAAATATTTTCCTTTTTTTCCCCCTTTTGTGTAGTTAAAATATTTAAGGGGAGCTTATAGAAAGTTTTGTAAACTTGGGCAATAAAAAAACTTCATTTATTATTTCCAGTGTGAATTAGACTTTGTAAATATTAGACTATGAAAACTCATATAGTGTTATAGATAACAGTTATACAGTCACATTGATTTGAGATTAATTTTTATATTAACTTTGCCCAATTTCTTGTATTTCAATTTTATAGGTTAATTTCACCTACCAATTTTTGAAAAAGAAGTTCTATATATTCAGCCAATTTATGTATGATGAACATATCAAATCTCGGTTGATTAAAGATATTCGGTTTTTCAGGGAAATCAAGGACCAAAATGATCATAAGGTATTTTCACATATTCTTTTTAAGGTAGTTTGATTCAACCCTTGAGTATATAGCGGATGTTTATGCTGAAGTTCATTATGATACTCTGTAGTGGGGTTTTCATTTTTTTCAATTATTTTTTCACAATAATGTCTCCTAGATATGGTCTCCCCAGTTTCTTGTATTTCCCCTTATAATTTCTTACTTTTTGCATTCTCTGTAGGCTACAGTGTAAGGATCAGTGTAACCAGGTGTTACTTGATTTTAAATAACGCAGAAGCAAAACATACTTTGAAACATTTAAACAACATAGAGTGCATAAACTGATCTCCCTCATTTCTCTTTCTCCCACTTTCATTCTCTGGAGGCAGTTACTGTTAATATTTTGATGTGATGCTTCTAGATGTCTGTGTGATAAACATAGCTATTTGCCCCTACATGTACTACTTTTTTTCCTAAAAAAATGGTGTAATACTACACAGATTATTTTGCAATATGCTTATCATAGTTCTTTACATATAGATCTGCCTCATTCTTTTTAACAGTTGATAGTAAAGATGTATACCATAACTTAATCTTCCCCAACTGACAAATATTTAGGTTTTTCTTATTTTTTAGTGTTATTAACAGTGCTGCAGGTAACATCCTTACATATTTATCTCAGTGTATTTGGAGACTATTAAAATTCTTAAAGGTAAATTGATGGAAGAGAAATTTCTAGGGCATATAATATGAATATTTAAAATTCTGATACATGTTGCTACATACTCTAAAAACACTGTACAGTTGATATTCCCATCTATAATTTATAAGAATGCTGTTTCCGCTTTACCCTCTGGGCTGAGTTTTCTAATAATGAAGAAAAATCTGAGTGGTACTAGTATAGATGCATGTAGCCATGCAGATAGAAAACCAACATGTTTATTAGATGAGTTTTATATTTGATTTGCCACATATGGAACTATTTTAATTACTCTTAAGCATTATCTAATTGCAACCTTCTAGTAAACTAGTTAATAGTTCTCATCAGTGTCAAAGCAGTAAAATATTACTTTCTAGTAAAATAACTAATAAAATTACAGATTACAGTTATCAGTGGAGAATTTAGTTGTCTCCTTTTTATTGGAATAAATTCCTAGTATTCAGAGAAATTATCATTCTGTTTGTAAGAATTGTGTCCATTTGTTATTAGTATAAAATGAGTAATTTCCTAACTTTTAATCAGCTAAGACTTGAAAAATCTTTTTTTTTTATTGGTGATGGCAACTAGATATTTTAGCTTACCTAATGTGTATTATTTGGGAAGGAGTGTATTTATATATATATTACCTCTTCAGCCCACAGGAACTTGGTTGGACATCTCTGAAGAAATGTTTCTAAGGGGAATTGGTTTCTTTTGACTATCTAATAGAGTAGTTGGATGTTGGGAGACTAATAATGGTGGTGGAAAACTTAAATTTGGTGACTTTAATAATAATTATTTTCCTTAGCTAGTGGCAAAAAGAAGTTTAATTTATATTGACCTTGGATATTGGTAGTTTTTGTGCTATAAATCTTTTGTCATTAGATTTGAGTGATTTTTTTTTTTTAAAGCACAGTGGAAATAAAAAATTAGAAGCAAGTGGTATTAGCATGGTTGATTTTAGTGGTTGAATTTATAGGTAATTTATGCTTTAGGGGTCTTTATTAATAAAGGTAATCTTTAAATTAATCTCTTTAGTATCCTTTTGAAAGAGCAGAAAAATTCAATCGAGGCATCAGAAAACTTGGAATTACCCCAGAGGGACAAAGCTACCTTGATCAGTTCAGGCAACTCATCAGCCAGATTGGTAAGTTATTATAAAAGATTTGGGAAATAAAATACAAATTCCAAGAATCTTTTTGCTTAAATATCCCATACAAATAATCAACTTAATATATGAGTGCCTGAGATCAATTTTATCCCACTAGAGTGATGTTCTTACCAGAAGTTTTTCAAGTATGATTAGACTGTTGGTACAGAAATAATTGATAGACTGTGGACTAATATATGTTGAATAAAATCTCTTCAATTAAATTAAAAATATATTTAACTTATCTCAAATATCATGCTCATAATAGTCAGCCGGTAACTGTTTATTAGGTACTTAACCCTGTTCATTGGCACTGCTTTGGGCTTTAAAAACTTGTTCCCTGGGTGCCTTGGTGGCTCAGTTGGTTAAGCAGCTGCCTTCAGCTCAGGTCATGATCCTAGGGTCCTGGGATCAAGTCCTGCATTGGGTCTCCTTGCTCAGTGGGGGGTCTGCTTCTCCCTCTCCTTCTGCCTGCTCCCCCTGCTTGTGCTCTCTCTCTCTCTCTTTCTCTCTGTCAAATAAATAACTAAAATCTTAAAAAAAAAAAAAGAAAAGAAAAATTGGTTCCCTGAAGTTATAGCCTAAGTGCAAAGGTATAAAATAATTTATATAGAAAGTTAATTAATATAAGTAAGTCACATTACTTATGGATCAGTTTAATTAAAGATGAAATATTAAATATTATAATTTTCTGTGTTACATCCTTTCATATGTGTATATAATTTGAGCTGTCCTGCCTCACAGGTTGAACGTGTCTTTCTGAAATGTGTTACATTATATTTAAAAGCAGGAACTACATTTAGTAATCAGAGATTAACAAAACTATACTTATTTGAGCTTTCCACACACATTATCTCTGGTAATGTCCTCACAAAAACCCTAAGTGAGAGGCATGTAATCATCATTTTAAAGATGAAAAAAGAGAAGCTCAGAGAAATAGTGTTGCTTGGACTTAAGCCGGGTTTTTTTTTAGCTTAAATCCAAAGGTGTTTAATATTCTTCACAGTTACAGATTTCAAGCAGTTGGTGAATTCTTATTGACAACAGTTTGGTAAAATCGTGCTCTTATAGATGCCGAAAATAGAGATAGCCTTCGTTCTCACAGGGCTTTAAATTTACTGGTGGGGAAGATACTGGAAAGATTTAGTTCTGGAGTGAAATCACTGAAAACTAGCTTAAATTTTATAATTTAATTGGTTTACATAGTAGACATTTCTATTATATATTAGTACAAGAACTTAGAGAATTTAACATTTGTAGTTTTTTAAATTTTAAACAATTTAATAATGAGGTATTATTCCACAAGTACAGTTTTCTTCATAGAGACATTTGATATCATATTAGATTGTAAACTTCTGGAGCAATAGATCTTAATGCTTTTTGAGAATCTGATGAAAACTCTGATTTGGTTTCCCTCAGAACCATGTACTATGCATACAGTTTTGCATATTATTATACCAGAGTTCAGGTGCTTAAAGTTAGAGTCCATGGGCCTCAGATGAAGAGCTGTTTTTCTAAAGCACTGTTGCTTAAAACTTCATTTACTTGCATACCAATGTCAGAGGTTTTTTTGTTTTTTTTTTTTTTAAAGATTTTATTTATTTATTTGACAGACAGAGATCATAAGTAGGCAGAGAGGCAGGCAGAGAGAGAGGAAGGGAAGCAGGTTCCCTGCTGAGCAGAGAGCCCGACGCGGGGTTCAATCCCAGGACCCTGGGATCATGACCCGAGCCGAAAGCAGAGGCTTTAACCCACTGAGCCACCCAGGCGCCCCAATGTCAGAGGTTTTTTTCCACATGTACTGCTTGCATTATTATTTAGTTAATATTTTTATATTTTTTAAGGTATAATTTTTTCTTATGAAATAGTCCTTAAATTATGAGCTTACTATGCTAGTCACTTTCCCACAGTACACATCAAAATAATTCCCCCCAACTCACATAAAATAGTGTCACCTCAGTTGCCACCAGGATGCATTCAACATATCGTGAATATTATCCTTTTCAGTTTGTTCCAGGGTTTTATTCTTTATACTCTTCTTAGAAAATATAAATTATTCTTCTTAGAAATTCTTCTCTTCTTAGAAAATATAAATTCTTGTAATATAACATAATATATAATTATATAAATATAGTATAAATAGAAATAGAAATGCTTGTAAAGCATAGTGATGTGTTTTTGAGTCTGTTATATATCTTGAGTCTGTTAAATATCTTGAGAAAAAGAGTAAGAAATCTCAGAGTTGGGAGCAAAAGGAAAAGTCACTTAGTCTAATAACCTGCCTGCTGACATAATCACCCCACCACTAACATTTATTGAGCACTTACTGTGTGCCAAAGGGTTCTGAGTGCTCTCACAATGCTATTGGCATTCTACACATTCATTCTACAGGTATTTATTGAGGACAACAAATGTTTCTAGGTACTTGTGATATATATGGCACTGAACAAAATTTCTGCCCTATAGAACTTAAACAGATGAGATTTGTGATTTTCTTAATAACATTTTCTTTTCTCTGGTTTTATTATATAAACACAGTATATAATACACCTAACATACAAAAAAATGTGTTAATTGACTATGTCACTAATTAAAGCTTTTGGTTAATTGTAGGCTATTAGTAGTTAAATTTAGGGGAGTCAGAAGTTAAATGCAGATTTTCAGCTATGCAGGGATGGGGGTTTGGTGCCCCTAACTCCCATGTTGTCCAAGGGTCAACTGTACTAGTGAATTCCTACCATGTGCCAGGATATGTTGGCTCTAGGGATGGAGCAGTGAGAACAGAAGCTGTGTCATGGATTTTGCATGCCAGTTGGGAGGGACAAAAAAAGATACAGAATATGTCAGTGTTAAGTGCTGGGTAAGGAGATGTAATGGTTCTGCACAGTGCTGTTCAGTGATGTTCAGGGAAAGCTCTAAGGAGGTGATATTTGAGCAGGGACCTTAATAACATCAGGGAATAAGCCATGTGCATATTCAGGGAAGGAAAGAGCGTATCTGAGAGAGGTGACAGTAAGTGCCAAAGTCCTGAGTCTGTTTAGCATTTTTGCGAAATAGGGGCCAGAATGGAAGGGTTAGTAAAGTCCTGGGTTGTAGGGCAGGACATCAGAACAGCAGCAAGGGGCAAGATTACACAGGGCTTTGTTGACCACATAAGAAATTTGAATTTTATAGAGACGGAAAGCCATTGTAGAGTTTTCAGAAAAGAAAGGATATGTTCCAGCTTAGTTTGAAAAGAACCACCAGCACTGCTGCTATGTAGATAAGAGATTAGGAAGCAGGATGCTAAAGGTAGAAGGAGGGAAGTCAGGGAGTCTTTGCATATTACAGAGGTGTAAGCAAGAGATGTGGTGCTTTGGAATAAGGTCATAGCTATGAACGTTCTGAAAGTGGACCTATTATAATTTGCCCATTGATTAGATATGAAGTATGAAAGAAAGAAAGGAGTCAGGAATGACTTCAGGACATTTTGCCTGAGGAGTTGAAAGGATGGAAATGTCAGTTTCTGAGATAGGAAATATAACAGGGTGATTTTGACTTAAACATATTAAATTAAAAATTCTTCTTAGTCATGTGGGCATAGGCATTGGATCAAAAAATCTGGAGGAGTAGCCCAAGCTTGGAGATGTAATTTGGAAGCATCAAGTAAAGATTTCTTGATATCATTTCCCTTTGCATGTATGGGGGTGGCAAGGGCGGAAAGAGAGAGGGAGGCACTCAGTGTGATGAGGAAGAAATTATTGACATAGAAATTTCAAATTATTTGGCTTTTTTAGAAAAGATTTTATTTATTTATTTATTTGACAGACAGATCACTAATAGGCAGAAAGGCAGGCAGAGAGAGAAGGAGAAGCAGGCTCCCTGCTGAGCAGAGAGCCCAATGTGGGGCTCAATCCCAGGATCCCGAGATCATGACCCGAGCTGAAGGCAGAGGCCTAACCCACCAAGCCACCCAGGCGCCCCATTTGTTTTTTAAAAAAGTAGTCAACATTTAATGAATTTGTTCATCAAATGTCATTCACATATAATTTTTGACATAGCTGTGTTTAAGTATATGTATTTATATTTTAGGCACACAAATAATGTTAAGTTTTACTTTTATAGAGTAAGAACTAAAGTAAAACAGACAAGAATCCTTTGGTACTTAAGAGTGGTAAAGCCATGCTATGAATGACTGTATTCCTGACTTTTGGAGTTTAGAATTATTTGTATAAATACCTGATTTGTATGTGTGTGTCATTTTTAAGGTAATGCTATGGGCTATATACGGATGATAAGATCTGGCGGCCTTCACTGTAGCAGCAATGCCATTAGGTATGGATGCAAACATCACTTTTGCCTTGCTTATGCCATATAAAAATTTTATGTCCTTTAATTTATCTTTATTGTGGATATTGTGAAGCAGTTTTTCTTATTGATATATTTTGATTTAAAATATGGGAGAAAACCATTAATTCTGCTGGTTAAATTTTTTTCTTGAATTTTAAGACTATAGCAGATCTTTGAAAATCTTTATTTCTCTTAAAGTTATGATTAACTTATCAGTACAGTTTCTGAATGGTTCTAAAGATTACATGACTTTAAGGATTAAAATTTGGTTATTCATATCTGAAAGTCAATTTTGGAATTAAATTGGTTATATTAATAATATTACTAAAACGGAAAGTTCTTTCCAAATATATGGTTGAAAAATTTAGAGTCTTACAATACCACTTTCATATCTATGTCAGTTGTACATATTTAACTTAATAAAATTATTTCCCAAATTCTTAGATTTGTGCCTGATCTCGAAGATATTGTAAATTTTGAAGAATTAGTGAAAGAAGAAGGTCTTGCAGAGGAAACATTAAAAGCAGCAAGGTACTCTAATTTTGAAATAATCTAAATTTGGAGATTTAAAAAGTATATACACGTATATATATATATATTTTACACGTATATATATATACACGTATATATATATACGTGTATATATATATATTTTTTTTTAAGATTTTATTTATTTATTTGACAGAGATCACAAGCAGCAGAGAGGCAGGTGGGGTGGGGGAAAGCAGGCTTCCTGCTGAGCAGAGAGCCCGGATGCAGGGCTTGATCCCAGGATCCTGAGATCATGGCCCAAGCTGAAGGCAGAGGCTTAACCCACTGAGCCACTCAGGTGCCCCTAAAAAGTATATTTTTATAATAAAAACATTTTAAAGGGAAGATTAGACGGTAATATACATATGCTTATATTTTTGTGTTTTTATTATACAAGTTATGGTCTCAGTTTACGAGATACAATTTTTTTAAGACTACAGTATTATGAGATTTTTCCAACTTCATTAAAAAGGAATCTTCTAGAACATGGTAATATGGTAGCCTCTAGCCACTGTGGCTGTTGAGCACCTGAAATGTGACTAGTCCAAATCGAACTGTCTTGAAGTATAAAGTATATAACTAATTTTGAGGATTTAGTGTAAAAAAAAAAAGGCAAATATCTCATTAATAAAATTCATTTCACTGTTTAACTTTTTTTATATTTGTTTGCCCGTACAGTTCTAGAATACCGGTCCTTCATTTCATGTAATCCTGAGTAGTGTTGTCCAGTACAGTAGCCACTACCACATATAGCTGTTGAACACTTGAAATGGGGCTAATGGGATGAGGGAACTGAATTTAAAATTTTATTTCATTTAAATTTAAATAACTGATGGCTATCTTATTGGACAGTGCAGACCTACACACTTGAGTAGTGAGTTTGGAACTCAATTTAAAAGTTGAGAGAGGCATGTAGAATTATTAAGAAATTATTTAGAAAACTGTAAATTTCATTATCAATAATTATAACAGTTTTTTGACTCAGGCAGGAAAGGGCACCCCTGGACAAAGTGGAGACAGTTTGAATCTCAAAAAGAATAATGGCAGGGGTGTCTGGGTGACTTAGTCAGTTGAATGTCCAACTCTTGACTCAAGTTATGATCTCAGGGTTGTGGGATCGAGCCCCTTGTCAGGCTCTGAGCTCAGTGGAGAGTCTGTAAGATTCTCTCTCTTCCTCTGCCGCTCCCCGACCTGTGCACTTGCATGCTGTCTCTCAAAAAATAAGCTAATAAAAAAATAATGATAGAAATTGATTATAATACATTGTATAAAAAAATCATGAGCCCTAGTGGTAGTAAGAAAGGTGAAGAGCAGAACTTTTTGTAAAAAAGTTCGTTTTTTACAGAAGAATGCCAGCTAATAGGTGCAGAGGGGATGAGAAAATCTAGGGAGAAGTCATTGTTTTGCAACCACCACTATAATGCTTGAAACCAGATAAAAATCATCAATGAAACAGTGTTGCAGAACAGAGTATTCATTCACTATCAGAAGACTATCCCACAAATTGCTTAATAACCAACCACAAAAGGGAAAACTATCTTTAGAGAGATTGATGTATTGCCCCAAGCGATCAAACATGGCATCACCAGTTAACAAGACACACTGATATTATGGAGCCTCCTGATGAGTGTAATAGCAAGCACCTATGTTGTGTTCTTGCCAGAAAGGTTTACTCTAAATTTATTATGAGGAGACCATCTGAGACATTCAGAGTGTGGGGTATTCTATGAAACACCTGGCCTAGACTCTTAAAAGATATCACATGTCATAAAGGACAAAAAAAGCCAAGAGACTCTTCTAGATTAAGAAACTAAAGAGACCAGACGACCAAATGTAGTGGCTAATCCTTAGTCATATCTTAGATAGGAAAAAAAAAAAAAAGTACATTTGGGGGATAATTGGGGAAATTGCAGTTTGTGTACATTATTAGGTAATACTGTATTTTACTTTGGGGTGTAATGATACATTGTGGCTTTGTAAGAAAATGTCTTGGTTTTTAACAGATTCGTATTAAGACTTATGTGGGCTTAATGACATGAAATCTGCCAACCTGAAATGTTTTGGGCAAAAGAAAATGTGGCAGATGTTAAATTGTGAATCTAGGTGAGGGGTAAATAGGTCTCTAGTACACTATATTTTAACTTTTCAGTAGGCCTAAAACTTTTTTAAATGAAAAGAAATGGAAAATGTGTGTCCATATTTATGAGAATAAGGCCCCAACACAAGATTTGGTTTTAAATAGTCTATTAGAGGGGCGCCTGGGTGGCTCAGTTGGTTAAGCAGCTGCCTTCAGCTCAGGTCATGATCCCGGAGTCCTGGGATCGAGTCCCTCATCGGACTCCCAGCTCCATGGGGAGTCTGCTTCTCCCTCTGACCTCCCTTCTCATGCTCTCTCTCTGTCTCTCAAATAAGTAAATTAAAAAAAAAAACCATTGTGAAATAGTCTATTAGATAGCTTAGTTTTTTGCCAAATTAAATAAGTCATGTACAGTTAATAATATATTTAAAGTCCTGTGCCCTGAAATTATTAGTTTGTGGCTTGTATGTCAAAGAAGAAAATCAGACTGTTTTCTCTTATTGAATGATGTCATTCATTTAAAAATCGATGACCTTTTAAAAATATTTTTGAAGCAGTTGCAAGAGGTCAGAGAGGTGGGATATTGTCTTAAGATCTCTAGGGTACTTAGACTGTTGGGAATGCAAGTTGGTACAGCCACTTTGGAAAACAATGTGGAGATTCCTTAAGAAATTAAAAATAGAGCTTCCCTATGACCCTGCAATTGCACTACCGGGTATTACCCCAAAGATACTGATATAGTGAAAAGAAGGGCCATCTGTACCCCAATGTTCATAGCAGCAATGGCCACAGTCACCAAACTGGAAAGAGCCAAGATGCCCTTCAATAGAGGAATGGATAAAGAAGATATAGTCCATATACATAATGGAGTATTATGCCTCCATCAGAAAGGATGATTACCCAACTTTTGTGTCAACATGGAGGGGACCGGAGGAGATTATGCTGAGTGAAATAAGTCAAGCAGAGAAAGTCAAGTATCATATGGTTTCACTTACTTGTGGAGCATAAGGAATAACACTGAGGACATGGGGAGATGGAGAGGAGAAGTGAGTTGGGGGAAATCAGAGAGGGAGACAAAGCATGAGAGACTGTGGACTCCGAGAAACTGAGGGTTTTGGCGGGAAGGGGGTAGGGGTATGGGTGAGCCTGGCGGGTATTAAGGAGGCCACGTATTGCATGGAGCACTGGGTGTGGTATATAAACAATGAATTCTGGAACACTGAAAAGAAATTTAAATATATAAATTAATATTACTGAATTCTCATTAAAAAAAAAAAAAAAGATGTGTAGGGTAAAGCTGTCTGGTAATCGTAAGGTCCAGATCCGTACAAAGGAGTGGAAGACTGACATCACGTGAAGGAGAGTACATGGCAGGTGAAGTCAAGAAGTTGTGGGATTATGATCATGAGTCGATTATCTAAATGGGCAATGAAGCCTTCCAGAATAATGGAGAACAAAAGTACTTATCGTAGTCTAAGATAAAGAAAGATAGGGAAGTGGTTTAAAAGGTTAATTAGTAGATGCCTGCTTTCAGGAAGGAGTAGTTAGGTAGTTGGATATAATGGGATCGTTTGAGTCTCAAAGGAGAGATTCCTACCTTTTGGTGGTGGGGGAATAATTTGAAAGTGGTGGTCGGTATAAATGATGGATGAAGGAGAAAAAGCAGCTAATCGTTCTGAATGTTAAGTGGGAAGCTAAGTTCTTAAAAAGGGGCCAGGTTCCAGTTGAGGTAGGGAGGTACAGATGAAGCGTTAGTGAAGACAGTTAAAATGAAGAGGAATTTATTTACAATGAAATGGAATTTTATAGGACTTAACTGTGGGAAGAAGAGATACAAAACTATTTAAGTCCTAAGATGCCCTATGTATTTTATTTTAGGGACTAAGTTAATAAGCAATAGCAATCAGCTTTTTTTATATGAAAATGATTTCATTCTGAACTCCAAGGAAACTGACTTAAAAATGTCTTTTATAATGTTTTATACTTTTGAGCATTCTCATCTAAGATGGTAAGAGATGGATTTAAAAAGCCTTACCTTTTTGGGACACCTGGGTGGCTCAGTTGGTTAAATGTCTGACTCTTTTTTTTTTTTTTTTTTTTAAGATTTATTTATTTGAGAGAGAGAGAAAGAGTGCACATGCATGTGTGGGTGGGGAGGGAAGAGCAGTGGGAGAGGAAGAGAATCTCAAGCAGACTCCCTGCTGAGCATGGGGCCTGAGGTGTGGAGCTGGATCTCACAGCCCTAAGATACCATGACCTGAGCCGAAATCAAGAATTGGGAGACTTGAGGCATCTGGGTGGTTCAGTTGGTCTGACTCTTGATTTCTGCTCAAGTCTTGATCTCAGGGTTATGAGATCGCATCCCACATGTCAAGCTCTGTGCTGGGTGTGGAGCCTGCTTAAGATTCTCTCGTCCCTCTGTCCCACCTCCCCACCCTCGCGCATTTGTATATGTGCTCTCTCTGTGTCTCTCGCCAGATAGATGGATAGATAGCCAGCCAGCCAGCCAGCCAGCCATATCTTCTTTTTGAGAAAGGAACCAGTAAATAATGTTTTTTGTATTTTAGGCATTTGGATTCAGTCCTCAGTGATCACACACGAAATTCTGCTGAAGGCACGGAGTATTTCAAAATGCTTGTAGATGTTTTTGCTCCAGAATTTCGAAGGCCAAAGAATATACATCTTCGAAATTTCTATATCATTGTTCCCCCTCTGGTGAGTATTTTTAGTGATTTTTTTTTTTTAAATTAGAAAATAGATCCAGTTTCTTTATAGCAGGAAATGCATATAGACTTTGTTACTTAAATGTGATCTCAGTGAATGCGGCCTAGGAATTTTACTTAACTAGCTATGCAGAATGAAACTTATTTTACAGTTGAGATGGACTTTTGTTGGTAACTGCTGGAAAAATTTAGTGTTATTTAAATTGAGTGTACTCCAGTTTACATATATATATATATACACACACACACACACACCGTAATATCTTTGGGCTAATTAAACTATGTAATCATTTTAAGTGATGAACGCAGACTAATTTCTAATTGTTAAAATATGAAGTTATTTCTCACACATCTCTTAAAAATATTACTGTTTAAGGACAAGTTCTTTCTATACAGTAGTAAATACTAACATTTAGATGAAATTTTAAGTGCTGCTTCATAGTATAATAGTGTGCAGTGCTCTAATTCTATATAGTTGCCGTCTAAGTACAGCTCAGGTTACTCCAAATCACATCGTAGAGTTGTTGCAATGGGGAAAATGGAGTCAAGAGATTAGAGCGGCATACTAGCAGTAAGAGTAATGTTTCTCTAAAGATTTCTATAATGAAACTGTTTTTTAAAAAATTTGTAAATGGGTAGCTCTAAAATCTAAATATCACTAGACTAATGTAGCTTTTGATTACATCTACTTTGATCAAGAGTAATAAATTTTCATATTGCTGCCTGACTTGTTAACATAGTTTCTTACATATTACTATCATTTTTGTCCTTTGAAAGCAGTCGATGATCTGTGGACAGCTTTTTTCTTTGTAAATGTTCTTTTCTACTGTTTTTTAATATGTTTATTGTTAATGCTCTATTATAGTTGTTAATGCTTTATCATAATTATATGTTGTAACTGTGATGTAGCAAATATTATCTTTTCATCCTAAAATAGTGTCAAACTGGAGGCAAATCTGTCTTGGTTATACTTTTATAACAGTGTATTTAACTTAGGGTGACTTGGCATTATATTTCTTTAAGTTGAAGGACAGTGTACTGAAACAATAGTAAACAGCAAATGGGGCATTAATGGAAGAGTGGAGTGTTGCAGGGCATCTGTCCGAGTTCCATCAGTGATGGGTGGATGGACAGCACTACAGGGAAGTACAGGACACAGTTCTTGTGCTTGAGTTTGTCATCTAATTCCAGAAAAAAGACAAACATAAGTGAGCTATCCCAAAAAAAGATTTAAGTAATAGTTGGTAGAGATTTCACAAATCTAATTAATTTCCCAGTGAGTTTTTCAGGCAAAAAATACTGAGACTTGATATTATGTTTCCAGCATAGGCTATTATAGTATCTTTCACAGTGTATCACAATTATTCCTAAACATGTCTCTCTTTACCCTTCTAGAGCTGTGCTATCCATATGTAGCCATAAGTGACTACTTAAATTAATTCAAATTTTATAAAATAAAAAAAATCTAGTTCCCCTGTTTTGCTAGCCATATTTCAAGCACTCAGTGACCATATATGGCTAGTGGCTTATTGTGTTGGACAATACAGATACACAGTATTTCTATCATTGATGAGAAAGCTGCTCTAGAGTATGGATGGACTCTTTGATGGTATTCCATTTCCATTTTTTTAAATCATAATTACTTCATTTAGCCTGGAATATAGTAATCTTTAGTAAATCTTTGTTGAATAGATGATAAGGTATTTTGTAGGAGTTGAATTTTTAGGGAAGCATTTTTTGGGGGAATTCATTTATCCAAATGACTACTAATTCTTTTTAACCATAAAGAATATGATAAATAGTATTTTAGAATGAAGTGGCTCCAGCTTTCACTTAAAGTATGACTTTGGACAAATTACTCAGCCTCTTAAACCTCAGTGTCCTCATATATGAGACACTGTGCTTGGGGTACCTGGTGATTGGTGATTAGGGGAGTGCTTGTTAAAGGACTCAAACAAGAGCCATTAAAAGATACTGGTACAGATTGTGATCTCCCGGGAGTCTATTTATATGAGGAAGATGTCTAAAATCAAAAGGACAGGGACCTAGAAAAGAACCTGTTTATAATTTTTTTTTTTTTAAAGATTTTATTTATTTATTTGACAGACAGAGATTACAAGTAGGCAGAGAGGCAGGCAGAGAGAGAGGAGGAAGCAGGCTCCCTGCTGAGCAGAGAACCTGACTCGGGGCTCGATCCCAGGACTCTGAGATCATGACCTGAGCCGAAGGCAGAGGCTTTAACCCACTGAGCCACCCAGGCGCCCCTCCTGTTTATAATTTTTGAAATGTCTGTTTTAAGAACTAAATTCTGAAGATACTTCAGCACAGTTGTTTCTCTAATATATCTTTTCAGACCCTCAACTTTGTAGAGCATTCCATTAGCTGCAAGGAGAAATTGAATAAAAAAAATAAAATTGGAGCTGCTTTTACTGATGATGGCTTTGCCATGGGTAAGCTTAATGGAATTGTTTTTCCATTAATTTTATGTTCACCTATTATAATGGATTTTTAGAAACATTTGCTTAATAAGACTGTGTGCCCTTTGTAGATTTGTTTTTCCTGAGCAGTGTTTACTCTTTATTTTTTAACTGGGTCATCTGATTAGTAGTACTTGTTTTCCATTATTTTATAACTATCATTCCTTCCCCCTTGGTATTGCTAATCACTTAGTCTGTTAGACCTAATATTTAGACTGTGTCGTTGTGGTGGTTTTAAGAGTTTTCTCATCTTGTGTTGAGTTTCCCTGTAGCTTCCTCAGCTGCTGGCTATTTAGCAATGGAAGTCTTTCCCCAACCTTCCATCCATGTTCTCTCTAAGTGATCTTCATAGCCTGTTTTGTTTTTTTTTTTCCTTGATTGGCTTATTTTTAGTTCTTTATACTTTTGTATCTTTTTTTTCTTTAAAGGAGTAGAATACAACTTTTGAACTCTTTATAATTTAGCTTTGATTTTGCTAATCACTTAGGTGTGGCTTACATATTGAAGCTTTTGGATCAGTACCAGGAATTTGACTCACTTCACTGGTTCCAGTCTGTTAGAGAGAAGTACCTGAAGGAGATAAGAGCAGTTGCTAAGCAACAGAATGTGCAGTCAGCTAGTCAAGATGAAAAACTACTACAGACCATGAATCTCACTCAGAAGCGCCTGGATGTCTGTCTACAGGTAGAGGAGAGTAATAGTCAAATCTGCTTGATATCTGAAAAAACAAATCCTAAACCCCCTTTTAAACAAGTGAGATGAATAGTGGTAATTATATTTTTTAAAAAATGGCATTTGGAAGCCATTTGATTCCATATTAAAAATGGATGGGATTACTTCATTGAGTTCTTTTTCTTTCTTTTTTTAATATTTTATTTGAGAGAAAGAGAGCAGGAGCCAGGGGGAGGGAGGGAGAAACAGACTCCCTGCTGAGCAGGGAGCCTGACCTGGGGGTCTGTGCCAGACCCAGAGACCATGACCTGAGTTGAATGCAGCCGCTTAACCAACTGAGCCACCCAGGCGCCCCAGCTCAGTTTCTGTATTTATGATTTACACTAAAGCTCTTTAGAAGTTATATAGATCTCTAATAATTTTAATATTTTGCTATAATGTTTTTAGCTTTTATTTTACTTTTTTTTTTTTTTTAGGAATTTGAATTGCTCTATTTTTCACTGAGCAGTGCAAGAATTTTCTTCAGAGCAGACAAGACTGCAGCTGAAGAAAACCAAGAAAAGAAAGAGAAAGGTCAGTGAGTGGCTTAAATTTGGAAAGGCAGTAAATCTTTCTTTAATAATAGCCACAAATGTGGTAGTCAGAATCCCAGCTTCCTTTTCTTTTTGGAAAATAAGAAATACCTTAAAAAAAAAAAGTACAGCCTACATGGATAATTTGTGAAACCAACAAGAAATTTACATTGTTTTTACATTTCATTCTGGGGTAACTTTTTATTCATTTTCATCTTTCCTAATTTAAATAAAATTTAGCAAGTTTAGATTTTCTTTCACCCTTCAACTTGTGTCTGACAAGAAGGAACCGATTAGGAGGAACACTAAGTGTTTTCTGAAGGCAGAGCTGTTGATAACTAGACACAGACTGAATGAGATAGGACAGGTGACTGAGGAGGTAGTAAAGCACTTGGGGCTCTGTGTGGTGTCGTGGTTCAAGGCCTCCCGCCCTCCACCATAGCCAGAATCAGAGCGCAGTGTAGTCCAGATAACTGATTGTCATATCCATGAACTGGGTCGTTACAGAAAGGATTCTACCCATTGTATTCTTTGTAGGATGATGTAAATTGCTTATTTCATACTTAAGGACTCACATGATACATTTCTCTCAGATAAAAAATTTAGGAACAGTTGTCTTCCCTGAAGAATGGATATTTCTTCTTTTCTGTTCCAGAAATTATTTAACTTAAGTTTTCCTCTTTGCTCGGAAGCTCAAAACTAGGTACAGCAACTGAGTTGAGTTTTCATGTTTGCCCTTTTTCCTGTTCTCTTGTATTTCATAAATCAAGGCGTAAAACTTAATATTTCATAAAATGTTTTATTAATCTTATTTTGTTAAATTTTAAAATATGTATATATTTTACACTAAATAGAGGTGATTCTCTTGGGTAGACCATTTATATCATTTAACGTATTTCCTGATAATGTTGCATAAATTAAATATTGTTAATAATTAGGATATGCAAGCATTTTTGGAGTCTAGACTAAGTAATAATCATGTGCTTGAAAGTGATTTCATGCTGGTACCTGGAAGATGTTCAGTATTTCTTACATGAAAATATATATATATATATATATTCTGTTTAGGTCATTTTCTAAAGCTAAGGTAAATTGGAAGAATTTGAGTGAGCTTGATTTAAATTTTGAGGAAAGTCAGTTATTGCTTAGGTTCTGCTTAGGTGTTTTCCTGCCAGAAGCTTATCTCCAGCTGAGCTTACTGGGAAGACTCTGCAGGTGGCTTAGATCTTTACTTTCAGGCCTCAGGCATTAAGACAAACCTTTCCGTCTCAGTGGAACTCCTTGCTTTGGACTATTTTTAATGAACTCTGTGATCCTGGTTGATGCATTTCACCCATATGTTTGTGTTCTTCTGTTTTAGGACTCTGTCTTAGCTAAAGTTGCTCAGATGTGTACTCAGAGTTGCAGGAGACATGAGATAGTTTTCCTCTGTTAATGAAGTATATGCATGTGACATTTTGCACAAAAAAACCCAGGAGTTCATTTTATATAATTATTGTAAAAACCTGCTTTAAAAAATAAGCTATAAACCCAAATGGAAAGTTATTTATTCTGGACAATTTTTTTTTTATTATTTACTTATTTGACAGACGGATATCACAGGTAGGCAGAGAGGCAGGCAGAGAGAGAGAGAGGAGGAGGAAGTAGGCTCCCCACTGAGCAGAGAGCCCAATGCAGGGCCTGATCCCAGGACCCTGGGATCATGACCTGAGCCAAAGGCAGAGGCTTTACACTGAGCCACCCAGGTGCCCCTATTCTGGACAATTTTATATGTGAATTTGCAGCAGTGTTTCTATCAGTAACAGCAGTGCACTGTAACAGTGATTTGTTGGCCTGACTGGGGGAACCAGCCAAGAGGCAGCATGCCTTCAGATGTGTGTGACTCCACCCCAGAGGCAGTTGTGATTTCTCACAATTCTGTACCCTTAGTAAGTACTGGTCAGAACATTACATTTGCAATAGTTACCTTAGATTTCTAAAAAATTAAGGTAAATAACTCAATATACTTCAGGGAACTACTATCAGGGAACTATTTGGTAGGTGCCCATTTTCTTAATTTTGAAATTTAGCAATGCAGTCCTTCTCAATTTTACTTAATTCATTTAAAAAAAAAAACATAAATCTGTCCGTTGTTATTTTTATCCATGCTTCCAGAAGAGACAAAAACAAGCAATGGAGACCTGTCCGAGAGCACTGTGTCTGCAGATCCTGTTGTCAAATGATATTGATGGTATGTGTTGCCCGTCTGAGATCATCAGGATCGTGTCAGTACTGTTACCGGTGAAATGATGTTAATGAGTTAATGAAGAAGTGTTTCCTGGGCCACATTTCTGGTAATCGGTGGATGTTGCAACTCTTTAAAGCAGTTCTCCAAAGTTAAGTCTATTCTTCTTCCAAAGGCTCTCTTTACATTTCACAAGTGGAGAATGAGGTTTTAAATGCGATTTTTGCCTGGACTTTAGGCTGGCAGATGTGCCTGTGGAGAGTTATCTGAAGTGAAGCCATGGAAGGGCCACTCTGCATTCCTGAACGGCTGCCTCAGATCCCTTGTAATCTGTGTGAGGGTTTTTCATTTGTATTTGCATAGGTCTTGGATCAATTTTTGTCTTAGTAATTGGAAATTCAATGCATACACTATGTACAGCCAGCAAATACATGTTTAAACAAAATGAATGAAGTCTGAAATTTATGAAGCATACATACCAATATTCTTACAGTTGGAATATTTGAAGATGGTTTTGATAGTAGAGGTGAGGCACAAGTATGTTATGTACCTTCAGAGTACAGTGTAAAGTTGATTCATTGTTAATTTCATGTGATTTACAAGAGCTGTTATTGTCTTTGATAAGACATTTTATAACTAGTTTACATTGCTTTGAGAACAGGTAACCTCCAACAACTGCTTTAAATGGAAGATTTACTTAATACTCAAAATGAAAGAAAATTCAGAGAAAGCCATAGAGTCCTGCTTGAAGCTTCAATTTTGGTTGAAGGCGTTACATATGATATCAGAGAGAATTATAAGGATTTTTATTTCTACATCCAAACTCAGGTTTCTTCTACATTAGGTTGAATTGAAATCTTGGTGATGGTTTGGGCAGACTTTTTCTTTAAACCAAGCATAATCTAAGACACCAGATTAAGCACTGTGCAGGCTTTTAAAAAATTACCACTGTGATAATAAAGTTCTAATAAATTAAATCATTTACTGATTTAAAAAGTACAGTAAGATTTTGAATAAATTTAGTTCCTGGCAGGCTACTAGCTTTATTTTTGTAAAGATTACATCAGTTAATAATTATATGGTTAATCATGACCTATAATCTTTTAATATGATACAGTGATACTTTTAGAATGGAAACAAAGTACACGTAATATTAACATGATTTGGGAAAACTTGATTTTTCCATTGCACTTGCCTGTTAAGCATTTCTTCAGGTATATCCTGCAAGATTCTAGCATTTGATTTCCAGCTTTTGGAATAGGTGTACAGTGCCCTATCTGTATTAATTGGTTACTGGCAGGGTAGCTTTCCCAGCCCAAGATAAACACTTTCACTGTTCTGAGTCAGAAGAAACAGAATAGGTAGGAAATGTTTTTTGTTTATTATGTAAACATGACTTAACAGAATTCTGTACAATGGATGGATTAAAGGCATTTAATATTTCTAATTCATACTAACTGTAGAAATGGCCCTAAAGCATGCTGCATAATTAGTAATTTATATTTTCATTATTATAAATGTTTATAGTAACGATCTTGCTTTGATTGCATCAAATTCGTCACCATTTCATAGCAACGATATTGTTCTTTGTTTTTTTTTCTCTGACTTCCCTAAAATAATCTCCTTTAATATGGATAGAAATTGCCATTGGAAGAGAATCCAGTGTCTATATTCATTATCCCCACATATCAGTTATTTTCGATTTTATGAATACCATATAGAGTTCATATGCTAACTCCATGGATATGTACAATTAAGAAGAAAATGATAGATAATTATTTTGCCATTCACTCAAAATAATGTCACTGCAGTCTGCATAAGTTACACATATTTGAAGTAAAATCTCTGGAAAGATTAAGCATACTTAAATGTTATTTAAGTGCAGAGCAATAGGGCTTGAGTGTTTCACACCAGTTAATCCACACATTTAGATGATGGTTTTCTTTGCTAACATATTATTGTTAAATATTGTCTTCAGACATACTGTAATTTAAAATTAGTTTGAACATTTGGTGTAAATTCACAAAAAAATTCAATATTCAAATTCTCAGGAATTAAGGACTAACCATAACTTTGTCAGTTCTAATTGTTTTGTAAAGGATGGCAAGTTTGTTACCTCACTTGAGTGGGGCTTCCCCCTCCCCTAATTCTAAGAAAATATAATATGTATAATAAAACATTAATAAATACAATTTCAAAAATTTACTTCCCCTGGATGTTTATGTTCAAAATTGAATGTCTTATACCAGTACTTCTTAACATTAACCTTTTTGGAGTTCCCTTTAATAAAATATAGGGAATCTATTTCTAAAAAAAATCCTTGCGTGTACATAGCCAGAAATTTCAAGTATAAAATTGGTATTGGTTCCTCTTCGTGTATCCCAGGTGAAGAACTCATACTTTCCTTTGTACATTTTTGATTCTTCTGGTGCTTGCTATTTTCAAATAAAAAGAACCCATATGGGATTGGGAGGGAGACAAACCTAAGTGACTCTTAATTCACAAAACAAACTGAGGGTTGATGGGGGGAGGGGGTTGGGAGAGGGGGGTGGGGTTATGGATATTGGGGAGGGTATGTGCTATGGTGAGTGCTGTGAAGTGTGTAAACCTGGCGATTCGCAGACCTGTACCCCTGGGGATAAAAATATATGTTTATAAAGCTGTAAAAAAAAAAAAAGGAAAAAAAGAAAGGATGAATACCCAAGTTTTGTAGCAACATGGACGGGACTGGAAGAGATGATGCTGAGTGAAATAAGTCAAGCAGAGAGAGTCAATTATCATATGGTTTCACTTATTTGTGGAGCATAACAAATAGCATGGAGGACAAGGGGAGATGGAGAGGAAAAGGGAGTTGAGGGAAATTGGAAGGGGAGGTGAACCATGAGAGACTATGGACTCTGAAAAACGATCTGAGAATTTTGAAGGGGTGGGGGGTGGGAGGTTGGGGGCACCAGGTGGTGGGTATGGTAGAGGGCACGGATTGCATGGAGCACTGGTTGTGGTGCAAAAATAATGAATACTGTTATGCTGAAAAAATAAAAAAAATAATTAAAAAAAACATAAACCCCCCCCCCCCCCCAAAAAAAAAAAAGAACCCATATGAATGTTTAATCTTAAATCCTTATCCTGGGAAGGGATCCTTGGTTTACAGTGTTTAATGTTAGAAATAACTAGTGCCATTTGCAAAACATGAGTTGAATTGAAATGGCAATAATAAATGGGAGCCTTTTAAATATTATACTGGAGATAGGAGACACAAGTCTTTTAAATACGGTTGACCCTTGAACAGTCTGGGTTTAAACTGTGTGGGTCTGCTTACATGCAGTTTTCAAAAATACAGGATAGTATGATAAATGTGTATTCTCTTCCTTAATATTTTAATAGCACTTTCTCTAGCTTTATTGTATGAACATAGGATGTGATACAGATAACATATACAATATGTGTTCATTGTAAGGCTTCCATCAACAGTAGGCTCTTAGTTAAGTTTTTGGGGAGTCAAAAGTTACATACAGATATTTGACTGCCTGAGGGGTTGGTGCCCCTCACCTCCGTGTTGTTCAAGGATCAGCTGTACTACACTGGAGAAATTGTTCTTGGTAAAGTCTGATTGCTGCTCCTTTACTCTTCTGAGGTAATAAATCTGTAAGACTGGGGGAATGATGGGATGATACCATCACATATATCATGTTACTCTTTGATGGATAAATGCAAAAAGATAGATTTTAACTAATTTTAATAATTCTATGTTTTTTTTCCAGCTAAAGTTTGGAGTTTCATACTGATGTATTCCTTTTAAGAAAGTTTTAACACTACAATTTCAAGTTTTTAGATGTTAGGAAGACTTAAACATGTTATTAGAGATTTCAGATTAAAAAAAAAAGAATCCAGAATAAGTGGACATCTTTAGAGATTAAAGGACCATCATGCAGTGAACTCAGACAGTGATGGCAAAGTTAATGCTTAGTTTATACAAAAAGTTCTTATGTATAGTGTATACGAAGTCGATTTGGGCAAATATATGGCTACTCTGTTTGCCTGTCTTTACTGTAAAGCCCAGTTTACCTGATAGTCTAGTTGTTCCCATTAATGGAGTTACCTTCATCAGTGGAGTTGAAATTTATCTTCTGATCAGTGTAGATGTGATGTCATAATTCTGGGATCATTTTAAAGGGCTATACATTCTCTGTGTAAGGTCTTTGTGTAGTAAAACATTCTTTAGTAATGCCTCATCTTTTTTTTTTTTTAAAGCAATGCCTCATCATTAAGGTGAGGGGGGGAGGTTAACACTTTTATATCCAGAAACACCTATCTATATTATAGTATTTAATCATTTCAGAATGGGCACAAAAGGTTAACAAGGCATTAGAGATGCTAACTTTAAGTTGATACAATTACTGAATATCAGAATAATCTTCGAAGGTTTATATACTTGATGAGAAAAGCACTTGCAGTCTCTGGTTTGTGCTGTATGTCACAGAACCGATAGAAGCATAGACTTTGGAGCCAGACTGATTCAAATCCTGATTTGGTGCCTACCAGCAGGTTCTTAGCCTCTCTGTGCTTCATTTTCTAAGGCATAAAGTAGCCTAATAGTATAAAGCTCATAGACTGAGAGTTGAGTTAATTTGTGTAAAGCATTTTATAGGTCAGGAAACAGTAACTACTGTAAATGCTAGCTATTAGCATTACTCATAGACAGAAATGCACTTGGCATATAATTAACTTTACTCTTATTACTTTTAGGTGGAAAAGTTTGAAGATAAACAGTATGTGACTCCGAGTGGGTCTCATAAAAACTATTCCTTTTTAAATGGCCCAGCTAAGTGTAGCCAGTGGAAGTCTTACACTTCATTTTTTTCTTAATTTTTTAATTTTTTTCATTAACATAATGATGTATTGTTTGTTTCAGGGGTAGAGGTCTGTGATTCATCAGTCTTACACAATTCACAGTGCTGACCATAGCACATACCCTCCCCAAAGTCTGTAATCCAGCCACCCCATTCCTCCCACCCTTCCCCACTCCAGCAACCCTCAGTTTGTTTCCTGAGATTGATTCTTTTATGGTTTGTCTCCCTCTCTGGTTTTGTCTTCTTTCATTTTTCCTTCCCTTCCCCTATGATCCTCTGCCTTGTTTCTCAAATTCCACAATGACTTAATTTTGCTTAGCATAATACCCTCTGCTTCCATCCATCTCATTGCAAATGGCAAGATTTCATTTTTTTGATGGCTGCATAATATTCCATGGTGTGTGTGT
The DNA here is from genome assembly GCF_902655055.1 of Lutra lutra. Lineage (NCBI taxonomy): Eukaryota > Metazoa > Chordata > Mammalia > Carnivora > Mustelidae > Lutra > Lutra lutra. Next base: position 127,895,763 of record NC_062285.1, read on the forward strand.
GTGTGTGTGTGTGTGTGTGTGTGTGTGTACCCCACATCTTCTGTATCTGTTAATGGACATCTAGGCTCTTTCCATAGTTTGGCTATTTTGGGCATTGCGGGGTCATTGTGAGGTGGTGTCTCATGGTTTTGATTTTTATTTCCCTGAAGCCAGAGTGATGTTCAGCACTTTTTCATGTGTCTGTTGGCCATTTGGATGTCTTCTTTGCAGAAATGTCTGCTCATGCCTTTTGCCTATTTCTTGATTGGATTATTTGTTGCTTGGGTGTTGAGTTTGGTAAGTTCTTCATATTTGGATACTAGCCTTTTATCTGATAGGTCAATTCTCCCATTTTGTCTGTTGTCTTTTGGTTTTGTTGACTGTTTCTTTTGCTGTGCAAAAACTTTTTATCTTAAGTCCCAGTAGTTCATTTTTCACCCTGCTTCTCTTGCCTTTGGCCATGTATCTAGGAAGAAATTGCTGTGGCTGAGGTCAAAGAGGTTGCTGCCTGTGTTCTCAAGGATTTTGATGGATTCCTTTCTCACATTTAGGTCTTTCATCCATTTTGAGTCTATTTTTGTGTATAAGGAAATGGTCCAGTTTCATTCTTCTGCATATAGCTGTCCAATTTTCCCAACACCATTTGTGGAAGACACTTTTTTCCACTGGATATTTTTTCCTCCTTTGTCCAGGATAAGTTGACCATAGGTCAAGGGGTCCATTTCTGTGTTCTCTGTTCTGTTCCACTGATCTATGTGTCTGTTTTTGTGCCAGTACCATACTGTCTTGGTGATTACAGCTTTGTAATAGAGCTTGAAGTCTGGAATTGTGATGCCACCAGCTTTGCTTTTCTTTTTCAGCATCCTTTGGCTATTCGGGGTCTTTTGGGGTTCCATACAAATTTTAGGATTATTTCTCCCAGCTCTCTGAAAAATGTTGATGGTATTTTGATAGGGATTCCATTAAATGTGTAGATTGCTCTAGGTAGCATAGACATTTTCACAATATTTGTTCTTCTAGTCCATGAGCATGGAATGTTTTTCCATTTCTTTGTGTCTTCCTCAGTTTCTTTCATGAGTATTCCATAGTTTTCTGAGTACAGATTCTTTGCCTCTTTGGTTAGATTTATTCCTTGGTATCTTACGGTTTTGGGTGCATTTGTAAATGGGATTGACTCCTTAATTTCTCTTTCTTCTCATTGTTGGTATATAGAAATGAACCTGATTTCTGTGCATTGATTTTTTTAATACCACAGGATTTTATTTTTATTAATTTCTTTTTTAAAAATTTTAATTTTTTATTAACATATAATGTAGTATTAGCCCCAGGGTACAGGTCCGTGAATCGCCAGGTTTACATACTTCACAGCACTCACCATATGTGCACTGATTTTATATCCCGACACTACTGAATTCCTGTATGAGTTCTCGCAGTTTTGGGGTGGAGTGTCTTGCATTTTCCACATAAAGTATATAATCTGCAAAGAGTGAGAGTTTGACTTCTTCTTTGCTGATTCGGATGCCTTTTATTTCTTTCTGTTGTCTGCTGAGGTTAGGACTTCTAGTACTATGTGAACAGCAGTGGTGATAGTGGACATCCCTGCCGTGTTCCTCACCTTAGGGAAATAGCTCTCAGTTTTTCTCCATTGAGAAGATATTCGCTGTGGGTTTTTCATAGATGGCTTTTATGATATTGAGGCATGTATCCTCTATCCCTACACTGTGAGGAGCTTCAATTCAGAAAGGATGCTGTACTTTGTCAAATGCTTTTTCTGCATCTATTGAGAGTATTGCTGCATGTGGCTGCAAAAGGAGAATTACAGAATCAATCCCACTTGGTCGTGGTGAATAATCCTTTTAATGTACTGTTGAATCCTATTGGCTAGTATTTTGGTGAGAATTTTTGCATCCATGTTCATCAGGGATATTGGTGTGCTATTCTTTTTGATGGGGTCTTTATCTGGTTTTGGGATCAAGGGAATCCTGGCCTCATAAAACAAGTTTGGACGTTTTCCTTCCATTTCTCTTTTTTGGAACAGTTTCAGAAGAATAGGTATTCTTTAAACGTTTGGTAGAATTCCACTGGGAAGCCATCTGGCCCTGGGCTCTTGTTTTTTGGGGAGATTTTTGATTATTGCTTCAATTTCCTTTCTGGTTTTGGGTCGGTTCAGGTTTTCATTTCTTCCTGGTTCAGTTTTGGTAGTTCATATGTCTCTAGGAATGCATTCATTTCTTCCAGATTGTCTAATTTGTTGGCATATAGTTGTTCATAATGTTGTATAATTGTATTTCTTTGGTGTTGGTTGTGATCTCTCCTTTCTTTTCTTTTTGATAAAGTCTGGCCAGGTGTTTACCAGTCTTACTATTAATTCTTTCAAACAACCAACTCCTAGTTTCATTGATCTGTTCTACTGTTATTTTGGTTTCTGTTTCATTGATTTCTGCTCTGATCTTTATGATTTCTCTTCTCCTGCTGGGTTTAGGCTTTATTTGCTGTTCTTTCTCCAGCTCCTTTAGGTGTAGGGTTTGGTTGTGCGTATTTGAGACTTCTTGTTTCTTGAGAAAGGCTTGTATTGCTATATACTTTTGTCTTAGGACCATTTTTGCTGCATCCCAAAGATTTTGAAGTTATGTTTTCATTTTCATTTGTTTACATGAATTTTTAAAGTTATTTAATTTCCTGGTTGACCCATTCATTCCTTAGTAGGATGCTCTTTAGCGTCTACGTATTCGAGTTCTTTCCAACTTTACTCTTGTGATTGAGTTCAAGTTTCAAAGCATTTTGGTCCAAAAATATTCAGGAAATGATCCCAGTCTTTTGGTACTGGTTGAGACCTGATTTGTGACCCAGGATGTGATCTCTTCTGGAGAATGTTCCATGTGCACTAGAAAAAAATGTGTATTCTGTTGCTTTGGGATGAAATGTTCTGAATATATCTGTGAAGTCAATAGACTTCACAGTCCAGTGAACACTGGTCCAGTGTGTCATTTAAAGCCCTTATTTCCTTGTTGATCTTTTTTCTTTTCAGTGTTCCAGAATTGTTTATGCACCACACCCAGTGCTCCATGCAATACGTGCCCCGCATGATACCCACCACCAGGCTCACCCCCCATAAAAACCTCAGTTTGTTTCTCAGAGTCCACAGTCTCTCATGCTTTGTCTCCCCTTCCAATTTACCCCAGCTCATTTCTCTCCATCTCCCAATGCCCTCCATGTTATTCCTTATGCTCCACAAGTAGGTAAAACCATATAATTGACTCTCTCTGCTTGACTTATTTCACTCAGCATAATCTCTTACAGTCCTGTCCATGTTGATGACAAAAGTTGGGTATTCATCCTTTCTGATGGAGGCATAATACTCCATTGTATATACGGACCATATCTTCTTTATCCATTTGTCTGTTGAAGCCATCTTGGCTCTTTCCACCGTTTGGTGACTGTGACCATTGCTGCTATGAACATTGAGGTACAGATGGCCCTTCTTTTCACTACATCTGTATCTCTGGGGTAAATACCCAGTAGTGCAATTGCAGGGTCATAGGGAAGCTCCATTTTTAATTTCTTAAGGAATCTCCACACTGTTTTCCAAAGTGGCTGCACCAACTTGTCCCTGTTATCTTTTTGATGATCTGTCCACTTCAGTGAGGGGGTTGTTAAGTCCCCTATTATTATTATTGATGTTTGATTTTTTTAAATTAACTGGCTTATATAATTCGCTGCTCTTATGTTAGGGGCATAAATATTTATAATTGTTAAATCTTCTTGTTGGATAGACCCTTTAAGTATGATACATCTCTTATTATAATCTTTGGTTTCCTATCTAATTTGTCTGATAAAACGATTGCCACCACAGCTTCCTTTTGATGTCCATTAGCATGGTAAATGGTTTTCCCACCCTCTCACTTTAAATCTGGATGTGTCTTTGGGTTTAAAATGAGTTTCTTGCAGACAGCATAATGATATGTCTTGTTTTTTTATCCATTCTGATACCCTGTGTCTTTTGATTGGGACATTTAGCCCATTTACATTCAGTGTAACTATTAAAAGATACGAATTTAGTGTCACTGTATTGCCTGCAAGGTGACTGTTACTGTATATTGTCTTTGTTCCTTTCTGATCTGTGTTACTTTTAGGGCCTCTCTCTGGTTAGAGGACCCCTTTCAGTATTTCTTGTAGGGCTGGTTTGGTGGTTGCAAATTCTTTGTTTCTGTTTATTCTGAAAGCTTTTTATTTCTTTCTATTTTTAATGACAGCCTAGCTGGATATAGTATTCTTGGCTGCATATTTTTCTCATTTAGTACCCTAAGTCTTGCACTTCTTAAAAAAAAGGTAGTCTGACAGGTAGCTAACCAGCCAGAGGCAATGCTGGGAAATGAAAATTGGTGTGAATAGCTGGCTAAGAAAAAGGTCCCGTTTTTCCACCCTCCCACGTTTCATTTACAGGACACTTAATTTTTCATTGTGCTTTCGTTTGGTAAATTTTAAAGAAAGGGGAAGTTATCTACTTTTTCTAAATTTTAAAATTACTTAAAAATACATCACATGCAAAAGAGTATATAATATGTATGTACTATATGGACAATAAAAACAGAACAATTCAGTAGCCACCATGTAGGTTCAAAGCCAGTTGCTCCCACCTCAGATGCTCCCATTGTTCCTCCTCAGCTCTCAGCTCCCCTTTCCACTCCAGAAGAAGCCATAATATGCAGAGTTTTGGTGGTAACTATTCCTTCCTTTTCTCTAGTGTCATAACCTCTCTGTATTTTTCTAAACAACATGGTGGTGGTTTGCCCGTTTTTAAATAATTAATATAAAAGGATTCTTACTGTGTAGTTTATAGGACTTGTTTCTGAAATCCATCCATGTTGATGGATAATAGCTATAGTTCATTTAGTTTTACTTCTCTAGTATTTGGTTGATACATGTGGGTCATTTCCAAATTTGGTATACTATGAACAGGGCTACTGTAACTTATTGTATATGTGTTAAGAATTTCTCCATGTTTGTACCCACAAGTGAATCTGCTAGGTAGCAGGGCCAAGTACAAGAGCAATGGCTACAATACCTGGCTTCTTCCATCCCAGCAGTGGAGGAGGTTCCCCATCACTCCATCCCCACCAACAGCCACATTTCCACCATCTGGTGAATATATAATATTGCTGTGGTTTTAATATGCATTTCCTTGATTATAATAGGAAATTGAATATATTTCCGTTCAGAAACCCTTTTATTTTTATTCTATGAAATGCTTTTCTGACTTTTTCTGTTTTGTTTTAAATGTATTTTATATATTCTGGGTAGCATTTTTTATTAGTCATCTGTGCTTGCTTAATAAGCTCAGTTAATTTTGTGTTTTCATTCTCTATGATGTTTTTTCCCCCCTATGGTTTTTTGAAGTAGTTTCAATGTACTGGATTTCAGGCTTTTTTTTTTTTTCCCCTTATCATTTGCATGCTTTGTGGCTTAACTAAGCCACAAGTTTTTTAAAAGTTACGTTAATGAAAAAGTAGTTTCTAACAATATTGTTCACGATTAGATTCTTCCCTCCCACCATGAATAATGCTAAACAAGAAAAAAATTCAGGGGACTGTGCCTCTTGCCACCTATCAGAGAACTTACTAATTTAATGTAGTTATGATATACAAATTTTTGTAAGGTATTAGCTAACACTGAACTAATAATTTCATGGTATATCTCCTGCTGGCTTAGATCAGTTCACTTTGTCTCTAATGGTGTATACACAGTATAGATGACCCTATAGCAATTTTGGATTAGAAAAATTGTTCTATTAATCCAGAAAATAACCATACAAAGAAAAAAAAAAGAGAGAGAGAGAAACAGAATGATAGTTTTTATTTGCTAGCATTTATTGCTAGGTTAATTTATTACAAAGACAGTGATACTCTGTTGAACTTGGTTATAATTAAACACACTGTGCCAATTCAAGACCATTATACTTATTTCATAGGTAGAGGTGGAAACAGGAACTTTGTACCAAGCCCCACAACCAGCCATGCTTCAAGTGAGTTTTAAAATTAATTGGTCCCTTCCTTGAGGAGGGTCTGGCTCAGAGGAATCAGGAACTGGTAGAGCTTCACTCTGTCCACCAGTAAAAATATCTAAAGGCCTGTAAACTTGTGAATGCTGGTTCTTAAGTTTCCAATGTAAAATCGAACATCTTTTGTGGTACTCATCTGCTAGTCTTTTTATTGCATGTCTGGAAAAATTATCCAAACTAGACCTGCATTTTTGCTAGTGCTCAGGCCTCAAAGCAGGCCATGTCACCTAACTGCACAAATTAATGCTATTAGGTCCAAATGTGAGATAAGTTTGATTATAAATACACAATTTCCAGAGTGACAGGCACTTAAAGCTCATTAAGTAAAATACAAAAATAGATTATATTAATAGGAAATATTTAGTGTTTATCAAATTATAAATCTAGGTTTTTGCCATTTTAAAAAAGGGTACTGGAAACTGAAGAGATGACATTTGAATAAAGTGAACAATGCATTTTCTCATTAATTTTCATTCTGAGCGCTGAACAACACAATCTAAGAAAAAGACTTACCACAAAGCACCTAAAATAACATTTGTAGATGGGTAGGAATGCTGTCAACCATTTCGAGCTGTTTCCCTCCCATCTCTCAGTATCAAGGCATCCAGAGGACATTCCACAAGCGATTGTCAGCATTCTGAAACCAGGTCATGGGCCTGTGTATCAGAGAAGTTGAAAACCCTTAAGGAGGTAGCTCTCCTTCCTGGGTGCTCTTCCCCCAAAGGCCCAAGAGAGTTATGCTTCAGATTCTGCGCCTCTATTTTCACTTGGACTTCCATCATCTGGTTGCTCGTTTAACAGAACATATTTTCCGTCATTGGTTAGTGGTATGGACAGCATTAACTGAGCCAACGCTTCTGGATCCTGAAGTTAGGGGAGTTTAAGAAGGAGAAAAGAAAATGCTTAAAATGCACTTAAGAACCCCTGTGGGCTTGGCATTCGTGATGTCCTGTAATCTAGCCTCACTCCTTCTGTTATGTGTACCCTCAGGTGAGTCTCCTTGCTTCTCCGAAAAAACTCAATTGTATTATTTCTAGAATCTAGAGCAAGGTTTTCTTTTCAGCCAAAATATTGTTCACACAAATCATAACTGTCTTTCCAGAAAGAATCCAGAGAGGAACTTATAAGACCTTTGTCTTCTAGGTCTTTAGCTTTTCTCTCTCTTTCACGCTATACCAAGAGTTGTCAAACTATGGTCATCTGGGCTCATTGCCTGTTTTTCTAAGTAAAATTTTATTGGAACACAGCCATTCATTTACATACTTTATTTGGTTGCTTTTGTGTTACAGTTGCTGAGGAGCAGCTGCAACAGATGTAAGCGTAAAAGCTTTACTATCTTGCCCTTTATAGAAACCCCTGAAATATATCGTAAAATACTCACTTGTGCTTCTTGCTACTCTTTCATGTATATTGGTGTTAGTCCTCGGCCTTCCTACCCTTCCCCAACAGACTGGAACTGCTCATACAGTACTAACTGTATGTTACTGCTTAAATTAAAACTTAAAAATCCAGTTCCCCAGTCACATTAGCTACATTCGGTCTGCATATTAAACAGTGCAGGTATAGGTCATTTCCATTATTAAAGTTCTGGACAATGCTGAACTAGAAGCCTTCTGGGGAGGAACCAGAACTGTCTTAATTACAGCTGTAATTCCAAGGGGTTTTTTTTGTCCAAACATGGCTCTCAAAATTTGTTTGGTGAATGAAAGACTGTAAGTAGCTGACAGACTTGGACGTGTGGGAATCTTCATGTCTAGTACATTTTCAGGTGAGGTCTGTCCATGCTCTCAGGGACAAGACCTTTGAGCACATGGTAGATACTTAAAGTTTCTACCATCTTAATTTGAAAGAAAGAATATCTAGACAACAGTAGCAAGCACAAAACTGATAATATAAAGCAGGACTGTAGCAGTGATTATTAAGAACTCCACATGGGTTACCAGTAACATTGAACCTCTAGCAAGTCTGGTGGTCAGAATGCTTAAAAGGAAATCTCAAATTTGGCCACACTGCCTAGTGAACATCCTTGCTCTTTTTGAGAGAAATCTTAGTATGTAGAGAGATTTGGAGCAGTTGTTAAAAACAGCACTAAAAGGCACCTTACCTTCTGAACCTCAATGATTTCTTTTCCCAAATTAATAGCATAACATATCTGCAAGACAAGAAGAGTAGTGTTTGGCAAAGGTAGAAAAGGATAAAGAACTTTAGGGGGAGGGGCGCCTGGGTGGCTCAGTGGGTTAAAGCCGCTGCCTTCAGCTCAGGTCGTGATCTCAGGGTCCTGGGATCGAGCCCCACATCGGGCTCTCTGCTCAGCGGGGAGCCTGCTTCCCCCTCTCTTTCTCTCTTTCTCTCTCTCTCTGCCTGCCTCTCTGCCTACTTGTGATCTGTCAGTCAAATAAATAAAAAAAAAAAACTTTAGGGGGAAAATGTGGCTGTGGAAGTACAGTGAGGTCACTGCTCCTTTCAGTGTGGGGACCGAGGACTTGGCTGTAGGCGACTCATCACACGGGGTTCTGAACACTAGTGTCCACCTCTCCTGGTCTCCTGTTGCCCATTTGTGCATAACAAAAATGTCCAGGTTCAGTGGCAACTGAAGTCACTCCGATGCTTAAAATTCTTAATGGAATACTTGATTCCTTTCTCTCAAAATCACACTCAGCTACCACATGTTCATGCACACAGTAGCAGACAGGTGTTTGCCGAAAGAAGAGCTGATTAATTTTGATTAATACTAAGTAGCAAATACCGTCATAAAATTTTTCATACCAAAGGCGAAGAGTTTCCTGATGTCTGTTTCCTTGGTTTGCTCTGAGACTAGATTTTCTCCATTGTAACTTTTGCTTTAATTTTTTTTAAAGAAAGAACAAACTTGAAGGCAATTGCTTTTTTAACATTTCCTGATATCTCTTCTAAACAACTGTATCCCACCATTAACATTCTTCATCACTCTGTTGAGGACGACATGCATTTTCCACAGGGAAACTGTATTCTAGCTGGGTTTCTTTCATTGGGGCCTTCCTAGAGGTATTCTCTAACCTCAATAGGAAACAAGGAACCGTCAACTGAATATCCAGGGGACGGTGCCAAAATCTCTGTGAGCATCTGCACAGAGAGATTAGGGGATCTTGAGATGAAAAAAATGAGACCTTTTCGCCTTCTGAGTTGCTTTCAAAAACGTATGTGCTCAGAGCGTCTCCACCGGTGGATTCAGGCGTGCGGACCACGAAGCCAACCAGTCTCTTGTTCTCTTGATGAGCCGCGAACTGGGTAATGCTGGTGAGTTCAAACTGGAAATAACAGGAACAGACCGAATATCGCACAACTGTTACGCAAAACCAAAGCAGTCGTTCTCCGTGGAAAACATCATGGGAAGAGCGCACTACTAGAAGACAGGCATTAAATTTGGCAAGATCGGTGAAGTGCCTACTTTGAATTAAGGAATAACTGCTAAAGTCAGTGAGCACGTGGTACTTACATTGGCTCTTGTTACTTGAGTCTGAGGATCTATCAACCTGAAATTTGAAGAGAGTCGTCATATCACACAAGCTGGATACACTTATAGTCTTAGAAGCATCTATAGATGTTCAGAATGAAATCACACAAGTACACTTCAAATATGAAAACAGAAGGCCTGGAAGAGGGCAAGGCGACACGGCTCCATGTGACTGTCCAAAGGGAGGACGTGCCATGGTTCCTGGCTCTGTGGAACCTGAGTAGTTAAAGCTCAGTGTGTATCTTCATGGAAGAAGATAATAGAAAATTTCCCATTTTTTTTTTTTTTAAAGATTTTATTTCTCAGAGAGAGCACAAGCAGGTGGAGCGGCAGGCAGAGGGAGAAGCAGGCTCCCACTGAGGGAGAAGCAGGCTCCCGCTGAGCAAGGACCTGATGCAGGACTCGATCCCAGGACCCTGAGATCGTGACCCGAGTGGAAGGCAGATCTGCTTAACCAACTAGCCACCCAGGTGCCCCGACAATTTCACATTTCAGTGCTTATCCAGAAAGGCAGCATTATAGTTCCCTATATGCATGGGCCATATCCTGTACAGTAGGCTGCTCAACAGCCATTTACTGACTATGGGTTTTCCTTTGAAGTGTTTGATATACATCTTTTTTTTTTTTTTTTTTTAAATATGGGGTGAGGTAAGAGAATAGTGAATAGATTTTAACAAAACTATTCTATGTCAGTTTGGGTGTGGGAAGTACTATTTATGGAGCTGTTCTAGATGTATCTTGAATGGCACTTGCAGCACCTAATAATCAGGTTGATGTATCTAGGAAAATACACTAGATTACAGAATCTATTGCTATCATATATATATATACACGAATTTCTACTTTCTAAATGTGGTATTATCTATTGCTAATAGGCTATAAATTCTGTGGGTAAAAGCAAAAAAATGTATTGTGTTAAAAAAAAGTTACGATTCCATTTATATGAAATGTTTCAAATAGGCAAATCTATAGACATAGAAGATGAGCGGCTAATGGCTGCTGCAGGCTTGGGGGGTTTCAAGGTAAAGGGAACGAGTGCTAATGGCTATGGTTTTCTGTGGGGATAATGAAGATGTCGAAACTGTGGTGATGGCTGCACAATTCTGAATATATTAAAAACACTCTGAATGGGTGAACTGTATTAGTTCTACCTCAGCAAAGCGGTTCTCTCCCCCACTGGTTACAGTCGGAAATATAAGCAGTTACACTTGTGAAAGCATCAGCTTTATAATCAGGTCTCTAACCTGGCTGCTCAGCTGTGGTCTTGTGCAGGTCACCCTGACTTCTCAGAACTGCCTCAGCTGTAAAATGGGGATAAGAACCCCCCAAGAGGTGGTGAAGGCAAGGAGAAAATGTGTATGGAATTTGTAGTAATCTACAAAGCTAAATAAATGTTATTTTTTATTTATGTCCCTATTAATGAACATGAATTTAAAGATTTAAAAAATATACATCATAAACAAGTTCCCTCAAATTGGGCTAAGTTCCCTTACTTAGGTATTTTGTAAAATTTTTTCATAAATAGAAACTTAAAACATATTTTCTGAGTAACTTAAAGAGATTGCTGTCTAAATCAGGTAACATAGATTTGCCTCTTAATATCAGATTTTCTGGGTGCCTGGGTGGCTCAGTCGTTAAGCGTCTGCCTTTAGCTTGGGTCATGGTCCCAGGGTCCTGGGATCGAGCCCCGCATCAGGCTCCCTGCTCTGCTGGAAGCCTGCTTCTCCCTCTCCCACTCCCCCTGCTTGTGTTCCCTCTCTCGCTGTCTCTCTCTGTGAAATAAATAAATAAAATCTTAAAAAAAAAAAATCAGATTTTCTGTGGGACTTCTAAATTGTCTCAAAACATGAATTCCAGTTCAGGGATATGTGTGCGTATACTGCGGTAAAATATACCCGACATAAAAGTGACCACTGTTGACATTTCGTCCGTTTACCACACTGTACAACCATTACCGCTCTCAGGCTCCTAAACCATCTTCATCACCTCACGAGGGGGCTCCAAACCCATTAAGGAGTCCCTCTCCTCCATTCCTTCCCTCTCGGCTTCTGGCAACCAGTAACCTGCTTTTTGTCTTTGGATCTGCCTACCGCGGACCTTTCATGTAAATGTTCATACAAAACAGCTGACGCTCACGTCTGGCTTCTTTCACTTAGGAGAATGTTTTCAGGGTTCAACAATGTTGTACCACGCGTCAGGACTTCATTCTTCTTTAAGCCTGAATCATACTCCACTATATGTAAAATACCACATTTTGGGTAAAAATTTGTTGACAGACATCTGGATGGTTTCTACTTTATTAGCTATCATGAATTGCAAACATGCATACATATTTTTATCTGAACACTTGTTTTCAGTTCTTTTGGGTATCTGCCAGGAGTGGAATTCTAGGTTTAACTCATGGAGGAACTGCCAGACTTTTCCCCGGAATGGCTGAACTGTCTTAACAATTCCCACCAGCGACAGATTCCGATTTTTTCACATCCTTACTAATACCTGTTATTTTCCTTTAAAAAAAAAAAAAATTACAGCCATCCTAGTGAGTATGAAGTGATGCCTCCTTGTGGACCTGATTTGCATTTCCCTAATAACTAATGACACAGAGCATCTTTTTATGTGCTTGTTGGCCATTTGTATATCTCCTCTGGAGAAATGTCTATTCAGGTCCTTTGTCCATTTTTTGTTTTTTTGGTCTTTTTGTTGATTCTTATAAGGGTTCCTTATATATTCTGAACATATACTTCTATTAAATACATGACTTACAAATATTTTCTCCCATTCTGTGGATTGTCCTTGTACTTTGATAGTGTTCTTGGATATACTGTCATTTTTCACAATGCTTTTACATGTATTTACTCTTGACATTTTTGGTGAAGATTATAAGAACAGTAAGCCAGTGCCCATAAAAAGTGCAGGACACACTTAGAGAAAAGTTCTAAATAAGGAAATACAAGGTTTTATTTGTAAGAAACTTATTCTCAGTATAAGGTTTTTAATAAATGAAAAGGACTGATTTTAATGAATGGAAGACACTATATTCTGATATTTAACAAAGTCCCAGTTAACTTTTTTGAAGCTAACATTTAACTGAGCACTTTCCATAATGTCAGTTGTGGTTGTAAATATTTTATGTGTATTAACTCATTTACTCCTCATGACAACATAATGAGGTATAGATATGGTTATTTTCACCTTATAGCTGAAGAAACCAATGCACAGAGAGGAAAACTTGCCCAGGTCATACAACTAACAAACAACAAAGCCAGAGGTAAACCTAGAAATTCTGGCTCTAAAGCAGTGCTGTCGTCTCAGAGAAATCAAATGTAAGCTTCATACATAATATAAAATTTTCTAACAGCCACATCAAAGAGTGAAACAGGTGAAATAATGTACTTTATTTAATCTACAAGGTCTAAAATAATACTAGCTAGACATGTTATTAATATAAAAGTTGAGATATTTTGCATTTTGGGAGGGTTTGTATGAGGTCTTAGAAATTTATTGTTTTTTACATTTAAAACATTCAGCTCAAACTTCAGTTCCGTTTCAAGTGCTGCATGTGGACATGATAGTGGACGGTGCGGCTCATGTGGAAGCTGATGTGAACCATGGTGTGGCTGTCCTCTGCTGTTGCTCGTATCCATCTTACCACCTGAGACCCCGAGTAATGTTGGTAACAGCACTTGGTATCTTTATTTTCCCCCCAACAGATACTCATCAGACTGTATTTGTGGTGGTCTAGTCATCTTGGGCAGGTTCGTCTTCTGTTTTCACTGTTAATTTTTATAAACAGTATATTCAGAAAGGAGCAAACTCTTTCTTTTTCAAGCTCTGAGATACACGGAGCAACTCCTGAGTGACGACATCTTTATGAACAGTAGGATTCAGTCACCACTAAATTTCGGAAGGGATCAGTTACTTAGGGGAGCACCTTCTACCCAACGTGTCTTATAAAATCCAACTGTAAAAACGAGTAGGGCAGAAACGAGAGTGACCTCCTCACATACTCCAATCAAATACTCTTAGTGTGAACATTCTAGATGAGTAAATGTGCCTTGCGTGGGCAATCGGATAAAGTTGTGAGAAGTCTGAAACGAAACAACATACCTCAGAGTCTGACTGGTGACCATCAGGTGGGACTCCGTCGTGCGGAAGATGTTGTGAATAGCCCGAGCGGCCAGTACTTGTCTCATTGCTTCATAAATCACTTCGGTAGTGTTGTCTGTTTTAACTGCCATCGATCCCAGAAACCGAACTATAAACATCTGTTGCAAAAGGGAATCTGCAAGACAGCATTTTCTGCTCAGGAGCTCACTCGCTTCCTGCTGGGTGCACCCCTCAGAGGGGCGGGTCGGAGAACCCGCTGGAAACCTCCCACACACAGCTTCCCACCCGGCTTCTCAACAAACCCGCACTGCCAAAGCCCAGAGCCTCCTGCTGTCCGCATCTGGTCTCTCTGGAATTGCTTCATCCGACTAGACAAGCACCTCTTACTGCATCTACACAATGAGACGGCAGAACCACAAGAACATCCTTCCGGCACGAAAACTTGGGTGACTAACGTAGGTGTCACTAGATGCATCTTTTCTCTGAAAATACGAGTGTCTCCACTCAGACAACAGAAAATGCAGTACTTTGGCCCTTGATAAAGTCCTCTTAAAGGAGAAAATCTAAAGAACAGAAGACCTGATGCTGGGACTCAGTCGGTTCATGCACATCATGTGTTACTGAAGGGCTGTGAGGACGTCCCATCCGCTACTTCCTTTGACTCTAATAACCAGGACTGGCTTCCTGATAGTGGGACGTAACCTGACAAACTGAGTAACTGCAGCCATAACTGGAAGATCACAAGGCTTAAAGGTTTGTGGGTTTTTTTCCCTATAAGAACAGTAATTCGCTTATCCACCATTTTACACGAAGAGGACTACTTTTTCCTCACTTGCCTTATTAATGTCTTTGCCCTTAAAAATAACTTAAGTAACAAAAGACTAGGAAAATATAACTGATATAAAACTGTAAGTAGTTACTCCCATATGAAGATACTTTTTATAAGTTTGAAAGTTTAGTTTTATAGAGTTACGGTGTGGAGTATACGGAAGGTCAGCCAGAGACAAGCGGGCAGATCTGAGCAGACCTGTTAGCTTCCTTCCTCTCCCCTCTCCCGCCCCAACCCTCTTCTGCCTAATTCTGTAAGGAGAACCGACTCTCAAGTGCTACTTTTACATTTAAGGAAGTGGCAAGTCTAGTGATATTCTTCGGCTCCAGTCATGGGGTGTCAGAACGAGGTCTCGCCGGCACCTGTAGCTCCTAAGTTGCCTCGGCTGGGACCCAAGTGCTGCTCTCTGGGGCACAAGGTTACGTCAGCTCCACTGTAAGAATGCACGTCACGTAACAAATATCTGAACTTGAACGAAGTAAATACCATTCACCCATGTCCTCCTCAAATTCAAGAATAAATTGTGTGTCTTTGGCTAAAATGGAACCGCCTATTTGTGACTCACCCGGACTGTATTTTGCTGTGCCCTTTCATCCCCTATCAGTCCGCTCTGTAGTCACCTGACACCTGATTTAGCCTCAGCAGCTTTCTTCGCAAGAGCTACCAAAAGGATGTGCATGAGGCCAACAGTACAACACCTGTAGAAAATCTGTCTACTTCCCTTCAGTTTTTATCGAAGACCTGCCTTTGCTGCACATGCCCTACTGAGTTTCCAGGGAGCAACAAATCTGTGGTCATAATTTTGCTTCACAGTCCAAGTCCTGGCTGCCTGGAACGTGACTTCGTGTCTCACTTCAAGGACTCGTCATTCTGAGGGGAAAGAGTGAGAACACCAAACCAGCCACTCACCTTCTGCTTCTGGAAATGTCTCGTCCTCGGTCTCACCAAAAGGGTTGATGCGCCTAGGGGAATGGTCAGAATCCAACAATCAAGACCTTTTCGGCTAAAAGGACACTAACTCTCCAACTAGAAGTCAGAACAGCAACAGTCTTGGCAGATGGGTGTCGACATGAGAGACCCCAAGTTTACCTTCATTTCTCCCAGAGACAGCCTCCCTTAGCCCGTACCTGCTGCCTCTGTTCTGATCCAGGAATTCGGTGGCAGGAAGGACGATATCGAATTGGATGGGTGTTCCAGGTGCGATG
This sequence comes from Lutra lutra, assembly GCF_902655055.1. Classification (NCBI taxonomy): domain Eukaryota; kingdom Metazoa; phylum Chordata; class Mammalia; order Carnivora; family Mustelidae; genus Lutra; species Lutra lutra. Next base: position 127,911,434 of record NC_062285.1, read on the forward strand.
AGCTCATCAGCGTCAGGGACATGGACTGCTGCTTTGGGAACAATCTTGTCGTTCTCCAGCTCTACATTTCTCGGGTTCTGGCTGCGGTATAAAAGAGGGAGGGAAAAATCAAATCCCATTTAGCGTTATTTATGCCTTTACAATCAAGTGAACACGTGTTGAATGCTGATAAGACTTTTACAGATGGACAAGGGGATGATTTCAGTCAATCCTTCAACTCGTTCTACAAATAAATCTTCACAGAACATCATTCGAGTCCTCGGTAAACAGCTTAAGGACCACCCCCTCCCCCCAGTTAGCTCTGCCGCACAGCATTCTGCATTACGTTCTGTTACTTAGCACGTTACCTACTGCTCTAGGTCTTTCTTCCTGTCAGACAGGTTTTTGAGAGCAGGGGCTGTAGCTAAATCCCATTTATTACATGGTACATAGAAGGCGCTCAAAAATGTTAACAGACTGAATACATCTTTTTTTTTTTTTAAAGATTTTATTTATTTATCTGACAGAGAGAAATCACAAGTAGGCAGAGAGGCAGGCAGAGAGAGAGGAGGAAGCAGGCTCCCTGCTGAGCAGAAAGCCCGATGTGGGGCTTGAACCCAGGACCTGGGATCATGACCTGAGTCAAAGGCAGCGGCTTAACCCACTGAGCCACCCAGGCGCCCCCAGACTGAATACATCTTGACCCAGCATTCACAACGTGGCTCTAACTTTCTCCTCCATGCACCCTCCCTTGGAGCTACCCCACACTTTGCCTAGTTTCCTTGTCCATCCCAATCCCCCCTTTCCAACACCAGCTCCAATTCCTATTCCTCTACTAAGGCTTTCAAGCCAGCCCCGACCCGCCCTGTGTTCCCGTGCTGCTTCTCTGAGAGTTCCAGGGATAGTCTTGCACATCTGCGTGCCCCCGAGCTCTGCTCTGTGCACACACACGCGTCTGACACGTCTGACAGGACAGAGGAGGACCGTCAGTACGGTGACTGGTCACGTGCCACCGTGACTCCTCCCTTTCAGTGTCAGGCTGTTTGTAATTTAGCTTTTCACATCTTCATGATCTTTTCTCCCCAGCTCAAGGGTAAGCTTCTTTGAGGGACAAAGAATGTCAAAATATTTTGATTTCTTACGCTATTTGGAGCACAGGAAGGCTCTTGATATCTCTGTTCATTTCTCTCGAATATGTCAATAACTGAATATACTGTGTGAAATGACCTTAAAATAGCCACCTGACAGGTGAGCACGCGGACCGGGAAGTGGCTAGAAATACAACATGGGTGTGGAGACCGTCGCTGCAAGGAGAGACCCTGCTTCACGGTGACCAGGACAGGGAAGCACGGTCTCTAGGGAAGAAATTCTGAGGGCTCCTCACTGCCAGCTCCCTCAGTCTCTAAGGCAGGGCAGGAGTTCGTACGTGGTGAGCACTGGAGGAAGGGAGGAGTAGAAGCTTAAAGAGAGAAAACTAAGTCCAAGATTTTGGCTCCCCAGAGAGTCTACGGGGAGAGAACACAGTGAGAACAGCATGCGGCCACGTGTGGAGGGCAGTGACCCCATGGGGTGGGATCTGCCCTTGAGTCTACAGCATCGGGAGCCACGAGAGACCCTGAATATAGGAGAGACACGTGGGAGCATCACATGTGACCTCCATGTCACCCACTCTGATGGACACGTGCTTCCTGAGCGTGTCCTGCTTCAAACACCCCGCATCAAAGCAGCTCACAGAGTTGAGCTCTCCTCCTTTCTCGGTCCCTACTGACACCACTTTCCTTGATGTTTCTTGGTGGCTTTGTAGGTTCCTTCCCTTCTACGACAAATGCTGCAGTTCTTCAGGAATCTGTCCAAGGCTCCTGTCTTCTCCTTCTACACTCCCTCCCTCGACGATCTCTTCCACGGCCACATCCGTTTCGTGGAGTTCCTGATTCGTATACTATACTCAGCCCTGGGATTACCCATGTGCTCCAGAAGTGTGTCATCCGTTGACCACGTGACACCTGCTGGGCTATGTCGCGGGTCCCTCAATCTTGTGTCCAGAAGTGAACACTACCAACTCCTTTCACTCCCTGAATATGCCACCTTCTGCCCAAGTGCTCAACCCAGACTATGGCTGTCGTTTGATTTGTCCCATCCCTTCCACTCACATCTCACTATACCACAAGTCCAGTAGATTTCCCCTCCAAAACAAGTCCCTGAGCTAGCTACTTTTTATGTCCCCTGCCACGATCCTGATTTAAGACACCATCGCCATCACCTGGACTGCTGCCACAGGTCCCTGACTCAATACCTGCTTGCCCAGCTCTGTGTCCCATGTCCTCCACCGCAGCCAGAGCTGCCCTTAGATGACGCACAACGGATCCACTCTCTCTGACACGCCCACGTCTGCCTCTCTGCACCCTTTGACAACTCCCCAGGGTCTTGACCATGACTTCGCGATCCGTTCTGCCTGCCTCCCTCCCTCCCCAACCCCACCTTGCCCCGCGATCCCCCCGCGCCCACACTGTGGTTACAGTGGCCTCCTTTCAGTTCCTCAAACACACTAAGCTCTCTCCTGCCTTCCGGCCTCCAGACTGCTACTGGGAATGCATGAGTCTGGCTCTTTGCAAGAGTGGCCACTTCTCATCGTTCACTTCTCAGTCTGATACTGTCTCCACAGGCAGGCCTCTCCGTGACAGCACCTTGGCCTCTAACACCAGAGCGCTTTCCTCCATTTTAACTAAGTATTTACCTTCTGCTGGTCTTTACCGACAAGACTCAGCTTTCTGACCTGGCCCAGGGCCTGGGGCACAGAGCAGACACTCCACGAACGAACCGGCACTGAACCAGCTGGAGGAAAGAATGCACATCAGAGCTGCGTTATCCGCAGAGTGAGGGAAGGCCACACATGGTATTTGCTTAGGAGTGAGTGGCAGTTTCTTCCCACGAACAGTTTCTCTGCTGCTTTCCTGTCATCAAAACATTTCTTTATTCCTAATGAGCTGGCCCTGAGAGGGACAGGAGCCCTCCCCCCGTCTCCACAGCTCTAGGCTGCCTGGCAGCCACATCCATCACCCTCCCAGTCTTTGTTGATTCAGCTGCCTGGCTAGAGATCTTTTTTGTTTCAGGATTCTTCTGTGTGATTTACTTATTCTACAACAGGGAGAAAAATCAGTTACTGAATAATTAAATCTCAGCTACAAACTTTGTAGCTACAAACTACAAACCCAAATACAGTCTCGGTTGAGTTTTTTTAGAAAACCAGTCCCACCTTTAATTACTAATACTAGTCAAATGATACATCGGCACCCTAGACAGTGTTAGAAGTACAAAGGAACTGGGGAGGTCACCTAGTTTCGCATCTGCTTGTGTCACAAATTGAAGGAGACAGAGGCCCAGAGAACTGAGCCACATCAGGCCATCTAGCCGCGTTGAAGGCAGAGCCACCAGAAACTCTCAGATTTCCAGGCCAGCGTTCTCCAGCGTACCCAGCTCGCTGTGCAGCTCACAGCTTTACAGAGAGGAGGCCAGCATGTTCACCCACGATGAGGCTCATGGCCTAGCCCTCTGGCCTGATCAGTATTTCCATTTCCATGAGAGCGCCCTCCTTAGAGCTGCCCTTCACAAACATGATGTCTGTGTCAACTATGAAACCCAGCACTCAAGTGTCACCTGTTGCCCCTTGCCCATTTTTACTACCTCTGCTTAGCTTCTCCTGTTCTGTCTTAGATACTCCAGCAGCAGCCTGTCGGGCGTCCCTGCCCTGTCCTTCGCCCCACCACGCCCCAGATCCAATATGCCCTATGTGCAGAGAGCTGCAGGACAGCCTGTCCACACCGGCTGCGACACGCCACTCGCCTCAGTCTGCAGTTCTGCTCCATGGCCCAGAGCCTAAGCAGGGTCCCCAATCCACTGACATCAGACTCATGGCCACTTTCTGGCCTTTTCTTCTGCTCCTTCCCGCACACCAAGGTCTCCGCGTATGCACCCTGGCAACCTGCCACACAGGCCCAAGGCCCCGGGAACTGAACTCTTAGCTTTCTGATGACATCTGTCTGGACTCAGGAGATAATATCTGTGAAACATTTATTTAATGGGTTCTTTCTACCATGCCACAGAAAAACGGACACCACATACAGTCATAATCGTAACCCACCTTTGCTGTGACCAATAATGCAGTTCTCTATTAGTTAACCAATTGGAAACTCCCATTAAGACAAAAGGTGAGATTCTTGGAATAAACCTTAAGGCTGTATTCAAAACAAGAGCGAAGCTAGGTGCATGAAAGTGTTCACTGTACATGATAGTAGCAGAGGAAAGAGAGGCCACCAAAATATTCAACAGCTAATAAAAATAAATCACGGAAGAGTGTGTAGACTTACTAAAAGGAACAATTATAAGAAATGTAAAAACATGAAAAATATATGTGAAAATAAAAATTTAACAAAATACATGCAAAAGTATCTGTATACGTACAGGTAAGGCCTGGGCAGTAAAACAGATGCAGAAAAGCTAATTTTGTTCCTTATTTAGTTTTCCTTTTGGTTCCAGAACTTTGTTGATGCTGACAGAAAAACGCAAGAAGCCCTGACCAGCAGACCCTCGATGTAAGTCCTGTTTGCTCAGGCTGTGGCTGCACAGTCCAGGGGAAGGATGGTGCCAGGGTCACCCAGGGTCCCGCGGCCGTGGCTCCCGGTTCTGCCCCTCACAGGTGGTGTCACCATGCGCAAACACCCCACCTCTCCCGGCAGCCTGAGCTCCACCCCTAGGTGGTACGTGAAGAGAAATAACTGCTATCCAATTCCTAACTCACAAGTATACGCAAGCCGCTTTCCCACTGTCCTCTAATTACCTGGGACACGGGCTTTCTTGCTTTTTCCCGAAACTTGTAATGGGAGTCACTGCTTGGAGAGCCGTCTGATTCAACTTGATGGCGACTGCCTACAAATGCGCGGGAGGACAGGCTCAGTCCCGGGAGGGGCGCTCACCCTTCAGACTGAGCGAGGGCCGGGGAAGGCAGCACGAGTTACCTCTGGGTTGTCGGTCAGGTAGATCTGTCTGGAGATGTTGTTTATGGCACATATCCACTGTGGAGAGAGGACATTACAAAATCTGCTGGACCCCGGTCACCGCTAGACTAGGACAGAAGTGGAAGAACAAACCCTACCTCCTCATTCTCCTTTCTGCTTTCTGCCTGGAGGATGATTCCCCTGCAATAAAGCACATCCATGTCAGTGACTCCCAGGCCTCTGGCTGAGGCTTAGTCCACATACACTGAACTCAGCTGGGTCCCAAAGGGAAGGGCCGGGAAGGCAGGATGACAGGAAGAGAAGAAAATGGGGTTCAGGCTCCCTGCTCATTTGCTGTGTGATCCTGGACAGATACTTCCTGAGGGAAGTGAGCAGCCGGGCTCAGATCTACTAGCTCGAGGCTGGCGGTTCACAAGCCTGGACATCCTGTTGGCTTCTCAGGTGACTGGGGCCACCAGGAGTCTGGCCCAGAGGCACTGGCAGACCCCCCCCCCCGCCCCCAAACCCATGGAAGGGAGAGGGGAACTGGACACAAATACCACTGCTCTTCCTCTGGGGAGGGCTCCACCCTATCCCGGGACCCCACGGCAGTGGGAGGGGGAGCATGGCTCTTATCCTGTTTTACAGAGAAGACCAAGGAGTTAGGTAACCGGGACCGGGATCCCAGGCCACTCCTGTCACCCAGGAGGGAGGACAAGGTCTGAAACAGCTCTGCCAACCAAACAGACGGTCTGCACTGTACTGACTTGGCTGGACACACTCCTGTCAACACAGGAGCTCAGCTCAGAGCCCCACATGGAAGCAAATGGAAGCAGAGCAGCCACAACTGAAGGGCAGGCAGTCCCTGCGGATGACCCCAAGTGACCTCTTCTGGGCCCCTGTAGTACATGGGGCTCTGTGGGCCAGTATGGGGGCTGAGTGCACCAGCCATCTCGGGTTTTGGCTGGAGCAGAGAGCTCCACGCAGGCAGGTCTGGGGGCCCTCCTCCCGTGCACCCCCCCTCCCCAAGGAGGCCCCTGGCAGGGGCAGAGTCACTAGACCCCCGCCCAGCCTACGATTTCCCGTTGGGCGTGGTGATCTGGAAGCAGTAGCGGCGGTCTTCACAGTCCACGGCCATCACCGAGCAGTTGTCCAGGTCCTGGATCAGGCCTCCGGCCACAGCGCCCCTTGGCTGACACATGAGGTTCCCGCCTTGCGTGAAGAAGTAAAGCCGCTCCCAGGTGGTGGTGACCAGCCCTGTTTTACTGGAAGAACTGTGGTTTTAGAACACCCGCCAGTACGAGGAAGCCCGCGCAGCACCTCAAGGTCTGGGTGCCTCTCCCTGAGTACTGGTGACATTCTAGAAATAGTATTTCTTTACATCAAAGCAAAACTGCTTTGGAAAGAATCCAAATGCAGAGGGGCAGACGAGGCACAATGCAGCCTGGGTGACCCGGAAGTTAGGGGCTCTGCTCACACAGGAGATGCAGCCCGGGGCGAGCCCTGCATGCAGGCGGCAGTCACTGCCCCCACCCGCCCAACGGCAGCCAGACACTGGCTTCTTGCAGGATCTGGAAACAGAATGAGTCCATCCCCGTTAGGAACTGAAAACCTAGATGCTCATTCCTCTAAGACATGGACCTGAACTGCTGAGTCCAGCGAGAGTCACCAGGATCCCCTCGGCTCCCGGCACCTGGAGTTTTCCACCACACTGAGTTTTCCTCTTACTGGATGTTTTGTGCGCTGCTTCCAAAAGAAGTATCCAGTAACTGGCAAACACCACCAACCCTGTAGGGTTTCCTAGCCACACAGACTGACAGATATTTAACTTGTGATCTCAACGAGCTGGAAGAGCTTTGAGGAGCTCCACCTTGGTAAGAAAACGGCTGGCCGTTCCTCTCTATAGATCCTCCATTTGAGAAATATCCGGGACATTTACCTGATCAGTGTTTATCAAGAAGCAGCTTTGTGCAAGGCATGAGGCATCCTGCCTCAAAAATTAGTTATTTCCAAAAACTGGTAATAGCTAGCATCCGAGTGCTTCCTACCTACTGGAAATGGCCTCATTTGGTCCTTGTAACAACTTTATTCAGTAGGTGTGATGATCGGCTCCATTTTGCACAGGACGTGACTGAGGCCCAGCTGAGGCAGGGTGACTGAACCAAGTCAGGGCCCTCACCACACCGAACGGCCTCAGTCTGCTCCTGGACACAAGGAAGCCTGAGCCTCCTCCCTTCAAGCCAAATGGCCCCGAGTGTTACAGCGTGATTCTGTGTGTGAGAACCTGGAGGACCCTGAGGCTGGCTGGCCCTCGGACTCTGGCCTCAGTGGCAGGCTTGAGCACACGGCTCTCACCTGTCAGGGGCTGGGGCCAAGGGCGGGATGGGACAGAAACTCCCTACAGTCCAGGATGATGATGGTTAAGAACAGGCTATCTGCATATAGTCCCCTCGACCAGGGACAGGGACGGCCCAGCGCTCGGAGTCGACGCACTGGGTTCTTCTAAGACTGGTTCAGGCCCACCTCTCGGTGACCAGGGCCCTGAGGTGGGAAGGGCGGCGTGGAGGCCACCACCACCACCCCAGCACCACCCAGCACCACCCACCCTCCCGACGACGCTGTCTAGCCACCTGAGGGAAAACAGACTTCAGAAAAAGAGGCACACAGGGACATTCTCACCTTCTGAGATTAAGGTAACCAGCCTTCTGGATGAGGTTTCTGTTGATCTGTGGCGCGGCCACGTCATAGTCTGGGGCGTAAACAGACTCATCAACAGAGAGCAGCTCCTGCTGGGACGCGCGCATCTTCTCTGCTTCGGCTTCTAGTTCCACCTGAATGCTTAAGACAGAAGGCGTCAGGTCAGCTGCTTCTCACGCAGACCCAGCACGGCGGAGCAGCCCACGGTGGAGCTGTGCCAGGCCTTCCTGCCCCATGGGGCTTCCTGCCCCAGAAGCTGGACATGGTGGGATTCAAGTCTGCTCTGCTAGAAGTGGTTCTACATGGCCGCTGTTTTAGAACAGAACATGAGGAATAAATACCACCGGATGACGCCTGAACCCAGCGAAACAATTTCTCTGCGACAAAGTGGTATCCAGGCTTAGAACTGTTGATGCAATTTTCTTTTAAAAGACTCATTCATCCATTTTAGAGAGGGAAGGAGGGGGAGAGAAAGAGACTGCACACACAAGGAGGGCGGAACCTGACATGGGGCTCAACCCCATCACCCTGAAATCACCACCCAAGCCAAAACCAAGAATCGGAGTCTTAACGGACTGAGCCACCAAGGCGCCCCATGCTGATGCAAACTTTAGGAGAAAAGCTTTGATGAGCCCATCCTCAGGGCTGCCATGCAGGCTGCCTACGAAAGAGCTGGAAGAGAAGGAAGGTGGGAGGGAGGGAAGGAAACAGCAGTCACTCCTGCCCTCCTTTCTACTCCCCAGGCTCCCCTAAGGTGAAAAAGGGCCACTGGAGATTGGTCCCACCTCCTGGATTTTTCTTTTCTTTCTTTTTTTTTCTAAGATTTTATTTATTTATTTGACAGAGATCACAAGTAGGTAGAGAGGCAGGCAGAGAGAGAGAGAGAGGGAAGCAGGCTTCTTGCTGAGCAGAGAGCCCAATGTGGGACTCGATCCCAGGACCCTGAAATCATGACCTGAACAAAAGGCAGAGGCTTTAACCCTCTGAGCCACCCAGTGCCCCCCTCCTGGTCATTTTCCTAAGTGCAGTGACAAAGACAAGGCAATGCTTTTCCTTTTATGTCAGCCCTGCCAATGAGCCTGGGTGGCTCAGCCGGCTAAGCATTTGACTCTTCCTTTCGGTTCAGGTCACGATCTCAGGGTCGAGTCCTGAGATCCAGCCCCGCATCGGGCTCTGTGCGAAGTCTGCTAAAGTTACTCTCTGCCTCCCTCTGTCCCTCCCTGCACTTGCTCACTTGCTCTAAAACAAATTTTATTTTAAAGGTATCTTGAAATACAACATCCTCAAGAAAAGGAGCAACCTTCCTCTGTTTTTCCACATGAAATAAAATCCCACACTCCTACTTCCATTTTGTCTATATGCTTCTCAGCTGCTCTCTGCATCGCCCATGCTCCAGAAATCACGGAGTACTCCCGCAACCAGATCTGCGTTGTGAATGAAGCAAGCCTCCTTGGGGCTCGCTGTCGTGCACACTGGCAATGGAGGCAAGCCTGGCAGGACAGCCTGAAGAGAGGATGGTGTATTTTTTTTTTTTTTTGAGGATGGTGTATTTTTAAAAAATAAGCATTTGAGGGGCGCCTGGGTGGCTCAGTGGATTAAAGCCTCTGCCTTCAGCTCAGGTCATGATCCCAGGGTCCTGGGATGGAGCCCCACATTGGGCTCTCTGCTCAGCGGGTATCCTGCTTCCCTTCCTCTCTCTCTGCCTGCCTCTCTGCCTACTTGTGATCTCTCCCTGTCAAATAAATAAATAAAATCTTAAAAAATATAAGCATTTGCGAGGCTGAAGTGCGATTTGTTAAATTAATTCCAAAAAGGCATAAAGCCCCATGATCGGTCATAAATGGCCATGATGACCAGTTTCCTAAAGAGTCACAGCACTTCTGGCTGTGAGCCCCTTGGTTCCAAAGGGGAAATGAGGCCACGTCTAAATCCACAGCCAGCCTACGCCGGGCCCACGGGCTGTGGAGGCCACTGTGACACAGGGAAGACCTCCCTCAGCACGGGCACTGGGACTTGACGGGAAAGTCCCCTCGCAGACGCTTCATCTTTTCTTTAAGCTATATAATCTGTTCACGTGGTGGGCACAGCTCTGGGCTCCCCACACAGTTGGGGGGCAGTACGCAGAAGGCATTACTTTCCAACCTCAGTATTCCCGAATACCGGCAGCTAAGAAGGGGCCCACTGCCCGGAGTCCCCATGGTGGCGGGGCTCCGTCCCTCCCACCTCCCAGACGGATGGATTCGGCAGGAAAGGCAGAGGCCCCTGGACCCAGAGTGGAGTGCAGCCTTACCTCTGGACCATGTCCGCAACTGAGGATAAAAAGCTGTTCATATTTTGGGAAAACATCTCTGCTCCCTTCTTAAAGAAGTTAATCTGAAAGACAGAATGGTGTTCTGAAGGTCACCTAGGAAAGGTGATCAGTGAACGCATCCAGCATGGGACTGACAGCGTTGGGGGGGGACCCTGGCTGGCCTGCCAAGTCCCTGGCTGGACTCCCACGCCCATGGAGTTCCTCCCGACCCAGTGCACTGCAGACTGGGGACACTGGGAGCTCTTACGGACAGGCCGGGGGACATCAGGGATAATGTGAATTCACTGCCTGGCACATACTAGATGACGTGCGTCGGTAGCTCCTATTGACAATTATTTCTGATGGTCTCATCGTCAGCTCTTCACTGTGAATTCTGTGAATTTTGGACAGAAAGCTTCTAGGGGGGCAAGGAGCAGGTCTACACCTTGGCATCCCCAGGGGCTTCCATCAGCATATGACAGCTGACGTACACGGCCAGAACCAGACGAGCGCTGGGTGGAGCGTGGCGGGAGGTGCTCAGAGGAGCAGACCCCGGAGTCTGCCGTGACCCCAGTCAGCGAGTCATGTGCGGCTTGAAACACGGGCTGGACAGAGGATGCGGCTGGGATGCTGCCCTTCCAACCCTGACGTCAACCCAGAGGGGACTGTGGGTGTGAAGGAGGCAGCACAGCCCTGGGCCTGAACAGCTGCTCAGCCGGGTGAGCTCCCTTCCGGCCCCCAGTGTTCTGGGATGCGGGCTCTCTGCGCTCAGCGGAGGGTGGCCCGAGGAGGGCTCCGTCTTCTTTGAAAATAAAACTTCAATTGCTGGCTTTTGGGGAACAAACAGAAAGGAAGTCCTTACTTCCTGTGGTCCCAGGGTATTCACTTTCCTGAAAGGCTAGGTTGCCTCACAAACCCTGACGGGCAGGGCACAGGGAGGGGCCTGCTTCTGTGGATTACTGACATCTGTCACCATCCCGCCCCAAAGCTCAAGTCTCCATTTCTTCCCATGGCCAAGGCTTTAAAAAATCCGAATACTGGGGGTGACCTGTTCCATCTTACGTGCCTGATCACAGAAAGGTAAGAGTTGCAAGCCTGAGTCATGAGAAAAGGGAGAAAATGCTTAGCTTTGGACATGGGACTTCTCTCACATTCTGGGCCGGGTCAAGAGTCTGATCTGGAAGCAGCCCCTGCCCTGTGCGGTGGGCAGGAAACGCGACCACGCACCCTCGTGAGGCTGGCAGGCTTCGCATGCTCACATCCTGGGGAAGGAGGCACCCCCACGCCCTTAGTTTTCACAGGATAAGAACAGGATGATCACGATTATCCTAATGTAAGGTAATCACGTGGGGCGCTGCTCTGGCCCCGTGATCTTTTAATCATGCGGAGATGAAAACAGCAAATGCCGTTCTGAATCTCTGTAACCTGCCACATCAAAGCCTGCTCCGGGGCCTCCTGCAGTTCTGAGGACACAGCCCCCCAGTGGCCTTCCCCTTTTCCCCTCCCTGAACTCCCTGGAATTGATACTCCAAATTCCATGGCTTAGCTCCTCTGTTATTCTTTACGTTCGGGGGTGGGGGGGGGGTTGTTCCTGCAATCCCTCAAGCAGTCTGGTCTGAAGGGATGGAAGGGCAGGAGGGATGAGATCCTGGCTTCTCTAGCCAGCTTCCATCAGATCTACCCTGCGACCACTATCCTGGACTTGATTTCTGGGATCTCGTAAACCTGTACACAGTTTGCAAAACCTGTTTCAGGCATGATGACTGAATCGTGATCTCAGTGCAAACCTGTTCAACAAGGGCCAGGGGAGGCAGAAATGAAGTCAAACAGCCCACAGTGAAGCAGGTGGTGCCGTGAAGCCTGGCTCAGTGCCGCATTATCCAGAGACCCAGATTCTCGGGCCTTCGGAGCCGCAGGAAGTACAGTGGTCTGACAGCCATCAGCCAAAAAGGTGGACGCTTAGTCAACGTGGATTTAAAACAGCTGATGACGTGGGAGGAGAGCAAATACTTTGGGATCATCCAAAAGATTTATGGGTTAGACAACAACTGGTCTAAGCAAAGGAGCTATAGTTTTCTGCAGGATGTGAAGTCTGCAGCGGGAGGGACTATCTGGTCTCGGTCTTGAAATTTGGGTACTTTGCACATGAAAGGGAAACATGCTGTCCTCAGTCCTCAAGGTCCTCAGTCCTCAAGGCAGCTGCTGCTGCCACCCATCATGACTGCGGCATGCTCTGCTCTGTGTCCCAGGCTGGGGTTGGGGGGGAGGCGGGGGGGGTACGGTTTGCTAGTCCCCCTGGGGGGGTACAGTGAGGGGGCTGCATTCACTTAGCTGAGCCCCAGTTCTTAAGAGGCCAGGACTCGTGCTCCACAGGCCATCACTGTCAATCCAGGGAGGACAGACAGGACAGGAGGCATTAATGAGAGAGCAAAGGCAGCACGGCCAGGCCCTCCGCTGGGCAGAGGTGCGAGAACTAAGGAGAGAGGCGGCACCAGCACCCACCGCGAGAAGCTGGATGCTGCAGGGGTCTGCCATGGAACGGAGCCCAGGGCTGGACAGGGCCAGCTTTGGGTTCAATCCAGCTTTACCCAGACGACACAGACAGATTATAGCGCTCTGCTTAAATATCACCCCTGAAGACAGAAGCCATCTTGAGTAACCTCGCCTTTCAATGTCACAACCACATAAAAAGACGGATCACTGAGCTTGAATGCCTAAAGATCCTCCCTTGCTCCCCTTTCCCAAACTGAAGGATACTGATGCTGTTTTCGGAAATACACGTATTTTTTTTAACATGTATTTAAAAAGAATAGATGCTCACACATGTGGTGTTTTAAAAAGTTGCTGTTTTCTTCTCAAAATTCTGTTTCCTGACATCCCCTTCTATTCCTAGGTTGTCAACTGAGAGAAGATTCCCGGGTGTGTTTCCTGAATGCTGGGGTGCAGTGCTAGAGTCCGTGTTAAATGGGCTCCAGCAAGACAGGGATGGAGGGGAGGGGTGGTGCCATTCACCATGAATGGACACTCACTCCTGTCCCTGCCAGGCTGGTGCTGCCCAGCCAGGGCCCCGCCCTGCCACTGGAGACTCCGGACAGACGAGTGTTCAGGAGACCACTAATGGCGGAAAAAGCTACATACATCCCGGACAGACTTCAGCAAGCTACATCAGTGTTTTGCCACGGCCCAGATGCCAAGGTGCCGGCCATGACCTCAGCAGTGAGAACAGCCCAGCTGAGGGTGAGCCTCGCCACAGAGAGCAGCAGGGGACCGTGTGTGGGTCTTAAGCTGTAGGCCCAGCTCTACCAATCTGAGCAGTTCTTCTTCTCAGAACATTAGACCAGCCCTGACTCTCACTTGGCTCAGAGACAAAGGGCCATGCCAGCACCCCCTCCGGCCCCGTGGGAGGCTTGGGACGGAGGCCATCACTGCCTGCACGTCCAGCCTAACAATCCATCCCCCCTGGAAGCTTTTCACGTGCTGAACCTAAGGAAAGTTCCAGGGAGGTGGTGCATTCGTGTTTCTTTCTCTGAAACATGCTTCGGTTTCTCCTAAACGCTAGCTCAGCAGGCACACTGAGCTGTTCTCCCCAGCTGGCTCAGGGCTCAGCCCTCAGGGGATGGGCATGGCCTACCTGTCCGTGGGCAAAGCCTATCATGGGCTCCATCATGGCCACGCGCTTCCTGTCCTGCAGCGCATTGAGGGCGCAGTAGTACTGGAGGGAAGAGAGGTGCTGTTTCCGTCGCGCGGCTGCCACCTCTTTCACGACATCCGTCTTCACCTGAGTGAGAGGCGAAGGCAAACGTCAGGCTGTCTGAAGGACGTGGTAGTTCTGTAAGAGCATGAAGCTTCAACAGTGTGTGTTTACTCATGAGACCCATTTCTGTGACCAATACAATAAAACTCAGATAAGGTTCCCCTTTATGTTTTAAAAACTCCCAATTAAAAATACTGAAGTATTAGCATCTCTGTGCTTATAAGGCTGCCCCGGGGTGAAGCCAAGTACTCCCCGAGCCTTTAGGAGAACAACTCAGGGGCCTGCACTGAGAGCCACAAACATTTTAGTTCACTCCTAAGACTGTATTCCAAGGAAGTAATTTAGCTCAAGGAAATCATGCAACAGAAGTAGGAATTTAGATGCATTCAAATGGACAATATCATCTACAGCAGCAAAAAAGCACGAGTTAGAGAAGCAGAGCCAAAATCCAGGGCAAGAAATTCAAGTGACCTGAATACGTATGCGGGAGACAAGCACAAGGTACCGAGCTAATCTGAAATCATTGTGCAAATGTAATTATACAATGGTTCCAAGTTGCTGTCTAATAAACCACGTTGTAAAGCCAGAATAGGGAGGTAGAAGTCTACTTATGAGATTCAGAATAATTAAAAATCTACGTATATGAAAGAAGAAAAAGAATTCATCAAGGTACCCTCAATGCCATGAATTCACAGCAGAAATGTAGAAAAGGAGCTTAAGTAAGTGAGGGGAAAAACACCATGTCAGGTGTCTTACCTTCTCATTCTCCTTTTTTTTAGGAAGCCTGCTATATTTTGCCATTGAGAGGTCATGCTCTAAAAATAAAGAGGCATTTTAGCACCCAGATGGGTTGAAAGGCAAGAACATTCATTCAGCATCTCCACCCACACACATACTAAACCCACGCGCCAAGAACGGAGAAGATGCCTACCATTACTGGCGAGTCCAAAAAGATCCTTTAAAGTGCTAACCTCTGAACAAGAGAGAAAAAAAAAATCTTAGAGCAAAGGAAAGTAAAATATGCCAACCCAGAGCTCTGTGCTTCCCCAAGAAACAAAAGTCCATGTGTGGAAGGAGGACGGCTCTGTGAGCCCCTCCTCCGGGCCTCTGCCCTCACATAGCTCTTGGCCTCCTGGTGTGACTGGAGTTTGTGGCTTCAGCTGCATCCCAAACTTGGGACCCTGACTGATCCTGACCACCCACTCCTTGTTGACAGCATTTGGGGGGTCCATGAAGCAGAGGGTCCCCGGGGGAAGTGGGCTGGAGTGTGTGGTGGACAGGTGCTCTTCAGGGAGACCTGGAGTATACAGCTAAGCTCGGACTCTCCTGCCCCCACAAAAGAGTGTTCTAATACCTCTTTCCTCACAATATCTGGACCATACTTAGAACCTAGAAAGGCCCTTTGGCTGGCCATTTTTAACGTCTGGCAAAGCCACCAATAACAAAGGAATATGGGGGTGCTCATTTGCAAGAGCAAGTGCACGAGCGGGGGGGGGGGGGGGCAGAGGTGGAAGGAGAAGCAGGCTCCCCGCTGAGGGACTCCCGGGATCATGACCTGAGCCTACGGCAGCCACTTAACCAACTGAGCCACCCAGGCGCCCAGGGTATTTGTTTTAATGACAAAGTCTGAAGCCATCTAGCACAGGGTACCTGCAACAAGCCAACACACACCACTATATCCTCCTGTGGGTGCCACGCGCCTCACGCGTGAGGACATATAACAAAGTCCAAGACTGAGAAATAAAAAACGACGAGGTCAGTGAGGGTGATGGCTGTCCAAGGTTAAAAAAAACCACACAGAGACATCTAGAAGAAAGCGATACTTTCTACAACTCTGCCACAATCAGTTTTGCTTCATCAAACAAAGGAAAGCATTTTCATACCTTTTATGCCTTTTTCTGTTTGCCTCAAAACTGCCTCCAGCTTTCCAATCTCTCATGTTATTCTTAGGCTTTCTGGTATCGGGCCGCTTTCTGCATTTCCCTTTCTTCCCCTCTCCCTTTCACTTCCTACTGGAGCACTCTCAGGGGTTTTCCCTTCTCGGGTCAAATAGCTTCCTTAATCGGTTTGTGTTCTCTTCATTTAGATAGGTACTTGGATCGGTGCATAAATGGAAAAGGAGGCGAAACGTCAGGTAAAAACCATCACGTGGAGGGGAGGCCAGATTCTAAGCTGGTTCTCGAGCTGACTCAAGCATGACCTGGGCCAAACGCTTCACACTTGCATGCTGGTGTCGTCAGAGAAGGTTACTGTGATTCACTGTTTCCAAAGATACCGAAGAGGCTTCTCTTTTTACTATTACCACATAGTTTTATTCTCTTTAAAAAAAAAAATCGCCATCCTAGGCAAATACTACTAATCCACACTTGAGTCCTACAGGACCGACAAGGCCTGGTCATTACCACTGCCAGGACCCTCTGGCCCGGGCTGCCTCCCACCACAAAGCTGAAAGACACAAATCTGATAACGTAGGTCGGGGTGGGGGGGTGTGATTATTTTCTGTCTAAAAGACTTGGAGTTTGTTCTTAAAACGATATCCCCACACATTTCTATGATTTTATTTAGAGAAAATCTTTATGAAAAAATGCACTAAGACTCTCAGTTCTCACTGGATAATCAGCACGGGACTACACGCAGCTTTGGGATTTGCATGCTATTACAGACGAGCAACACACAAAACCACTAAAACTCCTGCTCAAGCAAGGTTTCTCCTCACACAAGCTGACCTATCATTTATTGTTCTTTGTCAGGTTTCAGTGCTGTCACACCGCCCCTGGCAAATGTTCAGGTCTACCTAGAGCCTCAGGTGACGTGATCACAGGGAATCTCCATATGGGTGGGTGTGGGGAGAAGACCATCTTTAAGATGTGCTGTGTCTCTCCTGCCTGAATAAATTTTACATTTTAAGGTGAGTATATATATATATGGATATATATATATATGTGTGTGTGTGTGTGTGTGTGTGTGTGTGTGTGTATATGATTTCATTTAAGGTGAAAAAAAAATATACATATATGAATATGACTTCAGTTCAGAGCAAGAGAGCGGGAGAGTGAGCACGAGGCAGGTGGGGGAAGAAGGCAGAGGGAGAAGCTGAATTCCCAGTGAGCAGGGATTCTGATGTGGGGGTCGATCCCAGGACCCCAGGATCATGACCTGAGTTGAAGACAGACGCTTAACCAACTCAGCCATCCAGCCACCCCCGAAGAGGCAGCACTATACTGAACAGATCTCTGAGTACTTGGTTCAGATTTCTTTGGCCAGCAATTTTTATATCGGTGTTCTAGAAAATACAATTCTTCCATCTCTAAGCAGTGAATATTTTCAGTGACATAAAGAACAAAAAGACTAGAAAGTTTGGGTTCCCTTTTGTATTATCAACTACTTTTTTTTCAAGATTTTTGGTTCTTTTTTATTCATTTTTTGACTACCTTGATTTCCAAGAGATAGAAAATTACTCTAAAGTTTTGTTTTGCTTTTTCACTGAAGAACCAAAAATAGTCCAGAAGGGCAACCAGGCTTTCTGAACCAGTCCCAGATCTATCGACCCACTAAAATGTGAGCTCCAGGAGAACAGGGAGCTTGTCTGCCTTGTTCATGGCTGCAGCTCAGGGTCTAGCACAGGTAAAGCATGGTCCCTGCCCCTCTGTCCCTCTCTAAGCCACCCACATTACATTCCAAAGCATTCATGGCTTCCCAAAAACAGCATGACTCCTATAAATGCTCTAAACCAGTAATACAAACCTTGCCATCTTTGTCTCCTTGGTAAACACTTACTCATCTTTCAAAACCCAGCACAGAGATCACCTTCTCCAGGAAGCCCTCTCTGGCACTCTAACTTCAAAAGGGTAATCACACCTTTCCGAGTGCTGTTTTTATTCCTTGTGCCTCTCTCTCCGGCTGCCCTCATCACATAATGTTATGATTGTTTCCAAGTCAGTTTTCTCATTAGCCTGTAACCTTCCTTTAGGGGAGCCAAGAACATAGTGGAGATTGAGTGAAAGGTAGCTAAACTGAAGTGCTCCGAAAAAGAAAGGCATTTCTCAATGATGCACATATTTAAAGAAATTAATGCAGTCAGAACAATTATGAAATGAATTGATGTTTTGCAGGTAACTGGCACCGAACTCAGTAACTTTACCTGTGAGATCCTTTTCTCGAAATTGTATAATAGGTAGAATCATTGTGTCTGCCAACTGTTTAGCCAACTCTGTATGGAGAACATTAAGCTGAAAAGAGAGAGAAATCTTATTGAAAAAAATTTAACCCACTATAAAGGACACTGCTTTCCACACAGGATCACACTGGACAATTCTGTGTGTTTCAAGAGTTCTGCTACATTTCCTCGGCAAATAAACAACACTTCATGAAGCTGCAAATGATACAGGCCCAGAGGTACTCAAAACTAAATGCAAGGTTCTGAGCTGGCCTCAGTTAGGTTTGCTAAAGCAGTCTCTGAGCCCACGGCTACAGTCTGTATATGGTGCAAACCAGGCTGAGCCACACCAGCTGGAGGAGAACACGTTCATATCCTTGCAGTGAGCACAGCTCGCTGGGAGCATTCACCTCAGGTCACACGTTACCAGCCACCCTGCGCGCGCTCCCTCTCAGAAGGGCTGAGGTCACACTTGCAAGACGGGCCCGCTGGGAGCCTATTAACCCTAAAACTACAGCAGCTGCAGGCCTGGGAGTTACTCTGGAGAATTACATGCTTTGTATCCCTTGGTTCTCACCCACTCTGAGAGTCCGGTCTTACTGACTGTACCCATGTACCAGGTGGACAAACAACTCTCCACATCCAGACAGCAAAGAGGCAGAACGGTTGGGATTTTCATCCTGGGCTACTGGAATCCGAACTCCAGGTTTTTCCCCTTATACCGTGTTGGATAGAGAGTCTTATGCTCACGAAGTTGCTCAAACTTCAAATGTCTGGTAGTCTAGACACAGCAACGAAAACATATTACTAAAGATGTTTTGGGATTCCTGCTTGGGGAACAAAGGGAAATCACCCAGCAGTCTTTTTGGCAGTGTGCATCTGGCCAAGCTTCTTTCAGCGATGACAGCAGTCACATACGAGGCCCCTCTGTACCCACAGCTCTCCTACCAACAGATCTGGTCCTTCAGGGCTGTACTTCCAGAACTGCTCTGAAAAGCTTACAGACTATCATTTGCCAGGCAGGGGAGCTGGAGGCCAAGCAGTTAATGTCCCATCTTTCAATCATCAAGACAAAGCACGGCAGCTTTGTTCTGCTGAGAACACAGGAGGACAGACATGCCAATAAATGACACCAAGACAGAATGTGTTAACTACTTTTCCTGAATAACTTCAGTGAGAAATGTACTGTTTTTTTACTAACAGTTAAGTGAATGAAAGTCAACCAGTGTACCTACTATGTGTCTGGCTGTGTGTTCAATGCCCTGATACACATTATCTCATTTAATCTCTACAATAGCCCAGTTAGGTGAGCTTTCTCGCTGCTGCCACTTACAGATGAAGACATCAAAAATCAGGGTGATTAGGTGGCTTTCCAGGCATCATTCACTTTTGGAATGGTAAATTTCCTATCTACTCATTGTCTTCCTTATTTCTTAAGGATTAAGGGGTTTGGCACCAACTTTTTTCCCTGGGGTTTTGAGAGGTATGGGACAATCACTTCTAAACACCGTGCCTTAGCTCAAGAGAGTGGAAAGAGATTACCTCTTGGCACTTCAATATTGTCATCCTGAAAATAAGGAGAATACCACCTTCCCTGCATGGTTACTGTGACGACAAAACAGTAACCTGAATAGAAAACACTCAGAGTAGAGGGCCCGACGCACACTCGTTGGCATATCCATAATGATGGTGAATTCCTATTTCGGGTGCACTCAGCAGAAGTGATCTAGGAACCCTGCCTTTGGGGAAATCAACAAGGACAGAAATTTCTATATGCATACAACATGGGAGTGTCTGGTTCCTAGGGATTCCATTAAAAATATAAGCCACACAAAATCTCTACTTTTAGTTTTTTTCTGAGTCAAGTTACTTGTCTTGAAAATTTTCCAACCTGATACAGGCCCTGGTAGAGAAAACAACCTGAAAATCTACTCAGAAGCCTCCCACCTGAGCTAATGGCTTTCATGCACATAGGTCTCCACACCAAGAGGCTTGTTTGAGAAGCCCCGACAGGGCCAAGCTTCTGGGACGCCGTCATACCACCTGTAACATCACGTTCCCAGCCGTCCAGCCTTTGGGAATGATTCACTCCCCACCAAAAGCATCATCATTCCTGCCCATGAAAGGAGGGTTTTAAGTAAATATCTTAAACTGGAAATATCGGTTCTGGGTGTCTGACAACTAACCACATTTCCTTAGCAACTGGCTCTGGTCAAGAAAAGACCTGACTTCAGAGGGTGTAGTCCGCTGCTTCTCCCCCTGGGCTCCTTATTCATGGCTAATTAGGAAACATTTGTCTCCTCACTTCCAAAAAAATTACTTTTTACTCCTCTCTAGTTACTTTTTTCCATTCATGCTCCTCCTCTTCTGGAAAAGACATGTATCCATTTTAAACATACACTGTGAAAAGAGTCAGAGTCGTGGAGAAAGTATGAAGCTGAAAAAGAACTGGACGATAGTTCTTTTATATCCTGTTATATCTCCCTTTACAACCTTTTATATGTTATATCCCCAGTGCCTACAACAGTACAGGTGGTCAGTGCGTGTTTGCTGAACGAGTATCAGCTTGTTGGGTTAACTTATTGACTGAATGACCCTGCAATGTTAGTTTCACATTCTATAAACTGAAGACGGTATCTCTTCTACACTAGCGCCTGGACAGTGAAACGGCACCTGCATATTCTTTTGCTGCTTCATCATCATTTTCTGCTGTGAGAACTACAAGCTCCTTGAACGATGAAATACGATTTCGTACTGACCCAGTTCTGCAGAGGGTTCTGCTCAGCACCAGGAGCATCTGAGCTGCAGTGTTTATCACAAACTGGGATTTATGTACTTCTAACAATTACCCATTTTTCACAAATGTTCCCAATGTATTATGCAGTACAGCTACAACAACGGTTGCATGAAACCCTCTGTGGTGGGGTGAACCCTGCCCGCCCTCATCCTCCCCAAAGAAAAGTCCAAGCAGAACATGTGAATCTTTAGAAACAAGATCTTCACAGATGTGATGACGGACCTCCAAATGAGACCATCCTCAGTTATCCAGGTAGGCCTTAATTCAATGACAAGTGTCCTTATATGAAGAGAAGACACAGAGGGAAGGAGTGAAGTGGGGTTGGGAGGAGGCCATGGCAAGGTGGAGACTGGAGGGATGCAGCCACATGCCATGGGACAGTCAGGGGCAACAGAAGCCGGAAGAGGCCACGAAAGATTCCCCCTCGGGCCTCTGGAGGGAGCCTGGCCTTGCCAACAACTTGATTTCATACTTCTGGCCTCCAGAACTGGGAGAAAATAAATGTCTACTGTTTTAAGCCACCTACTTGTAATTTATTACAAGCAGTTAGAGAAACCAGTACACCCTTCTTAGGAAATTGAATTCTCAGAAATCTCTCTTGGTCCATTGTTCACGTATAACAAAGCCTTTCTCCTCACACCAGGAACAGACATAATTGCATACAACCTGTCTTATGAAATGAGCCTTGGAAGAGCAGCAAGTTGAGATATACTCTGAGATATTTAAGGAGATATCTAAAATGGAAAGTGGGCCAACACAAAGATGAAATAAAGTTCAAGAAGGAATAAAATCAAATTTTGCCATGTTGTGATCTTACCTCATCTACCACTTTGGCAAAATAGTGGAGTGTAGAAATTACTTCTTCATCGCCTTTGCCAAGAGCAAAATTCTAAGACCAGAGAATAAAAGACCCGGGTGTCAAGGCTTGGGGAGTCAGCGCTACCACCCCACCCACGTCCCACTGCCCTCCACACCAGTCCCCACTCTGCTCCCGAGCGCACAGGGTGTCACAGTGTCTGGCTGCAGAAAATGAGTGCGCTAGCCTCGTCCTGCCCCGCAATGCTCTCAGCCGCCCCTCCCTGACTATCCCTTTGTTGGCCATCGCCCTTCTTCTGTCTGGACATAACGTCATCTTTGAGTTTAGTTCCTGGAACTGGGTTATTTCCTGGAATTTGATTCCGCAGATCACGAACCCTCAAGGCAGTGGGTGACTTCTGTAGGCTAATTAGAATATACCATAAAGACTTTGGGATAATCACCAATTAGAATTTATCAGGGGAAAGGAAAAGGCAAGACAAGAGAAAAAAACAGGAGTGGACCACGAACAAAAAGAAAGAAGGAAATCAAAGCCTCTCAAGGATGCCCTTGGAGGATTCCTTACAAGACCGTCAACTCACGAGGGCCCCGAGCACAGCCTCACGTGCCAGGTGAATCCCCAGTTACCTGTCTCTCGTATGCCAGCAGCTGCTTCGAGAGCTGGTGGGTGGCCAGGCACATCTCATTCTGCAGGGAGAGGACAAAAGCAGGTAAGATGTGTCCAACACACACAGAGGCACCAGAGAAACGTCACCCTAAAAAAATGTATGTGTGTGTCTGTGAAATAATAGTTTGTTCAGAAATTATTTGGAAAACAAGAGCAAAACAAATTAAAAGGGGTAAAGCTTGTTTCCCCGCAAACCCCCCCACCACAATTTACAAATTACTGCTCCCTCTGGTCAGTCAGTACAAAAATGTAGTGAGCAATTACGCTGTGCCCAACATCCAAGAAAGACGCTGTCCCTGTTCTCACAGGATTTACTGGGGAAGCAGACATCAAAAAATGGTTACAAGCATGATGAGAACTGCAAAGGAAATCGCAGACATGTTAGGGCTCTGGTAGGAGCACGCAGATGGTCTCTAAGGAAGAGGTTCTAAGTGGACCCCTGAAGACAGACGAGGACTTAGCCATGAGAACCAGCTTTCCAGAAGGAGGGACTCGCGTGTGGAAAGCAGCACAGGCTGTCTGAACGGCGACAGAGCAGAGTGTAGCTGGAGCAGGGGGTGCAGGTGTGCAGGAGAGACGAGGCTGGCTGTGCGGGCAGAGGGCACACAAATTCCAGGGTCCACATCTGGCCTGGATTCTAAGTGCAGTGGGAATTTCAGCAGCACTGGGACCTGATCAGATCCAGCACACCCAAGAGGGCTAGGTCAGTCTTGCTGGATAGAACACAGAAGCACAGCTGCCCTGTCCTGGGAGGCCCGTTTTGTGCCACTTTTCACTGGCCCATATTGTTCATCTTCCTCTTCTCCGATTTATCCCTCTAATCTCTGACTGTGGGGCAGTTTTCCACCATTAGCCTCCCACAGTCAATGCCCTCCGTCTAGAACACGTGTTTTCCATCTCTAAAGCTCACTGAAAGCTTCTCTTCAGATTCAGGACTCACTCCTAGCAGAGGAGAGAGCCACAGGGTCTGACTGGAGAGGAGGGGAGGGCACTGGCTGGCCTTGGCCTTGGCCTTCACTTACTTTTTTTTTTTAAGATTTTTTTTTTTATTTATTTGACAGACAGATCACAAGTAGGCAGAGAGGCAGGCAGAGAGAGACAGGAGGAGGAGGCAGGCTCCCTGCTGAGCAGAGAGCCCGATGCAGGACTTGATCCCAGGACCCTGAGATCATGACCTGAGCCGAAGGCAGAGGCTTTAACCACTGAGCCACCCAGGCGCCCCCACTTACTTTCTAATTCTAGGCTTGCTGTTCCTTTAGGGGCAAGGCCCGAACTCTGCAGGGGCTTGTTTTCTTTACCTTGGTTTTGCTTTGCAAGACCCATCGGAGTCCTAATCCTACTTTTTTCAGCCTTCTTTGCTGACAACCAGCCAACCTGTTCCCCAGCTTCCTTCACTGGCCCCAAGGAATAGGCACTAATGGGCCCCGAAACATGGCTATCTCCCTTTTTCCCCAGAATAAAACAAGCACATATAATAAAAGTTCCCGGCTTTGGCATCCTACCAGGGTGCCCCTCCTTTCAAAACAAACCAGACCTGGTGGCCACAGAGCCAAGAGGAAGCAGGTGAACAGATGCACAAGCACTAGCCCCACAGCAGGGGAGGGGATGCGATGGCTCCCAGCACATGGCAGCCTCTCAACAAATGCGTTGATGAGTGAGTGAGCAAACAAGGTCAGAGGACTCATCGAAATTCCCGGTTTAACACAACACTTGGAATCAGAGGTCAGGGGAAAATACCTCCTAACCCCATAAGGTGACATCACAATGGGGGGGGGGCAGGTACAATAAAATACCAAGAATGGACACGCATGAAACAATCTGCCAAGAGACAGTGCCTGTCGATCATCTCCAGCAGCGCCTTTGGAAGGTCAGACAGAGTGCACGGGCACGAGGGTCTTGGCCCACTCACTGGGCTGATGGCCTGTTGTGTCAGAAAATCCCTTGCTCCTCTTCTCAGAGTTAGTGACGGAGGGTTTAAGGTGGATTTGCTCAAGCTACTTTGGCTTTGCCTGGGGCAGCGCCATGTGGACTGTGATTTGCAGACCTACAGACTTACCCTAACAGTAGCCGCTAACACGGAGAGCATTTAATCCACGACAGATGCCACACCAAGTGTACTCCATGCATTACCTCATTTAGTTCTGACAACCCTGTAGGTTAGGTTCTGATTACTAACTCAATTTTACAGATGAAGTAACTGTGGCACAGAGAGGTTAAGACACTTGCCGAAGGTCACACAGCTAGTTCATAGCAGGGTTGGGATATGAGCCCAAGTCTGTTTCATTCTAAGATCTACACACTTAAACACTACCCTCCAGGATCCCACGTCTTGCTAAGAGCTGAGGCCGCCTATGCTTTAGCCTGAAGTTGACAAACTTTTCCTCTAAGGGCCGGGACAGACATTACTTTTGGACATTGTCTGTCACAACTACTCACTCTGCTGCTGGAACATGAAACAGCCATAACAAGACAGAAATGAATGAGTGTGCCTTCCTTGTTTAAACATTATTTACAAAAACAGGAAGCCAGCCCAAGGGTGTAAATTGTTGATCCTGCTTTAGACACTAAATGTCTCTAGAAACCCACCCTCGGGATGCTCTCCATTAAGCCACAGTATTTCAAATTCAAGGAACATATTCTATTTTTTTAAAGATTTTATTTATTTATTTGAGAGAGAGAAAGCACAAGTGGGGGAGGGGTGGGCATAGGCAGAGGGAGAGCAGGCTCCAGCTGAGTAAACAGCGTGATGTGGGGCTCAGTCCTAGGACCCCGGGATCGTGACCTAAGCCAAAGGCAGACACTTAACCAACTGAGGCACCGAGGTCCCCTGTTTTCTACTCTGTTAAGTCATTCTTTATCTTAGCTAAACCTAAAATATTACTGCCCTATATCTGTATCCTTTAGCAATTGGTTAACAGGCATGACACCTACCATGCATACCTTCAAACTAAGCAAGAAGCACCAGCTACCTGAATTCTTCTTGACCACTTAGGGGCAAATGTCCCAAATGGAATGGAAAAAAAACCTGTCAGAGCACTGCCTGGGTAGAACTGCACCCTGGCTCCCAGGGGGGCGCTCCGGGGCTCCCTGCTCAAAGCAAAGAAGGGGGCACAACATTCACCACTGCTTTCCGCAACTACTGCGTACAGCTGGACTCTGCCAGGTCTCACCCAGAAAGCCCTTGTGAAAATGCTGCGCCTTTTTCACATGTGTGTGATTTCCGGCTGCACAATTCTGCTCTGCCAGTGTGATCTCACTGGGAACAAACGACAGGTCCAAAACGACCTGTCACCTGCCCTGAAAAGAAGTGAACTTCTGGGCGGAGTACATGCCGTGAAAAATCTTTTGAACTAGACCAATTCTAATCTTACTCACACTTAATCTATTGTACACAGAGGTTTTATGAAACGCTTTGCCAACATCAGCCAATTACCCCACACCCTGTGAGGTCGGCCCACACGATTATCTCTGTGGCAAGGCTTGCAGCCCTGGAGCTGGGGTGCAGAGTAAGAAATACCAGTAACACAGACACCCGCAAACGTGCAGTGAGTCTTTTCTAGGTACTTGATGGAGCTGTTAAGTGCTTGTCGTATATTATCACATTTAATCCTTTCAATGCTCCTACAGGTGAGGACTATCGCCATCCTCATTTTACAGATGAGGAGACAAAGACTCAGAAAGGGTAGTAACTTGGGGCGCCTGGGTGGCTCAGTGGGTTAAAGCCTCTGCCTTCGGCTCAGGTCATGATCCCAGGTTTCTGGGATCCAGCCCCGCATTGGGCTCTCTGCTCAGCAGGGAGCCTGCTTCCTCCTCTCTCTCTGCCTGCCTCTCTGCCTACTTGTGATCTCTGTCAAATAAATAAATAAAATCTTAAAAAAAAAAAAAGGGGGTAGTAACTTTCTAAAATCACAACCAATATCCAGCAAGGCAAAGACCCAATGCAGATCTGCTGCACCTAAAATCTACACACCGCGTTTTTAACACCATGCTATTTCCAATCTAAAGGGCAAACCTGTTATCTGGCTGGCACTCAGTGGGCATGTCTCGCGGGGCCCAGGGACAGGAACATAAATCCCACACTTTTTTTTAGCTGTGGTTCAACAACAGAAGTGGCCTAAAATTCCGACTCTAAATGGAGTTCCACGAGTAAGATTTTCTGTGACATTCTGGAACCGCTCTGGCTATTAACGACGCTATTCAATGTCTCCTAAGAATCCTTAAAAAAGACCACTTCATGAAGTGTTCGCGGACAGCATCTCCTGTATCCCACAGCCCCTCCGTGGCTCCTGCCAAGGCAGCAACATCAGTGGTCAGCAAACCCGAAAGGAAAACCAAGGTTTTAGCAGGACTGTTTATCTCGGGGTGGCACAGAGAGCCCACGGCACTGTCACTGTCACCCCAAACCACCCAAACGCCCCTGCTGGCGGCACATCCATGCCGGATGGCTACGGTGAGGCTGGGAGCAGGGGCAGAGGAAACCCCCCGGGGGTCAAAGTCACCAAGCGCTTGCTTCCATCCCAGCAATGTCACCTCAAGCCCATCGTGGAAAGTCTCAGTCACCATGTGCTTACCACAAAGCCAGGGTCCAGGAGCCCGCAGGCTGGGCCGCGCACAGGAGTAGCGAGGGGCGCGAAGAACAGAAGCAGGATGCGGTGCTGGGTGAGGGGTGGCCATGAGGGGTGCCCACTGGGGACGGGGACGTTACCCAGGAGGCAATGGGGAAGCCCTGAGCAACGTGGGCAGGAGAGTGACAAGACCTGACAGGAGCAGAGGAAAGCTCAAGAGCGGCTGTGGTGGAGAGGCGCGCTGCAGGGGCCAGGGCAGGAGGGTGGCGGGACCACCTGGAGAGGTCGGGTGAGGGGAGAGAGCAGTCGGAGCCTGACGCAGAAAGCGCAGAAGGCGGTGGGGACCTGTGACGAATTTCTGAGGCAAAAACAGCATGCAGTGCGTGAGCGAGGAGGAGAAATCAAGGAAAACCGACCTCCGGTCAGATGACTGAGGGAAGACGGCACCCCAGCGAGGACGCAGAGGACCCGCGGGGATTCGGGAACGACGACAAAGCACACAGCTGGGCTGTGCTGGCGTTCAGCTGCAGATGTCCCCAGCTTGGTCCTTCACCCCACACCTGCAACACCTACAGCTCTAACACTCAGAGGGGCCAGGCCTGGTGCGGGCACTGGAGGCGGAGAGTCTGCTCTGCATCTCCCGGCCCAAAGGGACAGGGAAACCGCACTCCTGCACCGGAAGTGCTGGGAGCCACAAGTGTACGGCGCATCCGGGCACACGGGCGCGCTTCGGCTGGGAAGGGAGGGGAGGAAGGAAGGAAAGGTGCCAGAGACACCTCGGAGGTGAGGTCTTAACACCGGGAAGGTGATTTGTCAAGGGAAGGGGTTGACGGGGATCACTGGCAGCAGGAACGGCAGAGCACAGTCTCAAGACATGGGGAGGGCCTGGCACATTCTGGACCAGCCAAACAAGAGGGTAGAGGATCAGGCTGATAGTTCATGAAGAGCTTGCGTACCTTGCTGAGGAGTTCAAACTCA
Organism: Lutra lutra; assembly: GCF_902655055.1. Classification (NCBI taxonomy): domain Eukaryota; kingdom Metazoa; phylum Chordata; class Mammalia; order Carnivora; family Mustelidae; genus Lutra; species Lutra lutra. The sequence continues at coordinate 127,939,124 of NC_062285.1, forward strand.
ACTGCACAGGGAGCCAGGGAAGCATGTGAAGACAGGGAGGGAGGGAGGTTTGGATGGAGGAGGCATTGAAAGGGGAAGACACCTCCTGAAGGCAGGACGATGGATGGATCAGGGGACTGCTGGATCGGGTAAGAGCTGAGCACTCACTCCACACAGCACCAAGAGGAAAATGTCTTGAATAAAGACCCAGGGACAAGGGCTAGAAACAGATTCTGAAACCACCCGACTTGCTCAAGGGATCTGAACCCTAGAAGCAAAATATGAAGCAGAGGATTCTAGTGCGGTTTTGGAGAACACCAAGACTTAAAAGGGGCAGGCAGCAACAGGGTGCCAAGAAAGGAGAAAGATCTAGAAGGATGGGCAGAAAACTAGGAGGGGACCGGAAGGGACCTTGTCACAGGAACCAAAGCAAGACCGCTTCAAGGGGGGTGTCATTAAAGGATCAGGTGCTGGCCCAGGGCCCGAGATGGAGAGGCTATGACTCAGGAACTAAACTGTCCCCCTGTGAAATGGAGGAGGGAGGCCAGACTGAGGTGGCCTGAGGAGAGGCATCAAACACCCAGTGAGGAATTGAAGAGAGCAAGGACAGACTCCTCCGTCAACAAAGTCAGGATCAGAGGACCAAGCTTCTACTGAACGGAAATAACAGTCCCAGTACAATGTGCTATCTTAACTATTGTTATTATAAGGCTTAGAAGATGATTAACACCCAGAGCCCTTCGTGCAGGAACTGATCTTCACCCTTCACAGGTAAACTCTATTAACCTTCGCAACAATCAGTGAGGCGGCCATGATTACGGTCTCTGTTACCTGCCAAGGTAATTCAGGCAAACAAGTGACCCTCCCAACACCACACAGCAAGTGGCCAAAGCCAGCACTGGAACTCAGATCTGTGAGTTCAAGGCCATACACTTAAGCCCTGAACCTAAGCGAGTAAGCCTCACCCAGAATCCTCTTCCATACTAATCTGAACGCCACCAAAGCCATGGTGAGGAAAAGCTGTAGGTCCTGCAGCACGCAGAACAAGAGCAGGAATCCCAGTCTCTGAAGCAGTTTCTAGAAACCACTCAGGCTCTCTGCTCTCACTGAAGCTTCATATTTCTCCTCAGTCCCTGTCATATCAACCTCAATATGGCTGGTTTTCAGGGCTACTGAAATGCACTGACTAAAACAATTATGCATAAAAACTAATTCAACAAGGAAAGTCACTCTGGGATACAAAAAGGAACTGGCTCCCCCCCTCACATACAGTGGGTCCCTGCTTCCCTGGGGACACATTCTCAGACCCCCAGTGGATGCCCAACATCACAGCTAGTGCGGAATTCTACATATACTGTTTTTTCCTACACATACATACCTATGATAAAATTTAATTTATAAATTAGGTACAGTGAGAGATTCACAATAACCAAATGGAAAAATTACAACAATACAGTTGACCCTTGAACAACATGGGTTTAAAGGTCAACTTATATGCCAAGTTTTTTCAGTAAATACATACAGAGCTGTAAATGTATTCCTCCTTGTGATTTTCTTAATAACACCTTTTCTCCAGCTTACTTTATGGTAAGAGTACAGAATATAGTATGTACAACACCCAAAATATGTGTTAATCAACTCTATGTTACTGGAAGGCTTCTGGTCAACAGTAGGCCATTACTAGTTAAGCTCTGGGGGAGTTAAAAGTTGTATGAGGATTTTCAGCTGTGCGGGGGTCAGCGTCCCAACCCCTCCATTGTTCAAGGGCCAACTGTAACTATAATAAAAGCTATGTGAATGTGGTCTCTGTCTCAAATATCTCATTGTGCTGTACTCACCCCTCTTCTTGTGATGATGTGAGACCATAAGATGCCCATGTGGTGAGATGAAGTGAGGGGAACGACACAGCTCTAGGCTACTACTGACTTTCTGCAGATATAGCGGAAGAAGGAGCACTTGCTTCTAGACCACAGTTGGCTGTGGGTAACGGGAACGTCGGAAAGTGAGCCCACAGTGAGCCCACTGAGTTCCACAGTGGAACCGTTGCGCTACACAGCTGTTTGGCTGTCTAATAGTGGGGATTGTTCTAGAGGGACAAGAACAACCTTGGAAAGCTCCTACTTCCTCAGCCTCTGCTGCCACTTCTTTTTTTTTTTTAGATTTTATTTATTTGATAGGGAGAAACACAGAGAGAGAGGAAACACAGTAGGTGGAGTGGGAGAGGGAGAAGCAGGCTTCCCGCTGAGTAGGGAGCCCGATGTGGGGCTCGATCCCAGGACCCTGGGATCATGACCTGAGCCGGAGGCAGAAACTTAACTGACTCTGCCACCCAGGCACCCCCTCTGCTGCCACGTCTGGAGGCCAGTATGTCAAAAGAGTAGAGCGTACTGGTTCAGGGTGAGAGTGAAGGTCTTGGAGTCAAAGACCTGAGTGCAAATTCTAGTTCTGTCACTATGATATTAGGCAAAATACATCACCTGAGTCTTAGTTTACTGATCTGCAAACATGTGCTATGGGAGTACCTCTCCTTTCTTGTGAAAGCTAAATGAGATTCTACAAAGGAGATGCCGAGCTTAGTGTGTGGTATGTTTCTGTGCCCAGTAAATGGAGACCATTATTTCTGTTATTACAGTAAGCAGTTCTGACCCTATCTGCTTTCCAAATCCTCCCCCGGCCCTATTATAAGCTCCCACTCCTGGAAGCCCACTCCTCCCATTTTGTTTCCCAATAGGTGCATTAGCTTGTGTAGCTTGAGATCTCTATACAGGTGCCCCCTAAACAATGCAGGGGTTAGGCGGCAAGCCCTGCCTTGTGCAGCCAAAAATCTGTACATAATTTTGAACTGCCCCCGAACTTAACAGCATACTGTTGACCAGAAGCCTTACTAATAACATCAACAGTCAACACAAATTCTGTATATGTATCATATACTTTATTCTTACAATAAAGTAAGCCAGAGAACAGAAAATGTTATTATGAAAATCTTAAGAGAGGGGTCCCTGGGTAGCTCAGCTGGCTCAGCATCCCACTCTTGGTTTTGGTTCAGGTCACGATCTCAGGGTCGTGCAATCAAGCCCCTTTGGGCTCTGGGCTCAGCGGGGTGTCTGCTTGGAATCTTGTCTTTCTGCCCCTCCCCAAACTTGTGCGCATGCACACTCTCTCTAAATCTTTACAAAAAAAGAAGAAAGAAAAAAGAAAGAAAATCTTAAGAGAAAATACATTTACAGTACCGTATTTATAAAAAAATCCACGTATAAATGGACCTGTGCCATTCAAAGTCATGTTGTTCAAGTGTCAACTGTACATCAACATTTCTTAAGAAGAAAAATTTTTTCTTTATAATACCAAATTTCTGTGTATCTTCTCTTCAAAATATTTTACTCCTATCACCTCCTACAATTTGAAAAGATACCATTCCCACCTCCAGTTTGGGCTTTTAGTTTTTAGAATGTGTAGTTCTGTATTCCAGAAGGTTGAAAAACAGTTGTAGAGACAGAACTATGGGTGAGTAAGTCTGTTTTGCTGAAGGAAAATGAAAGAGGCTTAACAATGGTTCTCACCTCAAAAGAATCCATCCAAAATCTACTTAAAGAAAAAAAAAGAAAAAAATTCTATCCAGACTGAAAGCACGGACTATAGAAGTTCATTATCTGCTGGAGGAGACAGATTCCAAGAATTGCTGGGTTTCGCTAAAATTGCTGGGGACATTTCACTGGTCCCTGTTTTCTCACCACAATACTCACAAGGAGATTACTCAGTAAACTTCATTGTAAGATCCTAATAAAACCATTCTTTAAATTTTTAAAATTTTTTAACCTCTCCAAGAAAGAAACAAAATTATGGCAGATGTTTTGATTATTTATGGGATTCTGTAAAATCTATGAAATGCAAAATCTGAGATTTAACCGAATATAGACACAGATGCATCTATTCAGACACTAAGGAGATTTTAACCTTATCTAGCCAATCATCCTCAAAACAGCAGACCTTTTTATGTAACCCATCTCTGCCGTTAGTGCATGAGAAACGTGTACTGCCTCCTTCGTTCAAGTGACCCCTAACAAGGCACTCAGTTCCCATGTCCTGCAAAGGCACATGTGACAATCAAAAGACCAGACATGACTTCTGGGACCGCGGTAAAATGTGAAAAACAGCTCATGGACTGTAGCTTCATTCTAGCATATATGTGAAATAAAATTTAAAATTTCCCCCAAATCAGCTACAATCAGCAAAACTGCTCACAGAACTTTCCTCTAGTTGTCCTCACTCTTCCTCTTTCTAAAACTGAGGTTCAATGGTTTTCGCCCTATCAGAATACAGAAATTTACCATGCGGTCTGATTCAAAGTGAATCATTTCTTACTTACCAGCAGTATATACCTGATTTTTAAAATACAATAATGCAAAAACATCTTGCCAAGTGCCTGTGTTTTTAAAAATGAGATTATAAAACCCTACTAATTTAATTCAACAGGTCTAGGTGTAAAATATTCAAGGAATAATGTTAAATAAACCAAGAAATAACTTAGAGGGAAAAAGTTGAGTGAAAACACTGGTGAAGTATTACTATACATAAGTATATACACACCCATAAATACATGTATATAAACAAATTCATCAAAGAGGAGTCAAAGAAGTTTTGTTTTGTTTTTTTTAATTACAAAGAAACAAAAGAAGACACCTAAGCCTTCACATAAACCTGAAGACCAACTGACCCTGACCCAGCCGATTTGGATGCTGCTGGCCACTGCTCGAATCTGTTGCTGAGTCTGGCAGCCTAAGCAGCCCTTCCCGCCAGCCCCTGCTGTAAGAAATGCCGAAGCAGGAGGAAGGGCTTCTGGCCAGTAGAGAACCCATGTGATAATCATGTGGTGTGAATTTAAAAAGCCAGTTTACAGACTCTTGGAATGCACGACCCACTTAATTTTGGCAAAATGTAGTTTTCTGGCTCAAAAGAAAAAAACGTGTAAGAACGCATCTGGACATCTCCAAGTAAATGATTCTGACAGACATGGAGAGGCAGAACAGAAACTTTTGAGAGTAACAGAGACACTGTCCCTTAAGTCTTGGGTCTCCTAAACCTTAAATGGGAGACAAATCATTTAATGACAATATTCAAATCACTGAACAGCAAGTAAGTTCAGGTCCAAGTCCAGTGAAAAAAATTTTTATTTTCTTAAATTTTGAATATGTAGGGAATATAAAAAATATAATATAAATAGGGTTAAAAAAATCAACATAATATGGCCCTAGTTTCTGAATGTCTTACCAAAACTATCACACATGAGCACATTTGTTTGGGTTTTAACACCAGTCCCAATTAAGTTCCACTTGTATAATACATTAGAGATTTCAAATCTGTATCTCCAGCCTGAACTTCAGATCTGAACCTTTAAAAAGCTCTTTCTCCACTTTGATGTCCCGTGGACACCTCGAAATCAGCCTTTCAAGAAAGAATTATAATTGGCATCCTTGCCATCACACACACACACACACACACACACACACACACACCCTCCATCTCTTCCTATGTGCTCCTGACTCTCTACCCTGTCATTCAACACAAAGACCTGGACATTATTCTGGACTCATCCTTCACACATCTGACCCCTTCAGGTCCAATCAGTCACAATCTGCCTCCTGAACACCTCTGAAATTCATCCCCTTCTTTCCATTTCTACTGCCACTTTCCTAGTTCAAGCTGCTCCAGGTTTAGTAGCTGAGAGTTTGGGCTTCCGGTTCCAGCTGACTTGCTCTGCCATATAGTAATGGGGTGGACTTGGACAAGTCACTTGTCATTGGAATCCTTAAGTCTCCTAACCCATAAAATGTGGATGGTGTCAACAATGCCCACCTCACATTCTGGGAAATTTAAATGAAAAAAAATCGATGTAAAAGTCCTGAAATCATGTCCAGAAGCTATGCAATATTCAGTTGATCTCGACTGTCACAATCCTCCTCCCTTTGGGTGCTGAGCACAATTTCTCTGGGTTAGGCAACCTCTTCTCTTAGCGGTACTAACATTCCTAGATAAATGTTTTCTCTGTCTCCCCACTCAAACATAAGCACTCTAATGGAAAGGACTGAGTCTTCGTCCCATAGACGATATGAATAAATGACTAATAAAACAATGATAACAATAAATGATCACATATGAATATTAAGAGTTATATGAGAAATGACACACATAATTATTAGTATATATTATATACTGAATGTGGTATTTCCTTAGAGATCATCAATGAGAGAAAGAAACATTGACACATACAGATTTAAGTCAGCAAGGAATCAATAATCAAAAGCACCAGCCGCCATAAATTTTAATGCGCAACATAATGAATTTTAAGTAACTTATAAGTCTTCCTTTAGAATGTTAACAACATACACAGGCACTTCTCGATAAAAAAAAAATTCACTTTTGCTACTCAGCAATTTATTTTCCATTGTTTTGCAAGTCAGAGATATTTGTTCCTCAAAACAAAGAAGCCACCCAATAGTTTCAGAAGTGTGACTCAAGCCCTCTCAGAGGAAGCATGTGGAAAACCCTCTCTACCCTCCCACACTGACATCTAAGATTCCCATTTACGAGAAAGACAAAGAGCATGTCTCAGGATACTGACCCCTGCTCATTCACAAATGTTCCCTTCTGGGGCCGAATTTTTTTAAGAATTAAAACCAGTGATATGGTCCTTCTCTACTGGTTTTACTAGCTACAGGAAAATGACCCATTTTCTTTAGCAGAGAAAACAGACTGTCCTCAGTTTTTTAAGGTGAACGGAAGTGAGGGAATCGATTCTGGTTTTACTTACAAATTTTCAGTGGCATTGTTCTGACCCAAAATCCTCTGTCCCTTGAGACAAGTTCAAGGTGAGGGCAGGGGGTGCCTACTCCCCTCCTCCCCGGGAGAGGGCAGGGCAGGCTACCTGGGCTCCATAGACGCGCTGCATCGCCTGGAGAAGCTGGTTGGTGTAATCCGTGAGGGTGCCAGCATCTTCTTCAAACACGCTCAGTAAAGAGCGAGTCTACAAGGAAAGAAGAGAAGTCCATTTATTCCTAAGTGGAAAAGTTACAGAGGAGGTAGAAACACACACGCGCGCGCACACACCCCTCTCTAAAATGGGGAAGGGAGATGCCTATTCTCCGGCTTTATTCTTTTACTGATAATACTAAGGGAGGGTTGATTTCTGAAGCTTTAATTTAAAACTACTTTCCTCATCCTTCAGACTACAACTCAGGGGCAAACCGAATACAATTCGAATGTTGGGGCCAGAGAAGGAAAGCCAATTTCTAAAGAGTAAGACTTGAGGGCTATTATCTGTTTCGATTTAGCCCCTACCTAAGCACCAGGAGAGTCCATCCAATTGGAAAAAAAAAAAAAGTTAAAAAGACAGCCTCTCCTTCTGGCCCATAAACTGAACACGATGCCAGATCTGTGTGTTTACCTGGGGTGTGGACGCCCAGCAGTGCATCACCCCAACAGCTAACTGCTGGTCTGGTTTTCTGCAAACTTGGACATCTTGGAGGAATGCGTCACTCTTTCCTCTTAAGATACTACAGTCAATTTCCACAACTTTCGTCATCTTTTATTCAACTAATTTTAAGCTCGTGGCCAGGAAATTTCGTATACCCTGGGTCCACCAGCAGTGGGTCTGGGCACAAAACTGAAATCGCAACTTAACAAGAATGCTAGCTCTGTCCCTTCAGGAAGGCTATCTACTCAGTTCCCCAGAGTAGCTGAGCAAGGTCATTAGAGGGAAGGTGTTTCCTGTCGCTCTTGTGCACAGAGCTGGACACGTGGAACACTGAAGAAATATTTACATGGGAGATGGTGTCTAAGTAAGTATGAAGGTGTCACATAAGTGACCATATCTACTCAAGGGACTTTACTTAACGTGTTCAGCACAGTGGGAAATTAAAATATTATGTCAGTGATAATGGAGTCTCCAAAAATAACCCATTAGGCATAGAATGGATAGTAAATTATAGAAATGCTTTTAATAAGATAATATCAAAGCACTTTACAGAAAACAATCTGTTAAGGCTCATTATCTCCCTGCATATGCATTTCAATTCCTTCTTTCTTTTTCTAATCTCAGGTCAGAGAGCAGGGATGGACTTCATAGTGCCCTCAATCACCTGGGGGTTTGGATCATTCTGTCTCCCCTGGATTTTGTCCCCCAAACTCCAGTGTACTTTGCAGCAGAACACACTTGTCCTGGCTTTGCTGAGGCCTTCAAGGCTAAAAATACCTTCTGTGAGACCAGGGTACTCTCTTCACTATCAATCCTTATCAACAGAGGGACCAGATGCAATGAATATGGAAAACATAAGACAGGTTTTCAAGAGCTCTCAACCACAGCAAAATATCAGAGCTCATCCAGTATGTCATTCGTGTGCCAGAGCGGAGTTCTTCAAACCTTCTAAAATTAAAAACAATGGTACGAAACACGTTACCAAACAATATTTGTCTTTAGTATGCGTATACACTCCAATTTTTTCCTGTTCTATTCTGTTCCCTTCCACTTGTAAACAAAAATCATGACTGTGACCCACTGGCTCTCATAATGGATGCATGGATGTCAACTAGTAGGTGGAAAACATCAGTTCCGAACTCTTCGTTCTATCTTTTTAAAACAGACTTTTTATTTGGGGGGAGAAAAAAGATTGTAACCATTCACAGATGCACACATCTCTGCCTTCATCCAGTATCTGTCGAAACAATGTGCTGGGAACTGGGATTCAGAGGTGATTAGACCCAACTCTGCTCTCCAGGAGCTTAGAGCCCGCTGCGCCTCTCAAAGCATCTGGGATCCCCATGGGACCATATCAGTCCTGGGTCCAAATTCAGGCTCTAACGCTGATGTGCAGGGTTACTAAGATAACAAACACAAAGTCCCTCCCAGTGTGTGATGTACAGTGGTAGCAGATGAAACTAATTATGAAAATAATGAATTCTGATTCCTTATAATATGCTGGACACTAAGGGCTTTACATGTATGATCTCATTTTTTCTGAGAGCAGAGCTTCCTGAAGATACAGAGAGAGCAGATATGGACGGGGCCTCTCGGAGACTCAGAAAGGAAAGGAGCATGAATCTCTGTATGATTTCACTTTAACACCACAGCAAAACTTATCTGTACAGTTATCTATAAATGTTATCTAATAGGCAAGGACCTTTTGTCTCTTTGTATTCATGGTGTCAGTGCTGGAGGAGCTCACGTTTTTATGATTCTGGTATCTTCCTTTGCTATAACTAACATGTCTAGGAAAATGAGAAGGAAAGAATGATACAACTGGATTGAGATTTCATTTTTCTAACTACTACTGATCTCCATTTAGTCGAGTCCTATTAATTGCTTTTAGAACTCTCAGGAATAAAGTAGGATGGAAAATGAGAAGAGGAAAAGAGAAGGCTTATGTAAAGGTCTTCCAGAAAGAGAAAAGAAAATGAACCCTCCCTTTTACTCTGTACCTCCTATGAGACACTGTGCTGAGCACTAAATATTTACTTCATTTAATCCTTCCAACAACTTTATGAGGTAGATACATGGATATTTAATCCTATGTTACAGATAATAAAACTGAGGCTCATCAAGGTCAAGAAAGCTGCTTAAGCTCCCACGGCTGGGAAGCAGTAGGGCTGGGATGTCAATCCCGGTCTGATGGGCACCAATGGCCACGCTTCCTCCCCTGCAAGAGGCTGCACCTGTCACCCAGCTGGCCGAGCTTTATCAGTGGGCATGCGCTGTGGCCCCCAGCCCAAGTCCTGCCTGGAGCCGGCTTCCCTTCGGTCATCCTGTCACGCTCTTGCCTATTAGCTGCCAAATCTTTATCACCAGTATTTCATTTGCTCACACTCTGGACATATTTACCGTGACCACCCACTGCTGTGAACACTGGCAAGAAAAATCCAGTCTTTCTAAGTAGGCCAGGATCACCACTGAAATAAACCTACCCGGCTATCTTAGGCACTGTTTTTGATACCTATGTTATCAGCTCCATATCTGCTTGAATTTATATCTGAAACAACAGGAATGTTCTATATCTGGAATGTAAGGAATGAGACCAAGACCAGCTGAAGGTACACCAGACATCAAAGATTCTACTTAAAAGTCCGAAAGACCCTGCTGCCTATCATTTGCAGGTAACAGCAATCATTTATGGAGTTGTTATGATGTGCAGGCATGAAGACACTTTACACACATTATTCATTCTTCATAAGAATCCCATTAAGTAACTATTTTTATTCTAATTGTACACATGTTGAAACTCAAGCTCAGAGAGGTCAAGTAACTTGCCTAAGGCAACAATGGCAGAATCAGGATTTCAGCTCCATCCTTTTCCTACTACCCTATACTTTTAAGAGTATGCCTAGCCAGAAGAAACAAACACACTAGGGCTACAGCCTCAGCTCCACATCGTCCCTCCATCTTAAAGAAACGGGGTGTTCCCTAATAAAATAGTCCTAGACATTTTTTATTCTCCAGAATAGCATCTGACCATATAATGGCACAATTTTAGTAACTCTGATTATAAAATACACATATTATCCTCCACAAGACCTAACCCCAGGTTGTTCTGAGGCACCTTGTTTGGGTAAAGAAAGCCTGGTTTGGTCAAGGAGCGCCGTTCCCAGTTGGACCACTCACTGCATGATCTCAGAACTAAGTCTTTCATTTCTCTGGGCTTCAGTTATGCCAACTGCAAAGGAAACACACACACACAAAGATCAAGAAAACAGTCAGCAATACCGCTTTTGTCTTCATCTTATCTCAAAAGCGGACTACTTACACAAAAGCCACTGAGCCCCTGAAGAAGTCGGCGCGGCAGCTGCTCAATGCTGCGTTTGTGTTCCTACCACAGCCCATTCACACGGCCCTGGCACTGCTTTCCTTATCTGTCTCCCGGGACAGACTGTGCCCCGTGGAGGGCAGGCACTCCTACCTTGTCACAATATTCCCAGCATCTAGCGGCGCCTGGCAAGGAGCGGAGGCCCGCGAACGGCAACGGAGACCAGTCAGTAGCCTCGTCCCCAAAACATTCTGCCTCTCACATACCAGAAATGTGTAACCAGAAATGATATGTGTACGCACACACCAGTCTTCCACACACCGTGCAGTGCTAAAAAAGGACAAAATGAATAGATGTGTCTAAGGGCGGTCAACCGCTATTCAGCTCTTCTTGGGTCACTGAGTTCAGTTACAAAAGCGTTTGTGTTCACTTACTGAATCATGTGCAGGTTGCTGCGGCAACCCTCATAAGTTCTCTTCAAAAAACCAGAAGAAACAAACAATAGATGGTTTCTTAGGATCTTTTCTTTTCAGTGAAACACTGTAGGTCACCAATGATAGAAATGCCAGGTGCTAGGTAGTACCTGAACAACACAGGCTAGCCTGCTGGGTTCCTATCCTGGCTCTGCCATTGCCATTGGGCAAGTTATTTAACTTCTCTGCTCCTTGGTAATTTTCATAGGAGACCTACTTCAGAAGACTGTTGGAAATATAAAGTGAATTATTATAGGTAAAGGATTTAGAATAATGTCTGGTGCAGAAAATGTACATGTGATATAGGTGATTGCTATTGTTTTTATTCTCTACACATGAAAGGAATCAGATTTGCTTTCCTCCAGTTCCAAATCTATGGGTTTCTTCAAGAATAAGGTCGCTTTGGGACGCCTGGGTGGCTCAGTTGGTTGGACGACTGCCTTCGGCTCAGGTCATGATCCTGGAGTCCCGGGATCGAGTCCCGCATCGGGCTCCCCGCTCCGCGGGGAGTCCGCTTCTCTCTCTGACCTTCTCCTCGCTCATGCTCTCTCTCACTGTCTCTCTCTCAAATAAATAAAATAAAATCTTTAAAAAAAAAAAAAAGAATAAGGTCGCTTTAGGGACACACCCCATATAAGACTGCTAAATAAATATATTCTGATGTTTATCAAAGACCTTGAAAGTTAGCTTCCACTGCACCAACCTCATGAAGAATCCCGGTCGGGTGACACCTAAGTCCCCAGAGCAGTAACAATTCCCTACATTAAGAGGAACATTACATGGGAATGCCAGTGCCACCAGACCTCCTCTTCCACATACAAGCTCAAAGTTAAAAACCATGCAATATAATTTTAAGCTTCTAAAGCCCCTTAAAGATCAACTGCTCCACACGCCTCATTCTGCCGATGAGAAAACTGAGCCAGCCACAGGGTGCGGATAAGTAAGTGACTTGCCCCAGTCACATGATAAGTCAGTGGCAGAGCAAGAATTAGGATCCAGTTTTCCCAGCTTGCTTGCCAGTCCTCCCTCTGCTTCCTCCCAGCTGAGCAAACCCTGTAAACCACTCAGAAATGGTGCATATTCACTCATGTGACAGTCGGAAATGCAGAATGTGACTTCTCAGTGAGGGAAACATAGGACAATCAGTTAGTGCAACCTCTCTGACCCGGCTCAGCCATCACCATGATCAGTTAGGAAAGCAATATAGCTTTGCACTTCCGGACAAGAAAGCAAACGGAAATCCCTGTTCCAAACGGTATCCTTAGAAATTCTAGATTATTATCTTCATGTCTCACATTATGTGTGAGGACGGACAAAATGACTTCTCCAATGGGCTCTAGTCCCATTAAAATGCCACAGGTCTAGAGCTTTCAAAGGGGTCTTTGAAAAGTCCATCAGAGCAGCAGATGCCAATTAAAAAAAAAAAAAGTCACAGCTTGCTCAAGTTTCTTACTTGTCTACCTAAGGAAGAGCACAAAGAAATGGACACAAGGCAACTAAGCACACTGCCGTTTGACTGCTGATTCTGAACTGGCAAGATGCAGAGTCCATCAAGAGATCATCCCCCAGAGTGTAATGTTCTAAGAAGAAAAAGGATAGGGAAAAAAAAAGAGAAGGAAAACAGGTTAATCTTACTCGAATTTTTGAGGACTTGAGACACCCGGGGGGGATAAAAAGACTAATTCAAATAAACTCAGGAAGATGCAGAACCCGGAGAGTAGATACGAAGCCCGGGCAACGCTAATGCGGAGCAAAAAAGTTCCTTGAAGAAAAGGACACTGAATTATGAGCTCCTGTCACTCTGCACTCATCTGTTCTATTTACACAGCAGCTTTCATCTGCAGAGCTCCAAGGACTTAACTTTCATCTCGAGCGTGCTAAAGAAGTCCCTCCGTGCGACAAATGGGGCAGGTGTTGTAATTTTCGCTTGACAAAATGGGAAAACCGTGCCAAAGGGTACCGCTGGGAAAGAGAGCTGGGCTCTCCGCCTCCCATCTTGGCCCTAAACCCGCCAGGACCCATCGCATCATCATCAGCAGCAGCAGTATTAATAACTAAGATAGACTACTTCTTCTGTACCAGACGTTGCCGCTAACAACTTTACAGGCGTTCCCTTATTTAATTCTGACAACTCTGTGAGGCGGGAACAATTATTATCCCTGTGTTCCCAGATGACAAAACTGCAGCAGAGAAAGGCTATTTGTCCGAGGAACTCAGCGAAGCTGTGGAGCCCGACTTTAGGCCGGGCAGCGTCAGTTTCAGCTGACTCTGGAAAAGGGGTCACGACACAAAGACTCTGGCCGCGGGGGGCTTTCTCGGGTGCTCCAGCCCCGCCAGAGGGGTGCCCCTTCCCGGCCCCTACGGGCACCCGGCCTCCACCCCCGGAGCTCGAGGGGCCACCCCAGCCTCCAGACCCCCGGGAGGGGGGACCGAAGCGGCGGGAGGTACCTGGGGGCTGTCCTGCAACGCCTCCTCCAACAGGAGCTTGTCCACCGCGGGCATAGTGGCGCGGGTCCGGAGAGAAGGACGGAGGGCGGGAGGCGCGGCCGCCGAGAGTGCTTCGGGCTTAAGCGACGAGGCGAACGCTCTGTGCCTGCCGCAGCCCCAGCGCGCCCACGTCTAGCCAGTGACCGCCTCCCCCGCAGCCTCCCGCCCGCCGGCCCTCCTCCCAGCCCAGCCCTCCTCCCAGCCCAGCCCTCCTCCTAGCCCAGCCCTCCGCGGAACCGGATCAACAGGAAGTGTGGCGAGCTCGTGCAGCCCGGCCACCGGAAGTGTGGCGGCCCCGCTTCCGCCGCGCCTCCCCTCGTCTAGCCTCGGGGATACCCCCAGCACGTCTAAGCGGTCCCGCGGCTCCGTGCGCGCGGGGGGGGTTCGAGGTCTGCGGTTAGGCAGCTGGGTACTCAATGCTGGTCGAGGCCCCAAACGGGGAACGATAAGGTTTTATCTATTTGGCGCCTGCCCAGAAGACTTTAGAATCGAAGGGGATGGGAGCGAACAGATTTTGCCCCTGGGTCCCGTGCCACTGCTTTAACGGAGGGAAGAGCCTACACTTGACATACCACTCGTTCCAGATAAATCCCAGTGCCCCCGTGACAGCTCTGAGCGCAGAGGTCACCGACTTATAGAAACAATCATCTGGGGGCGCCTGGGTGGCTCAGTGGGTTAAGCCGCTGCCTTTGGCTCAGGTCATGATCTCAGGGTCCTGGGATCGAGTCCCGCATCGGGCTCTCTGCTCGGCAAGAGGCCTGCTTCCCTCTCTCTCTCTGCTTGCCTCTCTGTCTACTTGTGATCTCTCTCTGTCAAATAAATAAATAAAATCTTTAAAAAAAAAAAAAGAAACAATCATCTGTGTTACTTAGAGGTAGCCAATGTGGAAATCAGAGCTATAGGATGGCAGGCTTCCTGGGCACTTGGAAACTCCAAGGCCAGCATTATTCCCAGTTGGCTGTAGCCAGCACCAACCTTTCCTGAACCATTGTATGACCTCCATGGGGAAATCATTAGGCATCCTTTTTCCCTGCCATATGCTTCTTGGGTAGAATCATGCCTACACAATGTTTCTTCCTTTTCCTGTGTTTCCTATCATCTCTTTCATGAGTACTGTTCAGTTAATTTCACTTCATAAACTCCCCCAACTCTCCTCACTGAAATCCTCCTCCAAAGGTCAGACTTAAGCTCTTCCTTCCCCCTCTCTGGCCCCAGAGATTACCACCCACGGTGAACAGCTAGATCCTTGATTAATACCCAAGGTGGCTTACCAGGTAGTGCTTTTTCCTTCTCTGTGTAGATCTAACTCCCTGTGTAAATAGTAAGCCTCTCAAGAGCATAGCACATCATCTTCCTTTTATCTCGATACTGAGATGTAGTAACAAATACTTGTTTGCTGTTTATGACACTCTTACAACCCTTTTCCAATTAAGAGAAGTTCCCCCCCTCCAATCCTTCTAGCCAGTGGGAAGCAAACAGTTATTTATTGCCTGCCAAACAATAAAGATCATGGTGGTGATAAGAATAGTGTAAGATTGTACCAAGGGGAAAAAGTGCATACATTTTAAAATGAAAATAGATGTTAAAAAAGATGCAGTGCCCTCCACGATCCTTGAAAGAGCTCAGAAGTCTCCTTGGAAATCACCACAACATTTTTCATGTGCCACCTTATCTCCTAATTAAAGTTACTTTTCCTCAAACACCTTTATTCAAAATTAAGTGTTCTTACACAATGCCATTACTTTTCTACATTCTATTGCTACATGGGTAAACAGCCTAGTGGGATTTCTTGGCACTGAAGTATCATTTATAACATTGTTTCTTTGGGAGAATGCATCCCAAATCCAAAACAACTGAGTTACAAAACCAACTCTGGGAATACAACACATTTGCAAATTGTTAATTTATGTCCTTCATTAGTTCATGTAATCGTTTAATTAAATATAGACTGCTCAGTATTAAGCACTCTGCCTCCCACATATTTTACTGTCTTTACTATGCCTCTCATTTGAATTCTGAAGCCAAATATCCTCCTCTTCAACAGATAATCTGTGAAAAACTATGTAAGAGGAATTTTTATGCAAACATGAGAAAAATTTTAAATGTTTGATGTAAAATTGTCTGTCCCTATTAAACTACTGTGAAGGTGAATTTCAAACATCTTCCCACTGTGTCTGAAATCCCTGGAGAGCTGTGAGGTTGGTGACATGACATACAAAGATGGACAATTTAGAGTTTCCACATCCTCTGGGGAGAGCAAGAATGAACTCTACAGAGCTGAAACCTTTTACCCATTGAAGATGAATGGGGAAAAAGACATTGGTTGTTTCCATTGACACCTATCTATGTCTCCTGTATTAAGCAGGGCTTTTTTCATTGGAAAGACAGAAATTGAACTCCAATTAGCTGAAAGAAAACATAAAACTCTGGGAGAGACTGAGAAAGAGACCATATTGCTTTGGTTATTTGTATGCTGAGGAGAATGCCCTGGAAGAGTGGGGGAAACTGAAGATATGAAAAGTGTTATGACAATTGCAGGAGCATGGTCCTCGAGTAGAAAAAAGGAGTGAGATCCAAATCACATGTGATGGGGATAGAAACAGGGATAGTGTGTTCAGACTGATACGTGCGACAGTAGGTTGGTAGATTAAATGGGGAGGGTGAAGGAACTCGTTTTTGGTTGCTTTTATTTTCTCAGTAGAATAAGAAGCAAGGGTATGATAAAGTCATCTTGGGGCATGAAAAGATGAGACATAAGTATCAATACCCCCATTTTACAGATACTACAACTGAGGCTCAAACAAATGACATGACAGAGCTGAGGTTCTAAAGGCCAGGATTCTGCCCACTATACCCCAAAAAGAAGGAAGCCTTCTTGGCGGGAAGCCTAAGGCTAGTTGGCCCCAGGATCCCTCTCCCCTTCCCTTCCAGGTGCGCACACAGTGTCCTGACATACAGCAAATCCTTTTCAAATGGTTGTTGAATGAATGACTATTCCTGTTTTCTCCACCAAGACTCCCATGACCTCAGGATTTCATTTGCTTTACCTTCCGACAACCAGTCTGTGGAAGCTAGGAGAGGAATCTGAGGAACCCCAAGGATGTTTGGAGTCCTTTAGGTCTTAGGGACTACCGTGGAAAACAATGAAAAGGTGGGGGAAGAGGGGCACCTGGGTGGCTCATTCAGTTGAGCGACCGATCTTGCTTTCGGCTCAGGTTGTGATCTCAGGTCATGAGATCCAGCCCCATGTCGAGCTCCGTACTCAACAGAGTCTGCTTGAGATTCTCTCTCTCCCTCTCCCTCTGCCCCTCTTGCTCGTGTGCACACTCTCCCTCTCTCAAATAAAAAAAAAATTAAGGGGAAAGAAGAGGGAAGACCCTCATCGGTTCTGAGTATTATCTCATGGTGGGGATTGACCTTTGACTTTTGCTCAAGATACAAATCAGATCATGTCACTCTGCTATTTAAAACCCTTTGGTGATAGTACGAGCAATAATAATAATAATACCAAAAGGCACTTTATTGAGCTATTAGTATGTGCCACGTACTATTACCTACCTGCATTATCTTCTGGGGCATCTCATCCAAATTCTCCTTGAGTATTTGCTGTTATAATCTCCATTTTAAAGATGAAGAAACTGAGGTCTAGGAAGTTTAAGGAACCTGCCCACAGTACGTAATTTCAGAAGTGGGATTCAAACTCAGGCCATCTGTCTCCAGCATAAGTCTCTTGGAGGCCTCCTTCAACAGTTGGCTCCCAGCTACAGGGGAGCCTGTGCCTACAGGGTCACATCTGTCGTCCTTAACAGGTACCCAGGCCCCTGTATGACCTAGTCTCTGATTCCCATGCTGATTTCATCTCCTACCATGATCCTTGGCACAGATGTCAAGGGAAGATCATTGCAGTCCTTGAAAATAGAGTTTAGTATGCTTGTGTCTCTGCAAAGAGTGTTTCTCTCAGCCTCAAATGCCCTTCCATCCATAAACCACTTAACAAATGCACCTTCTAAACTTCAGCTTCAATATAAGTTCTGTGTTCAGTAAAATTCAGTTCAATGCCCATTAATTAAGCGTGTACTTAGTTCCAAACTCCAAGCAAGATATTGGAGATTTCCTCTAAAAAAGACTTCCTGCCTTCAAGAGACCTTCAGTCTACTGATGGCAGGTAGTTTAAGATGTGACCTTCCTTTTATCTTTTTTAAAGATTTATTATTTATTTGAGAGAGAGAGAGCAAGAACAGGGGGCAAGGAGAGAGAGAGAATCCCACGCAGAGTCCCTGTTGAGCAGAGAGCTTGACTCAGGGCTGGATCCCATAACCCCTGAGATCATGACCTGAGCCGAAATCAAGAGTTAGGCACCCAACCGACTGAGCCAGCCCAGTACCCCAAGAGATGAGCATTCTGATAGATGAGGCACAGACTGCAAGGGAGCACATGGTAGGAGGCTAAGGTTGACATTTCTGGGAATCAGGAGAGGAGCGTGGACCAGAAAAGTGACCACCATGTATAGTCCATCTTTTGCTTGTAGCTTTGCCATGTCTGTGTTTGTGGCCCTGTCTGCTGCTAACGATAAGTCATTCTTGTGAGTAAAATACATATTAGTAAGTTTAATATTAAGTTTAAATATTAGTAAGCTTATTTGTGTAGTATGTTTTATATAAATCTTTGAGCAGTGTTCCAAGAAATATCAAATTTTGGGGGGAAAAATGGATCCTAGAATTAACAATTTGGACACAAGTTACAGTGTAGGAGCATCTGGGTGGCTCAGTCAGTTAAGCATCTGACTCTTGGTCTCAGCTCAGGTCATGATCTCAGGTTCATGAGATCGAGCCCTGTGTTGGGCTCCCCATTGAGAAGGGAGTCTGTTTCTTTCCCTCCTCCTCTGCCCCTCCTCCTGTTCAAGTTCTCTCTCTTTCTCTCCCTCTCTCAAATAAATAAATCTTTAAAAAAAAAAAAAGACAGAGTGTAGTGCTATTAGCAGTGTTAGAAGGGGCCAATGTTAATTATTCAAGTATCAGCCAATAACATTGATTGGTAGTTCTCCTCCAGTGTTTGAATATTGACTAGAAGCAATGGTTCTTTATTAATGCCACCAAACTTCATTTTTCCTATTTGTTAAACAATTTTAGATAACCATAATAATCAATAAAGAGTACATAATCTTGGAAGTATTTTAAGAATAGCTTAAGATATCAGGAATCTCTGAGATTTCCCAAGAATTCGTGATTTCTGGAATTTGGAAACAGGAGTGGGGGCCTGTAGGCTAAACCGAGACTTTCTTGCTTTAGGCCAGTTCTCCCTGATTTCCTCCAGCTGCCTATGAGACTTGGTACCCACCCTTACTAGCGCTCATGCTAACATCTTATTTATTAATGTGACTCAAATGTGAGACCCTAAACAACCAGGTTTGTTCCACACATCTTTATTTCTTTAGTTCCAAGCTCAGAACCTGGCTTTCAATTGGCTTTCAGGGAGAATTTGTTCAGTGAGTGAAGGAATTCAGCTAGAGTTCGATTTGCCTATAACTAATTAGAAAAAAATTATAGTGTGTAAAGCACAACTGAAGTTTATTTCTCTTCTGTATATAAGTAGCCAAGAGGTGGTCAGTCCAGGCCTAACATGGCCTTCCAGAGTGCCAGTCACAGATTTGTCCTATCATTGTCCTGGCTTCCTTTCACAAAGTCATTCCATGGCTCAGGACAGCTTCTGGTCCTCCCGTCACTAAGTCAGCTTTCCAAGTAGCAACTTGGAGAAGGCAAGAGAGGACGTGTTTCCACCAGAAACTGCACATACCACGTCTGCTTACATTCCGTCCCATAAGCCAGGACTTAGTCATAATATGGCCACACATAGCTACAAAGGGAAGCTGGAAAGTCCAGCTTTTCCCAGGCTCCGTTTGCACAACTAAAAACCAAGGGTTCTCCTCAGAGTCTGCTGATGGGAATGTATCTGCAGAAAATAGGCAGCTCCTCAAGATGGGAAACAAAGTTATCATAAGACCCAGCAAGGCCCTCCTAGTGTCCACCCAAGAGATGGAAAACATCTGTCCACACCAAAACTTGTACAGGGATGTTCACAGTAGCACTCTTCATAACAGCCAAAAATCGAAACAACCCGAAATCTGTAAGCTATAGATAGATAAACAAAATACTGTTTATGGTATATCCTCATACAATGGAACATTATTTGTTTTAATATTTTATTTATTTGAGATAAAGAGCACGAGAGAGAGCAGGAGCAGGAGAGCAGAAGGCGAGGGAGAAGCAGGTTCCCCACTGGACCCTGGGATCATGACCTGAGTTGAAGTCAGACACCTAACTGACTGAGCCACCCTCCAATGGAATGCTATCATTATAATTTGGCAGTAAAAAGAATAAAGTTCTTATACATGCTACAATGTGGTTGAATCTTGAAAACACTATACTAAATAAAAAAGGCCAGACACAAAAGGCCACATGTTGTATGACTCCAACTACATGAAATTTTCAGAAGACAAAAATCCAGAAATCGAAAGTAGTTGCATGGTAGCCTGAGAAGCAGGAGGGAGGAGGGGACGGGGAGCAACTGCTAGTAGGTATGGGGTTTATTTTGGAATAATGAAATGATCAGGACTTAGTAATGATAATCATACAAACTTGTGAGTGTGCTAAAAAAAAAACCATTGAATTGTACACTTAAAAATGGTGAGTTCTATGATATGTGAATTATATCTTAATTAAAAATAATAAATAATTTTTTAAAAATCAGGGATTCTATTATTGAAAGAAAAGAGGAAAAATAACAATTTGGGGACAACAGTCTCTGCCGCAATTCTGTAGAAGGAGTTAATCAGATGAGATTCTCTTTAGACTAGGTTTGGGCTAATGGAATAGTAGGAAAATAAGGTTCTATAAAGAAGAGAATGGGACAATAAACAGAGAAACAGTCTTGAGAAAAGGTCACAGAGAGATGTTCTTCTTCTTCTTCTTCTTCTTTTTTAAACATTTTATTTATTTATTTGAGAGAGAGAGAGAGAGAGATCACAAGCAGGCAGAGAGAGGGAGGGAAGCAGGCTCCCTGCTAAGCAGGGAGCCCGATTCAGGGCTTGATTCCCAGGACCCTGACACCATGACCTGAGCTGAAGACAGAGGGTTAACCCACTGAGTCACCCAGGTGCCCCCACAGAGAGATGTTCTTAATTTTCAAAGCCTCAGGCTCAGTTTGTTGTCACCTTCTTGTGATTCTCACTGGGAATTAGGACTTGACTTGCCATTTGAACTCATAACAGAAGATGAAGTTTAAAAAAATGTTTCACTCGTAAGGTCACTGACTTTGGATTCCTGCAAAATTAGCAACTGGGCCCTCTGCTACCAGTAACTTTTAAAGTGGGAATAGTCAGAGCCTGGGAATGGTTCCAGAAAAACCATTGGCCTATGAGGATTTTGGTCATTAATCAAGAAACTTGGAAGTTCAGTAGCATGAATGTCACTGACTCTGTCATTTCCAGCTCTGCTTCCAATTTATGGAAATGTATAGAAAAGAATGCTAAGGGGGGGTTCCTGGGTGGCTCAGTCAGTTAAGTGTCTGCCTTCGGCCCAGGTCAGGATCCTGGAGTCCTGGGATTGAGCCTGGTGTCAGGCTCCCTGCTCAGCGGAGAGTCTGTTTCTCCATGCCCCCTTCCCCTCCCCATGTTCTCCCTCAAATAAATAAATAAAATCTTAAAAAAAAAAAGAATGCTAAGAATAATGAATAGATTTGAAGGAAAGCATGACATCATAAAACATCCCTGACTTTGAATTTGGTCCGGCATCCAAGTGCTGGCATTGTGGTTTACCAGCCGTGAGGTTCTATCTAACCTTTCTGAGCCTCAGTTTGCCTCTCTGTGATATGGGAATGACATCTATCACAAGCTGTTTCCCTGGGCACCTCGCCACATGTCCTGTATTCGTCAGGACTCAGTCGCAAATGGCAGAAACCTAAGTCCATCTAGCTTAAGGAAGACATGAAAAGCTGGAGTGATTGGTTAGGAGTTTGAGGGAAGGCATTTCTTAGACTGTGATACCAGGAAGGGGAAAATTGAGTCGGAACCTCCTCAGCTGGCACCTCAAAGCCCTTTGGGCTTTCTCTCCACCATGCATCCTGTCTCTGTTGGCTTCATTGTCTCAGACCTGAGTCTCCAGGGTGCTAGAACCAAGTCTCTCGCAGACTCCCATGTAGCACTAGAAATGAACGGACTGATTCCCAGATTTAGTCTGAAAAATCCTAGTTAAAGACTCTGATTGTCTTGGTTGAGGACAGACCCCTACCATCCTCCTCCTCAGACCAGTAGCTGTGGCTGGGCGCGCATAGGTGCACAGGCTACAAGGTACAAGGGTGGGCCCCGCCCCATTTCAGGGCCATGCCCCTGAGACTGGAGGAGATGGTGAAGGGTGGTGGAGGGGGACATACTGCAGAGATCCAGGCACAAGAAGTCTAGCCCATGTCCCAGACCCAGCTTCACCTTCAACTCATCCCATTTTCCTCACCTGTCACACTCACTCTTTCTCCTAATCCACATCTCAGTGGATGGCATCCTTCCGTGGCTGGGACTGGAAATCTGGAAGTCGGGCTGTATTCCTCCCTTGCTTACCTCCTGTTGGAATGAATCACCCAGCCCTCATGCTGTGCCCATGAACTCCTCACGCTTTTACCCTTTTCTTTCCGCCCCCTGCCCTTGTTCTCGCAAAGAATTCACCACCTTTGTCTGTGCTGCATTGATAATGGGTTTTCTTTCTCCTTGTTGTATCTCCCTCTGTCCTAATTTCCACACTCTGGGGACAGTTATTTTTCCAAAATGATACAAGTGATAAAAGAGACACTTGCTGTGTCTCTTCCCTGCTCAGTTTTTTTTTTTTTTAAATGACCCCACATTAAGGCCAGTGCCATAATTTCTGGTGCCAGGTGCCAAATGTTCAGAAAACAAGGGGGGGAATGCCATTGAATGTATTAAAATATGAAGATTTTTCCTTTTCCTTCTTTTTTTTTTTAGTAGTCTGTCTCAATTTTTCATGGTGTTTTTATTTGCCATTAACATTATTCTATGTAAACAAATATTCGTATTATAAATTCTTAGCAGGGATTTACTATTCATGTTTATATCGTACAATGCCAGTTTTTTTTTAAAGATTTTATTTATTTATTTGACAGAGAGAGATCACAAGTAGACGGAGAGGAAGGCAGAGAGAGAGAGAGAGGGAAGCAGGCTTCTTGCTGAGCAGAGAGCCCGATGTGGGACTCGATCCCAGGACCCTGAGATCATGACCTGAGCCGAAGGCAGCGGCTTAACCCACTGAGCCACCCAGGTGCCCCAGTTTTAAAGACAAATATAAGAGCCTTTAACTCATTTGTGGAATCACTGAAGGGACACAATTCATATTTTGTGGCCCAGTGCACAAAATTAACCCAACTGCTTTAAAAAAAAAAAAAAAGATTTATTTATTTATTTGGTGGGGCAGGGGCAGAGGAAGAGGGAGAATCCTGAAGCAGATTCCCTACTGAGCACAGAGGCCCACGCAGGGCTTGAACCCAAGACCCTGACATCATACTCTGAGCCAAAATCAAGAGTCAGACGCTTAACCAGCTGAGCCACCCTAACCCATCTGTTTTTATCTCACTTCTTAATATGGACACATTCTATCAACACTCAGTGGAAGGCTGTGGCTTCAGAAACATGTTTGACTTGTCTTTGCTTTGAGTTGCTGAACTCCCATGCAGAGTAGGTCCTCTGGAGTTTTGGGCTCTTGGAGTGTCCTGAACGTTACATGTGAATGAAGGAGCAAGACAGGACTGACGGGCCTCCCGCATCTCTCTCCTCCAAACACATGCCTGCCCCTTTGTCCCACTGGACTTCACTTACAAAGCACAAGCCGAAAGAAAGCATTATTATGAATTCCAAGATGGCCTCCAGCAGAACAGTCAACCAAGCATGGGGTCCATCTGAGCGGGGGACCCTGGCAGGCTGTACAAGGTCACACACCCCACGAAGCAGTTCTGCTACCTATTTTCCATAGGGCAGGTTCCAACTGTTTCAGAGGAAATGCCAGCCCTTTTAGGATGAGAACTGAGTCTCATCTCCTTTCTTTATCCTGTCACCTGCTTTCTCTGCCCCACAGAAAGTTTTCTCCTGCAAGGATGAATGGCTTAGTATTTTCTCTCCCACCATCCTGATTGCCTGAAATGTCTTAGATCCTCTGCTCATCGTAAGTCTCTGTTCAAAGGCTGTCTCCTCTGTGAAGACTGCCTCGACTCTCCCAGGAAGACAGAGCTCTTCTCATGCAGCTCCCTGTGCTCTGACACAGCTGTGGTCATGATATGTGGTATCGCCATTGCCAAGACTGGAAGCTGTTTGGAGCAGGAACTGTCTCTTTTCTTGAGGTCTCAGTGTTCAGCAGGGTGTCTGGCAAATGGCAGGAGTTCACTCAACAGAACACTTACAAATGGAATGAAAGAATGAAACAACGCCTGGTGTACTGTAGCCCTTCATTCATGAAATGTTTCATTCAAAAATGTCTACTGAGTGCCCATGATATAATGGGCTCTGGTTCACATCTGTCTTTCCTTCAACAAACAGTGAGTGTCTCCTGCGCATCAGGATTGACGTTAGGAGCTGGGGTCACATGACAGGCAGGTCCTCTTCCTTCTAAGACCTTATACTCTTGTTGGCTCTCCGCAAATGTCATTGCACCCCTTCCCTCCACCTCCCAAGAGGTAACCAAATCAGTCATACATATTTTAAGACTTTCTCAGCTTCCACCTTCAGCTCGGGATTCCCTTTCTCTGCGACATTCTCGTGTACCAAGAGATGGATGCTTGATCATGCCAGAGCTGTTTGTTTTTGTTTTTGTTTTTTTGTTTTCAGCCCCGGCAGAGGTTACTGTAGAATGAACAGGAAGCCAGCCCTGTAGCCCCTATACTAGCTGGGGTCACCAAATTATTCCAGAGGTTATTTCCCTGAGGCTCAACAAAGTCTCTGCCTGCCAATGACTGTTTTCAATCTCTTCCTCTCACCTAAGTGTTCCTCTCACAAATTTGAGATGTATTTCCTTGTAACACATACCATATCTGGTCACAAAAGCAGCATGTGTCTCAGTTGGAATGCAGTTGGCATCAGAGCTCAGCTCAGGCTAACCAGAGAGAGGGAACAGAACTGTGGCCCAGATGCTTGAGTTCTTGCTGACATAGGCTATTTTCCCTCCTCCCTTCGCTTCTCCCTGACCCTCCCTTGACCTTCTAGCATCCTGTAATTTCTGAGTGTTGTTCAGTGGAGAAAAATGTTATGAGAGCCTTCTTTATAAAAGCACCCTTACTCATACAGAGTTTATGTTCCCCAGTGTTGTCCCAGCGGAGATGGAATTTTTCATTCTTTATCATGGCTAAAAGAAGAAATATTTTGAGAAGTCTGAGAAAGCTTACTTCAGAAACTGTTTATGCCTTAGAGAATTCAATTGCAGAAACGTTTCAGGTGAAGAAGTGGTAGAAGGGTCATACTGCGGACCGGATTGTGTCTCCGCTGCCCCAAATTAATACACTGAAACCCTAACCCCAATGTGAGGGTGTCTGGAGATGCGTCCTTTGGGAAGTAATTAGAGTGAGCTGGGTCTCCAGGGCAGGTCTCTCATGTGTGGCATTAAAGGAAGAGGAAGAGAAAGAGATGCTCCCTTTCCCCCATGTGAGGAGACAGTGGAGGTGTCCATCTGCAAGCCAGCAAGAAGGCTCTGACCAGGAACGGAATCAGTCAGCACGTTGACCTTGGACTTCCCAGCCTCCAGAGGTCATAATTAATTTCCACACACCTCTATTCAGAGCTGGTCACTGTCGAATAGTTTAAGTCCCTCCAGGGCACGTCAGGGGCTAGACTGATCACATCAAATGCTGCAGCCACTCAGGGCACATTATGGATTTAAATGATGACTCCAGCTGAGCTCTGACACATGGGAAATGACAATGGGTTGCTGGATCCAATGACTGCTTGAAATCATTCCCAATACATGAATAGGTTTTCACAGAATTCTTGTTCCTAGAGAAAGCATTGTTATGGAGAACTTAGCTGTGAGTCACAGCATTTTGGTTCACTCTGCAGAAGGTGTTGGAGGAGGTGGGAGCTGTTCAAGGACACAGCCTTGAGAGAGTTAAGGTGTTGTCGAGACCAGCGGGATCGTATAAGTGACTGGACCCAGTTAAGGCATATATATATATATATATATATATATATATATACATACACACACACTTTATATAGATATGCCATATGTATATGTGTATACACACACACACACACACACACACACACACACACACACATATATATAAATGCTAGTGGGCAGGTACAGGGATTTGCTCTTTCCTGGCTGCCCCAACAAGCCTCATAAGTAACTTTTCTTGCTTATCTGCCCCCCTGGAGTGGTCTCTCTCTTTCTCCCATCTCTCCTTGCCCTCCACGGATGGGGGCCAATTTGCAGACCAGCAGGAGGTCATTGAGGATTTAAACAAGGCAGGTGGGATAGTCCATCTCTAGCTTGAATTGTTCTATAGCAACTTGGCTAATCAAATGTAACATTTTGCTTGGGACAGAATGAGAATCATAATAGCAGAAACTATAATAGACAGAGATATCTTGCACAAATGGAGGTCTAATGCACGCCAGATGTTGTGCTAGGTTGTGTGTGTGTGTGTGTGTGTGTGTGTGTGTGTGTGTGTGTGATTATTTTTGTCTTATGTGTTGGGAAATAGAGACCTACAAAGCTAGCTTGGAGGGTGGAGGGGGAACTGGGATTTGGATCTGACTCCAAAGCCTGTGCTTTGCTCACTACACTGCACTGCTCCTTGCATCCAAAAAGTGTTTTTGCACCTGCATCCTTCTTTCTGGGATATTACACAATTAATAATTGACGTTAGAGAAGTACAGCCCCGTTGGTCCCGGGAACCATGAAAATGCATCGTGAAGCCGGCCTCCTCTTGCAGATTCCTTCCATCCGGCGACTCAGGAACAAGGGGTGTTTCCCCCAGCACTCATTTGTCAGTTTGTTATTAAAAGAAAACCTTTTTTGAGGAGAGTCGGAAAATCTTGTGAAAAAAGAACCTCCCTTCTTTTTTTCCTTGCGAAAGCAAGTGCAGTGGATGTAGCTAATTCTCTTGGTGGTGTGTCAAGACCACTTTTCATAAGCATGAGTTGCGATCGTCTAAGATAGTGTCATCAATGAATTTCTTCTGGTGGTACCTCTCCAGTTCTCAATTTACTGTATCTCATCTGCTCTTCTTTGAGAGCTGTCTTGAGTTTACTGAATTAGGAACTTTCTTTTTCTTTCTTTTTTTTTTTTAAGATTTTATTTATTTATTTGACAGAGAGAAATCACAAGTAAGCAGAGAGGCAGGCAGAGAGAGAGGAGGAAGCAGGCTCCCTGCTGAGCAGAAAGCCCAATGCGGGGCTCGAACCCAGGACCTGGGATCATGACCTGAGCCGAAGGCAGCGGCTTAACCCACTGAGCCACCCAGGTGCCCCAGGAACTTTATTTTTCAAAGAACTTCCATCACTGTGGGTCAGGTTGTGTGGTTGCCTCTAGGGTCTTCCTGCAGGCAATGCGTACAGGCTTATGATGCTGCCTATTCTTAACACTATGTCCTTTGTTTTATTCTGGTTTTGTGACCATGTTTTAGGTACTTCAGCCTGCAGTGAGTCCGGCCTTTGGACAAGATGTCATTACTTACATAGCAATAATAGATGCTTTTACTTGCAAAGAAGAGACAGCCTTACCCCAAATGACTTAGATATAGTAAGGAAATGTATTATCTCATGGGGCGCTCGGTCCAGATAAGGCAGGCTTCATGGTTGCTTGATTTAATGACAGCACAATGTTATCAGAGACCCACATCTTTCTATCTCTTAGTTCTGCCATTTCTAGAAGCGCTCACGGTTATAAGGTGGCTGTTAGCAGCAACTGAGGCATCACCTGATGGAAATGAAAGAATCATTGCAACAGGCATGAAAGGTAAATTCTTCTCTTTAATCTGATTGGCCAGTTGAAGCAAGAAGCCCATCTCTGGACCAATAACATCTGCCAGGGGAATTCAGTGCTGGGATTGGCCTAGACCCAAAGTCAGCAAGTGTTTTCCAAAGAGGACCAGGCAGGAAAGGTTTCAGTTTTGGGATCCACACAGTCTTTGCCACACCTCTCAACTTTACTGTCCTATCACCAAAGCAGCTGGAAGAAATAATGGGTGTGGTTATTTTCAAATAAACCTTATTTACAAAAACAGGTAATAGGGCCACGGACTGACCTCTGACCTAGACTAACAAGGATCTGCCCCTGACCCTGGAGATGAATCAGCGTCTGAAGAGTCAGGTGGGGTGGGAGTGGACATCTGTGAAGAACTAGGAAATGAGTCCTGTGAGGAAGGAAGGGGGATGCTAGTAGCTGACAATGGTTTACCTCATTGCCCCTTGGAGGAGTGGAATTTAAAAACCACAACCTTTCTTCAACTACCATGAAAGCCAAGAGAAGGACTGTGAAAGCTGGCTCTTTATGTATATAAATATCAACTTGCTATAGCTTATCATTTAACTGACCACTTTAAAAACCACCCTCTTCTTGCTGGGCTTTCCTTATCTCTGGGCTCTAGTCTTACATACTTCCTGGAAGGTGACAGGTTTTCTTGAGCCCTTGCACTTGCTCCTCCCTTCCTTAGAAACATGCCCTGCCCTCCTCATCCCCATTCTCTTGGGTTATACCCTAGTCATTCCTTCAAACCCCGGGGAAACCTTCGCTTGGGTGGGATCCTTCTCATTTCAATTCCACACAGCTGTGTACCTACCTCTATTAAAGTACGTGACACCCCATACTGTACAGTTCTGTTTCCAGGTGTGTTTTCTCACCTGACTGAGCCATCCTGGAGAGCTGTGTCCCACTGTGTGCCCTAGTCCCTGCAGAACACAGCCCCGACACATAGCAGTCCCTCAATGCGTGTTTCTTGGATGAATGAGCATGAAGAAGCATGCATGCCTTGGATGATGAAAGGAAATGAATTACCCTTTCAGTATGTTTGGGGTGTTATCATTGAGATCCGAGTATCAAAATGTATACATTTTTTTTTCTGAATGCTTTTCTTGCTAAATATGAATTTCAGAAGTTTGACCCTCTGGTCTTTACATGTGAATCAGATTTGATGATTTCCACGTGCCTGTGTCATGATGTGTGACTTCAGACTTCGGGTTCATGGCTTGGCCTGTGCAGCAAGACCCCATTCAATTCCATGCCTATATTCACACCACCCCCATCACCAATGGACTCCTGAAGAGGCGAGTTTCTCTGGCCCCTGGCTCTCTACAGGGAAGTCAGCTCGGGAGTGCCTTATTTTCCAGTGTTCTCTGGATCTCTTCCTGGGGTGTATCCAGTGGTCACTTTGCTGGTAGCACAATTCCACTCCTGGATAACTTGCCATTTGTAGCACTGGCACTCACTAGATTTGCAAAGTGAAGCTCACTGGTAGGCTGAGGAAGGGTTCCCCGGAACCTCTCCTGCAACAAGTCTCCAGCAGCGATTAACACAAAGTCTCCAGCATCGATGAACTCATGGGCTTGGAGGGAAGACTGCCCTGGCTTTGGGCCAGCCTTGGCTACTGGTGGTTTACTTAGCTTCTCTGATCTGCAGCTACCTCACTGATAAGGTGAAGATAATAAAAGCCCCTACATCAAAAGGTTTTTATGAGGATTCAGTAAAATACTGCATATAATGTATAGCATATTTCCTCCTTCCTTACCGGCCGACAGTAAGCACTCAATAACAAAAGCTACTAGCTGATGCCCAAAATGTGTGTGCGTGGTATGTGTGTGTGTGTCTGTGTGTGCAGAACTGATGATATTAACAAATTTAATTTTCCAGTCTAGAGATTTCAGATATGACTCATCCAAAGCTCTTGGGCAAGTTTTTTTTTTTAAATTAAATATGAGCTATTACATAACTCGTCAACCAGGAAGCAAGGAAAAGCAACACAAGATCAGGATTAGGTTCAGCTGGGAGTAACAGGGACTTTGAGGAACCAGGCTTCAAACAATATAGAGTTTGTCTTTCCTTACATATCTAGAATTGGTAGGCGAGGGCTGGGATGGTAGCTTTACTCTATCAGGTGCTCAGAGAGCCAGGCTGTGTCTGATTTTTTTTTTTCCTCCTTAGCTTTAATGAGGCAAAATTGACAAATAAAATGTCATATATTTAAAGTATACAACTCAATGGTTGATACATTGTGAAATCGCCACAATCAAGTTAATTAATGCATCCATTATCTTACAGTTACCTCTTTTCTTTTTGTAAGAATACTTGAGTTCTACTTACTTAGTAAATTTCAAGTATATAATACATTATTATTAACTGTACTCCCTGTGTTGTACATTAGATCCTCAGAACTTCTTTGTCTTATAAGTTTGTACTGTTGGACCAACATCTCCCCATTTCTCCCACCTCCCAGTCCCTGGCAACCATCATTCTGTTCTCTTTTGGCTATGAGTTTGATTTTTTTTCTTTTAAGATTCCACAAACAAGTGGAATATACCATATTTGTCTTTGTCTGGCTTATTTCATTTCACGTAATATCCTCTAGGTTCATCCATGCTATCACAAATGGCAGGATTTCATTCATTTTTATGTGATGTATAGAAGAGGGCTGCTGGGCTCCAGCCATCACATCTAAATTCCAGACCATAACAAGTAAAAAGGGGCAAAGAAGAAAAAGTAAGTGGTACATGTCAGTTCTCTTTAAGGGAGACTCCTGAAGGCTGCCACATGACACTTTGACTTATATCTGTCCAGCCAGAATTGAATCACGTGGCCTTACTTAGCTGCAAAGGAGGCTGAGAAATCCAATCTTTCTTCTGCATTGCCATGGGCCCCACCCCATGTCAGGGGCTCTATTGCAAAGGAGGAAAAGGGAAGGTAAATACTAGAAACAGTCTTTGCCACAAGACCCCATTCATTTCTCCTCATCACAATCATATATTTAGGGACTTTGAACAAACTTACTAAAACTTCACTGGATTCTTTATAATACATTCAATAAATAGGCCAGCATACTTGGCACCAATGCACATGCCATAAATCTAGGCACTGGGGATGTAAAGATAAATAAGAAAAAAGTTTCTCCTCCAATGAAATTACTACAATGTTTTGTGTGCTGTACCAGTGGTGGTTACAAAGTGTTTCTAGATAGGGAGGAAGAAATGATAAAAGCTTCTAGTGAAGATCATAGGGGATGGTCTGAGGACACCTCACAGAGAACAGCTTTTGTTTGGGATGTTGGCAGATAAAGAGAACCTTTCTAGAAATGAGCAGACACAAGCCAAAAATCAACTGCCAGGAGCATTCTCAGCTGTAGGCAAGAGACTCTTGGCTCAAATAAATGGATTCAACTAAAGAATTGGGGAGAGATGGGGAACCCTCTCCCTCTCCAATCTGTGTACCCTAAGGGACCAGAAGAAAGAAATACATGAGATACAATGATTGTTTTTTTTCCTTTCAATGATGAAACTTGGCTAGACCACTTATTACTTCAGTCCAAGTTCTTTCCCCTGAAATATTGAATACTTTTCATGCTGAAGAACAAATATAGTATATGTGAATATGTGAATGGAGCAGAGAGCCCCTTTTAAGAGACAGATTAAGAGTATCATGTTGTAGAATTAGCTGATGTATCCATGATATAAAATTTCCACTAAAATGATAGAAAATAATCTCATTGAGAGAGTGATCAGAGGTCTGGGAAAAAAGCTTTAATCATTCCAGTAAAAGCAATCTCCTCAAGTGGAGAAATGG
Source organism: Lutra lutra (assembly GCF_902655055.1). Taxonomy (NCBI): domain Eukaryota; kingdom Metazoa; phylum Chordata; class Mammalia; order Carnivora; family Mustelidae; genus Lutra; species Lutra lutra. The sequence continues at coordinate 127,970,669 of NC_062285.1, forward strand.
AGTGTACTATTAACTAGCTTTCCCAAATCATGGGGCATTATTGTGGGAGGAACTCAGAATTTCTCATTCTTCGAGATGTTTGGTTCCCCCTGTTACTAAAGCCACTTTGACTGAGGACATCGAGTTATTTTCTATGATGCATACACGGAACATTTCAAATTATAGTTTGCTTTCTATTTTGCTGCAGCATGACACATTCTAATATAAGCTCATAGGTACAACCCGAAAAAATTTGCAGTTGACTATGAAAAATGTCTTGCTAAGGCTTTCATCATGCATGTAGAGAACAAATTAAACAGCATAGATACTGAGGCTACAAAGCCACCATTATAAATGTAGAGACCACCTCATGTCAAAACTGGATTCAAAATAATGTGAAGATTCTTCTCTCTAAAAGAACACAGAGTAACTCAAGTTCCTCAGAATCTAGGAGAAGAAAGGGAAACACATCTAGCCATCCAAAGCACCACTGAGCGTGACATAGACCTTCCTGGGGTCACATTCAGAGCGTTGAGAAATCCAAGTACAACCAAGAGAAAGACAGAAGTCTGTGAGCAAAATATGCCACTCTCAGCAGGAAAAATAAGGACAAAGCAATAGCAATCACTTTAAGCTGTTCTGTCCCATTTTAGGGAAGTTTTTTAAAATGCTAATCAATTTGAATGGCCCATTTTGAAGTAATTTCATGACATAATTGTCCAGGAAATGCAATAAAAGTTTCACAGACAATAAATACGTGTCATCTTCAACTTGTAAAATTCCTTGTTGCCTAGTGGTTTTGTATTCTAGGTACCTTAATTCTGTTTTTTCCACTTTTAAACTTTTGATTCTCTTCTGTTTTTGTATTTTTTGAGAGAAGGGCTTTCATGAGGACGATGGAGTTTTGCTCTCACTTGTTTTGGATCTTCGTGTTCTGGTAACTTCTGTTTTTAATTCCTAAGAACCCATCAACTTCCTGACCAGGGCTTTCCTCTACCTTGTCTGCAAGGTAACAAAGAGCGAGAGGCTGTGTGATGTTAAGCATGCAGTTTTCTGGTTTGAATGCTGCCACTGTCTAGCTGTGTGACTTTGGACAGCTTGCCTAACCTCTCTGTGTCTTAGTTGCCTCCTTGTAAAATAGGACTCTTGAGAGTTCCTACCTCATAATGTTGCTGAGAGGATTAAACGGTACCTACTGTTACAAAGACAAAACAAAACAAAACAAAACAAACCCCACAATTCAACTGAGTACATTTTATTTTATTTTTAAAAAAATTTTTTTAAGGTTATTTATTTATTTATTTATTTGACAGAGAGAGATCACAAGTAGACAGAGAGGCAGGCAGAGACAGAGAGAGAGGGAAGCAGGCCCCCTGCCGAGCAGAGAGCCCGATGTGGGGCTCGATCCCAGGACCCTGAGATCATGACCTGAGCCGAAGGCAGCGGCTTAACCCACTGAGCCACCCAGGCGCCCCTCAACTGAGTACATTTTAAAGACCTCATTGGTTTTATTCAGTGGTTCATGAATTGGGCAGCAGCCAGTCTTGTTGGTTGAAAGGAGTTCTGAAGGGCTGATCAAGGCAAGGATTGTTATAGGCAGAAGGAAGCTAGAACAAGGAAGTTGTACTAGACAATAAAGCAGGTTGATTATTGTAAAGTTACCTTCCTTAAAAGGGATGGCAGAGGTCTTATCAGGCAGATCACCAAGCTAATGCTGGTCAAGTGATTCCTGATCAACTGGCTTTAGGTTCCATTTCCTAGAAGGCTGAAACTGTAATTAACTTTTGGTTTGGCAGTGTGGGGCTTAGCATAAGTGGCTCCATTTTGGGACAGTTGTCATGTCTTTAACATAAGCACATAGTGAGTACTTAAATAAATGTTAGCTATGGGGCGCTTGGGTGGCTCAGTCAGTTAAGTGTCCAACTCATGATTTCTGCTCAGGTCACGAACTCATGGGTCATGGGATCAGCCCTGCGATGGCCTCCATGTTCTGCAGGAATCTGCTTGAGATTCTCTCTCCCTCTCCCTCTGTCCCTCCCTCCTCCCCCACCCTCTCTCTCTTTTCCTCTCACTCTCTAAAGTAAGTAGATAAATCTTTTTTAAAAAGATGTTAGCTATTATCATTTTGGGGTCAAAAACCCCAACAAGATATTAATGTTTCTTGAAAATGCTTCTTTAACAGTTTCTTTCCTATATGCCTATTGCAGTGGAAGTTCCAGTTACTGAGGTCAAAAGATCTCGGTTTGAAGCTCAGCATTGCCACATTGCAAATGTGTGACATTTAATGTTCCCATGGTTTTAGGGGTCTCTTTGAGAAACTGGTGGATGTGGAGGGGTCTCTCCACACACTGATGTACATACAGGCCAGAGTTTGGGTATAACCTCAGGGACTGACAATTGGGGGTCCATTTGTGGGATCTCTGGGCCCCTTAAAAGTAAGTCACAGACTGGGGAGTTGTACCACTAAGATTCTCTCTGATTGGGAATTCCAAGAATCAGTTGGGAAAGGAACGTAGTGTCATCTACCTGTTTGAGGGGCCACTGGAGAAAACACTAACACTGCTGGGAACGTCTCCAATAACCACTTGGGGACTCCTATAGGCAGAAAAATCAGGGAATGAAAATCTTTTAAAAATGTGAAATAGATCCTCTTATTCACCCGTTCAAACTCTTAGATGTTTCCTCATCACACTCACTGGAAAATTCAAAGTCTTTCCTATAGCCTGCAAGGTTCTACTTTATTTGGACCCTGCCTCCCTACACCCCTGCCCCTCACTCACTTCATTCCAACAATGTGACCCTATTGTCCCGTTTCAGGCTCATGAAACTGGCGTCTGTTGCTTGGAATTCCCTTATCCCAGATCATCTCGTGAGCCTCTTCTTGCCATTCAGGTCTCAGCCCAGGACCACTGCTCTCCGAATCTAAAAGATCTCCCATTCTCTCTCTATTGATTATATTTAATCTATTCCCAGCATGTGTCACTGTCACAGTTTCCTTATTTCTTTGTATGTTTATTGTTAATTCTGAACCCAAAGGATGGAATCCCATGATACTGAAGGGGATCTTAATCCATTTTGTTCCCTGCTATATTATCAAGTTGAGTAGGATACCTGGTCCATTAGTTGGTGCTCAATAAAAAAGTTTGCAATTAAATACATGAATGAATAAATGGATAAATAAATAAGGATAATGGTACAGAAACCTGTCTCCTCTCCCATTCTAACTTCATGCCATTAACGGAAGAAGTGGTTTCAGGAATGAGTGTTTTATACTGAGAAACTCTGAGAATAGTCTCCACATCAAACTGATGTGGTGTAGTGAGGTCCATGGAATCAGGAGTCAGATTTGCTGAGTTCAATTCCCACCTCTGCTGCTGTGTGACATCTGGTACGTTCTTTAAACTCTGCAAAATGGGCATGATGGTAAAATTACCTTTTCCTGTTTTGAGTGTTCAGAGGGATAATGCAGACAATGCTCTTAAGATAGTGATTGGCCATGATAAATTATTATTACTGAGCAGTTGTTTGGTCAACTTTAAGCCTCTGCTTCCATGTCCACCTCCTGCTCCCACCTCATACTCAGTCATAGTCATAGTCAGTCATAGTCATAGTCATAGTCAGCTTTCCCAAATGCCTGACATTGCCCAGGAAGACTGGCACTTGCCCCAGTTCTCAAAGTCTCCTTATGACACTCCCTGTGCTAAAGAAATTTCTAGGTGCCTTGGGTTTAACTTTCATTCTGTTCCTTTTTCACTTACTGAGGAAAACACTTCAGAAGACAAGTGAAAGTGTAGTTATTAGAAGGATACCTTGAATTTTTTCAAACTTAGAAACAAAAATGTAATTCATTAGAAAATCAACTATAAAAATGTAAATCATTGACCAAGACAAATGAAATTGAGAGCCACGGGCTTCATGGCATATTGATCAAGGAAAGGATTGCAAATGAAATGAGAAGAAATCCCTGAGCAGTAACTCCTGTGGTCCCAGGCTGTAGCTGATCCTATTATCTGAAGGCATCATGAAATTAGGTCCCAGAGAGGAATCTTTGCTGAATCCCACCAAGAAAGTTACACTGTCCACCAGACATAATGGAATTAGATCCCTTCTCCTCCTCAGGGGAAATACCAAAGATGTGTCTTCAAGTAAACAGAAAGAGAAGCCATTTGCTTAGTAATAAAAAATAAGTGGTTGTGGGACACCTGGCTGGCTCAGTTGGAAGAGCACAGTAGACATCAAGAACAAATAGTCCATATACCCAAAGCTAGTAGAAGGAAAAAAATAATAAAGGCTAGTGCAGGGATTAAAAAAAAAATAGAGAATAGGAAAAGGACAAGAAAAATCAACAGAACCAAGAGCGGGTTCCTCAAAAAGTTCCACAAAATAGACAAATTTTTAGCTCTGTTGACTTAGAAAGAAAACAGAAGGCTCAAATAACTAAAATTAGAAAAAGTAGACATTACTACAGATCTTACAGAAAAAGGATTATAAAAGAGTACTATGGACAATTGTATACTAACAAATTTGATAGCCTAAATGAAACAAACAGATTCCTAGGAACATACAACTTACCAAGACCAACTCATGAAGAAATATAAAATCTGAACAGACTTGTAACCAGTAAGGAAATCAAATCAGTAAACAAAAACATCACCACAGGGGCACCTGGCTGGCTCAGTTGTTAGAGCATGTGATTCTTGATCTTGGGATTTTGAGTTTGAGCCCCTCATAGGGCATAGAGATTACTAAAACAAAACCCAAAAAACCTCACAATGAAGAAAAGGCCCAGGACAGGATGACTTCACTGGTGTAATTTACCAAACACCTCATGAGGGACAAGGGACTTGGGCACATGGCTGTAATAATGTCCTAGTGTTTCTTGCCTGCTGCAAGCCCATGCCAATTAAGATGCCTTCAATAGTTCAAGAAAGAGCCTTCAGGTCCCTATATGCCCTTGCTGGGAGCTCCATCAGCCTGACTACAGAGCTGGGTGAGGGCAGTAGGTGGGACACAAGTAGTATGTGGTTTGGAGTGTTGGGTTTCAGAGCCAATGGCCAAGAAAGAGTTCTTGAAATGTCTTTGGTGCAAGAAGGTGTTTTTTTTTTTAAGGCACAAGGACATGACCTATGGGCAGAAAGAGCTTCTGCTCCAGATTGTGAGGAATAACTGATTATATACTATGGAGTTGGGAGAGGTAAGGACAAAGGGAAGTTTCCAAAATGACTTTCATATGTTAAAGAAGACTCTCCGGATTCTGTGGTCCCAGCTATTATTAAGCTAAGGTGGTTTTTCCCTCTAGCAAAGTGTTAACATTAAGACAGCTGGGAATTTTCTGGAGAAATATTATACTCTGCCTGTCTCAAGTATTTGTCAGTGGGCTGCAGGTTATAAGGAAATTTAATTTTATCTACATTTCCTTCTGCCTTTGTTCCCCACATCAGTAGCAGCTGCTGTATTAACCATTGTAATCCATGCAGTCAAAGCAGGCTAATTTGGTTCATCTCCCAGCCCTATCATCATTAACTGTAAGATCTGTGCAAAATTTTCACCTTCCTTAAGCCTCGGTATTTAATCCTAAAAATTATCACCATCCTTATGAGGTTGCTGAAAGCATTAAAAACATGCATGTCAAGTAAACCCTGGCACATAGCAGGTGCTCAATACATTTTATGTATCTGTGAAGTTCTGGGGTAGGAACACTGGGTAAATCACCCTCTTACTGAAATGTAGATTTTAACAAGGCTTAGTTTGATCTGGGGGTGCCATGTATTACCAACCACGTTGGGACAGGAAAGACTCTTTTGTATGTCAGGTCATCATCCTATTATATATTTTTAAGATTCTTTATTTGAGAGAGAGAGAGAGAGCACAAAGCAAGTAGAGGAAGGGACAAAGAATCTCAGGTAGACTCTGTGCTGAGCACAGAGCCTGTTGTGGGGCCCAATCTCAGGACCCCAAAATCATGAACTGAAAGGAAATCAAGAGCTGGTCACTCAACCAACTGAGCCACCCAGGTGCCCCTCCCCCCCCTTTTTAAAAGACTTATTTATTTGAGAGAGAGAGAGAGTTGGCGGAGGAGGGACAGAGGAAGAGGAAGAGAGAGACTCCAGCAGACTCCCCACTGAGTGAGAGGCCTGACGTGGGGTTCCATCTCATGACCCATAAGATGCTGACCTGGGGCACTTGGGTGGCTCAGTTGGTTAAGCAACTGCCTTTGGCTCAGGTCATGATCCTGGAGTCCCAGGATCAAGTCCCACATCAGGCCCTCTGCTCATCAGGGAGCTGGCTTCTCCCTCTGCCCCTCGCCCCTTTCATGCTCTCTCTCTCAAATAAATAAAATCTTTTATAAAAAAAAAAAAAAGATCCTGACCTGAGCCAAAATCAAGTGTCAAATGCTTCACCAACAAGGCCACCCAGTTGCCCCAGATCATCACCCCATTAGTGAGCCTATACGACACAAACGGGATCTAGATTGCTACTCCCAGAACTTTCAGCAACTTTTGAAAAAGTGCCATGAGAGAACTTTTGTGGCCTAGCAGATGACTTCATGGCTCTCTCTGCCCTCAGTCTGTGGTTTAGTCCCAGAAGCAAGTCCCAGTTCAAGTCTTTGAGCCACTGGGTATGTGAGCCTCCTCCCCTAAGCAGCAAACATAAGGAAACTGGAGAGGGTGTTGCAGGGTTCAAGGGAATCATGTCTTTCAGGATACCTGAAAGACCCCACTGTACTCATCTCAATTTTTGGTCATGGGTCATTCTGCTCCTAAACAGTGAAATCTGCCCAGACAATAGTTCTTTTATGGAAAGAATGCTGCCAAAGAGAAAATCTTCATTGTTTGCAAAACCTCTGAAAGGAACCAGATAAAAATTGTTGATTTACCTGTATGCTTATTATTTTTCAAAGGGAAAAATAAATATATTTTAAAAAATTGCCTGTCTTGGGCGCCTGGGTGGCTCAGTGGGTTAAGCCGCTGCCTTCGGCTCAGGTCATGATCTCAGGGTCCTGGGATCGAGTCCCGCATCGGGCTCTCTGCTCAGCAGGGAGCCTGCTTCCTCCTCTCTCTCTCTGCTTGCCTCTCTGTCTACTTGTGATCTCTCTCTGTCAAATAAATAAAAAAAAAAATTGCCTGTCTTACAAAAGATACTGATATTTTACAGGGTTATCTTGATTTTTTTTATTATATTATTGACATGCTGAGAAAAGTCCCGTTGCATTTAAAATATTTTTTATATTAAAAAAAGGGAGTCCCTGCATTTGGATGGCTCAAGACCACCAAGATGAGAACTTGATTTGTACTTAAAGTCAAACAGATATCCCAACAGACAAAACACACTTTGCAAGACCATAAGCTAAAGAAACAAACTATTTGATAAAAATAGAAAATTTTTATATTTCTAGCAATTGTTGTCAAGAAAGGCTTTGCAGTGTTTCAAGCAGACTCCCCGCTGAGCACAGAAGCCAATGTGGGGCTCAAGCTCAGGACCCTGAGATCATGACCTGAGCCAAAGTCAGTGGGACACTTAACTAGCAGAGCCACCCAGGTGCCCCTTTTATGGATGTTTTCAGGCACTGGGACACGATTTGCTTTCTGGTTTGAGGTAAGAGCAGTTTGAACCACAACCAGCAAACGTCACTGGTTCACTTTCCACAATCTCTTCCTAGCCTGTGCTCACGTGGCCTGGGGGCAGCAAAGACCATCTTGGAAAGTTACTAGCTCCCTGGGTCTCCTTTAGGCATTCTTCAGTATCGTCATTTTGTTCATAGACTGATTTCTTTGAAGCCTCGTAAAAGAGTTGTTGGTTTTATTTTGTTTTGTTTAGACGCTAATTTCTCCTTACTTCGGCTTCATGTTCTGTGTCTCACGATAAATTTTAACTTTCCTTAATTTCGGCCTTTTTACTTAGTCACCTGATTACTTAAACTATTACATATGATACTCAAGGTTTCATATTCTATTCTGTTCAGAGAAATGACCAGAAAACCCAAAATATAATGCTTTGCACTTACAAATTCATTTAAGCCCCAAATTGGGACTGAGATTTCTTACTTTCTTTTCTATTTGGCAGAGCTTTGAGTTTTTAAAATCCTTATCCGTTTGGTTCCAGAGTTCATGCATTTTCTTTTATGTATCACACATCTCCCTAGTTGAGTGCAAAACTGAAAAAAAAAAGTAAAGAAGAGAAAAAGAGAAGAACAGAAAAGAAAAGAAAGGAAGGAAGGGAGGGAGGAAGGAAAAGGAAAAAGATCTTTATATTTTTTTATAAGCATGTGACTAGTACTGCTTATACGTTAGGACCAAGAAATAGGAAATTCATAATAAACAGCCAAAAGTAATCACCTCTAAAGTGCTTGAAATTGGTTAGGAAATATTTTCATAATCTTAAATTTTTAAAATTTATTTCCTTTACCTTTTCCAGTCATTTTTGAGTTCCCCAGCATGGATATTTAAGATTAAAAAACAAACATTCCTTATTTATTGTATTTGCTTTTATATTTGCTTTCATTACCATCATTGAAACATCTTGTTCCTACAATTTTTCCTACAAATAGCTAGAATTTGAGCAAAATCAGTCATAAACAGGCCTCTATGGTCTGTCCGGGGGCCCTATCCCTTAGAAATTGTTTTTTTTTTTTTTTTAAAGATTTTATTTATTTATTTGACAGAGAGAGATCACAAGTAGACGGAGAGGCAGGCAGAGAGAGAGAGGAGGAAGCAGGCTCCCTGCCGAGCAGAGAGCCCGATGTGGGGCCCGAACCCAGGACCTGGGATCATGACCTGAGCCGAAGGCAGCGGCTTAACCCACTGAGCCACCCAGGCGCCCCTATTTCCTCTTTTCTAATGTGGGGGAAAATACGAGTTACCCACTGTAGAGGGCTGCCAGGAGTTATGAATGGTATAATGTATGAAAAGCACATAGTAAAAGCTCAACAAATCCTAGCTATTATGATCATATTCCTAAAGTCACCTTTAGACCCTGGACTACACAAGTTAGAACTAGAAAGATAGGGCTCAGGCCAAAAGTCCTTTCTAGCCCAATACCCAGTGGTTTATAACAGAGATCTCATTAGTTAAGGATTCTTTGTATGACCCTCGAAAATGTCACAATCTTTTTTTTTTTTAAGGATAGGTGTAAATATAATAAAACCCGCCTCTCTTTTTTTTCCTCCAGCTTTATTGAGCTATCATTGACATGTAACATTGTATAAGTTTGATATATATATATATTGTAGTGATTTGATACATAGGTATATTGAGAAATGATTTCTATAATAAGGTTAGTTAGCACCTCCATCACCTCACATAATTACCATTTTTTAAGTGGTAGTAACATTTAAGATGTACTCTCTTAGCAACTTTCAAGTATAAAATACAGAGTTGTTAACCATGTTGCACATTAGATCCCCAGAACTCATTTGTCTTGTAATTCAAAGTTTGTAGCCCTTCACCAACATCTTCCTATTTGCCCCACCCCAGCCCCTGGCAACCATCATTCTGCTGTTTCTACGAGTTCAAAAACCTGCCAAGCTTTAACTCACAGAGCTGCTGTGAAAGTGAGACTCTTTGCTCAAGGTCTTTCAACTAAACAATGCCACACGTCAGGCCATGAACCTCAGACTTGTGCAACTTCATGTATATACTCATTCTTCTTCGGCAAATAAGAGAGAGATAGGACAAATGAGAGAGGGTTCCGCAGCCATTGGCTGTGGATTTGCCTTGGAATGATTGGGTTCCTCACACCATGCTTACAAGCTTTGGTTGCATTGAGGAACTCTGGATACAAATTAATTCAAGATCTGATCCCAGCTGTGCCACTTTCTAGCTATGTGACCTTGAGCAAGTCACTTAATTGTTCGTGGACAAGAGCAGTGTTTCCTTCAGATGCCCATGGTGAGGATGAAATGAGATGTTATACACAGCACACTTAGCACAGGCTCAGTGCTCAGAACATTAGAGACAATGATGATGATGATGATGAGGATGAGGATGATGATGGCAGTATGGTGATAATGATAGTGATGATGGTGCTGGTGATGGTGGTGGTGATGATAATGGCGATGCTGATGATAGTGATGCTGATGATGGTGATGGTGATGTGATGATGGTGAGGATAGTAGTGATGATAATTATGGTATTAATGGTGATGGTGATTATGGTGATTGCTGGTGGTTATGATGACGGTGATGATGGTGGTGATGATGATGGTGATGATGGTGATTTTGCTAATTTACTGCTTAGAATTATCTGCCCTTAAGTATCACAGCTGTTCATTTTGTTTTTCAAGTTGCTGCTGCTACTGTAGCCACAGGGGTTTAAAATATGACCTGAGCTCTCCAAAGATATTCCCTTCTCTATTTTCTAATATAATCCTTTTGAAACTGTTGCTCAGTTGAATTACAGCGTTAGTTGCATATCTATCTTCTCTTTTATAAGCCACATAATTGTTTAAACAGAGAGAAAGGGAAAGAGAGATGAAGTCAGACAGTATCTTTCTACTTTTTGTTTTTTCATTTAATGTAATGAGTTTTCTGCTTTTTTTTCTTAAAGAAATCAGGATGCTAACTAGAGGGTATTATGCTTAGCGAAATAAGTCAATCAGAGAAAGACAATTATCATATGGGCTCCCTGACATGAGGAAGTTGAGGGGCAAAGTGAGGGGCATGGGGGGTAGGAAAGGAATAAATGAAACAAGATGGGATCGGGAGGGAGACAAACCATAAGAGACTCCTAATCTCATAAAACAAACTGAGGGTTGCCGGGCGGAGGGGTGTAGGGAGAGGGTGGTTGGGTTATGGACATTGGGGAGGGTATACGCTATGGTGAGTGCTGTGAAGTGTGCAAACCTGGCGATTCACAGACCTGTACACCTGGGGCTAATAATACATTATATGTTAATAAAAAAAGATAAAAAATTTTAAAAAAGTAAAAAAAAAAAAAAAGAAATGAGGATGCTGGCGGAATGTGCAGATTGTCATTTTAATGCAGCATCGTCACATATGACAAGATTTGACAAAGTCTTCAAAAACCATTAAGCTTGTCAAAATTCCATCCTGTACTTTGTCAAGACCTACCATCACATACTACAAATCTAAGGATTTGTCAGATAGAAGTTTTGTTACAGCCCGACTTGTCAGTCAGTCTCCTCAGGCCCCTGCTTCACCTTCAACCTGAGTAGCTACAATTTTTTATTCTGGAATTGCAAGTAAGATTTCACTTGCAAAAATGATCCACAGCTAAGATGTTTGTGCTTTTATACACAAGAGATATATTTACAAACAGGAAAAAAATCTAATTAGCCAGTTGTAGTGCGTCAGAGATGTAATGGAGGAATGATGAGAAGCATAAGGAAAAAAGTGAGGTGAATAAGGACAGACAGACAAGGCACATTTAAACAAAGGAGCACAGGTTTAAACATCCTTTGGTTGATGTAAGTTTAACGTATCCGTGAGATCTGAGTTCAACCACCAGCTAGCTCCTTGAGGATAGGAACTAGGTTTTGAACATCATTAGGAACTGATCTTGCAGAATTCAGGTACGGCTGAATCCAGAAGCTCAAAGACTGATTAGTTACTGGTGTCTTTCTTTCCATCTTTAGGTTCTGCTGTCCTTTGACTTCGTGTTAAGGCAGGATTTTGCCAATAGGAGTGGTGCCTGCTGCTCTGTGGTCCTTAGCTAGTGATCCTGGGGTTAGAGAATTAAGGTGTGGAAAAATACTCTTCTGATATTACTGGGAACAGTTCTAGGGTTGATTTCCATTAACAAGAGTTGAGTCATGTGCCCATCTCTCAGTCAATCACTGTGGTTAGCAGGACAAAGTACTCTCATAAGACATTTCTGGGTCACATGCTCACTCTTGGAGCTTGGGTGAGAAAGTAAATCCTATTTGATGTACGTGAACTTGAGTGCAAAGAAGGGATGTACGTGAACTTGAGTGCAAAGAAGGAAAATCAAGATGCTATTCTCAACGGGGAAAATAATTGATATATCTTATACCCTTGAGGCTACCCTCTCCTTTCTCCTCTCGTTCACTCTGAAAATTCTCAAAAGAGAATATTGTAAAGAAGCTGACAGAGGCACCAGCTTTGGAATAAGACATTCTGTGTTGAAATTCTGTTACTGCCACTTACTAACTTAGTGAGTCCTTGGACCAATGACTGAACCTCTTTGTGCTTCAGTGTTTTCTTTGCCTAAAATAAAGATAATAACAGCATTTATTTCATTTGTTGCTGAGAAGATTAAGTGAGATAAGCCAAAGCAACATTTGGATGCTTGGGCCTAGTAAGAGTATAATGAGCTTTATATTCCATAGAAGCTCTTTTAACTACCATTCATTTAAACCATCCATCTGATTAAACTTCATTCTTCATGCTCTCTTGGAACATACAGATAGACACCCACAGCACGTCTACGGTATGCTATCTGGACACTTTTGTTCTCACCTTCTGATTTGCAAGTGGTCCAAGACCTGTTTATTCCAGTTGTGCTCTCTAGAAACACATATTCATTAGTACTAAGCCAAGATCATATAAATGTGAAAAGAAAGTTTTTTCTGTGGAGACCTCTTTTGGGTGCTCTGTGGATATTTTGGAAGACTTGGTTAAAAGGGAATTGCTAAAAAGGATTATTACAAAATACAATATGAGCACAGCTAATGTAAAAGATTGGGGGAAAATAGTAAAGCTCTAGAAGGATTCTGCCTGCAAATGCTTTTTATCAGTGTGGTTTATTCAGGAAACATGAAACAGGACTCTAATCACAGACCCATACCCAAGTAAAAGTCTGACTATAGTGCATCAATTGATTGGTGACTGTATATATAATTATATGTTTTAAATTTTAAATTCAAATAATGCCTAAGGTATTATGGATTTTTTTTATGAATCCATGCTCTAGCTGGTTTTTTTAAAATTAACTACACAATAACTAGTCTCAATTGCTTTAATAGATAGAAAATGGCATCTGCTGATTACTATAACCTTCCTATGCTTCCTATACTTATACTTCCTATACATTATCTCTACTCATTACCATTACTTTTTAATATCCTATTTACCTCCCAGCCATTTACAATCCGGCTTCTGTACCTGTTGGTCCCCTGAAACTTGTAACTAAGAAATTGCCAACCTCAATTCTCTATTTGCTCTTTAAACATTAAGGTTTTTCAGAGTTCTGCTTCCTCTGAAATGTTCAGACTATGGGGGTCTATTTCCAAATGCCTCACAGAGCTGAAAGGACTGGAAGTCTGGGGGTCCACTTTTCAGTACTACTAGTGCACCCACTGATGATCCAACTGGTACAGTAACTGAATTCTTGTCCTCTTCTGTAAGACGCCCTTGTTGCCTACGTAACCCTGCATGCCTCTTTTGTGGCCTCCAATATTCCTGGTCCTGGGCTTGTACTCATGTAGTCTGTCATAGCTCCTGCAGCATATGGGCTGTGTATGGGGGTCAGGAGCAAAGGGACGGCCTCGGCCACATGCTGGGATGAGCCCCCAGACCCTGGTGTTGAGCCCCCAGACCCTGGTGTTGAGCCTGTGTCTTCTCTTCCCACTTCTAGGGCTGCATTTATTGGTAAATTCACTTTAGCACTCATGACTGATCTATGCAAGTGTGGTATTTTATTTTTTAAAATTTAAGATTCTATTTATTTAAAGAGAGGGAGAGAGAGATTGAGACAGAGAGAGAGAGAGAGAGAGAACACAAGCAGGGGGAGTATAGAGGGAAAGGAAGAAGCAAGCTTGCCGCTGAGCAGGGAGCCCAACATGGGGCTCTATCCCAGGACCCTGGGATCATGACCTGAGCCTAAGGCAGATGCTTAACTGGCTGAGTCACCCAGGCACCCCACAAATGTGGTACTTTGACTGTTCTTTTGAACAGATTGCAGCCTCTTCTGGGTCCCTCATTAATTAATGAGTTAAATAAATTTTTTGACAAATGTTTGTTTTACATGTAAATGAGAGTGGATGAGCATATTCTTTAAGAGATTTAATATTTTTGATCCTCCAACAAATAGTCTGATCACAGTCCTGTTATGACCTCCCCCAGGACAATGGGTACCAACCTTTGTCCCATTTACAGCATCAAGGGAAACCACCTACATAATTCTTCCCAGAACAGAAAAACTGCACCAAGATGAGTTGCTATTTCCATTTTTAAAAGGATCTGGCAACTCTTAAAGGGCAGCTTCTCTCCCTTGAGTTCCTTCTAACCAGGCACCTCCATGTAGAAGAAGTTCACAGACTCATTTTTCACATTCTGCATGAACCTGTTTGGTTGTATCCTTGTATCACCCCACCCCATCGCCCACTCTCTGGCTTGCTTAGACAGAGATAATGTTTTTTTCATCTTTCTAGTCTCCACAGTGCCTAAAATTGTGCCTTGCATACAGTGGGAGCTCAGAAAATGTTTTTGGACTTTACTTCATATTGTAGGGTGAAGAAAAATAAAATGGCAGCCAGTTAGAGAACAAGGGTCTTAAAATATAGTATTAGTCTGCTGGAACTTCATAATTACAAGGAACCATAACCATCTTCTAGGGGCTATGATGAGAGGAGAAATAAGGTGGGAGTGGTAGCAGTGACCAACAGTCATTTCTGATGTCCCTTCATAAAGCCAAGGTCACTGGCTCCCTCGCTCCTCCAAGGGACCAACATGTCCCCATACTCCTGCGGGGCCTCACTGTACTTGGATCAAGAATGGTTCTTTACACAAACAAGGCTAAAACTTTGTATCATTTCAAATCTGGGACATACTGAACTAACAAAAGCCGAGTGAGCATGATAAAGAGAAAAGTATTCTGTAATACCTCAAGATTCCTTTTTAGCTAGCACTCAGCAATCCTAGAAGAGATTAAAAATACCACCAAAACTTCTTTTCATGAAACTAACCCGCCACGTCATCAGTTTAATGGAGAACACATGACTTTGGCCATTTTTCTCAAGCTTATTTTTATTACAGAAAAATCTAAAAACTGTGCTGAAACTGGCATAGGAATGATATATTTTTAAAATATAATTGTAAATGAAATAATACAGAGTAAGTGAATCAGTCCCATTCATGGGGGGGGGGGTCAAATTTAAAATCACAGACTTTCAGAACCACAGAGCTAGGATTATCTCAGATTTTCCAGCTTCACACCAAGGAAAAAATACAATGTTTATATTTTGTGAGCATGTTCCAATCTCTCCAGAGGAGAAGAATTTAAAGTAAAAAGTAAAACCATCATTGCTTGAACACCATCAATGTGCTTCATCCAGAGAAACTTGTTCAAACCCTAGGAACACACCTGTGGTTGACCAGGCTGCCTTTATTTCTCACTGCAGCCATGAAGAAGACACACCATGGGGAACCATGTGGCATCTCAATCAGAGGGTGTTGGAAAAAACTTACAGGATTTGGGCATTGGTTGGGTAATTTGGGGAAGGGTCTAATGAAGCAAGGGCCCATCAACACTGGGCATCGTCAGAAAGCAAGGACAACCCCAAGATTGGGCATATCAGTAAATCTTACCTCCAGGGAGAGCAGACTAGAGTCAGGGAAAGGCTGTTAATGGTAAAGTAGTGGTCATTCACTTTCACAGAGAGAGAGGCATGTCTGGTATTTTGTGGGCTGCACAGAAACCTTGTTTTGTCTCACTTTATCATGGTCTCAGGGTCACCTTGTCTCT
Organism: Lutra lutra; assembly: GCF_902655055.1. Lineage (NCBI taxonomy): Eukaryota > Metazoa > Chordata > Mammalia > Carnivora > Mustelidae > Lutra > Lutra lutra. Next base: position 127,986,310 of record NC_062285.1, read on the forward strand.
CTGCCTGTGCTGTGAGATTATGAGTGTTCAATAGGAGAGCCACGTGGCCTGGCTGAAGGCGTCAGACCAGCGCCCAGACACTAAAGGCTGCTTTCTCAGCCCTAACTATGTGCTAAGTGCTTCCCACAAATTATTTCATTTAGTTCCTTTAGTTCTATGAGGGAGATATTCTGAGTCCCATTTCACAAGTGAGAAAAGAGAGCTGTGAAGAAATTAATGTTAACAGCAAGTAAGTGGCGGGCAGAGTCGGGATGGATGGAGACTGACTCCAAAGCCCACACACTATGAGCATATCTTATGTGTGAAGCTTGGGTGCCTGAGAAATGGGGGAAGCACAGAGGGCATGTGTGTGGGGGGGAAGCAACTGGACCATGGAACCTTGGCATCTGACTTTTGGTTTCCCTGCCTTTACAGTCTCTGGGACCTTCAACATGCCTTAGATCAGTCACCTACCATCCCCATCCACGCACATCTGGACCCCCAGCAATTATGCTCCAATAGTATTTCTCTCCAGTCCATTTGGCCACCTCTACTTGTCCCTATCACACCTTGGGACCTGCCATTTCTCCCAATGTGCCATCTCTAAAGATTAAAATTCTGAAATTTCCCTCTTACCAAAGCATCGTGTTGGTCTACCTCTTTCTTATGCTCCTCTATCTTTCCCTCTTTCCCTTTTCCTTATCCTTCAAATCCGTCTCCTTCCTCAAGGCTCGTTTTATCTTCTTCCCTTTCTACCTTGGGACATATTAATTCTATTAATCTATTAATTCTATTAATCTATTAATTCACCAGATCCCTAAATCCACTCCCCTCCTTGACCTTCTGGCGGTTCTCAGCCCTGACTCAGCGGATGGTCTTTTACTTTTACTCTGTTTTGTCAGACATGGTGCTCAGCTCTTTCCAATGATTAGCCCAGTTAACCATCACAACAATTCTATGAGCTAAGGACTGTTATGCCCTCATTTTACAAGTGAAGAGCTGAGGTTCGGAGTAGTTAAGTAACTTGCCTAAGGTCAAACTGCCAGTAGGTGGCAGAGTCACGATTCGAACCTAGGCAGTCTTGCTTGAGTACCTGCTGGTGGTTATCATACTTCCAATGCCTTAACTACTGCCCTCTTCTGATGGTTATGTCATTTGCATGGTGAGTAGGAATTGGAATTTTCTGTTGTTCTCCTGGATGGGTATTTATTGAACCTGGTACCACAGCAGTCACCGACTCGAGACTTCCTTTTTCACTAACACTGTGTGTCTGGTCTGACAGGCCGAGCTAACTCATGACTCCTGTGACTAGAACTCCTGCCATGCTTTTCCTGGGGTTGGGGGGATGCTGCTGAACCATCCTCTCTTTTTTGTCCACTGGCTGGAATTTCCCTTCATCTCTGGTGAAGTTCCTCCTGGAAACAAAATAATGCCACCACCTTGAGATGCATCTCTTTGCCGCCTAAAAACCACTGTGGCCATCCCTCCTCCAGCCTATGGGTATGGGCCACTCTGATCAGCGAGTCAACATTTTGTGTTGTGAACACGTGCTGATACACTTGAGAATCCACTGAAAGTTTAAAAGATCTGTTTATAAATGTACATATCATTCAAATAAGCATCTTGAAGTTTTGCAATAAGTTTTAGGGGTTTTCAGACTTCCTTGAAGTTTTTTTTTGCAGAATTACTCATTTTGTACATAGTACTGTATCTCAGATGGGGCACACAGTAAATATTTGTGGAATTGAATTACACAGACCAAATCACAACTTCATCTTCAGTGTAGAAATGGATTTTTTTCCTTTATCTTTTTTCAAAAAAAATAGCTTCAAGTGGTTAATATTCAGAACTTGCATCTTTAAAGAATCTTTCTCAGGACCTTGGCCTCAGTAAGAGCAAATCCCCTTCTCACTTAACTCAACAAGGATTCAGAATTTTGTAAAAGAAATATCATGGGAGGGGCACCTGGGTGGCTCAGTCGTTAAGCATCTGCATTCGGCTCAGGTCATGGTCCCAGGGTCCTAGGATGGAGCCCTACTATCGGGCTCCCTGCTCAGTGGGCAGCCTGCTTCTCCCTTTCCTACTCCCCCTGCTTGTGTTCCCTCTCTTGCCGTGTCTCTCTTTCTGTCAAATGAATAAATAAAATCTTAAAAAAAAAGATGTCATTGGAACACGAAGTAAAAAAAATAAAAGCAGTTCCCTCAAAATCAATTAAAAGGCATAAAAGTGAACATACGTATGATTTGGATATTCCTTATCACAGAGGTTCTCAACCTTTCCCCCTAATTCAGCAAAACCATTGGGAACAGAGGCTCATAAACACACAGAGTCCAATAGGGATTGGCCTTGACCACATGTCCTAGAAGGTCACAGCAGGATGAATGGGGAGAGCTATTGTTTAGAGAAAGTCCTTCAGGACATTCTGATATCTAACTCTTTATGTTCTCATTTCTTTCAGTGTCCTAAAATTATAAGGCCTACTCAATCATTGACTCAATTTGGCTTGTTGGCCACTGGGCCTTCTGTTCCCCTGTTGATCTGGTTAGGAGCAAACAGGCTTCCAGGCCGGGTTGCCTGGATTGGAATCTTGGCTCGTCACGTAACCTCTGTGTTACTGTTCCACTAACTCCACTGGCTGTCAACAGCCATCTTTTCCTTGCTCCCTGCTAATGGAACATGGATCTGTTTAGATATTGTCAATATCTCTCCTGACCTCAGGTGGCCCTACATCTTATTCCAGTCACAGGATGTAAATAATGGTTGGTCAAAATAGTCATAGAAATCTCTGCCCCTTTGGCCAGGAAGTGGTCTAAAGGTAGGCTTGTTATGGCTAGAGAGATGTCAGGGCAAATTGGCTGATGGGTGAGGTCGAGGGGAGAATCCATCCCAAATATGAGATGAATCCTTGAAAGGAGAAACTTCCTCATTCTTCCTGCCTGGATGGCTGACATAATCCCAAAGGTGTAGTGTCTATCTTACGGGCTTGAAAAGGAAAGTCAGCACGCTATCTTAGGAAGGAAAGAGAAAAAGCTCAGTCATTTAACTGTTTTGAGGAGCCTCTGCCTCAGTTCTGAACTTTGGACTTTTCATTCAGTGAGAAAAATAAACAATTCATTTGTCAAACCCCAGTAAATATTGTTACTCCTGGTGGAATCTATTCTTATCTGATGTACTCAGTGTTTCTAATTTATAAACTGAGAATAAAAATAGTACCAACAGAAAAGAAAGAAGTAAATGATCTGTTTTCATATAACATGGTCTTGTGTGTAGAAAACCCTAGAGAGTCCACAAAAATAGCCTTGTTAGAATTAATAGCAAATTCAGCAAAGTTGCAGGACCCAGAGTCAACACACAAAAATTAGTTGTGTTTCTTTGCACTAACAATGAACACCCTGAAAAAGAACTTAAGAAAATGATTTCATTTACGATTGCACCAAAAGGAATAAAATACTTAAAAATAAACTTAACCAAGGAGGTGAAAGACTTGTACACTGACATTCCTGAGAGAAATTAAAGAAGACCTAAATAAATGGAAAGAAATCCTGCATTTGTGGATCAAAAGATTTAATATTGCAAAGATGTCAATATTACCCAAAGTACTCTACTGATTCAAAGCAATCCTGACCGATGCCATTTTTTTTTTTTTTTCAGAAGGAGGAAAACTCATCCCAAAATTCATATCAATCTCAGGGGATCCCAAATAGCCAAAACAATTGTTAAAAGAAGAATGAAGTTGAAGTTCTCACACTTCCTCATTCCAAAACTTACTACAAAGACACAGCTATCAAAACAGTGTGGTGTTGGCATAAAGACAGACATACAGCCCAAAGGAATAGAATAGAGAGCCCAGAAATAAACTCTCATATACGCAAATGATTTTTGACAGCTGGTATATACCCAAAAGAACTGAAAGGATAAAAAGGAGGCAAAAAGATGTTTGCACACCCGTGTTCATAGCAGTATTAGTCACAATCGCCAAAAGGAAGGAAAAACCCAAGCGTCTATCGACAGATGAATGGATCAACAGAATGGGCTCTATCCATACAACGAAATGTTACTCATCGTCGAAAAGGAAATTCTAATATAGGCTACGACATGGGCAAACCTTGAAAATATGATAAGTGAAACGCGCCAGACAGAAAAGGACAAATATTTTATGATTTCACTTATGTGAGGTACCCAGAAGAGTGAAATTTATAGAGACACAGACAGTTAATGTTTAATGGGTATGGAGTTTCAGTCTGGGAAGTTGAAGTTCTGGAGATGGACCGTGGTGATGGTTGTACAACAGAGTAAACATACACCATGCCACTGACCTGTACAGTTAAAAATGTTAAAAGTGATAGAGTCAATGTTATACATATTCCATCACAATTTAAAAAAATGGTACCAACCCCTCAGGGAAGTTGTGAGCATTAATTTGCAGTAACCTTCTATGAAGCATGAGGCAGAGTGCTTAACCCGCAGGTCAAATTCCATCTGTGTTGTCACTTTGTTCTTAACGGTACCGTTTGGAGTTTGTGTGAACGGAAGAAACCCTTCCTTGGGCTAACGTACTTGGTCATGAATGAATGAATGAATGAATGAATGAATGAATGAATTTCGCAAGAAATTCATGCAAGTGCCCAATAATTTCCATACAGGGTTTTAGTTGGGGGTGTCTTTAAAATCTGGAAAAGCAAACGTTAGCTTTCAAGTTGGCTGTCCTGTACCACTTCTGGCTTCTTGAGCAGCAGTTTTGTATTTCTTAAGAAATGCTCTCTACTACCAGTGGCTTTCTTTTAATTTGCTTTAGAGAATAACAATCAGCGTATGCTGCTTTCAGTCGTTTGAATGAATTAGCTTCAATGTATAGACTCAGTTGTGGGAATTATCCTGGGAATACCTACTTTCTCTAAGTTATTAAAGATAGTTGAGGCATGAAATAAAAGTTGGTTTTTTTAAGGTTCAGCCGGAAACAGGAAAAATTAGCCTCTATGATAATTTTTTTTAAAGATTTTTTATTTACTTATTTGACAGAGAGAGATCACAAGCAGGCAGAGAGGCCGGCAGAGAGAGAGAGAGGAGGAAGCAGGCTCTCCGCCGAGCAGAGAGCCCGATGCGGGGCTCGATCCCAGGACCCTGAGATCATGACCTGAGCTGAAGGCAGCGGCTCAACCCGCTGAGCCACCCAGGCGCCCCTCTATGATAATTTTTGATTTGAAAAATATTTCCATATGAAGAAGGTCTCCCCCGCTAAATTCTTGAGATTAAGTTGCCCATTTCAAGAGTGTCTCCTGTTGCTAACTACTTACAGAGGCTTTGCTTTTGAAATGTGTTAGTCTATATAATAAAGGAAATGAATAGAAATTTACTCCGTTTAAAAACTAGAAAAGAGTTTTAAAATAATCATCAGTGCTTTCCCTGCAATAATGTGACAAAATCAAAAGAAAAATTTTTAAAAATCACTGTTCCTGGAAAGGAAGAAAATTTATTTTTAGATTTTCCTGACGATCGACTGCAGATTTCTCTAACATTTATTCTGCTTCTACGGACTCCTTCCTTATACTAAATTGTGGTAAAAATGCTCATTTCAGGAAATCAATTTTAATGAAAGAGCAAAGCAAACACTAGAGAAAGTGCGCGTTTCTTTTCCGACATCTAACAGGGAGCAGAACGTTATTCTCAGTGCTGGGGATCACTTTCTGAGAAAGCCAGTTGAAACCTAACATTCAACTTGTGAGTTCTCCTTCTCTTCCTTCATTTTCATCCTGTACCTTCACAGCTCAAAATCTTATTTGAAAAGTTGTAATTTTTTAAATAAGATTTTTAATTCATAAAGAACAAAAGGGTAAACAAATACCCTTCTTTAGCTTCTCAGCCACTTAATTACCTTTCCTGGTGTCAACTGATGTGTTTAGTTGGTCACGTATCCTTCCCTCTGGATACTTTATGTGTTCTCACGCAAAGGTGTATACACATGGGTGTGTACATCAGTGGCTTTGAAAAACTTTATATTTTTAACTAGTTTATGAATCACAAGAAGCTGCAAAAATAGTACAGAGAGCTCCTGTGTATACTTCACTCAGCTCCCGCAATGATAAGGCTTCAGTGTAATGCACACTCCACACCAAGGAATGTGACATTAAGATCGTTGGTATAATGCTGCCAAACAACCCTGATGCAACCTTATTCTATCCATTTGTTTTGACACTTTCTGTTTTCATGTAATAGCATATTATGTTATATTATTCTATATTACATATAGAATATTATATGTTATTATATCATGTTATAATAACACATCATATTATATTACTATTATAGTATATTATTCATTCTATTCAGCATCTTGTTTTTCTACATTTAGGAGTACAACTTGAAAATCATTTCAGGTCAATATGTAAAACTCTTCTTCATTCTTTAAAAAAAAAACAAACTGTAGAGGTGCCTGGGTGGCTCAGTCGTTAGGTGTCTGCCTTCGGCTCAGGTCATGATCCCAGGGTCCTGGGATAGAGCCCCATGTCAGGCTCCCTGCTCAGTGGGAAGCCTGCTTCTCCCTCTCCCACTTCCCCTGCTTGTGCGCGTGCTCAGTCTCTCTCTCTCTCTCTCTCTCGCTGTGTCTCTCTTTGTCAAATAAATAAATAAAAATCTTAAACAAACAAACTGTAGGATACTACTGCATGGAGAACCAGTTTAGCCAGATTCCTATTAATAGGCTTTCAGGCTGTTCTCAGTCTTTTGCAGTGACCAACAATTTTGTAATGAATAATTCTCTGCATTAGTTATTTTGCACATATATGAGTACATCTGTAGAATCTTTAGAAGACGACTAGATCAAAGGCTAGGGGGATTTGTAACTTTGATATTGCCAGATTAGTCTTCAGAATTCATTATTAGCTATTTTCAATGTTTCATGCTTCCCTTTAGTAAAGCCGGCTACTTTCTCTGAGTTAGTACTGAGAAGGGAAGTAAATGGTAAGGTCCCAGTGGGAAACTCCATGTTCATATGCATTTGATGGTCTCTGCAAGGGGAGTGGATTGTGGACATGGCAGTCGCCGATGATTGGGAGAGGCAGGGGTTGTAGTCCATGAATTAGGATCTGTGAAAAGCACAAAATGAGCGTGGAGCCACAGTGCGTGATGATCAGCTGGAGGACTGTGAAATGCACAGGTGCAGGGCTCGGCAGATTGCTGAAGAGGGGATGTGATTCCACCCTCCACACCCCCCCTTCCTCAACAGATACACAGAAGAAAAATGCAGCTTTGTCTGTACAGAACTATTAATAGTTGTTACCTCTGGCCTATGGGATTGGAAATGGGAAGAACTCAATTTCAAATTCAATTTCTACTTGTGTACATTTCCAGATTGTCTATTTTTTTTTGCAAAAAAAAATTAGTACTTTGATCCTGATGAGGTAAAGTGTGCTTAAAAAAGCAAAGGGAAGATAAATTCATAGAGACAGGAAGTAGAATGAAATCTAGGGGTTAGGAGGGGGAAGTGGGAGACTGTTTAATGGGTATAGAGTTTTCAAGATAAAAAAGTTTTGAATATTGGTTGGACAGACATGTGAAGATATTTAACACTACTGAACTGTACACTTAATAATGGTTAAGATGGTAAATTGTATGTTATGTGTATTTTATCACACTGTTAAAAAAAGGTAAAGAGATTTTTTTTAACAATTCAAGATGCAAATTTATTTATTTCTTTTAAAAGCTTTTATTTATTTGACAGAGAGAGAGAGAGAGAGAGAGCGAGCACAAGTGGGGGGCAGGGAGGGGATAAGGGAGAAGCACACTCCCCACTGAACAGGGAGCCAGAGAGACATGGGGCTCAATCCCAGAACCCTGAGATCATGATCCAAGCTGAAGGCAGATGCTTAACCGACTGAGCCTCCCAGGCGCCCCTGAGAGACAGAATTTAATTCACTGATGGAATGTAGCCAAGATCCAGATAAAAACCCTTGCAAATGTTTAGTAAGTATATGTGGTCTGGCTCTGAAATATCATGATCATCTGAAAATTGAGACCTTTATATTTCTCAATGAGGGGAAAAGAGCCAGTGAAAATATTCCTGGTCATTGTTCATGAAAACGCTGTTTGATATTGATCACAGTTTTAGGATATAGAAGGCAAAAAAAGATCTAGCATTTGTTCCTTAACATGACTCTCCATCAAAATGCTGAAATCATTAAATGAGAAAAGCTCTGATGTGCAAAACTTCCTATAAGCTTATTATTATGATTAGCCTACTAAGTAGATTTCTGAGCATAGATTATATTACCAGAGATAAAGAAGGCTAAAGGTCATTCGTAATGATAAAGAGGTCAACGACTCAAGAGGATATAATAATCTTAGATATTTTTAAGGGTCATGGGTCTATCCCTGATATTCTAATTGGGAGGGAGCCACCAGCAAGTGGTGAAGGTAGGGGCAGTTCTCGCGAGACTGGAGAGGTCAGTAGAAAACACAGTAGATCCCCATTACAAAGACACTTGGTTTGCATCCAAGAATATATACAGAGACATGGTGTAAAATATTTGACATTGGAATGCTCTGGAAAGTCCAGAAGATGCCTTAAACAAATCGGTACAACATCCTTGCCTTTCTGCTCTCAAGGATATTTATTATTGGCATTTGCACAAGACTAGAAGCTGTCAATTATACCTACAACATAGACATTTTTATTGATTTAAATTTTCAGGGACAAGCCAAATCCTTTTATGATAGAAATATGGCTGATAAATGATATAGTGCATCTGGTAAAGCTAATACGTTTTTAAAAATATATGTTTATGCATTTACTTAACAATAGACAACATATTTTCCACTACTCAAGGGAAGTGACCTTTTGCAAAGTGTAGCTTTTTGATACTTGATTACTTCCCATTTCCATTACTCTAAACCTACAGCTTCTAGGTTTGGTTTGCACAGCACACTGAAGGGAATACAAGAGCGTGTAGTGAAACAAAGAGGGCAAAAAACGTCATTAGGTTCTATTTCTGCATTTGTCTGACAACGATCGCACAAATTTGTCTCCCTTTTTTTAAAATTAAAATTCAGTTAGCTGACACACAGCACATCATTAGTTTCAGATGTAGTATTCAACAATTTGTCAGTTCCCTATAACACTAACTGCTCATCACATCACATGTCCTCCTTAATGCCCATCACCAAATTACCCCATCCCTACACCCACCTCCCCTTCAGCAACCATCAGTTTGTTTCCCATGGTTAAGAGTCCCTCATGGTTTCTCTCCCTCTCTGATTTCTTCCCATTCAGTTTTCCCTCCCTTCTCTTATGATCCTCTGCACTGTTTCTTAAATTCCACATATGAGTGAAACCATATGATAATTGTCTTTCTCTGACTGACTTATTTCACTTAGTATAATACCCTTCATTTCCATCCATGTTGATTTAAATGGTAAGTATTCATCCTTTCTGATGGCCGAGTAATGTTCCATTGTATAAATGAACCATATCTTTTTTATCCATTCGTCTTTTGAAGGACATCTTGGCTCCTTCCACAGTGTGGCTATTGTGAACTTGCTGTTACGAACATTGAGTCACAGGTGCCCCTTCGGATCACTACATCTGTATCTTTGTGGTAAATACCCACTGGGTCATGGAGTAGCTCTATTTTTAGCTTCTTGAGGAAACTCCATGCTGTTTTCCAGAGTGGCTGTATCTGCTTGATTACCCTCTTACACAAATTTGTCTCTACATTAATTTCTCTGCCTTTAACATGGCTTCATACATCATACATGATCCCTTCATAATTTAATTCAAAAGGTTTTCTGCCACCCCATGTTTGAGGAGGCACCAGGCTCACACCAGGGGGATCTGGTAGAGGAAGCGTGCGTCTGATTGTAGACTCTGAGGTGGGGCTCCATCATCCGTGCACTAACAGGGTACTCAAGGAAATCCTCTGCATCACCCTTGCGGAATTCTAGTTCACAGGAATCATCTGGAATCATTTTTATATTTCATATTTCCTTGAGGGTTTAATGGATCCCTTGGGAAAAATTAAGAGGAGATATTTAGAACTAAGGGCTGGACTTGGAAACATTTGCTTTCTTCTACAAATACTTTCTGACTCTTTCTCTTTTTTTATAAATAACCCCCCTGGTTCCAAAATAGACTATTTGCCCTTGGGGAAAAATTGTCAGAAAAGTTTGATTCACTGAATCAAAAAGGTTATTTAGAAAAAAAAGGTTGTCTAGAAAATGGTTTCAGCCAATTTCCATCCTCTCTAAAATGATAATAAATTTTTGGCAAAACCTCTCTTTTACCACTTGGTCACTTGCTGTCTTTGCATTATTACAGAGCTGTGTTAGGCTTGTGTATGTTTTGCTCCCTAGTTCCAGGGGAGAAGGTGGATTTTATTCTCTTTGAATATCCTTCAGTGCTTAGTACATTAGCCCACAGATAACATATATGCAATGAGCGTTTGCCAAGTGATTGAATAAATGGATGAATTAATGACTGCTATGAGAGTGACTGTCTTGAGTTTATCTGTCAACTGTTTCGATTTACTATGAATTAACTTATAATTTGTTTTACAATAAAGTAGTCTTTAAGTAGGCGTCTCATGTTTAGGCATCTTTACATCTTGCAACTATTCATGACAGGAAAGAGGCAGGACAAACTTCTTGGACTAGGAGAGGCTGGATCTCCCAAGTAAAAAATGTGAAGAGTCTTTGGGAACAAGGGTGGAAAAAAAGAAAAAGAAGCTTTTCATTTATTCATTTATTTTATTTTATTTTATTTAAAGATTTTGTTTATTTGACAGAAGGAGAGACTATGCACAAGCAGGGGGAGCAGCAGAGAGAGAGGAAGAAGCAGGATCTCCACTGAGCAGGGAGCCCAATGCGGGGTTCGATCCCAGGACCCCAGGATCATGATCTGAGCCAAAGGCAGGTGTTTAACCAACTGCGCCACCCAGGAGCCCAAGAAGCTTTTGTGGGTGACCAGCAGACATGGCACTTCAATGATGGGGAGGGACCGCATTGACCTGCTACCATGTGCATTTTAGTGGACTCTACAAATAACCGGAAATTCCACTGGGTCACTTAAGTCCAGAAGCTGATTTGTCTCATGTGCTGGGGGAGCAAGGGCAGGTCTGGGATGGTGGCTCAGGAGCACCATCAGGGGCCCAGCATTTCTCAACATTCCATTCTCCTTCCACATAACCCTTCATCCTCATATCTCTCATCTTGGGGTTGCAATATGTTTGCTGCATCTCCAGTCCTCACATTCAAATTCTAAGCCAAAAAGGGAGGAGTAGGGTGTGGGCAGTGAAGATTGAAGGGACAAAGACATTTGCCTTTTTATTGAGGAAGGGGCGGTGACCCTGGGAACTTCTGCCTGTATCTCATTGGACAGAACCATATCATATGACCATCCCAGCTGCAAAGTAAACTGGGAACTCAAATATTTTCAGCTGCCCTGAATAAAACTGAGTTTCTTCTGGTAAGGACAAGGGTGGAGATCAATGTCTGTGAAACAGCTTTCATCTGTCAAAGCGTGATTAGATGGTTTGAGCAACCTGGTTGGAGAAGCTGATAACTGGAATGTACCCGAGTGACCAATCGAGGCCAGAGGAGAGAATTAGTTCAGGGAGACATCCACAGCTGGGAGGCCCACTGAGAATTACTGACCCGCCCTCTGGAGCGAGGCTGTGGTCTAGCCTGGTCTGGCCCTGAAAATAACACTTGGAGATACCCAAGGCAAAGGAACCTGCTCTTTGCTTCCCAGGAAAGCCCATAAAGAATGGTCTTGCGTTAAATGATGACAGAAGTTACAACTGGATAGCTAGGAAGTAACATGGAGAATTTCCATAAAGCCCTGATCGCTGTGTTAATTCATAGTATCACAGAAATTCAGAGGTAGAAGAGACCTCAGAGGTCATTGTAATGTAATCCTTCGTTCAACAGGGAGAAAACGAATCAGATTAAGGTGATGTGACTTCTTCAAAATAACCCAGACAGCACCAGACCTCAGCCTATAGAGTCTAAGTACTTTGAACTCCTTGTTCAAAACTATCTTCTCTATACTGGGTCTCCTACGGGGAGCAGCAAAATCACTTGGGCCACTGGCTAAAATTCAGATTCCTGCGTCCAGTACCCAACTTATTGAATCCTTATTTCCAGGTGTGGCTGCTGGGAATCTGAAGGCTGACCTGGCCTGGAGTAATGCTCTGATGGAGGACCCGAGGTGAGAATCATGTATGCCTTCCTCACAACCTGCAGGACTTTCTGTCCTGAGATTTGATCTACACGTCCGCTGAGTTGCTTTCATCTCCAAATGGCTGATGGCAAGGTGTTGGGCCAAGACAATGGCATGGAGGAGGATGAGAAAGAGTAAAATGTGTCAGAGCTAGTATCCCAAGGTGATAATCTGAACAGTAGAAGATTCTTGCTCTTTCGGTGGCAGTGGAATATTACTAGCGAGGAATGTTAAGGAATGTTCCATTTGGGGCTGACCCAACCTATTTCATTAAGACCTATATCAGAATGGTTTTCTGCTTCCTGACCTGTAACATCATAGGTCGCATGCACACTGCTGGGAAAGGCCTGTCCCTGTGGGCTCTACCTTACCACTGCAGCTGCCCCACCTGGCTGAAGCTGACATCTGATGACATAAGGAGCAGATCTACAAACTGGCCAGGAAGGGCCTGACTCCCTCAAAAACTGGTGTGATTCTGAGAGACTCATATGGTGTTGTTCAAAACTGTTTTGTGACAGGCAATCTAATCTTGAGGATTCTTAAGACCAAAGGCCTTACTTTGCTCTTCCCGAGGATCTCTACCATCGGATGAAGAAAGCTGCTGCTGTTGAAATGCATCCTAAGAAGAACAGAAAGGATGCTAAATCTGACTGATGCTGGCCGAGAACTGTATTAGCCATTGGCTTGATATTATAAGACCAAAGAGTCTTCTCCTTCAGCTGGAAATATGAGTCATCGACAGTCTCTGTCCTGGTTGCATAAATTTGTCTATATCCTTAAGCAATAAAGTCATTGTCTAACTAGAAAAAAAAAGACCTGTGTTGAAATGATTACAATTCTTTTTTTTTTTTTTAAGATTTTATTTATTTATTTGACAGAGATCACAAGTAGGCAGAGAGGCAGGCAGAGAGAAAGAGAGAGAGAGAGAGGAGGAAGCAGGGTCCCTGCTGAGCAGAGAGCCCGATGCGGGGCTTGGTCCCAGGACCCTGAGATCATGATCTGAGCTGAAGGCAGAGGCTTAACCCACTGAGCCACCCAGGCGCCCCTGAAATGATTACAATTCTTAACCATAACACTCAATATGTTGGCCACTGACAATCAAACGTTTTCAGGAGGGAAACAAAGCAGTAAAAATTTTAGCTTGACTTATGGATCTTTTCCCTGAAAGCAGTGAGATGAAGTATTCTATGTATGGGACATACACGATGATGAGTAGGAGCTTAGTTTCTCCGTCTGTCTTCCCAGTAAAAGCAGTCATAAGACTTTTTTTCTCCCAGAGCTATAATGTTTCCGCTCCCATTTCAATGTGAGTTGTTTATTTCCTCATCATTTATTCTCCATTATTACTTTCTGAGCAGCTAAAATGCTAGCAGGTGTCAACATTGCTCGGAGGCCTGGTATTTACGGGATAATTGGAAGAATTTGCGTCTTGAGGGAATGCGGAATTTCTTTAATGAGAAATTAAACTAATGGACTTTTATCTCATTTGCCTGGTGCAGTGGTCCCTGAAACTGTTGATGATCAGAATGCTCTGGAAAGCTTTTAATATATTTTCACTGTTGATTAATTAATTTCAGAATTTAAGAGTTGTTCGTGCTCTTCGTTAGTGTGATAATAATTCAAAGAAGTGTGCCGAAGGGTAAAAGTGGAAAGTAAATCCCGTCTCCTCCTCTTTGTATTTCCTAGAATAATCCCACCATCAACATATTTTGTGTATTGCCTTCCAAATCCTTTTATATGTAGTACAATCATATGGATGCTTATATCTATTTTTCGCAGATGTGATCATTTCTGTATCTACGGATCTATTGCTTGCTTTTCCTGGCTGCAGTCTCTTGGACACCTTCATATGTAAAAAGTGCAACTACACTTCAGTCTTTCAAATGGACATGTTTTCCGTTAAAATGACTAATTCATTGGATCAGGTGAAGCCCAGAGATTTGTGCTTTTTTAAGGAAGCTCCTCCATTATTTCTGATGTAAGTTAGTCCCTGAACTCGCATTTAGAAACCACTGTCTTAGCTCATGTGGCAGAATATGTTTTAAGAATTACCATTTCCATGTTTGGCTGGAACTTTTCTTTATTAGGATTAGAAACTGTGTTTTCCTTCCCACTGTCTGATAAGAATGAGAAATAAACAATTGCCCACAAATTTTTTTTTAAAAGATGATAAAATTCTCTTTTATGCACAAGGCAGGAAAGTCCCATTGGTAACTGGTGGCAAGTATGGAAGATAACGTGTGAAACTTATCATAAGAATAAGGCAACAATTCTACTGGGAGAGTGTCGGAAAGAAGTCACCTAAACATGGTACTTACAGGTCTGCAGGAAGAGCCAGAATAAACACCTGATGCTCATAGATAAAGAGATGAAAAATGGCAAAGTTGTTAAAATTAAATACCCCTCCCTCTCCTTTCAAGCTAGAAGTATTTATCTTCTGTCAAAATCAACTTTACTTTGAACTTGAGTCCTGGTGAATTATCTTAACCATTTTTTTTTCCCTATCAAGGGATAAAGACCTCATTTTTGGAAAATGCTATCCAAAACCATGGGGGGAGAGAGGGGGAGGTTTTGAATAGTCTTCTAGGAAACAATGACAAGTCAATCAACCTGCCAGGGAGCTTCTCCTGGGCCTCTCAGCATTAGCAGCTTGTCATCCCCCAGCAGTAAACTGTGTTTTTCTGTAGGATGAATCTTGGCTGGTCAAATGAAACTTGCCAAGAACACTAATTAAAGTAATACAAGTTAGAGTTTATTTTATCCCTTAGGAAAGATTACAAATGGTGTGGGGGAGGGGACTTGACACAATGGGTCTATTAAATTCTTTAGCTTAGAGGAAGGGACCTGCCCCTCCAACTTGAACATCTCCCTAGCTTGTGAAGATTCAACTTTATTTTAACCACATTCTATTTCCCAAATGAAAAACAGAATCAAATAAAACTCATAAGACCTTTTAGGCATATATATATATATATATATATATATATATATATATATATATATAAAATTTGCCACACATATATAGTAACAACTGGAAAAGAAGTTGATTTTTTAAAAGATTTATTTATTTTAGAGAGAAAAAGCATGTGTGAGTATGGAGGGGCAAATAGAGAAGGAGAGAATCTCAAGAAGGCTCACGTTGAATGCAGACCGGGACACAGGGCTTGATCTTATGCCTATGAGATCATGACCTGAATGGAAAGAGACTGTGAGGTGCTCACCCAAATAACTGAGTCACCCAGGTGCCCCAAAGCTAAATGCTTTCAAAGTTAGAGATTCCAATTTGGATTTTATCAGCTATGGGACTGTCCTTTTGGAAACTATCACCTTAAGAAATCAAACTGCATTTGAATGCATATTATACCTTTGAGCTCGTACTTTTAAGATGATTTCCAAAGGAGCATTCATCGATTAATATTTTTCTTCGTCACTCTATCAGTTACATTCCTTTGGTTATAGACACAAACCAAGTCAGGTTAACCTAAGAAAAATGGGAGGTATTGAGAGGAGATGGTATAGTTCTACAAAATCAAAGGAGGAGTTTGTCATATGAATAGATAAATAATGGCAAAGTAATTAAAATTAAACTTTTTTTAAGGTTAGAAATATTATCTTCTTTCAAAATCATCTTTATTTTGAACTTGGGTCTTTGTGAATTGCTGTAATAGCAGTTAATATTTTAGTTAGCAGTAAGTCTTAGGAAAAGAGTAACCAGAAGAGCTTTGGAGATTCCATGAACAAACTCTTTTGGACATTGCCATTAGGGTGACAGATTCAACTGCTTTTTACATTGTGTCACTCTGCTCAAGGGTCAGAGTTCTGAGAGAGGGTTGGATTGGCCCAGCTTGGGCCGAAGTCTACTTCTCCACCAATCCTTATGCTTGATGAACTCTCATGGCTCACAGTCCCATCAGGGCCACATAAAATAGGAAATAGAGAGTAATCAAAGGAAAGTCAGATTCTTATGACAAGAAGAAGAGGGAAGAAATGCTAAGCAAACAAAAACTAGAGCAGTTCACCGCTGTCATCTGCGTATTGGTTAGGATGAGTTCAGTGGCAAGTAGCAAAACCTAACAGTATTGTGATCGGGAGACCAGGAGTGAGACAAGTATAAGGTGTCTCACCACCTTCCAAGAAGTCTAGAGGTTGGTGGTCCCAGAAGATCCTCAACACATACTCAACAAATACTCATGATAAACAGACAGGGAGATCGTGGAAAGATAAGAAGCAGACCATACACTGGGGAAGTGAGAGCAACTAGAAGGAGCAGCAGGGAGAGAATCAAAAAGTAGAATTTATTTCTATAATTGGGAGAGATCTTTACATTCTCAAAGCCAGAGAAGAGGTGAAAACTGATGTTCCTTGTGGGAGATATTAGAGGAATAAAAGTGAATTGTCTTTTTTTGATACTATGGGGTGGAGTCTAAGATTCAGGTAGTGGGATACCCACTTGCAAAAAAAAGGTGGGATGGGATTGACAATGCCCATTTCAATTTTTCATGGTCATGGCCACCTCTCAGCACCATGCAGTGTGTGATCTGAGGGCCAGGTCCCCGCTTGCTTCCTTCCTTTCTTCCTTCCTTCCTCTCTCCCTTCTTTCCTTCCTTCCTTCCTCCCTCCCTCCCTCCCTTCCTTCCTCTTTTTCACGTTCTTTCTTCTTTCCTCCTTTCCTTCTTCTTTCCCTTCCTCCCTTCTTCCCTCCCTTCCTCCCTTCCTTCTTTTTAAATAAGATTTTATTTATTTGACACACAGAAAGAGAGAGAGGGAGAGAGCAAGCGCCAGCAGGGAAAGTGGCAGGTAGGGGAGAAGCAGGCTTCCCCTGAGCAGGGAGCCCAATGTGGGGCTTGATTCCAGGACCCTGGGATCATGACCTGAGCCAAAGGCAGCCACTTAACTGACTGAGCCCCCCAGGAGCCCCCAGGTCCCTGCTTCTAATTGTAGAGTCTGAACTGATCTCATGTATGTTCCTGGCAAGCTGTGGAGGGTAAGAATAGATGGAAATCGCTTCCAACTTATTGTGCAGGAAATCGAGACCATGATCTCTAACAGCTGATGAGAGCTCACTGGATGGCCACAGAGGCTCAGATACGAGGACTATACATTTCATGGGGACACGAGACTCCCGAGGGGTAATTTCTTCCAATTCCTTTTTTCCTATCGGCTGTACATTTCAAAAGCAAGCACTTGGGAGACTAAGGAGAAAGAAGGTCAGAAATGGTGCCTGATCTTCCCCACACAAAACTGCTGTGAACAATCTCTGGTCTGGTAGACTGGTTCCTTCCTCAGCAAGCGCTGCTTAAACTAACTCTGACTCAGTGAGTATTTGCTCTGCATCCATCGGAGAAATAATAGCTCCAGTTTATCAGGAGCTCACCGTGTGCTTGGCTAAGCCCTGGGAATGCAAAGCCAAATAAAACCTTGACCTTGCCAAATTTGTATTTTAGTGGGGGCATGGGGGGAGGGGAATAAACAAGACATAATGATACAATGTGTTAAAGAGTGCAGCTAAGGTACAGAGGGAGGAGGAATTATTTCTTCCTGGGAAGAGAGAAGATTTGCCAAGGAGGGGACATTTGATGGGCCTTGAAGTTGGGGTGCGAAGGTGCAAGACAGGGGATAGAGGAGGGAGGAAGAAGTGCCATATAGGGGCAGCTGCTGAAAGCCAGAGTGGAGTGCTCAGAACACAGTGCTCATGAAAAGGAGGGGCTGCAGATGCTTTAACAAAGCAGGTAGGGTCAGATGATAAAAAAGGCTTTGTTCAAATGCCCACTGGAGAGCTTACCCTTTGTCTCCTTGTCAGTGAGGGGCCAAGATGGAATGCAAAGGAGGGAGTGACAGGGTCAGGTGTGTTGGGACAGATAGACCCCCTGGCGGCCCCGTGGGTGTGGCTGCTTCCTCCCCTAGAAAGCCCCTGGACTTCTCCATCCTGCTGGCACTGCTCCTGTTTAAGGATTCAGCTCCAGGGTCCTCTCCTGCAGGGAGCCCTCCCTGATCTTCCTGCTCTGGAGGGAACACGGATCACAGGACTTGAGGCACCGAATCACTGCACATTCATTTCCCTGCTCCCCTGTACGTCGTTGGGAAGTGGCCTCCGGCCTCTGCTTCTCCGTGTAGTCCGCACCCAGCCCAGTCCCCAGCCGCTCACAGTTGCATGCTAGAAATATTTATTGTCCCATGAAGGAGAATGAGCATCCCAGCCTTGGTAATTTCTGAAGCAGTGAGAGACAGTAAATACAACTGATCGAATACTTCCTCTTTATGAGGCATTTTGTGATCTCCTTCAGTTCCCATACAATTATTTGATGACAGTGACAATAACATTTCTATTACTACTAATTTTATCACCACTACAACAACAACAACTACTGCTGAAATCACGTATGGCTCTTACCACATACCAGATACTGCTATGAGTTACATATATTAGCTCATTTGATTCTCACAGCAACCTTCTGATACAGGGACCATCCCCCCCCCCCCCCCGCCCTTGTTTTTGTTTTGTTTTGTTTTACAAATAAGGATACTGAGACAGAGAGTGAATAAGTAACTGGCTAGTAAGTGATGAATTAGATTTGGACCCAGGAAGTCTGGCTTTAGAATCTGGGTGCTGTCTGTTGATTGGATTGCATACAGAGCATAGGTTTGAAGAAGTCGGAGAGCTCCAGGCTATTCAGTGATAAACATTGGGAAATTACCCCATCTCTCTCTGGTTCCTGAGTCCTAAAGCTCCAATTCTCTGCCTTCTTCCAGGGCAAAGATAATATGAGTGCTCACCGGGGTCATTACTAAGACACCTAGAAAACTGAGTGTCTGCAGAATTAAACACAGCATTGTAGGGAGATGTCTGATTCATGGTGGGATTAGAAGCAGCCACTTGTGGGGGCGGCTGGGCAGACTCGAGGTGGGTGGATGGAGAGTCAGTAAGAAATTGGGATTCAGAATGCAGCTTGGATCTAGGAAGTTTCCAGCATGAGGCACTGTGTCTGAAATCACGGTTTAAGATCTTTAAGCTAGGAACAAGTATATGAGTTTAATAAAAAGAAATTTTTGTCATCTGTTGAAGCATTTAAGATCAGAAAGTGATGTCCTCATTATCTCTCTGACTCCTGGCGGATTTTCTCTACTAAAGGAGCTTGACTCTGGAAATCACTTCCTTTAGAAATCCCTTTGAGTCCAGCCAGACACAGGAGTCCAAATTCCATGTGCTTTAGCTAATGATTAAATGCTGCCTTTTTTACCTTTCAGTTCCCTCCCTCTTTTCCAGGCAATTTAATCTTAACCGTTCTTGTGTATTGTTTAGTTAGTCATGGCAACGAAGCTGTTTGATCGACAAATTAATAACTAAATTTAGACACGATACTGACAGTCCAGCTGTGTTGGCCACAGTTTTGAGATCCTAGTGTAAGGGTTTAACTGATCTTTATGAATTGACAATGCACTTGGAAATGATAGTGTGGTAACCAAAGAAGTTTCTTTGAAGTGTGAGAATACATCATTTTGGCTTTCAAATATAAGTATAAGGCAAAGGCAATCACAGGGATGAAATGTAGCTCATCTGGTTTCGGTGAAAGCAGTTTATGAAAAAAATAATCGAGAGAGGAGAGGAATTCCTTTGGAAGAAAAGAACTTTTCAGGAAAGATGTGGATTTCAGAATTTCAATATCAAGCTTCCTTTTCTTTTCCTGTTGAGGGAAACAAATATGAAATTGTTAAAATCCCATTTTTAAAATTGAATTTATAAAATAACAGTCTGTTGCAATGAAGACTTCGTATATAAACATCTAAACCATCACTCCTGGTTTTCCCTAAGACTTGATTGTATTTCATAATTTAAAATGTGTGATCTTCAGCATAATTCAAGTGAAGGAGCATTTACAAGTTTAACATTAAATTTGTAAATGAATATGTAATATTACAAGACTCTTTCAAGCCATCAAAGATTATTCAGCCATGTTTTGAATTTTCAAAAATAATATGTTAAAAACATACAAAGAGGCCCCTGGGTGGCGCAGTCAGTTAAGTGTCTGCCTTTGGCTCAGGTCATGATTCCAGGGTCCTGGGATCGAGCCCCTCGTTGGGCTCCCTGCTCAGTGGGGAGTCTGCTTCTCCCTCTGCCTACGGCTCCCCCTGCTCCTGTTTTCCCTCTCGCTCTCTCTCTCACTCTTGCAAATAAATAAATAAAATCTTGTTTAAAAATACAAAAAGACAATTTCAGGCAAATCATTTCCTGCTCATGGTTTGAATTCCCAATTGAGCTCTCACCAATCCATCATCCACTCCACACAGGCCAATAGATGTCTTTCACATTCTGAATGTTATTATAGCCAAGGAAAATGCTCTCTGTTGCCCCCAAGGAAATGAGGCCATTTTAATAGTTTGCTTCGGAGAAAAGGACATGACATTATTTTTTTCACATACATGTTAGACTTTCATCATAGGGCTGATTAGGTACCAAGCAACAGGTTTGTCACTTGCCTGCTGTAAATCTCTTCCTTGTTCCCCCTCATTATTGTAAATAGCCACTGACTTCTGAATAAAGCCTTTTATCCTAGATCTCAGTTACAACTAGCTCGTCTCTAAGTTCACGGGAGCACGAAACAAGGTACAAGCTTTGCTAATGTAAGAATACTCTGGAATCAGCCCCAGTTTAAAATGCAGTAACCTCTCCATTTGTATGAAATATCCCGAAAAGGCAAATGCGCAGAGACAGGAAGCAGATTAGCTGTTGCCAGGGGCTGGGCGTGAGGGTAGGGAACTGGGAGGCACTGCTCACCAGTGCAAGGTTTCTTTTTGGGGTGAGGAGAACAGCTTGGAACGAGATTGTGGGGATAAAAAGGCTAAATGCCACTGAATTGAACCGTTTAAAATGGTTTATTTGTGCTAAGCGAATTTTAAACCATTTTTTTTTTAAATGTAATAACATCAAGTTGTGAGAGTTGGCAGTGATGAGTGGTGAGGGAAAGGGTGCTTCACAAGGAAATTGAAGTCACACGCTTACTTTTGGCTTCCCGTCCCTCCACCTCCCTTTAAAAACAGCAAACTAGGGGCGTCTGGGTGGCTCAGTGGGTTGAGCCTCTGCCTTCTGCTGGGGTCATGATCTCAGGGTCCTAGGATCAGTGTCCGGCTCTCTGCTCAGCAGGGAGCCTGCTCCCCCTCTCTCTCTGCCTGCCTTTCTGCCTACTTGTGATCTGTCTGTCAAATTAATAAATAAAAAAATCTTAAAAAAAAAAACAACAAACAGCAAACTAACTAGATGTCAGTCCAGAGAAAAGGGAGTGGATACATTGTGTGAGTCCTAGCATTGGGTCCCACCAGAAGGGCACTGGACCACATTTCCTGGGGGTCCATTCTTGTTCTGAAATCCTAGGAAATTTACTGAAAATCCCCCTCAATGACTGGTTCCTGGAGGAGAGGTGAGGGAACCCTGGCTCAGTCAGCGTGACTGTGGGGCATTTAGCAGGAATTATGATGGGCTTTCTCTTTGGCCTTGAACCTCAGCACACAGGAACAGCTGCTACTGTCTCACCACCATGAAGTGAAGAGTCAGTCGGCTGCTACCAGGGCCGATGTATGGGACCTGAGAATGAGGCCACGCCAAGAGACGGTGCAAACCTGAGTCCTGCTGGCTTTCTGTATCTAATCAAAGCATGGCTACAGTTGTCCTTGCTTATGTACTTTCTGATTGCATGAGCCAATGTTTCCTGTTTTGCTTTTGCACACCCCAAAGAGGTGATGGCCGATGGGCAGTTAGGGGAGCATGAAAGCAGTCTCCATGTGGGCAGGCCCACCTGCTGCTTTAGGACTGTGGGAGAGACAGGAACTCCTGATTCAACTACTCCTGCCAAGCAGAGCGGGCATCTGAAGTGGAGCGGGAGAGAAATGGTCCCCACTGCCTGGGAAGGTGTACTTTTGGGGATCTGAAATTCTAATCTAGTTAGGAGAGTTGGTGTGAATTTACCCTTCCCGGGGCTCGAAAAGGTACTTTTGTCTCTAGGGTTCCTAGTAAGGTTCCTTTTGGAAGCTTGGGTCTACTCTGGCTGATGTGAAGGGGAAAGGGAGGGAGTCAGGGAACCAGAAAGGTCAGAAAGCCATGGAAGCTGCAGGATGGAAAAGCAGGGGTGTGGCAGCCATGGAAGCTGCGGGATGGAAAAGCAGGGGTGTGGCAGCCATGGAAGCCAGTCTTCCTCTCCAGGGAGACGTGCCTGAGGCCATGCCCGGGGAAAGATGTGATCATCCTTCTCTCCCACCCAGGATGGGGGCACCCTGCTAAGTACCTTTCACCACTGCCTCCCCAGCCAGGACTCTGGGCTTCTCAACCAACTCTCTAGATTTTCAGAGGCAAAGCCTTCTCCCAAACTAGATGGTTATTTGACATCTAAAGATTGGCTTTCCACAATCTCTCCTTCTCCCAAAGGAAGAGGAGAATCCGCAAGGGAGGAGGAGAGTCAGGAAGATGCCCTTGGCTCAGTGTGTCTTTCAGGACTCTCATCGAGAGAGTGGAACAGGAAATGAAAAGCTGTGGGTTTAAATTCTTACTCTGATAACTAATAATGGAGTGGGGAGCTAGGTCTGTCTGCCCTGTTTCCTCACTCTCTAACGAAAGCATTGGATTTGATTGGATCCTTAAATCAAATGCTTAACATTTTACAGTGGATAACTGCCTTTAAATGACCCAGGAAGTGAACCCTCTCTCAAGTTTTGGGGAGATCCCCTGCTGTTTTAGTCATGATGGGAAGCAGAGTTCCCCACTTCTTGCTCAGCTGAAGGGAGGACAGCTTCTTTCTATCTCTGACCCTACGTAGCATTTGACCTTGGATCTTTCCTCCTGGGGCTTTGGATCTTGACAGAGGGACCCATGGTTCAGTGAGGACGGGGTTGGGTTTGGGACAGCAGCAGTGGCAGGTAGAGGTAGAGGCAGGAGCAGTGGCATTGGTGGACAGGCACCATGCATTGTGGCTGCTTTGTCCCCAGTGCTGAGTCTCCCTGCTTCCTGACCGCCTCACAGGTGTGGTTCCCAGCCTTCATAGTAAGTCTACAAACCACGCAACAGAACTGAAGCCCTGGAAGTTTTATGAGGATTAAATGAGATAATTCATCGAAGGAGTCAGCATTGTGCCTGACTCATGGGAAGAGCTCAAAACATTCATTATTCTTGTTTTCAGAAAGATGATGCAAATTGTCCTGAAAAACCAGCCCTGGGATTAATAATGGTTGTTGAGCTAAGAAATGTTTTTATGATTCTGTCTCTTACTTCTCTCTGTTTATACACACACAAAGACATTTACTTGCTCTCCTAGTGCAGTAAGGAAGGGGAGTTTAGGACACCATCCCTGTCCTCAAGGAGCTAACAGTTCAATCAGAGATACACAACTTATGTGTATTCAATGTTGTCTGTTGAAAAACGTCATTTGTGGGCTGAATAATAGCATGTGCCAGAAGAAAATGTGTTGAAACATGTTCAAATGTTAAACATGCAGAATGGCAGGGGAAGTCCCAATACATCTCAGAGCATTAATTTCAGGGTAACTCTCTCTAAGAACAATCAACATCAATGGTAAAAATATGGATACATTTAAAAAAGAAATTCACTTGGTAACAAGAAAGTTCTCAATGATTCATGGATTAACAGGTAACAGAAGTTGCAAAGAATTTCACTGATCAACAGTGAAGTTAGTGAAATATCAAAATTTTGGATGTAATATAAACTGTATTGAGAAGGAAATAAAGGAAGGAAGGAGGGAAGAAAGAAAGGAAAAAAGAAAGAAGGAAAGAGAGAAGGAAAGAAAGGACTTAAATGATTTTGGTGTTTAACTTAAGAAATTATATAAGTAAGAGAGTAATTTCAATGAAATTAGAAGGAAGAAAATAATAAAGATAAGGACTGAAAATAAACAAATAGAACATAAAACAAAAAGATGGTCAAAAAATTAAAAATGGATTCCAAAACTCCAATAAAATGGATAACTCTATAGCACAGCTAAACAAGAAAGAAAATATG
This sequence comes from Lutra lutra, assembly GCF_902655055.1. NCBI lineage: Eukaryota > Metazoa > Chordata > Mammalia > Carnivora > Mustelidae > Lutra > Lutra lutra. Next base: position 128,010,498 of record NC_062285.1, read on the forward strand.
GAAATAAACAGTATAGGAAGGCAGAAGGGGACACAACCACAGATATGAAAGAGATAAAAATCACTCTGAGAAAATACAGTGGTTAATTTTATGGCATTTGAAATTAAATGAACATGAAAGATGTCTGTCGTCGCAGACATAGGTGGCTGTCACCTCTGTGTTAGGATCCACTGTGAAACTGACTCCAGCATAAAATGAGTTGAGGTGTTATGGTATGTTATGATGTTAGGACGACACATCTTGGTGCTTAAGCACAACAACATCTCAGTGGCTTAACGTAACAAAACTTCCTTTTTTCCTTATGCTTTGGTGTGACTTAGGGATGTGACTTAGGGATCCAAGCTGGTATGACTTAGGGATCCAAGCTGATGGGAGCTGCAATTCTTCCACACGTGCTTCCAGGATCCTGGAAACTGGAGAATCTAGAACTCTCAGTCAAGAGCTTCTCCTGGTGCAGAGGGGTTGGTGATGCACCCGCTAGATCTCCCTTGGAAAGAATGTGCTGTGAGGAGTGGAGTTGGCTGACAGCCTCCAACTGCTGACACGTTAGGTCTGTTGTGTTCCAGCTGAGGCCAGGCTCTCTCTGGGCAGCTCACAGCCCAGTCATGGTACTAAGGCCATGTCTGCCCAACAAGAGGCTATCCCACAGGCAATCTACATTTGAAGTTCTGTTTGGCCTTGGCCAAGACTTTTTCAGAGAGGCTGTATAGTCTGAAGTTCTTCCTACCCAGTCCTCTTTATATATCCTTCTTCTTATTTCTCCCATGGGTATCAGACCTGCAAGGCAGCCTGAAGGCTTTCCCTGCCTACTCCCGATCCAACTCCCCTGGATCTTTCAGGAAGTACCCATACCAAATCTCCTGTACGCCCATCTCCTAACTGCCAGCAGATGGGAACTCACAGAGCCTCTGAGTCATCATTTCACTTTTGTTCACCTTTCTTTGGCCAAAGCCAGTCATAGGTCTGTGCCCATCTCCAAGGGGGTAGGAAGCCTAATCCAGAGGAGAACTAATTCAGAAGAGTTAGTACAAAAGGGCTCATATGTACTATGACTATGACTATGACTATATGGTTAAACAGCTATTAATTGCCTCCCTTTCCTCCCGGGGCAGAGCCCCAATTTGTTCAGGTGTCTCTCATGCCCTCCCTGTCATGACTCAGGGGTGAACTGTAACTTACCAGAGCCAATTACAGCTCTCCTCTTTACCTTCCCAGTGACCGGATCAGGAAAAGTCGCATGATCCAAATCCTGGCCAAAGAAATGGGAGAGGAAGTGTTCCCAGTGCCTCTCAGCTTTAAAAAGGGACCCAAAATGCAGGGGGGGAAAAAATCCCCCTTTGTTGCTGAGTTCTGCTGTGTGTGGATGAGCTACCCAGAGCTGAGGCAGTCATCTTGCAGCATGTCAACAGGGAAAAGGAGAAAAACAAAAATTAAACTCAGGCTGCCAAACACTTTGTGGGGAACCCTTTATGGAAGAAAAACCATGAAAGCTGAGACTTATTTAGCTCCATGTTCTCCTGTGTCTTGGTTTCCTTTCCTTGCCAGATCAATTTCAGTCATGCATATCGTCTCTCTCCCTCATACCACATCAGTTCTTGTCTGAAGAATGAAAACAACAGCTCAATGGTGTGATTTAACTAGGACCAAGATAGAAGCCAAAACTGACCAGTCAGGAATGAGACATGCATTAATGATTTTCTTTTGACTCATTGTTTTTGAAAACACCCAAATGCAATTAGCTGTTATTTATAAAAATAAAGTAAATTCCTAAAAAGGAAAAAGGAGATGCTAGACTTCTTCTTCTTCTTTTTTTTTTTTTTTTTTCACTTCACAACAGGGAGAGGACTGACATTTATGGGGCACTTACTAGGAAGTTTGTTAAGAACTTTGCATACTTTGTCTCATCAAATGACTTCACATTGTCCTTTGAATAAAATTTTAACTCCCTACAAAGCCCATCATATCCGGTGTGATCTGGCTTATCTCCCCAACTACTCTTCTCCATCTTTGCTCTAGTCCTGCCATCCTGGCCTTTTCATCTGTTTATGAAACATACTCAGCACGTTCCTGCCCCAGGGCTCTTGCACTTGCCGTATCTTTGGCCTGGGATGCCCTTTGCTTGGCCTTCATATGTTTGATTTCTTCTCAACAGTTACGCCTCAGCTAAAATTTCCATTCTTCAGGGAGATCTTCCTTGATGCTCCTACCTAGAATAGTACTTCTCCCGCTACCCCTCATCACTTATTTTAGTGCCAGGCTTTGTGTTCTTATCTTTTGTTTGATTTTGATCTGTCTCCTCCCACTAGATTTTGCCTCTGTGCCTTGCTCACTGCTCCATCCCAAGCATTTAGAAAAGTGATTAGCACAAAGGAAACACTCAATGGTGTTTGTTGAAAGAATGAATAGGTAGCCCACTCTATAACCTTATAAAGCTGAGTTCATGTCATTTACGAGGGTCAGTGTCCTCCCGCCAAAGACCACCAGGAACATGCCAGTAGTTAGGCAAGTTGGGTTTGTTAATTTTGCAGTGAAAGAGAATGTGTACCACAGGAAATCATGAGGTATCTCATTCATGGGGTGTTAGAAAAGATTCTATAGGATTTGGGCTCAAGTTAGGTGGCTATGGTTGGGGTTTAAGAAAGCAGGACATCTTTTTTTCCTGAACCAGATGTTGGCAGGAAGCAGGGACAATTCTATGGGATAGTCTTAATAAATTTCATCTATGAGGCAGGGAGCCTGGGATGAAACTGTAACTGGATTAAAAAAAAAAAAGCAGATCATTCAAGTTAGCCAGGATTGAGTGATGCTCTGTTTGTGGTTTGCCAGTGAGCTTGTCTTATCAGACAAGATTACTAACTGGTATTATTTCTCGTCTCTCTTCCTCAGAGTTAGAGAGTGGCCCTGTCTGAGATTGGTCTTCTATGTAGCTATGAACCCAAAGGCCTCACGGTGTCAGGCTGCTGACTGGATGTCAGGGTCTGTTTTTCTTTTTCCTCCAAGTCTCCTACGGCTGGAGTCCAGTGTCAGCCCAGAAGTAAGCAAGAGTATTTTGTTTGGTTATTTGATAGTCCTCCTCTCTTACTCCCCCTCCTCCCCCCAACCACCTCCAATTCTGGATTTGTAAGAAGGGAGCCACTGAGCAAAGATGGTGGAGGCCAAGATAGAGAATCAGAGCTTCTAGAAGTCAACTCAGAAATACCCTTATTTGCCCAAGAATTAATTCTTATCTCAGGACATGCCCAGATATGTCTAATTTTCAAAGGAGGGATGGTGTATCCTGAATGAGATTACCCCGTGCTCTCCATTGCCTCAAAGGTCATGATCAACAGTTCACCAGGGACTCGGTTCAAGTCAAGGTTTTCTCCAAATACGACTGTTTTGTTTTAGAAAAGTCTTTTAACTGGGATCCCAGCATCCTCTGGGCTCCTGGAGCACCCTGTATTCCTTTGTTAGCATCCCTGCTATACTGTAATTAATTTGTTTATAATCCGTCTGCCTGGTTAGACTGGCTCCTACATGTTTGTATCACTGGAACTTAATTTTAACAAAGGACTTGGCACAGGCTAGGCTCTCTATAAATATTAAATGGATTTAAAATGGAGATTTAATTCCTGGCTTGAATTCATCTCACAAAACACTTACTGAGTCTGTACTATGATCCAGGAGGACGCTAGGATAAATCAGATAGTCCTCACCTTCAGGGAATTATGTTCAGTTCTAACAGGACTTAAGAACAAGAATAGCTAGCATTTATTTGGGATCAGGCACTGTGTTAGGTGTTTCCATGTGCCCGAGTTATTACTGCCATCTTAAAAAAAATTAATTTTTTTATGAACATATAATATATTATTCGCCCCAGGGATACAGATCTGTGAATCATCAGGCTTACACATTATTACTGCCATCTTGCAGGTAAAACAAAGGATACACTCAGGTTAAGGAACTTTGCTGAGATCACGCAACTGTTAGGGGCAGAGCAGGGACTGTAACTCAGAGAGTCTGACCGCAGTAACAGCTGCCAAAGTGTTAGGTTGAAAGGTGCCAAGTGAATTCACAGTTCCGTCTCTAAATGAGCCAAGGTCCGAAGGCTATTGAAATTGCAGCAAATGCAATTAAAGTGGGGTAGGCTAGTATGACCGACCTAGGGAAGACTTCATGCTCTTTCCTAGCAAAGTGTATCGGGGAACAGAGCTGCATTAGCTTTCTGTTAAAGAAGGAACGGATTTTGGGGTTGACTTCAGACCCCGTGCTCTCGAATATCATTCGATAACATTTACTGGGCGCCCATAGGCAAAAGAGGTGTTTCCGCCGCCTCCACACCTGCCCACATCCTGAAGCAGGGAGGGGAAGCAGCGAAGAAAAGGCAAAGAGGGCCTAACGGTGGGTAGCTGGGCATCTCCAGACCTCCGCCTCGCTCCATGCCCGCGCCGGCCACGCCCCCAGCCTCGCCCTCGCCCCCAAACCCACTTCAAACTCCCGCCCCCTCTTCACGACGGCCAATGCCCGGCCGGAGAGCGCGAAGGAGGCCGGGGATTGGGCGTCGCCGCGGTTGCCGAGGTGACGGGTGGGTCCGGCAGGGACCCCGACCGCGGCTAGCAAGAGGGGTGCGGGGCGGTTTCCGTCCCGGTCCGCGCCCGGCCGCCGCGCCCTGGCCCACACCCCCCGGCGGCTGGAAGGGGGAGGCCCCGCGCACCCCCTCCCCCGCCCCCGGCCCCGCGCGCCCCCGCCGGCCTCGGGTTCGGGGCGCCCCGCCCTCCGCCTCCGTCTCCGCCCCCAGGACCAGCGGCCGCCAGCTCCCGAGCGCTGCTTCCCCGGCCAGCAGCGCGATGGGCTGCGGGAACTCCACCGCCACCAGTGCGGGCGCCGGCCGAGGTGAGCGGGGGCGCGGGCCGGGGACTCGGGGCGGCGGGGAGGTCTGGCGGGCGGGCCGCAGCTGCGGAAGAGGCCCGGAGAGCCGGCGGGGACCTGGGGAGGGAGGGCGCGCAACCCCATCTCCCCGTCCCCATTATCGGGAGGGGGTGGGTGGGTGGGCCAGACTGCCCGCTTTTGGAGCGACCCGCAGCGGGGCATTTCCCCCGCGCGGGGGCGGTCACGCCTGGACGAGGGGAGCCTGCAGGGCGATCCTGCGGAGGGTGCGTGGGGAGGACGCACGGCGGGGCTCCCCTGCAGCGGGGTGCCGGGTGCCCTCACGGAGGCGGGGGGGGGGGAGAGGATTCCCGGTAGTGGCCCGCATCCGCTCCCTCCTCTCCCACTCTCGCCCCGCAGACCTCGGCGCCAGCCCCTCGGAACCCTGACGGTGCAACAGGAAAGTGCGGCAGAGCAATTCAGGACTTTTTTGGTGGTGGTGGTGGTGCCAGTGGGGTTGGGAGGAACTGCGAGCCAGGCTCCAAATTCATCTGAGTCTGTCCTGATGCCTGAGAGCGGCTGGGCTGCGTGTAGGAGGATTCCTCTGAGAAGCCGCAGTATTAAGGATGTTTTAGAGAAGTGTGACAGAGTTTTAATATCAGCAGTGATTTGTTCACGTGTTTTTCATTAGAAAAATAGACTGGAACTTCTTTTACAGCACTTCATTTTGTTGATTGGCGGGCGAGATCTCCTATCCCCCAGTCGGCCAGGCTTTGTGTCAAGTGACTTATTCCAAAACTCAGCCTTCTTTCTTAACCCAGCTCGTGTCTCCTGATTTAAGAATCAGGATCTGTTTTGAGTAATATCTGCTGGCCTCTGTTAGTATCCTTTCGGGTAAAGAACTCCCATCTCCTCCAACTGAGATCAATCAGATGCCGCGTCCTATTCCCACCCCCACCCCCCAAACCCCAGCAGACGCAAACAGCAGTCTCCTGCTGCAGTATTTCCTAGCAGACTGGCATGGGTGCCCTCTCAGTCTTCGTGACCTTGGCCATGTCACTTCCCTTAACCCAGACATCTGTGGAAGACGGAGTTTAAAATTCAAGCCTTATTCGTTTATTTATTTTAAAGTTTATTTTGACGTTTACTTAGTGGGGTCAGATGTGGAAATCTGCTCTGTGGTCTGTGAATCCGCCAACTTTCTTTTTCCTCTTTGTCTGTAAACACACATAGAATATTTTGCTTTTCCTGAGAAGACACTAAAATATGTGGGGTTCCGGTCCTAGAGCTGTGAATGAACCCAGGTGATGATTCACCAAAAAGTTGATCTCTTACAGATAATCTTTATTATCTTTTTTTAAAAAAAAAGATTTTATTTATTTATTTCACAGACAGAGATCACAAGCAGGCAGAGAGGCAGGCAGAGAGAGAGAAGGAAGCAGGCTCCTAGCTGAGCAGAGAGCCGGATGCAGGGCTCCATCCCAAGACCCTGAGATCATGACCTGAGCCGAAGGCAGAGGCTTTAACCCATTGAGCCACCCAGGTGCCCCTAATCTTTACCATCTTGAATGAAATTCTCCTCGTTGGTATATGCAGGGAGCCACCAGAGAAGAAATCTTTTCCGTTCACATAACAGTGAGATATGTTGGTTATCGTGGTTGGTGTCTTATGCCAACAAGGGCAAATGAGATTCTGAGAGCAGCCAGAAAGCTCTGCATGGAAACCTACACCAGACCTCGTGTCTCTCAATCTAACAGACACTGGGGTCCTACACCATCCACTGCAATGGGCACCCTCTCTTTAAAAAGGCTAAGAACAGGGGTGCCTCGGTGGCTCAGTGGGTTAAAGCCTCTGTTTTCGGCTCAGGTTATGATGCAGGATCCTGGGATCGAGCCCCACATCTCTCTCTGTCTGCTCTCTGCCTACTTGTGATCTCTGTCTGTCAAATAAATAAATAAAAATCTTTTTTTAAAAAAGGCTAAGAACAGTTATCCATATTTAAAAAAAATCATGGGAAGGATTTGTAACATTTCCTTTCAAGTGGAGCTAGGTTAGTTCATGTACATTTTTATTTATTAATGAACTGCTTGTCAGATCTGGGGATAGGAGGGAGGGGCACTGTTGCTAAATCAGTGATGATAAGGTAATTTGGAAATGGTAATGTCGGAAAATGAGAAAATCAGGGGCGCCTGGGTGGCTCAGTGGGTTAAAGCCTCTGCCTTCGGCTCTGGTCATGATCCTAGGGTCCTGGGATCCAGCCCCACATGGGACTCTCTGCTCAGCAGGGAGCCTGCTTCCTCCTCTCTCTCTCTCTCTCTGCCTGCCTCTCTGCCTACTTGTGATCTCTGTCAAATAAATAAATAAAATCTTAAAAAGAAAAAGAAAATGGGAAAATCGGATTCTCCTTACAGATATTTGGTTGACCTTTTTTTTTTCTCAAAATGCACATCCCTTATACCCTATACAGTTGCATTGAAAAAACCACTCCAAGTGCACGCCTTTTTGTTGGGCAGCCTGTTTATGAAGGACAGTTCACAGAAGAGCGTGTTGTTGTCTCCTCTAGCTTGCTCTTGGCTAAAAATTGTGTTTTGTTCAGGGAAATGGCAGATAGAGAGTGCAGACTGTAAAACATTAAGGAGGGAATGTGATGAGTGGGGGACTTATCACATCACCTCGTTGAAGGATCTGCTCTTTGAGAGGTCATTCCCCAAACACGTCCTACTAGAGTCCAGCTGGCTAGCTTTGGGATGCGGTCGTTGTTATTTGGAAATTTTTCTGTCAGCTCGTGGTAGGACTTTAGTTTCAGAAAGGAAATATGTAAAATGAAGAAAAATAAGCCACAAGGCAAAGGTATTTGAATATTTTTCAGTTGTGAATGTTGACATCAGCATGAAATATGCTGTTGACCAAGTTGCAATTGCATGAAATAAATGCATTAAATAGATGTTGTCATGGGGTGCCTGGGTGACTCAGTGGGTTAAGTATCTGACTCTTGGTTTCTGCTCAGGTCATGATCTCAGGGTCCTGGGCTGGAGCCCGGCATTGAGCTCCATGCTCATTGTGGGGTCTGCTTGTCCCTCTCCCTCTGCTCCTTCCCCTGCTCCCCCGAACATAAATAAATAAAAAATCTTAAAAAAAAATAGATGTTGTTCCTGTCCTCCAGGTACTTACAATGCCCAACTTCTGAAATTTCCCAGGATCATACAATTCAATAGTTACACTTAAGCTTTTCAGCAATCAATCAGTCCATCCAGCCAGCCAGCCATAGATAGGTGAATAACAAAATACAAAGAGAAGGTGGGAAGAGCGCTGAACTTGCAGCCCGGAGAGTGAGGCTCAAGCTTGACTTCAGCTCTGGGCTTGTTGCTAGGAGCGTTTTGTTTCACATTTCTGAGTTACAGAGTGAAAGTGCTGTGTAAACTGTAATTATTATAGAGTAGTGGAATAGTACCATGTTGAAGGTGAAATGGCTTTCCCTGATCATTTTTCTACAAGACCATGGCATATCTACTTCCAAAGGGTGCATTAGGACATTATAATATGACCCTTAAACCTGAAATCTCTATTATAAGCCCTGTTTTACTCTGTAAGAAATTCAGCTAACACGAGATAATTGTTTGCCCTCTCCCTGAGCCATCTGAACAACTGCCTTGCCTTTCTTGGCTTTCATCTAGAGAAATTGGTTAATATGACAAATGGATATTTAGTAGTGTGCTTGAGTAAGTTTAATTCTGTATGTCCAATAGGTGGAAAAACTGATCTGCCGTAAAATGATCCAACAGTCATAAGAAATCAGCCCCCAGATCACTCAGGCCCTAGATAATTCTGGTTAGATTTCTCCTAAAGATTTCTAACCATAAGCTTACACCCAGTCCATCTCTCCCTGCAGAGAATGGCACTTTGCTAAGAACTTGTAAGGCAAGGCTTGGGCAGCCACCAGTGGGTGGTTGAATGAAAACGAATTTTCATGCTCTTGAGAAGCTGATAGTCTAGGTAGGAAGATTAACCATTGGAGAACAGCAGCAAGGCAAAGTATGATAGAATATGCAAGCGCCCGGGACATGATGAATAATGTTGTTCAATCAAAGGAGGCTTCGGGGAGGAGTGGACTGTCGGTCCAGATGAGGTCTTGAGAACAATTTCAATTGCATGAGAGCTCTCTCCATTTTCATGTTTTAGTAAGAGCACTCTCGCAACCTAGGAATTTGATTTCCCCAACCTAGAACTGTAGTGGGAGGATTTCTTATATTTTCCACTCAGTGAAGATTCGGTATGTTTGTCCTGAATAGATTCTGGCCCCTCCACTGTAGAGAAACATCTGGCTCAAATACCCAATGTAAAAGTGTTCCATTTTCTGTATCGCAGGGAGCTCTTGATCTATTTCTCTCTGCTCTCCAGCCCCACCTCTCTCTCTCTCTCTCAACAATTAGATTCTCTGTCCCCTTGTTTTTCCTTGACCATGGTTTTTAACTAGGCAGAGAAATGAGTAGTCCTGCGTTTGAGCTAATGATCTGAACAAGTCAGCCATTCCCTTTTATACCTCATACATACAGATGGGTAAGCAAGTCTGTAATGTAAGCCAGACAATCTCTTTTCAGGTAAATCAGAAAATCCCTTAAAAAGTTTGGATGGATCTCAATATCAGCAATAGCCCATGTCCGTGCAGGCCAAGGCTGTAGACATTCTTTGCAGCAGAAGGCTTACTTCAGAAGTGTTCTGCTCATGATAGCTAACTGAATTTTTTAGTTGTAGTTTTCTAGCAGGGATATGTAATTGGCAACTGTCTGATCATAACTCCGTAGCGGCGTATTATCAGAATGTTTCTGTAATGGTTCTTCTGCTATTTATATAACAATAGTCTGAAGAGGAGGATTTTAATAATTATTTATCCTATTTTGTCAGTGTACCGAGGGAGTTAATACAGTCCTTTTGGGTCCAATTATTTAGATTAGTTTTCTTTTCATCTTCAATTAGGTAGATAATTGCATTCCCTTCTTTTGCTGTAGCTCTGTGGTCCAGCCTTAATTTACATCTATAAATGGTTTTGTAGGATTGAAATGTTGCCACTGTGCTTAGCATGAGCCCAGGCCATATCGAAGATATAGTATAAAATTTTGTTGATAGCATCCTAGAAGTCACATGTGTCTCCTGCTACTTCCCTGCCACTGCCCCCAGACCCCAACCTCACCAACCTTCTTTCAATTCCCCGAACTGTGCTGAACTGACTCTTGTTGTTTTCTCTGTTTGAAACTTTCTTTGCTGGAGAGCTGATATTTTGTTTATTTATTTATCGCCTCTTCTGTTCCTTTCCTCCAAATGCAGGCCTCATGAGAGCCTCCTGCATCTTATTCCCAGCTGTACCCTCAGCCTCTAGACTAGGATCCAAACTTTCAATGGAATTTTTGGCTTGCAAAGAATTTTTTTTGTTGTTGTTGTTCAAATGAATGAACATACTGGGGAAACGAAGATGCAAAACGAAGTCCTAGATTGTGTCACTGATACAGCAATTGAGAGAATAAAATAAAACCTCAAGCAGTCAGGGCAGCCTGCTTGGAAGAAGTGGCACTTGATTTGTTTCTGAAGAATAGGTAACTGTTCAGATAAGCAGGTAATGGAAGGAAGGGCATTCTTAGTGTTGTGTGAAATCACAGGGACAGAAATGGGCTCTGTGCATTTCAGGGCAGTAGGTCTGGCCTCACTGGCTTTAGTGGTTCATGTTGGTCATAGGGTGTTGGGAAGGAAGAGTGGGTAGAATGGAGGGTGAGGAGGACAGACAGGCAGGAAAGCCAAGCCTCGGAGTTGAGGGTGGGTTCTGGTACCAAAAGGCCCAAGTTCGAATCCCGCTTTTGTCATTTATCAGCTGTGTGACCTTGGGCAACTCAACTTGAACTATACGTTGGTTTTCTCAACTGTAAAATGGGGGAGTAAGAATAGAATTGGCTTCAACATAAAATGAGTTTATGTAAGTAAAGTGCTTAGTACAATGCCTTGTCTATTGTGAGTACTCACTATGCTGTTTATTATAAATATAGGGGAAGACTTTTGTAACTAGTGTAAAAGGAAAGAGTGGGCTTACAGCAGTGACTGTCTGGAGTCAGGGCAATAAGAAGGGCCTGGAAGCATTGATGCCAGAGACCCCTGGGTCAGCCAGGCTTAGGATGGGCTGCATGGGAGGGAGAAATAAACATGAACCCAAACTAATGCCTCGTTAACTGGAAGATTCTGCTGCCTCTAAAGGGAAGCTAGGAAAAGGCAAGTGATCAGTACACTCTTGGAAGTTCCACATTGGAAGTGACTGTGAATGACAGGAGATGTGGAAAACCTCTGTCCAGGCACTTTTCACTGGTGAGACAGAATCAGGACGTTCATGCATCCCAGCTTCCTGGAAGTGACCTTGTGCAGGGGTCACAAAGGTGACCTCTTGGGGCCATGTGCAGGGGTCACGAAGGTGACCTCAACGAGGTATTCAGTTCGGCCACAAATCACTTACTGCTGAGTATTAGATGTGGCTGGAATTATAATATAGCAGCCAGATGTCACTGCCTTACCTTATGCCCGTCCTTCTGTGGCTGTCTTTATTTATTAATTTTTAGCTCCCTGAAGTGTAGCTATTCAATAAGAACAACCTGCAAATGAAGAGATTTTTCTGCAAGAGCTTCCATATTCATGAACAGAATTTTATATTTCTAGGACACATTGACCTGAATTTTTTTCTCCTTTATTGAAAAAAATGACTTACGAATCTAGTTCTTTTGTTGGCTTCTTGAAAAATAACTTTGCTTTGGATGAACTAAGAGCTGTTGTTGTACTTGTTTTGGCCAAACTGAGACTATGACATCGTTTTGGAACTATTATGGGTCAGAGGAGACATCATGAGCTGTCAAAATTAAAGAGAATTTTGTTTATTGTTCTGTAGTTAAGTTTATACTGTTCTCAAAGGGCCTTTTCTTTTCTTTTACAAAACAAATAGAGTAGGACATTCCTGCATATTTTTATTATTTCCCACAAGAGCCACAATCATTTGTTTCTGATCATTTATGCCAAGAGAAGAATGATCTGAAAATCTTTAGTGCTTTTTAGAAACTCTTCGTGTACATAATTTTATCTTTTGACGTATGTGTTTAAATTATCACCACTCAGTCGGAAGATAGAAATACAATTTAATATGTAACTTAGCAATTCATTTACTTGTGACTATTTCCAATCTATTACATAAATTCAATATAGTGCAACAGGACCGTGATGAAGGCGTCAATAGGCTAGTTTTTTCAAGTGTAGAAACGTATGTGTCCTTTCTTTTAAGAGATAGATATCTTTTCTTTATGTTAGACTTTGGCATGTGGGAGGAAACTTGAAATGGTAAATGTACAGATCGGAACAGTGCTGAAAACCTACTGGGCGCTACATCTCACTCTTCTTTGTAAGAACAATTAGATGGCAAAGGGACATCTTCTATAGGAGCCAAGATGTTCTCTCTATCCACCTAAAACTACTGACCCCGTGTAGTGTTTTGTTTTTTTTTTAAAGATTTTATTTGTTTATTTGACAGAGATCACAAGTAGGCAGAGAGGCAGGCAGAGAGAGAAGAAGGGAAGCAGGCTCCCTGCTGAGCAGAGAGCCTGACGCGGGGCTCAATTCCAGGACCCTGGGACCATGCATGACCTGAGCTGAAGGCAGAGGCCCCAACCCACTGAGCCACCCAGGCGCCCCCCGTGTAGTGTTTTGAAACTGGTTGGCTTTATCGTGCACTAGGAATACAGGTTTGCCTGTGTTTGTGGGATGTAGGATATGTTACATTAAATTTAATGCCTCCCGCATATTAATTTTTCTATATATTTCTTTTCAAGAGAGAATTTTAATTTTTGGAAGGATGGGGGAGGACAGGGATAAGAAGGTTTAGTGGGCTGAATGGTGGCTTCTAAACAGAAGTTTCCATCCTCATCCTTGGAATGTGCGATTCTTATCTTATTTGGAAAAAGGGTCTTTGCAGATATAATTAAGGATTTTGAGATAATCTGGGTGGGCCCTAAGTCCACTGGTAAGTGTCCTTACACAGAGAGACAGCGATGGGGGTGGGGGGACATGGGTGGAGCAACAGTGTGCACCTTGTGGTCACGGGCCAGAGACTGCCAAGGAACCAAGGCTCACGGCACCGGATGCTAAGGGTGTGTGGCAGTTTGGACCTGCGGACCCTTTGATTTTATGCCTCTGTCCTCCAGAAGGCTGAGAGCATCGACTTCTCTTGTTTGAAGCCACCCAGTCTTTGGGGATTTCTTACAGCAGCCGTATGAAACTACCACAGGTTTTCCTGTAGTTCTTCAGGAGTGGGAGGTAATTAGAAAATTTAGAAATACAGCTTACAGGCTATACCCGGGGTGCAGAATGATTTGCTGAAGCAAATGCTGTGCAATCCCGTCTTGGTGTGTGATTCACAGAGCATGTCAAGGTTTTTTGGAGCCTCAGTGACTTCTCAGGACACCGCATTTTCATAAAACATGTTAAAAAACATGGAGACTGTCTGCGAGGTTTTTTCCCTCCTGATATAATCCAACTTTCTGATTCTCTGACACCCGCTGGGAGTCGCACGATACGCTTCACTTCTGGCACTACTTGGAGTTTGTCAGCTGCCGCAGGCTTAAGGACAGGGTTGCGTAAGATGGCCTTACCTCTGACACCGGTCACAAGCATTGGGTCCCCAGATGACTCCCACTTCTATCCAACTTGGCAACAAATTTGGGGGTTCCCACAGCACCCTTTCTCAGATTGGATGATTTGCTAGAATGGCTCAGAATTCAGGAAGGCACATTACTTTTGGATTTAAATTCACCAGTTTATTTGTAAAGGACACACATGAACAGCCAGATGGACATAGAGTGATGTCTGGAAGGGTCCCAAGCGGGGGAATCTCTGTCCCCATGTAGTTGGGGTGTGTCACCCTCCTACTGCATGGATGTGGTCACCAGCTCAGAAGCTCTCAGAGCCTCATTGTTTAGGGCTTTTTATGGAGGGTTCACTACATGGGTGTGGTTCGTGGAATCACTGGCTATTGGGGATTGACTCAGTCTCCAGCTCCTCTCCCTTCCCTGGTGACAGGGACCGGGACAGCATTACCAAGCTTCTAACAACACTTGGCTTTTTTGGTGACCAGTGCCCCATCCTGAAGCTATCCTGGGTCCCGTTAGGAGTCCCTTCATTGGAATGGAAGAGGCTCCTATTACCCTTATCACTCAGGGAATTCCAAAGATTTTAGAAGTTTTGTGACAAAGAGGGGACAAAGCCCAAATATCTCTCTATCGCCTCACAATATCAGATTAAGTTTTTTGAATATTTGAATAAATTGGGTTTGCTGTGCCTTTTTAAGTGACTGAGACTTTTGACTTTGAGACTCATAAACAAAATATTAAAATCTTTTGAAGTGTGTAAAGTTGAAGGTATACACAGTCTTGGTTTCCTTCTGAACAGCCAACAATGTTTAACTGTTTCCTACCTTCAGAAGGAAATGTTCTTCCTTACAGACCCTAGCCTTTTTCTTTTTTTTTTTTTTTTTTGGTCACTGAAACTGCATATAATACTCTTCTGAGAGCAAGCTTTCCCCCTTCTCTTTTTTAGCATGTTATTTAAAATTATCCTCCTTCATACAGTTTTGGAAACTAGTCATCAAATCTTTAGTCTTATGTACTTTGTGGTGCTTTCATTCTGTAAGAAGCATTATTGCCTTTCCCCCATCTCTGCTTCTTCTGAGCCATTATATGAATACATCAAGGCTACGTTTAAACAGTAAAGAGTCATTTTGGCAGGAAATGAAGTGGTGATATCAGGAATCAACACTCTATCCCAGGGGCCTGGAAAGAATTAGATGACATTATAGATATTTGTTTAACAAAGGCTAAGTCATATAAACCATAAACACAACTTAAAGCAAATGGGATTTTGCTGCTCTGAATTGTTCGAGATAAAGTGTTTTTTTTTTTTGTTTGTTTTTTTTTTTTTTTTTTTTTTTTTGCATGAATTCTCTAGAGTAGAGATCTCCATCTGGTTAATCAATATATAGGTGAAGTGTGATTACAAGGTTGTAGTGAAGGTAATATGATTTTTCTTCTATTTATTGATTTTATGATTTTATACTTTTGCAGAACAAAGAGCTGTTTTACATTTTATATACCTACATATTCTGATAGTTTTGCCAAGGGTTTCCAACAATTGCACATTTTTTTTCCCCTACTCTGACAAGTTGTATTTTGGGGAGTCATGTTCTACCTATCCTGATTATAAGCTTATCCTTAATAATACCATGCTACCTTCCTTCTAAGATGCACATTTTCTGTCCTTTAAAAAAAATGGAGCACATATTACAACACCTGCATACCTGATGTAGTGTTTCTGATATCTTTGCCCACCCCACCATTGCACGTATTAAGTAGATGGTACTCTTTAAATGAAGGACGTTTGAGAACAGAAGTAATGGTGTGCAGACTTCCTTTTGGAAGGTAACCCCAGGCATCGGCCAGGGGCCCTGCTGGGTTGCTGCATGGTGATCCCAGCAGGGAAGAGGCTCTGAGGGTGCCTGGCACCCGGAGCAATCATTTGAAGTGATGGAGGGTTCCTGGTGGCTGATTAAAATCAGTACTCATTAGACAACATGTTGCTGTTTTGAAACTAGTTACATGCACATTACCCTTGCGTGGTCCTCTCAGCTGCCTTTATGTGCCCAGTATTAGAAACCGAAGCAGTGATTTTGTGACCTTTGAATGAATGATCTGAACAAGGACTTTGTGTGTGTCTTTGCCTTCCCATTCCCTGCCACCTTGGGGCCCTCCCTGAGATGGAGTGGGGTGGCTTCTGTCCCCTCTGCTCTCTCTGTGGATTCTATTCGATGGCCCTTCCTCTCTGCAGAGGACTCAGAGTCCTCATTATGGTCTCTGCTTTCTTCTCTCTGTAAGACTTTGCAGAATCAAAGTTTCCAACCCCTCTGGCTCTCCCATCCCATGTCCATGACAAAACCCCGAAATGTTCTTTGTACTTTTCCATGAACATGAAAATATGGAAATCAGGATATTACTTTCTTTCTAGACTTTCTTCCAGATTCTCATGCTTTTTTTGACTCTGGAGTAAAACATTCATTTGCATGGATTTTTGGTGGCACCCATCCTTTGCTTATTTTTTCCTATTAAAACACTCCTCTGTTCTTATGTTAAATTTTTTTTTTCAATTTTAGGATTTTGTTTTGTTTTATGATCTCAGATTCCAAATAGGTTATTTATTTATTTGAAAGAGAGAGAGAGACAGACAGACAGCGTGAGTGGGAGGGGCAATCTCAAGCAGACTCCACGCTGAGCACAGAGCCCGACGTCGGCCTCGATCCCAGGACCCTGAGATCACAACGACCTGAGCTGAAACCAAGAGTCAGACGTTCAACTGGCTGTGCCACCTAGGCACCCCAAAGCAGTTTTTGTTTATACAATTTTAATGATTGTTGTGATGTAGAAATGTTAATCTTTCCTTAAAAAAAGGAATGAGGTTTGTTATGAAGTTAAGGTTTGGTCAGAGCCTTACAAGAATTTGTTTGAGGGTGAAATCCTGCCATTTGCTATGATGTGGATGGAACTAGAGGGTATTATGCTGAGTGAAAAAAGTCAATCAGAGAAAGACAATTATCATATGATCTCCCAGACATGAAGAATTTGAAAGGCAGGGCAGGGGTTCATGGGGGGAAGGGAGGGGAAAATGAAACAAGATGGGACCAGGGAGGGAGATAAACCTTAAGAGACTCTTAATCTCAGGAAACAAACGGAGGGTTGCTGGGGAGTGTGGGGGTAGGGATAGGTTGGCTGCTTTATGGACATTGGGGAGGGTATGTGCTATGGTGAGTGCTATGAAGTGTGTAAGCCTGCACCCCTGAAACAAGTAATACATTATATGTTAATCAAAACAAACAAACAAACAAACAAACAACCTAAAAGGAAGCCTACAGAGTGGGAGAAGATGTTTGAAAAAAAAAATTTGAGGCATACTGTTGATTATCTTTGCCCTCTGCTTTGAATTTACAGGATTAACAGATTTTAAGTTAATATTACCAGGGTACAATGTTGCAGTTTTGGCAGTGACCTTTCCTATAGGCTTATTTGCTTACTGTGTAGCACATCTTTCTTTATTTTCACCTCTGTGTGACTTAGGCAGAGATTATTTTAATTCCCATTTCATAGATAGGGAAATTGAGATATTAATTTCTAATTAATTTGACTGCTAATAATAACAATTTAGTGAGCTACTTTTAGGTACCAGACTTTGTGCTAAGTGTTGACATGCATCTTTAAAAAAAACAAATCTTCACAGTCATGTCAAGTAACAGAAGACAAAACTGCAAGCTACAAAATTATATTTATGTGGTCATTTGGGGTCTTAATGGATTGCAATCCAGGAGACTATACTGAAGCTGAAAACATGCTCTGGAGAGACAGACGAATGAGTGTAGAATTTTTAAAGAGGAAAGAGAAGACTTACATAAATCGATTTGAAGAAAAGGTGTTTGGTTCTCGTTTAAATACAGTTACATTAAACTACATGTGATTGGTTGTAGCGCTCGTGTTAGAAAGTCTGTTTATGTCTGTTATGACAAAAGTAGGTGCCTTGGCTTTCAGCAAGGTAGTTCAGCAAAAAACTTCTGAGAATTTGGGACAGAAGATGGGCATGAGCCTTGCCTCCTCAGGGTCCTCCCAGCTCCATTTGTTTTTAAATTTTTTTTAAAAGATTTTATTCATTTGTCAGAGAGAGAGCGCACAAGCAGGGGGAGTGGCAGGCAGAGGGAGAGGGAGAGGGAAAAGCAGGTTCCCCACTGAGCAGGGAGCCTGACGTGGGGACTCAGTCCCAGGACTCCAAGATCATGATCTGAGCTGACGGTAGATGCTTAACCAACCGAGCCACCTGAGCATCCTCCAGCTCCATTTTTCAATAGCTGTCTCACCAGTGGTCTTTCCATTTATTCTCTCTGTTGTATATTAACTCTTATTATCCTCATTTGACACAAGGGAAGGAAGCAAGGTTTTAAGAGGTTAAAAGACACTAAATGCTACCTGCCTAGTAAAGTTAGAATCAAGGTCTGTGTTGCTCAGATGAGGCTAGTGGGAGGAGGAAGTGTGGAAATGGGACCAACTATATGTGGCAGAGAATCTATGATGAATGATTGGCATGGGATCCGAAAGAGACAGGATGTTTTTGGCACGTGGGTGGGAAGCAAAAAATGTGGGGGGGGCGGTGGGAGGGTTCAGTAGCAAACAGGAGCAGAGTTAGAAGTGCAGGTAACTCCCTAGAGCTAGGCTGGTGTCCTTGAGACTTCTCATTGACTGAGGATATCACCTCCATTCTGTCTTGTAACTTCGCTTTACAAGTTAGTGCCCTGGTTAGTGCCCTGTGGCCCTGTGGACACCGGCTTAGAAGGCGGGTGACTTTGAAATGAAAATACTTCCCGACTCTGTCAGTTTATCTGTAAAATAAACGGACTGGATGAGGTGATCCTTTCCAGAACCAACACCTTAAAATTTATAGGAATTGGGGCGCCTGGGTGGCTCAGTGGGTTAAGCCGCTGCCTTCGGCTCAGGTCATGATCCCAGGTCCTGGGTTCGAGCCCCACATCGGGCTTTCTGCTCGGCGGGAGGCCTGCTTCCTCCTCTCTCTCTCTGCCTGCCTCTCTGCCTACTTGTGATTTCTCTCTGTCAAATAAATAAATAAAATCTTTAAAAAAAAAATTTATAGGAATTGTTAAAAATGGGCAGAATAAATTCAAAATGTAAAATTTGAATGTAATTTTGTGTGAATTGATTTAATGTGATGTTCCTACTTTCTCCTTTATTTCTTTTGAAATGATCTTTTTAAAAGGCATATTTTCAACTTGTCTCTTTTAGAATATTATTTTAGATGGGTATTGGGTTTCACATTTTTGTTGTAATTCTATCACAATAATGCAAACATTTTTTTCCCTCCCTAGGCCCTGCAGGAGCAGCTAAAGATGTGTAAGTAGTTAATATTATGATTTTCTAAACTCTTTTTTGAGGAAGACACTGTTTTTCATGATTGTGGTCTTTCACTAGATATAGGTATGCCTGAAAAGATATGGGAATATATTCTCCATTATGCAATAATCAAGATTATCATCTAGTTTATAACTAAAGCACTATTTGAAGAATATCACTGTGTTATTATTTATTCCATTACTATTTATGCTGCCTTTCTGTTGCCCTAGCACTGTAACTTAGAACTTAAACTGAGGGAAACATTTAATTGTGCTTCCTTCCCAACTTGTGCTGAGATTTCTTCTCATTGAAAACAAGTGGATACGGGAGAATTCATTAAGCACATAGCTCCCGTGACCGTGTTAGAGTGAGCCAGTGGGGAGAGGCTGGGGCACACAGGTACCAAACACACATGGGATTGGTTTAAATCCGGTGACCAGGTATTTGAGTGAATATGTATGACCATTCAGTGTAGTCAATACTGAGTTGATATTTATACCACGGGACATTAAATCAAGGGCAGATGTCTCCCAGAGGGAGGTTTTGGGAGCTCAGGAGCCCTTCCAGAATTTCCGTCATGGCCCATGTCTGCATCTTTCCATATCTCATCTAGAACAGTAAGGACTTTGCAGTAGTTCACAATTTACCCTCTGGAGAGTGGAGGGACCCCCGCCCCACCCACCCACGATGTGAGATGCTGCTTAGTTGGTTTGGATGTTAAGACTGATAGTGTCACACACACACACACACACACACACACACACACACACACACACCAAGGAGGGCAAGATGATTTCTCGCTCGCATATAATGAGACTTTCTGGGAGAGCAGGGTAGGCACCCAACTGGTCCATTCATCTTGAGTGAAGGAAGGGGAGGCAGGAGTGGCTTTGGTTTTAACTGTGGTTGGGAGTGGGCCTCCTCGAGGGGTCCTGTGCATGGGGAGAGGTTTGCCTGGCTTTATTGTTCCCAACAGCACAAAGGAAGGAATTCCCAGGCTTCCTAATCAGCTTGCACTGCTGTGAGGCAGAAGGGGGAGTGGTTGGACTTGAAAGCTGTCAGTGGTCAAACATCAAAAACAGAGTCAGATTTATTATTATGACAAAGAGGAATTCAGAGAAGATGAGAATGGAATTACAAGGTTTTCCTGGAGTTAAATATGCATTTTCTATGGGACTTTCTGTACCCAAGAAGCAATATTCATTGTTTCAAATTCCTGGTTGCAGTATCTGAGTTTATTACCAAAGCATGTAACAACCACAAGTTCCTTGTCCTTACCTTGTTTCTTTCATTGTGTATCTGGGTCTCTCCATGCCTTCTCCTTCCATGTCTCTACATTGTTGCCAGATTCATTACCTCAAGCACTCCCCTGGCTTTGTAGGGCCTTTGCTCAAAAACTTAAAATTACTCTCCATTGCCCGCTAGACTGAGCCCAGAATCCTTTGGGAACAGGAAGATCATTTATGTTTTTAGCTTTTCTCTGATGGGCTCTGCGTGAGTTGGAAGGAAGCCCTGCATTTGGAGTGAGCAAGGCCAAGGATGAGAAGTGAGCTGATGTCCCACCCTCTGAGACCTCGGACAGGGGCCCAAACTGACCTCCCATGTTCTGCCTCCGTTTTTGCTATTCCCTCTGCCTGGAATGGCCTTTTTCTCAATTCAATTTGTTAAAAAAAAAAAAAAAAAAAAAAAAAAAAAAAAAAAGCTAGTGTTCTTTAGGGCTTCTGTCTTGTTCTTTGCAGTAAGAGTTTCTTGGATCTCTCAATTGGATAGAATGTCTTTCTATTCTGAACTTTTAGAGCATTTGCCCCTTTCTTTTATTTATTTATTTTTTTACTTTTTAAAATTTATTTATTTGACAGAGAGAGATCACAAGTAGGCAGAGAGGCAGGCAGAGAGAGGGAGTGGGGGGGAAGCAGGCTCCCCACTGAGCAGAGAGCCCCATGTGGGGCTCGATCCCAGGACCCTGGGATCATGACCTGAGCCGAAGGCAGAGACTTTAACCCACTGAGCCACCCAGGCGCCCCTGCCCCTTTCTTATGACACATCAGATGGGGCTTGTATTGTGGTTATTTATCTTCTTGTCCCTCTTGGGCACTGAGGGAAGTGAAATATCTTACTCCTCTGAATGTCTCCCAGGGTTATTAGTATCGTGTTTTGAATGTGGTGTTTAGTGAATAGTTGCTGAGGGTTCCCATCATTCCTATTCAAGGAGAGATTGATATCTTGACTCCTTTCTTTTAGAGGCATGGAGATTTCTAGTAGAATTTAATGATGCCATTGTCAACAAAATTAACTATTCCACGATGTGAGATGCTGCTTAATTACTTTTTGAAATCCCGAATTCTCTAGATTTAAATTTTCTGTAACTGTATATACCTCATTGTATGTCCTAGGAAGATATAATTTTATTTAATAATTGACCCTTTTAGAAATAAATGTAATAAACTAGAAAAAGTTGAAAGAATATCATAATATTATTTTTCCTTGCACAAAAGCTATATTCAAACATGTTCTTTTTTTTTTTTAAAGATGAAGGTACAGATTTGTAAGTCTTACCTATGAATGAGCAGCTAAGAAATGAAGACAGTTTACACTTTTTATTGTAAAGATCTAAAATTTCTTTTTTAATCTAGAGAGATTGATCCCAACCCAAAGAAGTGGCCAAAGTCACATAATGGGTACTAAGAAGTACACAACTTCACATAGAGCCAGCCCCGAATTATACAGGCAACATAAGTCTTTTGCTGGGGGGAATTATGGTTATTTTCAGAAGAGAGAAATACTGTAGTTACTTCCCCTCTTAATATAACACAAAATCCATTCTGTAGGGAAGGTTTGTGATCTTTACTATCGCTCTCCCCTTGCCTGTTTATTTGCCGATTTTCTGTAAGCAAGAAGCCAGGATATAATAACAGAGAAAATGACACTTCTGCCCTTAAGTAGGTTAGTGTCTACTGGAGACCAAAATACAGTGTGATAAGTGCTAATTATTGAGATAGTCAGAATTTAATGCCAGTTTGGGTCTTGAGGGATGAATAAGAGTTCGTGCAGAGAAAGGGAGAATGGCAGCCCAGAGCAGAGGAAAGAGCATGACAAGAGGCTCATGGGTGTGAGGGAGCCTCAGCTCCCCTGCAAGGAGCCTGTGGATTTGTTCTGGAGACTTTGGGGCATGCTCCGCAGAGATGAGGGATGAGGCCACGGGGCTGAAATTGGCTTGTGAAGGGCCTTTGGCGCCAGGTCAGTAATTTCATTCGATACTGTATGCAGTCAAGAGCCATTAGGAATTTTAAGGTGGGGGGGTTGCGATGATTATATTTGAGTGTTAGGGCGCTAACTGCCAAAGCAGAGCAGTGTATGAGATGGGGGAAGGGAGGAGGCACAGGGAGGGAAGGAGGTGGTGAGGCCACCAGAGGGGCAGACTGCGGACAGTAGCAATGGGAGAGAGAAGGGCCGATGCGTACACTTGCAATATGACTGAGATTTGTTGGATGACGGAACAGGGAAGGAAAGGAGAGGAAAATCTGAGGCTCACGCTGCAGTTTCAAACCTTAGCCAAAGGGATGGGGGATAATCCAACAAGGTCAGCCGGGCTGAAGGGGGGAGAGAAGCCACGGGGCATGGGGCGATGCCCACACGGGCACCTGGGGGACTGTAGTTTCCCTCGAGGGGTGTGAGTAATAACTGAGTGAAAATGGAAGTGGGCGAGGAGCGGGGAAGGGGTGCGTGGTCTCTCTTCTTGCCGTGTCTGCCAGTAGGGGAGGGAAGGATGTCAGCAGGTTAGAGATGCTGATGTACGAGGGTGCTGAATCCCGGTGTCGCGCGCCTGAAACTCACATTACCATATGCTCACTGACTGGAATCGATGTAAAAACTTTAAAAAAGCTAAAAAAAAAAAAAGAGGAAACATTAAAAAATATATTTCTGTTAGAAAAGAAGTGCCTAGAAAATTTGGGAAATTTTTTTTTTTTTTAAAAAGAAGACATCGGCTCTTATCTACCAGCAGAGACAGGCGCCGTTAACATCTGACACGCTTTTCTCCCATTTCTTCATTTCTTCTGTTTCTGCCCAGGTGAGTGTATGGATGATTTTTTATATGGATGTTTGTTTTGCTTTTTCTATTTATTTTTTTACACACCATGGACTCGAGGGTAGGAATCGGTGAAGTGAGCCATGCTGTGGGTGGCTTGGGAAAGGGTCTGCTGTGAGGGAGGGGGATCTGTGATGGACGTGAATCCCAGAGTAGGCAGGAGGGTCCAGCCGCTTACAAGGTTAACCGTAGAAACTCGAGAGGAGGAGGGAAGCAGGGGTGAAGATAAGAGGCACAGTCCCCCCTCCACCCCTTTTACTGTGCCTGGCCTCATTGCCCGTTGTGGATAATGCTTTTTTTTTTTTTTAAATTTTTTTTTTTTAAAGATTTTATTTATTTATTTGACAGAGAGAGATCACAAGTAGATGGAGAGGAAGGCAGAGAGAGAGAGAGAGAGGGAAGCAGGCTTCTTGCTGAGCAGAGAGCCCGATGTGGGACTCGATCCCAGGACCCTGAGATCATGACCCGAGCGGAAGGCAGCGGCTTAACCCACTGAGCCACCCAGGCGCCCCGCTTTTTTTTTTTTTTTTTTTAAACAAATTGAAGCTTTGTGTCTGTCCTGCATCAGGCAGGTCTGTTGAAGCCATTTTCCCAACAGCATTTGCTCACTTCATGTCTGTGTCACGTTTGGGTAATTCTCACAATAGTTCAAACTTTTTCATTGTTAGGCTTGTTACGGTGATCAGTGATCAGTGATTACGACTTGCTGAAAGTTCAGATGATTGTTTGCATTTTTTAGCTACAGCGTATTTTTAATTAAGTTTTATACATTGTTTTTGTAGACATAATGTTATTGTGCACTTAATAAACTACTGTATTGTATAGTTATAAAAACATAATTTTTATAGGCGACGGGAAACCAAGAAATTCATGTGACTTGCTTTATTGTGATAATTCATTTTATGGCTGTGGTCTGGGAGCTAGCCTGCATCATCTCTGAGGTATGCCTGTATAGAAACTTAGTCATCATAACACAGACTCATGCATATCAGTGAGTGAGTCTTTTTTACTCTCTCTCTGTCTTTTCAAAATTAAATCACAGCACTGTAACATGCAAAATAAAACAGACGTGAATCAATGTGATGACATTTGGCTGCTTTCACAGACCTGGAAAAATCAACCATGCTTTTATTTTATTTCAGTGAATTATCTTAGCTATTTGGCACAAATAGGTTGCATTGGGATATTTTTGGTTGGAAATGGCAGAAGTCCAGCTTAAACTGGCCTAAACAAACAAACAAAAAGGAATTTATTGGCAAGTGTAATGGAAAAGCTCCAGGGGTTTGGCCCCAGTCACAGCTGGATCCAGGTGATCCAATGACAGGAAGAAACTGATTTCTGCTTTCTTATCTTGGACTCCATTTTAGAAGCTTTCCTCAAGTGGTGATGGAGATGGTCATCTTTTATCTCTTATCAGCTTAATAATTCCTGTGGAAAAACAGCTTTTCTTTCCCAGTGGTGTGATCCAAAGTCCTATGGCTTGGGCTCTCCCTGCCACAGCATGAGGTCATTTGCCTCCCTCTGAATCAACCAATGAGCCAGGGGAAGGGGGGTTTCTCATTGGCCAGGTCTGGGACACGTGCCCACCACTGGAGTCAATCAGCATGGTTCGCTCCACCTGACCAGGTGGTCAGAGTCTGGGGGCGTGGCTAAAGACAAATCCCGAAGCTGTTACCCAAATGGAGGGCACTTAGAACTGGGCGCGCAGAAACAAAGTATGTTCTGCTGTAGGTCAATTTTCATGTTATTAAAAAAGTTTCTTTATTTAAATTTTAAGCAAAATTTATGGGAATATTACAAACATGTTTTAGTAAGAAAAAACATGAAATAAGTTGATACTAATTTAATGTTTGCTGTTGAAAATAAAAGATCATAGCCACTCCCGTTTAAACAAGGTAATTCAAACATGTCTTTCACTTAACATTTGTATGGTGACATTTCATGAAGACTCCTTTCTTGACGAAGCGATTTTATTGTTATGGAAGGTAGTGACTATAGAGAAGAGTATCTCGGAATGAATGAACAAAACACTGTGAAGCATCACCTTTTAAATAAAATGAAATTATGAGTGTTTTTCATCTTGAGTGTCCTTGGAATCCTTTATGGATTTCTCATGCCCAATGCACCTGTCAGCTGAGCCCTCTCTAGTCCTTGCTACAAACCCGATGGCGTCTGATGGGCTTACTCCTCCCCTGTGGAGTAGCAGGAGGTTGAGGAGGATGATGTGGAAATAGCATTGAAAAAGCATGCGTTTTGGAAGCAGGGAGATCTGCCTTTGAATTTCCTACCACCATTTACCAGCTGTGTGATACTGTGTCCTCAGTGATCTTGGCCATAAAATTGGGATAATAAATGTACAGGGCAACCATCTTTATCCTTATCATCATCATTCTGTTACTAGAGCTCTTCCATATATATATATATATATATATATATATATATATATATATATAAAATGATTATGCATTATGATATATTATGATTATGCATTCTCTCATTCTGTACCCATAACAGTCTGATGGAAACAGTATGACGTTTCATTTTACAAATGAGGATATGGGGCATAGAGAAGTTAAGTAACTGCTCAAGGGTTGTGATGGTTATTGGTACAGTATATTTAGTATCTCGGGATAATACTTGGCATTATGCCTTCCTGCTGCTCCTAAATAGTAGCTAGGAAGGATTATCAGATGTTTGCAGTGTTGTTGAAAAGACTTGGCAGAGGCTGTGTTATGAACACCTGACAGTAGAAGAACGAGTACATCGCTGGAGTTAGGAAATACACAGTCCCATTGTTGGCCCATCAGTACATGGTCAGATTCTCCTTAGGTAGGGCCAGTGCACTGGGAAGAAGAAGAGAGAAAACGGGTGGGTGTGTTCATCCCAGGGCAGACAGAGATGGTGGTGACCAGCAAGTGTTGCCAAAATGTTTGGCTGCAAAGCATGCCCTAAGGGGCTGAGGAATGGGGGAATGGGGAGAGGGGGAGAGTGGCTTCTTAGGATGGCGGGGGGCAGGAGGTGGGAAGAGCAGAAGGATGATTTTTTTTTTCCCCTCTAGGGAGTGAGATTGTCTACTGTAAAATGTCAGAGGTGAAGTAGTTCCAGGAACTAAGCTCCTCAGAGCAGTCATGGGAGTGAGTTATTAACGTAGCAATACAAGTTGTTGGAATAGAGGAAGTCAGCAAAATGTGAAACGAAGGTCAACTGGGTGATTTTCATGGAATTTAAAATCATTTAAGATAATGAAGGTTCAGAAGAAAACCTTTGGGTCAGAGCCAAAAATCTTTAAGGTATTTGGGGCTGCTGTCACAGGGTTCCAATTCCCAGAGGAGAGGTTTTGAGTGAAGGTGAAATCGGCCCCATCTGAAAGAGCTCAGGGGGGAGGTTGGGAGCCTGCTGGCTTCATCTTCTGTTTGGAGACACGAGGATATTTCCAGCAAAGAGTTGCCATGAGGGAAAAGCAAAGTTTCTTAAGGTAAGGAGGTGGAGAGAACATTCCTGTCTTTAGCAAATGACGCTTCTACAGCCAATGCCAAAATAATCCTGAGCACTGTGTGCCTCTCAGGAGAGCAGAAGGAAGGTAGGGAAATTGCAAATTGACTCTTGATACATTGTTTCCAGACAAAGAGTGAACGTTATTCATATTTTCCGGTAGTACATTCTGGAAGAAAGAAAGGGCTCATACAAAGAGAGAGATTTGAAGATAACTGTCAAAAGGAACTTTTGAATTTTGAAGAAATGAATGAGATTACATAGACTCCAAAATAGTCAATGATAAAATATTAATCCTGTCCAAAATCACATGTAATTAAGTGGTAAAATTGCTTGAAATCACCCTAAAAAAGCAGGAGCCATCATAAGAACATATTATAAGGAAGATTAAATGATTATACTTTATCTGGAGAGCTGTAGTGTCAAGGAAATAAACATTGTGAATTAATAAGCCTATTCCAAAATATTATTGTGAATGGCAGCTAAAAATAGATAATTAGAGTTATGCACACGGTCTCCAGATATTTCCATATTTAATTTTATTGTTTATAAACCAAATAAGTTTGGCCTCTTCAGTGATATTGCAGATATGGAAAAAGAAAAGACTGCATGCTGCTTTTCTACTTTTTAGATCATTGCTAATAAGAATAGTTCTATATTTAGAACGTTTTTCTTGATAAATAAGTAAGAAATAAATACTTTTCTTTGCCACATAACTATGTTTGTCTTGAAAGGCCAGGGAAATGCAAACTTTGTGAATGTTAAGGCCTGCCGTAGCTAGGCTGAGGCAGGAGATGCTAATTGGAGTGGCCGGCTGCTGGCTAATAATTCTCATCTGTATTTGTTCTTGAAAGTGCACGTAATGCATCAGTGCCATGGTTCCATCATTTTATCTTTGAAACCTTTTTTTTTTTAGTTCACTTGGGATAGCTATTTTATTTTATTCTATTTTTAAAATAGTTTATTATTTATTTGACAGGAGAGACACAGTGAGAGAGGGAACATAAGCAGGGAAAGTGGGAGAGAGAGAAGCAGGCTTCCTGCTGAGCAGGACCCCCCCCCCCCACACACCCCGACTGCGGGTCTCTATCTCTGGACTCCGGGATCATGACTGAGCCGGAGACAGACGTTTAACAACTGAGCCACCCAGACGCCCCATCGGATAGCTATTTTACGCAACCCAGAAACCAAGCAAATACAGCGACATAAATATTTTAACTACCAGGTATTACTGAGGAAGAAAAAGTAGTGGCTTATATTTTATAGAGGAACTCTAAATAAGGTTTCTCTTCATCGAAGTGATAGATGAAAGTGCTAAGTGATCCTGAAGTGATAAGAGGAAAATCACAGTAGAATAATCTAGAAAGTTGAAGTGTTCTATTTGGCTATTTGGTTTTAAACAGGCACTCGCAACTATATTCATGCAAAAAGGAGAGGCAGAAGGGAGCCAGCCTGCCCCAGAGAGCAACCACAGACACGTAGCTGGTTTTGAGGCAGGCCATTTTCTGGAATCTTGACTTCAAAGAAGTCAGAGCTTGTTTATGTTTAGAGAGAAACTTGGGCTCTCTGGTTCATTTAGGAAAGGTCTGAAGCAGATGGGTGTGCAGTTGCCTGCATCAGTTAGGCATTCCGTCTGAGAAGGGCGGGTGCCAGCAAGCTCACAAGAAATAGGCTAGAAGTATTTGATGGAGATGCTGAGACAGAAGAAGGCAGTTGTGAAACCTCAAGTTATCCAACCACCAGCTTAGTTGTGGTGGTTGCCGTTGGTCGGTTGGTTTTTTTTTTTTTTTTTTTTTTTTTTTCCTTTTTCTGACATGCCTGTGGGAGGGCCATGGGTTGGGTCAATTTTAGTGAGACAGAGATCACCAGTCTACTACTCTGCAAGGGTGTGTCATTTTAAACTACCAACCGAGAATTTATCTTTTCAACCATCTCCAAAGTGGGAAGATACGTTGACTTGTGGTCCACCCTCAGTAACCCTTGTGTCTGCAAACGTCGTTGTGGATGCCATGACCTAGAGCCTGGGTCAGCCTGTGAGCATGTCCTCTTACTCTGGGAAATTATCATGAGTCTCAGAGGGACACTTTACCCTCAACACAGGCTTTCCCTTCGAGCAACTAGTCTTTGATAAAGAAGCTAAATCTTTGCCAACAAAAGGAGACCCAATTTTGGGGCACCTGGGTGGCTCAGTGGGTTAAGCCTCTGCCTTCAGCTCAGGTCATGATCTCAGGGTCCTGGGATCAAGCCTTGCATTGAGCTCTCTGCTCAGCGGGGAGAGCCTGCTTCCCCCTCCCTCTCTCTGCCTGCCTCTCTGCCTACTTGTGATCTTTGTCTGTCAAATAAATAAATAAAACTTAAAAAAATAAAGGAGACACAATTTTGATGAAATGCCCACTGTACTTCTTAAACCTGGTCCAAAATTGTTCATATGTGTCCCACATGTCAGTTAGAAAGGTTCCTGTGGCTTAAAAGGTTTTCCTCATAAGATGGGAGGTGAGCTTATGATTAAGATGATTTCATTGTTAACATTTTTTTCTCGAAGATTACATCACTTTCCACACATTTCCAAATGCTGTGTAGGATCAGAAACAAACAAAACACTGTCTTGATACCAGAGAAATCCACTTCCCTGCAGGCTTTCAGCCCTGCTCCCTCTGGAGAACACCAGTGCCTCCCACAAGTGTGCTCTGCAGAGAGTGGCTTACACGTAACCAGAAAGTGGAGCGTGTACTTGTTAAAATTAATTCGAGTCTGTTAGCCCTACTTTGCTCCTTGGTCCTGGGCACAACTGTGAAACGGACCCTGTTTATGCCCGAACCCCAGCTCCTAGTTCTAACCCCTTCTCTCCGGTCCCCCTCCATTCTCTCTCATGTGCCTTCCCCCCTGCCTCCCCACCAAGGCCAAGGCCCATGTGACTGATAATCGAGAACTTGAAATTATAACTTGAGCCAGTAAACAACACTATATTTAAATCTTGGCCTTTCCAGACCCTTAAAGGTATTCAAAGAGGTGTTTGCTCACACCACTGAATAAAAAAAAAGTGCCTGCCTCTTCACACTTTTCCTTCCCTCCCATGACTCTTGACTGAGGTGGGGAAACATGGAATGAAGGGCGCCATGACTTTTGTTGTGTTGGGCATTGAAACTCTGTCAAATGGAAGGACTTTTTTCTCTTAGCTGTTTGAGATTCAGTTCTACACTGCAGGGAGCACTTTGTAGCTCTTTGGTCCCTGGCTTGGCTAGAGATGGCTGTTTCGGCCTCTTCTGGTTCTCACGCCTCTCACGAGGGCACTAGACTGGCCTAAATCAGAATTGAGGTGAAACGAAGCTGACTTACTTTCCCCGTCTTTGCCAGCCAGAAACTTTTAGTTTTTCCAGGAGTGCCTTTGGGAGAGGGGTGGGCCAGCTGGGTGGGGAGGCATGGAGTTGGGTCCCCTCACCTTGTTAGCCAACCGCATCCTGCCTCTGGACACACAGAAAGAGTCAGAGCTCCATATGCTCCCAAGGGACAGACATACACAGTCTGACCTGAGAGGAATGAGCTGCTATTGCAGAGTAATTGCAGGATTTTGTAGTTTACATCACCAGAAGCTGAAGGCATGCATGTGGGACTGGCATTCTCAGGGTAGGAGACCAAGGAGGAAGGAGTATATATACTGAGTTAGACTGAATTTATTGAGCGTGTCGTATTTAATGGAGGTTCTGGATTTAATAATTTAGGTGCAGGGCAATTAACAAGTTAATTGTCCTGGTTGGTGAAACTCAAGACACAGTGAGCTTACACTCTAACCAGGGGCAGAAAAGGCTAGAACTTTTGTGGGATGTTGTAGGGGAAGGAGCCCAAAGGCTTAAGGAGAAGAGAATGTTGGTATGAATTTCTCAAGTATGACCTGCTCCCCATCACAGAGGATGCTCTTTCCACTAAGGCTTTGAGAAATTTGGGGAACACATAGTGAGAGGGTGTCCCCATTAAGCTCTAAGGTGGTGTGGTCTTCTGTAAGGGCTGTGACAGGGGAGACACTGGCCCTGGGGTGGGCGCTTTATCTCACGAGGCATGATGGGATCCCAGAGGACAGGATCACATTTCTACCAAGCGATAAAACTTACCCCCGAGACAAGATGGGCACACTTACCATCATGGAGAAAGTTGGGATGAAGGGGCAAAAGGGCTTATCCTGGAAGGAACTTTGATGATGGCTGGTTGGTTACGGTCTCCCTAGGGATAAATGAGAAGGACAGCCTTCTATTTAGTTATTTTTTTAAAAGATTTTTATTTACTTATTTGAGAGAGAGAGAGACAGAGAGCAAGCATGAGCAGGAGGGAAGGGCAGAGGGAGAAGAAGTTTCCCCACCAGGCAGGAAGGCTGACGTGGGAACCTAGGACCCCGGAATCATGACCCAAGCTGAAGGCAGACGCTTAACTGACTGAGCCACTCAGGCCCCCCTGAAGGATAGCCTTCTAAAGGTTCATTTTCTCCCTCTCTATATTTTTATAAGAGGAAAGCTTCTGTCTATAACCAGACACCTACCTAACTTGAGTCACCACAGTGGAAAGGCATAGTCACTTAACCCAGTTTCCAGACCCAAGTCAGACTCCCAGTGATTGAGGCCATGTTTCCTCGAGGGAACTTTCAACACTGCCTCCTGTAGGTACTGTAGATACCTCTCCACATCTTCCTCAAAGGGACGTGTGTCCATTTACTAGAGCAGTTATGTTCCTTCCCTACCAGAAAAAGAAATAAAAAGGGATACAGCGTCTCAAGGGGGAGTTGCAGAAGTTAGTGCTGGCACCAAAGACTTGAAAAAATGAAAACATGGAGAAACTTCTCATATAGCTGAGTTGATTATTTTCAATAAAGACCCTACAGCTTGAATAGCAGCTGAAATCACCCCTTCATGAGGTTTACAGTAATCGAAATCACTCTCCAAAATAAACCGACCTTCTGCATGGGCCACAGGCAAGTTAAATGGGGATGTCCTGGTAGAAACCTCATTCTCAATGTTTCTTCCCCATTTCTGGTCCATTTTCCAGTTTTCAGTGCCTCTGCTTGTAGGTTCCTGGACATTGACTCCAGAACTGTTTCAGAACTCTTCTTTGGGAGCGGCTTACTGTGATAGGAGGCTTATCCTGGTTGATGTGCACACTTGCTCCTTTTCTAAGGGAGCAAGCTTATGGGTAGGCTGACTTTGTAGAGATATTTAGACCAGTTAGCTCGTGAGGGGTGCTTGTTTTTGTTTTTGTTTTACGGGAGAGAGGGAGGGAGAGACAGACAGAGAACACAAGTTGGGAGGAGGTGAGGAGGGAGAAGGGGAGGGAGAGAATCCCAAGCAGGCTCCATGCCCAGAATGCGTTCTGACACTGCGCTCAATCCCCCGACCCCCAGATCGTGACCCCCGCTGAAATCAAGAGTGAGACGCCACCCCAGCACCCTCTGTCAGGTGTTTTTAAGTGCAGCAAAGCAGACCGCCCTCTTTTCCAGGTCACGGACCATGCATTGGCCTTGGTTTCACTCTGTTGACAGTTCAGTCTGCAGGCTCTTACCTCTAAGGGGAGTTTTGAGGCCAGAGTCATCTCCGTCTTTGTCCTTCCTGCCCTGTGTCAGTGCTGGGAGGAGATAAGGGAGTGCTGCCTATTTCTGAGGACCTTTTGGACCATCTGTCTACGGCTGCTGTTCTCACAAAGCTGGGGGAGGTGTGGCTTCATGTTCTGCCCTCCCTCCCACCACCCCCACTGACTTGGGGCACATATTTAGCAACTGAGCAACAGTCACAGCTGCTGGCCTCCCAGGAGCCCCTGCCCCTCTCCCTTAAGCTGTAGTGACCAGAAAAGAAACAATCAAGTCCTCAGTGAAAACCAGAAATTCCTCCATGGTGGTGGGATGCACTGGCTGGAGCACACTTCCCAGCCTGGTATTCCGCAACAGCTGGGTTGAAGAAGGACCACAGACTATTTTCATTACTTCAGAAACCTGAAAGGAAATCGGCACGTGCCAGAAAGGAGACTGCGCAGGCTTATCAAAATGTAGAATTTATTCACTTTTGATTCAGAGGACACAGGATCCCCACCCCCCAACCTCAGCTATCCCAGGCTCATCAGAAGCTCTCTTTGGCACTTGATGTCTAAGAGAATATCTGCCAGTGAATTATCAAGGTGGTTTGATAACAAAATCTTTCAAAATATGTTTTATGAGGAGAAGAAAGCTGCAGTGAGTCCTTAAAATGGGGGTACAGGTGGGGCAGCCCAGATATTCTGACAGCATTCTTCAAAACTTGACAATTTCCCCAAGGATTAGAATTTGGAAGGCTTGGTAAGCACTTAGCAGTGTGTTAAGTTCAACAACAGCCCAGGATAACGTCCACTTCTCTTACCAGTAAGAGATGGCCTTTCAGGAATCTTTACTGCTGCTTGGTGAACCGTTTCTTTTTCTAATGCAATTGGGGCAGGACCCATCACCCCAGGTGGTAGGACGCTGTCCTCTTGGACATGGATGGGGCAGTGTTTGGTCCCCAGGCAGATAAACATACTGGCTTGTACCTGTCTGTTCACAAGGAGATTGATTTTAGACCAACTACTATTTTCTGATTTAACCTCAGTCTGGACTTGGGTGTCCAGATGAAAAGATTCTAACATAACTGTCCATCAGAACAATTTTTGTACTTGGATAACAAATGAGTTCCAGCAATCCAACAAGTTCTACATAGATTGATTGTCCCTGGAACAGTTGGACGTTTATTCTAATGCTAACAAAATATTGACTAAGACTCTTAAGTGTCTTGCTTCCTTCTTTCTGTGAATGGGATGAAAAAATTGAAGAGATCCAACTTAGGAGATGGGGTGTTTCTCTCATGCATTGAGTGTGGGCTCACAGTTTGTGAAGCAGGAGTCGGAATCACACAGAATGGTTACCCACCTGTGTAACCTTGGCCATGCTACTCAACCTTTCAGAGCCTCAGCTTTTCATTAAAATGTGGCTGGGCTGCTTATGTGGCTCAGTTGGTTAAGCATCTGACTCTTGATTTTGGCTCAGGTCATGATCTTGGGGTTCTGGGATTGAGCCTCATGCTGGGCTCCACACTCAGTTCGGAGTCTGCTTGGGATTCCCTCTCTTTCTGCCCCTACCCCCACTTGCTCTCTCTCCTTCTCTCTCTAAAATAGATAAATAAAAATTTTTAAAAAGGTGGCTCATCCCTGCTGTGCAGGATGGTGATGAGGACTGAAGGAAACCATACCATAGCACTAGAGGTGCTCGTGCAGTTCCCCGGGAGGCTGTGAGGATGAGGGGATGCTTGAAGCTTCTGCAGGAGTGGTGTGGAGGCATCCCCAGGTCAGGAGCAGCCAGCAGGCAGTGTTTTTACTTTTCCATCTTCCCGTTTGAGAGGCAAGTGGTGAATTAGAGTGTGGAGCACGGTTTTTGGTGTCAGATGGGGTTTAAATGTCAGTCTTACTTGTTGGATTCGCATACTTATTAATTACATGGCTCTGTGGACCTATTTTCCCAGGTCTAAACTCTCAGAGCTGTTGTGAGAAATCACACTGATGTCCATGAAGTATCCTGCCCTGTATCTGAAATGCAGGAAAGACTCCATGATGCTGCCATTTTTACCCATGTGGTCTTCATACTGTAGAATAATTGTTTGTGGAAGGAGCGGATAAAGCCGCAGTCTCATATGTGGGGGGTGTATATACAAAGGCAGGCATTGTAACTTATTTGAAGGCTCAGAAGAGTATACGTCCAATGAGTCTTTATAAATGGTATTGTTAATGATTTAGTAATATATCTGAAGTTTAATTTATTATCCAATACATATGGCAGCTACATCATCATTTCCTGCAAGTTAGATGTACAAGGTTCTTGATTAATTTTGCTATGGGGAGTGCTGTGAAGTGTGTAAACCAGGTGATTCACAGACCTGTACCCCTGGGGATAAAAATATATGTTTATAAAAAAAAAATAAATTTTAAAAATTTTTACAATGGACACAGAGTGGGTTTCAGGGTATTGAATACTTTATAAGAGATAGCAGGTTAAAAATAGTTTACTGTTTTGTTACATTTGGGGGAGTTAAAATATATTTTAAAACCTTTAATAATATATCCTTAGACAGAATTAGGCAAGGGGAGAAAGAATTAGAATAAACAGAGTTGGGGGCACCTGGGTGGCTCAGTGGGTTAAGCCTCTGCCTTTGGCTCAGGTCATGATCCCAGGGTCCTGGGATTGAGCCCCACATCGGGCTCTCTGCTCAGTGGGGAGCCAGCTCCCCCCCCACCCCCGCCTGCCTCTCTGCCTACTTGTGAGCTCTGTCTGTCAAATAAAAAATAAAATCTTTAAAAAAAAAACAGAGTTGGATATGAAAAGAATAGCTATGCCAGAAAACGAGACATTGTATGTGTCCAAAACTACCAGTGACCTGTAGCTTCAGAAACAATGTCATGATGGCATTAGCCATTTGGGACTGGTGGTAGACAATCCTAACATACTCCACCGAATTAGTCAGCATCATTTTCCTGTTGTCTATCCTAATGGGTTATAAATCCATTTTAATTAAAAGTAGTGAACAACCACTTCAATAAGCATAACCCCATTTCTAATACAGTATGACTTTGACACCTTTGAATTAGAAAGATCCAACTTTAGCAGGAGATGAGGGAAGTTGACAATTATCGGGTGAATTTAGGTTGTGTGCTTGATTGGATAAATTGGATCTCAAAGTGAGTTTTGCACTCGATCGGAGTATTAGCTGTGGGCGCGGCCAGGGTTCCACAGATGATTTCCAAATCTGCACCTCCCTTCTTTGTAGACTGGAGACTTACTGGCAGACGCAAAGAAGCAAAATCTCCCGTCCATGTACATTGGAAACATTCACAGCTTTTACATGGGTAAAACCATGATTAGACGGTCCCTAAAATGTATAGATTCAGAAGCTGTTTCGATTTTTTTTCTTTCTTTCTTTTTGGCTGAAGCCCTTTAGAATTACATGTTGGGTTCAGCCAGATGCATTTGAATCTTGGGTTTTTTTCTTTAAGAAAAATAACTTACGTATGCTAACTAGTGCTTGAAGGAAAGTTTCCCGATCCTTTTAGAAATACGCCAAGGAATATCAGTAGAATATGAATTCCTCTCATGTAAGGAAAGAGGCTGTGCATTTTAAAAATAGTGATTCCCTCTAAAAATTTCCTTTTAAGCATTTCCTCCTTCTCTGTGCACATCATGTATAAAATGGCTTTTTTTTTTAGATAGAAGGAAATCAAATGGACACAACCTCTTCTGCGCTAAAGAAATCTTTCATACATCGAGTGGTGTCACTGAGTGGCAGGAGGATCACAGAATCCTAGTCCCCTAGGACTGGAGGGGTCCTTAGGAATCATCTGGTTGACCACCTCATTCTGTAGATGAGATGCAGCCAGGCCGCTTGCCCACAGCCTGTCTGTGCTGATAGCACGCCAATGACAAGAACCTCGGCTTACTGTGCTTTTTGCAATCTCGGTTGCTCTCTGTATGTCCTTTTGTTTAGCACTTGGATTTTTTGGCATTTGCTGGATTTGCACATTTTGTTAAGAAGAAAATGACTAATTTTTTAATGCATGAATGATTGAGGTGGAAAGGACAGTGTGTTACAAACATACTTGATGGCAGAACTTGAATAAACTCAATTGACTCTTTCTTAGTTGCCCTGTTTTCCTCATAACCAAAAATGAAGTGTCTGATTATGGGACCAGATGGCTTATGGCAAATATTTTTGACCTTTTAGAACAGAAGAATCGATAACGGAAGACGACAAGAGGAGGTATGTGTGACATTGAAGCTGGCTTTAATTTGAATAATTTTGGCCATCGTCCATGGATTAATTTAATGCATGGATATAATTTAACACTGTATGTAGTACATGATCAATAACACAGATTATACCCAGACAGCTTCTGGCACAGAGAATACAGGTAGGAGTGTGTGATCTGAAAAAGAACTTGCCATGGGTTCATAATATTTGCCTTCAGGCAAGCTTGGGTTTTGTCCTGTGCACATGGCCTGTGCTAGTTTCTATCCTGTGGCCTTTGGACGTGCCCTTCTCCCCAATGGATGACTTCATTCACTCTCCCCGTCCACTCCACCCTCCCTCTCCTCCTCTGGTGAACT
Source organism: Lutra lutra (assembly GCF_902655055.1). Classification (NCBI taxonomy): domain Eukaryota; kingdom Metazoa; phylum Chordata; class Mammalia; order Carnivora; family Mustelidae; genus Lutra; species Lutra lutra. The sequence continues at coordinate 128,047,060 of NC_062285.1, forward strand.
CCATCCTACTCTCATTACTCATTAGCTCTCTCTCCTCTCCTTTCCTGTTTGTATCTACCTCCAGGGAAATGTTCTGTGTGTCCATAGCACCTACTACCACGCTGACCACTCTGAATTCTTGATGAACGTTGATGGATTAACTGTAACATGTTACTCTATGGATATTTGTTACTTTACGAAATAATAAACATCCTGATTTCTTTTCCTCTTTCTCATAACAAGTTAAATATCTAAAAATTCTATTCACTTAACTTAGCTTTCTTTTTTTATGTAGAGCTTCTTTTTAACATAGAAAAAATTATATTTCCAAGGGCAAGAATGTTCCAAATTCTACTTTTGAAAAGTCATGAGTTATTTTAATAATTTTGTAATTGTTGGCAATACTCCATGCTTCTATCATTTTCTGCAGATATAGAATTTCATTGATAATGGTCTGATTTTTCTGTCTCTGTTTTCTCTAAGAAACTACGGAGGGGTGTATGTAGGGCTGCCATCTGAAGCTGTCGATATGGTATCCAACCAAACAAAGACTGTACGAAAGAGTAAGTAAAATGGTGAGATTTACTTTCTCCCCATATTTATCTTTTTGTTTTGTGAAAAAAAGTATGAAATTTATATTTCATCATGCCTGACTCAACCTACATATTACTCAGTTGCTGTTAATCCTGTAGAAAAAGCCATTGTCTGTTCATTGTAATCATTTGCTGAAATTGCCACCCATGTGATGAGAGAAGTTCCAGAGCAAAATTTAGCTTCTGTTTGTGGTTATGTTCCGTGGATGAAACAAATGTTTCTCCATGGGTAAATTTACATTTGTTGTTAATTTCCGTGACAATCCGTATGACAATGAAAACAAATGTTTCAGTAAGTTTATGGAGTTTTTATAGAGATACAGGTAAATTCTTATAACATATTCCTGTAATGTACTGATAGATGTCTGGTGATTAGAGGGAAATCAAGTGCATATTGTATAATTAAATGAAGGGAAGCCCCTTTTTGTTTCAATAGGTAGTAATTGTGAAGCTAATGTCTTTTTGGTAATAGGCTCTGATAACAGTAGCCACAGAGCTAGCTTCTGGCTTAAATGTGGGACTCCTGGTAAAGAATGCTGGTTTACCAACCGCTGTACAGTTGTCTGATGCATAGTTTTAAAGAACTGTTAATATGTTTCATTTACACACAGACTGTATTATTATCTTATTTCAATATACTATCGTTCTTTGTTCCTCATTACTGTTTTTCTGCATTCTCATCTGGACTAGCAAATACATATATGTCACTACTATTTGTCATTTTATAGGAAACTAGACTATGATCTTTGTAATCTGAACATTTAACTTTTC